>NC_064928.1:110937907-111559871 GCF_023897955.1 Schistocerca gregaria | reverse complement strand
CATACAGTGTCATCACATTTGTTAAATTTGGTTATATGCTCATATACCTTCAGTCCTTGTTTGGATCTTGGCCATCGACACTAGAGCACCTAGAAGGGTGTCTCATGTGGTGGCATACAGTTGCTGTCATTGTAACCTCCTCTTCTGTCTCTGATAGATTGAGATCTGTTGAATATGGCTCGAACTCGGGTTTCTCAGGACGTAAACGGTGGCTCTGTTGTGGCCTGATGGGAGCCACTGTATCGTCGATAAGGTGCGCTATCACAAGGTCCAGTACCCAGTGTCCCCACCAGAATAATGTCACATAGAAGAAGGTGTAATTAGATGAATGACAAACACTAATGTCACTTAACGATGGATTATTCAGCATTTGCACATACAAGAGTGCAGAGCGAACTGCCTCCAGCCAGAACACATACAGTATATATACTGTTACAGAACATTCCAGTACAATGATTCTTGACATTTGTGGATACTTCTAGAACGTACTCAAACTGAATATAGAAATTAAAATTTTACATTTCAGGGGAGTTTTTAACTCATTAACCTTCTTGCAACAGTCTAGTATCATAACCACTACACCGCAGTGACTGTACTACTCAGCTTCTTCTGTGACAATATATTTAGTAGAAGTCACTATCAAGTTATGCTGATGTCATTAATTGACCTCTAATTTTCTGTGGTTGTCAATCATACAGTCCATCCACTAAGTCTTGATGATTCGCACATATATACACTCCTGGAAATTGAAATAAGAACACCGTGAATTCATTGTCCCAGGAAGGGGAAACTTTATTGACACATTCCTGGGGTCAGATACATCACATGATCACACTGACAGAACCACAGGCACATAGACACAGGCAACAGAGCATGCACAATGTCGACACTAGTACAGTGTATATCCACCTTTCGCAGCAATGCAGGCTGCTATTCTCCCATGGAGATGATCGTAGAGATGCTGGATGTAATCCTGTGGAACGGCTTGCCATGCCATTTCCACCTGGCGCCTCAGTTGGACCAGCGTTCGTGCTGGACGTGCAGACCGCGTGAGACGACGCTTCATCCAGTCCCAAACATTCTCAATGGGGGACAGATCCGGAGATCTTGCTGGCCAGGGTAGTTGACTTACACCTTCTAGAGCACGTTGGGTGGCACGGGATACATACGGACGTGCATTGTCCTGTTGGAACAGCAAGTTCCCTTGCCGGTCTAGGAATGGTAGAACGATGGGTTCGATGACGGTTTGAATGTACCGTGCACTATTCAGTGTCCCCTCGACGATCACCAGAGGTGTACGGCCAGTGTAGGAGATCGCTCCCCACACCATGATGCCGGGTGTTGGCCCTGTGTGCCTCGGTCGTATGCAGTCCTGATTGTAGCGCTCACCTGCATGGCGCCAAACACGCATACGACCATCATTGGCACCAAGGCAGAAGCGACTCTCATCGCTGAAGACGACACATCTCCATTCGTCCCTCCATTCACGTCTGTCGCGACACCACTGGAGGTGGGCTGCACGATGTTGGGGCGTGAGCGGAAGACGGCCTAACAGTGTGCGGGACCGTAGCCCAGCTTCATGGAGACGGTTGCGAATGGTCCTTGCCGATACCCCAGGAGCAACAGTGTCCCTAATTTGCTGGGAAGTGGCGGTGCGGTCCCCTACGGCACTGCATAGGATCCTACGGTCTTTGCGTGCATCCGTGCGTTGCTGCGGTGCGGTCCCGGGTCGACGGGCACGTGCACCTTCCGCCGACCACTGGCGACAACATCGACGTACTGTGGAGAGCTCACGCCCCACGTGTTGAGCAATTCGGCGGTACGTCCACCCGGCCTCCCGCATGCCCACTATACGCACTCGCTCAAAGTCCGTCAACTGCACATACGGTTCACGTCCACGCTGTCGCGGCATGCTACCAGTGTTAAAGACTGCGATGGAGCTCCGTATGCCACGGCAAACTGGCTGACACTGATGGCGGCGGTGCACAAATGCTGCGCAGCTAGCGCCATTAGACGGCCAACACCGCGGTTCCTGGTGTGTCCGCTGTGCCGTGCGTGTAATCATTGCTTGAACAGCCCTCTCGCAGTGTCCGGAGCAAGTATGGTGGGTCTGACACACCGGTGTCAATGTGTTCTTTTTTCCATTTCCAGGAGTGTATTTTTAAATGTCTTGCAGAAATTACTGCCTCTTCTTATGATTGCAGGCAAAAGTCATGCTTGTGAATGAATATTGGTATAATAAAGAAAAATATTCTTGCAGCTATGATAACTCTTAATATATATTTTTATCACCATAGTATTACTACACACATTGTTGAAGCATGAGTAAAAATTACACATCCTTTTTGTGTGAGATGTAAAACATGAGTACTCTCAAGCGAAGCTGAAACAGTTGTTAAAAAAAATGAATACTTTCCTTACATTGCTCTTTAGTTACAGATATAATTTTAAAAGTGTATCCTTGCCATCTTCTGCGGCAGTGTACAAATTTCTTCTTACTAATGTCGAAAAGGAAACATTAATAGAAATTAATAATGATAAAAAATAAAAAGATATGATATTGGCAGCTAGTTGTTCAAGTATTACACACTTCGTAACTTCATCTTGTTCAGTTTTACAGCTAAAGCAAAAATTGTTTCTTAAAAAATAATTTAAAGTGATACAGAAAGTTGCGATATGTATAACTGTAAAACAGAAGTGTATAGATTAGAGAAATCCATGCACTTCCAATCTCTCTCTGTTAGGGAGTTAATTGTTGGTTTTCTCAGATATGTGGAGTTACGAGGTTTTCATTGCCTACCATCGATATTGAAAAAAGCATGTTTTATATACTATTATTGAACATTCACAATTCAGTTCTTTTTTACTAATTTCAACCCAAAAGTATCCTGCTGACTTTCCCACAGTCACATTTCCTGATAACAATGCCCATAGCATGAGGAATGTCCAGTTCGAAACTACCGTTAGCATGGCTCGTTGATGGAAAATACAATAAAGAAATTTTGTTTACGGGGCAGTCTCTGTGTCCTCTTTAGGTAGTAGGCAAAGTTATCAAACAGAGACGCTCAATTTCCCTTTACAATGTAATTGGATAGATAAAACAATGTACTCATCATACGGCAGCAGCACACACACACACACACACACAGACACACACACACACACACACACACACAAAGGTTCACTCTTACAAGCTTGAGCCAGTGGCTCCTTCTTCTGGCAGAAGAGTTGAAGGGGAAGGAAGAGGGGTGAAGGAGGATGAGTGGAGAGGTTAAGGGAAAGAGGTACAGTTAAGAAGGCCAGGCCAGAGGAGACGAACCGTATGGGCTGCGAAGGAAAGACTGATTGATTTCATTTAGATGTATGCCATTCATTTTCTGTATCAATTTGCAGGTAGTCCCATTCAACCGCAAAATGTACGGCAATTACAAGTGCACTGCCACCAACAAGCATGGGACTGCTGTTCATGAGATCATGCTGAGGGAGGCTCGTGTGCCGTCTGCCGTCCTGCAGGTTAAGATGGACGTCATGACCGGTGAGCTCTTACTATTGAAGCCTGTCTTACTTGCTCACCAGTATATGCTACTTATGGTTTTTAGATGTAAATTACATAATTCAAGAAAGCCCTTGGAATACAAATGCAATGATAAATAATTAATTAGAGGTGACCATCTTCATAGCATCCCTCATTTGTGTGGTCAGGGCATAAATACTGGTTCTGTCGATGCATCTACTAAAATAAAATTTTTTACGTTATGCGGTTAGGAGATTGTAATTAATGGCCATTCCTTGTAGTAGTATCTGCATGTATTTCCACATTGGTACCGATTTTCACGTTCATATTTTTATTCACAGCACTATGCATTTTCCACTTAAAGCCCAGTTTATTGTATAGATTTCCATCTAGTTCTCTGACACAGAAGTTGTGTATGATTGATTGGGTACTCCACAATGACAATTCATGACTGTGTAAGACCTCCATCTTTCAGTAATTTTTGACTATAAGTGAAATGACAGCTGAGCCACATCCACAATACTTTTCTCTCATCCCCAAGATGAAAATCAAGTTGAAGGGATGAAGATTTGACATGGTGGAGGTTGTTAAATACTGTGTCGAAGAGAGGCTTCCAGAATGCATTTAAAAAGTGTTGAAATTGTTTGGATTAGTTTGATCCCTCCCAAGTGCGTTGGTTTGAAAGTGATGGTACAGAAAAAGATCTAGATAACTTTAGTCAACATATTTTGCAAATGTTTGGCACATACCATGTGAACATGGGACCCTCATGTTAACATGAGGCTCAGAGGTTTGAAGTGACGAGCAACAGGCTCCATACAGCCGGCAAAATCTACAAAGTACCTTTGGCTCACCTACTCCTAGCCTCAATGAGGAGAGGAAATAACCCTTAATGTGTTTAAGAGTGGTAAATTGTCTCCTGAAAATGTCTTTGTTATGTGATAGGAGGACCCACCTGTTTGTAAAACTTGCAAATCATGCGTATTGATGCACCAAATTTTAATTTAGAGTATTTTATTTTCTGACTTGAGGACTGCTCTCTTTCTTCCATTTGAAATGCTCAATATCAAATGACAAATTAAGATGGTACAGGTTTCAAGGTTTTATGTATTGTTTCTTTTCTTTTGTGTCTCACTATTTTCAGAATGTTGTGAGGGAGGTTATTGTGTACTGAGAACCAGCTGGATTAGCCATTATTAAAAAGTGGTCACCCAGCTACACAATCCAAGTCCTTTTAAAATGTTTTTGCCCTGCTATTTTCTAATAGAATTTAATGATGGTTGTCGTGCATTGTTTTTATCTGTGTTTTTGTTGTGTGTTTTGTATGACAAATTTCTAGGTTAGTGTTGTATTTTATGTCATGTTTGTTGTGTTTGTTTGTTGGTCCTGTGTGATTTTAGGCAGAAGCAGCTTCTGTGTAGTATGTTAGCAACAAATTCTGACTGACACTATTCTATTCAAATTGACAGTTGCGGTAATTACTTCTAGATTAATGTATGCACAAATATTAGGGATAAAACAGCTACTTTGGAGAAACTACTCTTTCTTCTCCTGCAGGCCTCAGTTACTGTTTTCAGCTAATTCAGTAATCAAAGCATTTGCATAACTTTTCACTATCAACTCCCTATATGCCAGGTGGTTATTAATAAACTTTACCTATTCGACACATTATAACACGGAAACTAATTACCGTACAAAGACCAAACCAATCGGCTGATAATTCAATCATTTCCAAATGTGTTTCGGAGAAGCAGGTGAAATTCATGAGCGATGTGCAGTGGGGCCCCATCTTACATAAAAACTATTGAGTTCAACGTGTCTCTCTCTCTTTAAGGCTAGTATGCCATTCTGCGAAGCAAATCGCAGTAATGCCAGCCAGTCACACTGCTCATCTTTGATCCTCGAACGCCCACTTGTTCAAAAAGGAATGGGCCAATGATGAATGTAGCCGTGAAGCCACACCATACGGTGACGCGTTCTCCATACATGTGAACTTCATGCACAGTGATTGGAGGTGAAGATCCCCACACTCGGGAGTTCTGTTTGTTCACCTTGCCCGTCAGATCATAGGACGGTTTAGGGCCAGTCCGCGTCATCTTCAATCCTTGTGAGAAAGTGGACAATGAGGTCAACACGTCATTGTGCATCCTGTGGTGCAAACTGCTGTACGATATGGTTCTTGTACGGATACCATTTGAGAATGGTTTGAAGCACCTTCCATACAGTGGAGCACGGGGTGTTCAGCTGCCGTGAGTGCACTGTCTGATGACCGGGTGTTGTCTACCATAGCAATCGTGATTTCATCAACCATCTGTGGTGCAACCGGTCATCAGCCTCTTCCCGGAGCAGTGCCCAGTTCTCCAGTTATTCCTCCAGTTATTCTAACTTCTTCATCTTGTTCTTCACAGCTTGTGGAGAAAGAGAATCCTTCTTTAATCCTTTCAGCCGGCGATATTCTCAAAGTGCCACTGCAGCATTATTGTTTTGACAATAGAGCTTCACCAATAATGCCCTGCTCCTTTTGTCCAAGCTCATGTTGACACGTTAACAAGTGTACTGTGACTGATCAGGTGTGCGAGACTATTAATCACAATGACTGATCACAGCACCTGGTGGCCATAGTTTGGAACTGGGCAGTGGCACTGTGGCACATGGAAATCATGCACTCCATACTCTGTACATTAATGCTACCAAGTTTGGTACTCGTACGGTTACTTGTTTCCGTGTTATAACGTGTAAAATAAAGTTTAATTATAACCACCTGGTACTTTGCAATACAAATGTTAAAGGTATGCAGAGTTTACATTTCTGCATTCAAATATTCTGATAATTTGTAGGTGCAGTTAGTGAGGTATTATTTTTTCTTTGTGCTTAAATATTTGAGGATTTTCAGTTTCCTAACTGACGTCCACCAGCACTTTATAGACTTTTGCACCAGAATATAAAAATCCATTCTAAACCCTAGACAGAGATGTGTAGTCTATATAATTGTGCTGTGCTGAAACCAGAACACTTTTTGCCACTTTTCTTGACTATTAATTTCATTGGGATTTCAGCTGTAATTGCAGTTAACTGCAAATTAATGAGTTTGTTGCAATGTTTTAAAAATTATTTGAGGAAAGGAGAGGCAACTTCATTTTACTTATTTCTTGAATCATAGCTCTTGACAAAAGTTCATTTCATGTAACTGGCAAAATGTATAATTTTAACTTCCATTTTTGATGATGTAAATAAAATAGAAAGAAACTTCCACATGGGAAAAATATATTAAAAACAAAGATTCCAAGACTTACCAAGCGGGAAAGCGCCGGCAGACAGGCACATGAACAAAACACACAAACACACACACAGAATTACTAGCTTTCGCAACCGATGGTTGCTTCTTCAGGAAGGAGAGGGAAAGACGAAAGGATGTCGGTTTTAAGGGAGAGGGTAAGGAGTCATTCCAATCCCGGGAGCGGAAAGACTTCCCTTAGGGGAAAAAAAGGACAGGTGTACACTCGCACACACACACACACACACACACACACACACACACACACACACACACATATCCATCCGCACATACACAGACACAAGCAGACATATTTAAAGGCAAAGAGTAAGGGCAAAGATGTCAGTCGAGGCGGAAGTACAGAGGCAAAGAAGTTGTTGAAAGACAGGTGAGGTATGAGCGGCGGCAACTTGAAATTAGCGGAGGTTGAGGCCTGGCGGATATCGAGAAGAGAGGATATACTGAAGGGCGAGTTCCCATCTTCGGAGTTCGGATAGGTTGGTGTTGGTGGGAAGTATCCAGATAACTCGGACGGTGTAACACTGTGCCAAGATGTGCTGGCCGTGCATCAAGGCATGTTTAGCCACAGGGTGATCCTCATTACCAACAAACACTGTCTGCCTGTGTCCATTCATGCGAATGGACAGTTTGTTGCTGGTCATTCCCACATAGAAAGCGTCACAGTGCAGGCAGGTCAGTTGGTAAATCACGTGGGTGCTTTCACACGTGGCTCTCGGTTGCGAAAGCTAGTAATTCTGTGTGTGTGTTTGTGTGTTTTGTTCATGTGCCTGTCTGCCGGCGCTTTCCCACTTGGTAAGTCTTGGAATCTTTGTTTTTAATATATAACTTCCATTTTTGGTAGACATACTAATTTATTTACAATTCATGAACCCTTGGTCAGTAACGCTGAATCCAGTCAAACTCCAACTTGTGTTTCTTTATATCTGTACTTATACATCATATTTGAACTTGTTTTCAAACTGCCTCTGCTTGCACTGATGCCATTCCCAAGATAAATTTTCAACACACGGTAGTTCAAAGATATAATAACTAAGGTACAAAAATTGTAAATTATTGAGATATATGTGAGTGGACATTAAAGAATGAGTTTAACTTGTTACAGTAATTTGAATTTATAGATATTAATTTCATTAAATGAAATAGTTGTTTGAAACATTTCAATTTTATGTTTTCATCAGAAAAAATGAGTAGAGAGAATTGTTAATAGCCAGTTCTGGATGTGACAGGATCACATGCCTAAGTGTTATTTATGCCAACATTACTGTAAAAAGTAAGTCTGTAATGATTTGTCTCAATTTACATACAAAAGTGACAGAATGAAATGCCCAGTAATGTTCTGCATTATAAAATTATGTACCCAGTGAAATACACTCCTCTACCTCAGAAAAATTGCAAAACATACTAAAGTGCAGGCATCGAAAGTAGGACGCATTTTTTTAGAAGCATAAAGATTAAAAACAGAAATAGACAATTTAGAAATGTACATCATAATCAGTTTTATGTTACAGCCACAACTGTGACATTTAAATTCTTCGGCCCTGGAAATGACGGTGGCCTTCCGACGAAGAACTATGCCGTTCAGTACAAGCAAGACAGTCAAGGCTGGGAAGAGGCACTTAACAGGACATGGCCAGTCGGTAAGAAGCTATTGCTCTCTACGGCAAACGTGAGCAAGTGTTGAACTGCAAGAGTTGGAACTTAAAAATAGTGCCATAAAGATGCAACACCACAGAATCAGATGATATCCAATACCACCTACATTACCTCTATACCACTGTACTCTCCCTTCATACACTAAGCGCTTGTGCAGCTATGAGAAGAACAGGGTCTTGTGTAGCAGACGTTCTAATATAGTGCTGTCACAATGCATTTGAAATTAGAATGATGGAGTCAGATAAAAATTAATTGTGTCAGAAAACACACAATGCGATAGACTCATCAAGGTCTTCAGGAAGCTTCCAGAGAACATGAATTGCCTTATGGATCAGTGCTCAGGTGGGTAAAAGCATTCAGCAAGAGTCACCAGAACCTGGCACACATTTGTTGGCCAGGTTGACAGCCTGTCAGTGAAGATGAGGTGTCTGTGGGTATTGTATTTGCCCAAATGTAAGCTGACCTCAGATGTGAGCTGCATCCCAAAAATGAGACTTGGGGTGGGGAGGGGGATGGTACTCTCATTTCAAACCACACTTAAAAATCACTCACTTATCATATGATGGACAAAGTATAAAGTGGCCCCACCTTTCGGAGATTTGCGGGGGCTAGTATTAATTTGTAGTAATTCGAATGGACCTAAATTTATCTTTTGGATACTTAAAGTTACTATTATATCTAAAAACAAAGATGATGTGACTTCCCAAACAAAAGCGCTGGCAGGTCGATAGACACACAAACATACACACAAAATTCAAGCTTTCGCAACCAACGGTTGCTTCTTCAGGAAAGAGGGAAAGACGAAAAGGATGTGGGTTTTGAGGGAGAGGGTAAGGAGTCATTCCAATCCCGGGAGTGGAAAGGCTTACCTTAAGGGGAAAAAAGGACAGGTATACACTCACACACACACACAAATCCATTCGCACATACACAGAAACAAGCAGACATTTGTAAAGGCAAAGAGTTTGGGCAGTTACTATTACATTGCAAACAGTGACACCAGTGACAATTCGTGATATCTCAGCCGGGGCCACTAAGACTTTTCCATATTGTATCGCAACTCGTGTCCGAGTTGTATGTCAGTCTTTGTGTGTCACATAAATTTCATCTTAAGTCTGAAATATGGTCTTTTCATCCAAGAAATTTAACATTTTGGCTTGACAGAGTTTCACAATTGATTTAAAGGAAATAAATTTGGCAAAGAGCAATCTACATATTCAAGACAATGATTTGTATCATCTCTGGTGAATTTAGACAGGGTACTTAACTAGATTACGTGTTTAAGAGTCTAAACAAAATAATCTGTCTACACAAAATCATTTACATCTCAAGTGATCTGTACAGAGCATGAAATGAAAGTATTTCCATCACTGCAGAAAATCATTCTCATGCAGCATCTCCTACATCTTTGAGTGTTGTGAAACAAACAAGTATGGACGTGGCTGCTAAGAATACAGGTGACTGTAATAGGAACTTCATGCAGGTAGGCTGACAATGGTGATTCAGAGGCTAGTGTCACTTTGGAAAAGCCTCCATTAAGGTGGCAAACAAGAATACAAATTTTCAGCACATAATAGAACACAAAGATGTAAATAACTATCACATAAACACACACGTAAGGAACATGAACACCATGTCTTTCTCATTGGTAGTAGCATAGGCTCACTGACTAATTGGATACCATCACATATCTGTAAAGAAAACTGACTTAGAAATGAAAAGCAAAAGTACAAAAAGAAATCATATTTTACTATTGTAAATATGTACATACTGTTTTTTTATCATTACTTGGATGATTCTGAGTTTTTGTCACTCAATTCCTTGTCACTACTCCCTTCATAGAGAGCATCATCCTCTGTGCCATCAAGTGCATTAGAAACATGGCATTTTTTTAAAAAAAATGTGTAACAGACAGTTTTATCCGGGATACCTTTTTAAGACTGGACAATCCACTCACATGAGCTTACGTGTTTAGCAAGCCCTGTAGGTATTAATTGCATATGTTTTTTCATTAGCCATTGCATATACATATTTTTAAGCTTATCCTTAGATGATTTGTTTAAACAAACATGTAATGGCAGTAGAATTGATATCAATCCACCTGGAATTACCCCCAAGTTCATTCTGCCCTCTAATAATTTTCTGTTTACAGACAGAGTAGTAAAGTAGACAGAAACAAAGGATGCAAACTGAGTGTACTGTTTGCAAATGTTGTAATGAGCACTGCACCCCTGTACAACTATAGTACTAATACAAGCATATTTGCCAAACCAAACAAGGCACCAGGATGATGTTTCCAATGTAATACCAAGTTCTCCATGAACCAGTCATGTTCATTAGCACATACAATAATAACACTTTTTGGAAATGACTCTGACTTTTAACGTCTTGTGTTTAAAAACAATGAATGGCGGTGGTTTATGGCCATTGGCTATTTAGGCAAGCGTGACAGGTTTGCTGCTTTTCACCACCTGTGAACAGTATCTTGACATCTTTGTTCCACTTTTCTTCTATCATACAATTTGTTGGCATGTCAAAATACAGTGGAATGTGGTCCGCATCACATATCTGACCAAGAAGATAATTATTTTCAGTGTGTCGTGCGATTATGAAATGCTGAAATTAGATGAGTTTTTCCTCAAAGTTTTCTGGCAGTTTCTGTGCAAATGAAGTGAGCCCACGAAGAGAAAATGCCCAACATTTCATGAACTGGACAATCCTGTTGCGACTTCTTTAAAATTTGTGATTTACTGCTGTCAAGCAACTTCATCTGATTTAACTCTGATAATTTCTGCACTCATGGGTAAGCACGTCTGTCACTGCTTCCTAAAAAAAAACATTCAGCACAACTTGTAATGTATAATAGTGGTCATATTTTTGGTGCACAAAATGTTTTTCTTATGCTGGATCAAGCTAAAAGTTCTTCCTTCTGCTGCCATCACAATCTCACAGTAGTTGTGTTGATCCCGTGTCACTGATCTGCAGCACGATTTCATGTTTTCTCTGTGAGAGAAATCACTTAACTTTTCAACTTTGCAATATAGTGAACACGGTTCATCATGGTAGACTAAAACTTGACACTTCACAAAAGTAGTAAAGTAGATGCAATCTGAATATACTGTCTGTAATGACCACTCTCATTGGCCATTCATTGGAAGAAACAAAAGTGAAGATTGGGGTGGTGGGGTTAGCGGAAAAGCTCCACACATTATGTGCAGTGCAGTTAACATGATTCGTATCGATCATGTGCTGTGGTAGACATCTCTCACAGAAAACCAAGGTTTATAAGGATGCAACAATGGAAAATTGTACTGAAATGCAGGAGGATCTGCAGCGAATTGACGCATGGTGCACGGAATTGCAATTGAATCTCAATGTAGACAAGTGTAATGTGATGCGAATACATAGAAAGATAGGTCCCTTATCATTTAGCTACAAAATAGCAGGTCAGCAACTGGAAGCAGTTAATTCCATAAATTATCTGGGAGTACTCATTAGGAGTGATTTAGAATGGAATGATCATATAAAGATGATCGTCGGTAAAGCAGATGCCAGACTGAGATTCATTGGAAGAATCCTAAGGAAATGCAATCCGACAACAAAGGAAGTAGGTTACAGTACGCTTGTTCGCCCAATGCTTGAATACTGCTCAGCAGTGTGGGATCCGCACCAGGTAGGGTTGATAGAAGAGATAGAGAAGATCCAACGGAGAGCAGCGCGCTTCGTTACAGGATCATTTAGTAATTGCGAAAGCGTTACGGAGATGATAGATAAACTCCAGTGGAAGACTCTGCAGGAGAGACGCTCAGTAGCTCGGTACGGGCTTTTGTTAAAGTTTAGAGAACATACCTTCACCGAAGAGTCAAGCAGTATATTGCTCCCTCCTACGTATATCTCGCGAAGAGACCATGAGGATAAAATCAGAGAGATTAGAGCCCACACAGAAGCATACCGACAATCCTTCTTTCCACGTACAATACGAGACTGGAATAGAAGGGAGAACCGATAGAGGTACTCAGGGTACCCTCCGCCACACACCGTCAGGTGGCTTGCGGAGTATGGATGTAGATGTAGATGCTCATGTTCAAAAGTGGAACTTGTTTGTACTCGTATGAATATGAAAAATTAAGGAAGTGAAACACTTCTTATTGCTACATTGTGAATATTGGCAGCATTGAGAAACGGCTCATTGTAGAAAGATGTGTACCAACAGTTTCCAAACGAGCAGGAGCTGTCGAAATGTCAAAATGTACTTACCATGCTTACCAACTCCTGCAAGGTTCTTGAAAAATGTCCATTTTGATGGTGTATATGTAAAGAGATTTATTTTATTGCTATGAATATTTGAAAAATTTGAAGATGGGGAATATTAAATTTGAAATTCCCCCATGATAAAAAATAAGTACATTCAATGCTCAAAACACCAACACAATGATGTCTGTGGCAAAATAACTTATTGTGGCAGCTTCTAGCAGCATTTTTGGGAACTGTTTAGGCTTTGACCCCGAATCAAAGCTGCAGGTGCAGTTTTGGACCACTAAAATCTGAAAGAAAAGGCCAGCTTGCATTTGGATAAATATGGTATTGCATTACCCGATAAAATCAACGCAAAACAATTCATGAGCTGGCCTTAGAGACCGGATTAGTGCATATGATGGTGCTTTACATCCCAATGGAATGTCTGGACACAAGAATTGCATCACAATGGGTCCTGCACAATGTGTCAGAAATTTTAAAATGACCATGGTAGGATGCTGCTCCTACCAACACTGAACACTTGAACATGAAGGAGAGGCTTTTTTGCATCATATCTTTACTGTGGATGAGACATGCACCAAATTGTATGAGAGACACCTACAACACCAATAAAAAAATTGCATAATTATTGGTCACCACGACAATTGAAAGTTTGTCATAACTG
This sequence comes from Schistocerca gregaria, assembly GCF_023897955.1. Lineage (NCBI taxonomy): Eukaryota > Metazoa > Arthropoda > Insecta > Orthoptera > Acrididae > Schistocerca > Schistocerca gregaria. Next base: position 111,546,488 of record NC_064928.1, on the reverse strand, counting down.
TAGCAGTGTGAAGGCTACAGTGGTTCTTGTGTTTGATTGTGATGGTATTATCCTAACATATATTCTTTTACAATGGTAGACTGACAGTTCATTGTGTTACTGGCCATTTTTGGGCACACACATTGATGAGCTCTGAGAAAAAAGTGGGTATATTTTCTGCAAAACCTAACCATCATTTTCCATGCCAGTGCTCTGGTGCATAAAGGTCAGGCTGTGTCAGATTTGTTCGATTGATAGGACTGTTAATTGCTGTATCACCTGCCACAAGCTTAATTAAGTCATGTGACTTTGTATCGATTCCTAAAATGAAAGAGGTACTTCGTGATGTTCACTTCAAAACTGTTACACAGATTCATCAAGTTATTAGACTGAGTCACTTAAACCATCAACACAGATGGCACAGCTAAAGGTATCCTGTGACTTCCATTTCAGGGGCAGTGGGTTGTATACAATGCAGGTGGCAAATATGAAGGATATTAAAGTTTTGAAACTTGCATCTATTTTGTATCAGAGTAAATAAAGTTACCACTGTTTAAAGTTCCAGTCCTCATACAGTGCACACTTCTCATAACGAATGAAGCTGCTCCAGAACCTGTGGCCATCTGCTCGGTGACTCACCAGCTCTGCCCTTAACGTTTCAGACTCTCCATACATCCTGGAGAACCTGAAGCCCCAGACCAGGTACAACTTCCGGTTTGCGGCTCAGAATGAGGTCGGTTTCGGTCCGTGGTCATCACAGCAGACACACACAACTCCACGGATATCAGCGCCAGAGGAGCCGCGGCTACTGGGTTTGCCACTATCTGCCACGTCCGGAAACGAGAATGAGGTGGTTGTGTCTCCGTACCCAAACCGGTACGAGCTCCGGTGGCAGGTGCCTGCGGATAATGGTGAACCTATCACTCACTACTCCGTCAAGTCTTGCCCTGTAAGTATTTACTCTTCAGTGTGTGTGTGTGTGTGTGTGTGTGTGTGTGTGTGTGTGTGTGTGTGAAAGCGCGCACGCGTTCGCACTTCTTTCATGTGTTAGTCCGACAAATATCTGAATCTGACTCCCATGGACTTCTTTTTGTATGGTTATATGATAGACATTTTGTATGTGCCTCCATTGCCAAAGCTTGTCTAATGCACTTGTGTTTGTGGCTCCATACATGCTTCAGAATGTATATTGAGAAACTGATTATCACTTATATGTTGACCATTGCTTCTCAGGGAAACTGAATTTGAGAGGCTCTGGGGGGACCTAAATTGTTTGTTTGTGGAAGGAAATGTTCTGACTCACACATCTCTCCAGGATCCTGCTTCAGAAACAATTTATTGCTGCTGCCACTGACATGGCTGCTAACCTCAGGAATCTTTATTATTGTTCTTGAATTGGTGACATAGCTGTGGATTTGTCACACAAAACTGAAGGCATATTTCATTCCTTTATTGAAAAATGTGCAGAGGGGTCCATATTTGAGCACACCTGTTTTGTAGATCAGAATTAAATATTCAGGCTTCAGTTCTTTTAAGCTAATTTGTGTTCAAAGTAGTACTGCGAAAAGATACTGCCAGTGCTGGTTTGCATCGTTGCTATCAAAATCTATTGACATTTCATTACAGTTATAATGGTTTGAGGTGTGTTCCGACAATGATTTCTCACAGACTTGATGTTATCATTAAGTGAGATGTCATGACACAAGGTCATGTCAGATGTTGGTAACAATTGAATGTCTCAGGGCAGAAACAACTTGATGAAAGAACAAAAACTGATTTGGGGAAATTGGGAATTTTAAACTGTAAAATGTGGAACTCTTTTTTTTTTAAAATAAAGTTGACACCTGTATTAAGTTTACATTATTATTATTATTATTATTACTATTATTATTGTCCATAATAATCCAGTACTAAAGATAGCAGTTTATACAATACATTTAACAATAAGCATAATAAAAGGCCTATTGCTGCTATAAGTCTAGATTTTTGCCTGCAGCGAGTGGGGAAATCTTCAGCACCTAGAGTCATATGTACATTTTCTGCAAATATTATCACTAAATTATGCTATTTATATTATCCTAGAATGACTAGCTTATCGTAGCGTGAATAACTGTTTGGTTAGTATGTGGTTTTATAGCTCTTGGACCATTATAACTGCATAGAGTTGAGTATACATACTCATATTTGCACATGACTTCTGTAAGTCACCTTCGATCTTATATCATAATGAAATCTGCAGTTATTGCTGTGTCTCTGCAAATCCCTGACTCATCACAATTTTGTCCAGATTAAACATACGATACTGTTGCTAGTAAGTACCACATTTGTGTTACAGTGAGTTAAAATTATGTTTGTTGCTAGTGTTGAAGTAGCATACATGATACACACAACACTTCACCAATCTCTCAATGTGCTACATTTTTAAGAATCTGTTCACAGTCAGTGTCCATTACATGTGGCACCGCAACACGCTCGTCACCTCTGGTACCTTCTTGACACAGTCGCCCTGTTTAGACTCCCACCTTTGTCAACATTGGCATTCACACTGTCACTCACCCCTTCTCTTCTACTATCTTGTCTCATAAAAGAGTGGGCCATTCTGACATGTTGGAAGGTGCCCTGAATTTTTTTACGCTGCAAGAGTACATGTAAATAAATGCAGTATCAGTGTCTTTGCTGCTGAAACTGACTAGAAGTATTTTAAAAATTGGTTATAAAGTAACTCATTTTCACTGCACAGAGAACAGCTCTTAACAGCAGTTTCTACAACTCTGCCTGCCTAGCACGCAAATCAACAGAAGCATCCGCGACAAGTGTAGTGTCAAACACTGTGGGAATTTCGAGCATCTAAACTGTATCGAAAATATCACTTATTAATTTTCTGTATTCTATTGTCCGCCCCTGGTAGCTGAGTGGTCAGCCGACAGAATGTAATGACCAATGGCCCGGGTTCGATTCCTGGCTGGGTCGGAGATTTTCTCCGCTCAGGGAGTGGGTGTTGTGTTGTCCTTATCATCATCATCATTTCATCCCAATCGACATGCTAGTTGCCGAAGTGGCATGAACTAGAATGGCTTGCACCAGGCAACGGTCTACCAGACGGGAGGCCCTAGCCACACGTCATTTCTATTTTATTCTCTTCGGTTATGGAAAGCTAAATTGTTTCAGATTAAATACAGGGTGTACATAAAGTCCGGGAAGACTTTCAATTATTTATTGCACAAGAACCAAACATTGTACAGATATCATACACATGCCATTTTGAAGGGAAAAAAAAAAAAACCAAAAAAATTTTTCATATATACTGCCAAAGTGTAGTTTGGTAATTTGCTGATAGTCCGTGCTGCTCGCAAACATGGCAAATTCAGGTGCGGAACGAGCTTTCTGTGTGTTGGTTCACCCCGACCACCAGATCTCACTCCGTGTGACTTTTTTCTGTGGGGACACATTAAAGATCTGGTGTACGCACCACCTCTACCACGTGTTGTAGCAGAGCTCCAACAGAGAATACGGCACCCGACTGCCACAGTCGACGATGCCATGCTGAGATGGGAATGGCAAGAATTCGATTACCTTATTGACATCTGTCGGCTCACTCGTGGTTCGAATATCGAATGTTTGTAAAAAAAACTTTCAGAGCTTCTATTCAAAATGCAATATGTATGGCATCTCACAGCAAGTTTTCACTTCATGTTTCAGATGTCTTCCATTACTTATATTTGGAATTTAATGTGTTGAAATGGAATCGTACATGCATGTACATCCGGTAGCACACTTCTTGTGATGATTTTTATACATAACAAACACAAAGTCTTTATAAAAGGAAAATTCGTTTGAGAAAAGTAATAAATTATGAGACAGAATTACAGATGAGTTTTACCTTCAGTAGGCAAAATGTGCAGAACTCCTGTTAGGCACATATAAAAGTGAAAGTGACACAGTTTCTAGCTTTCAGAACTAACAGTTTCTTTTTATGAGAGGAGAAAGGGATAAGGTGAAAGTTGTTAAAAAGAAAGAGTAAGTTAATCCGAACTGTTGTGGGGTCAGCGGGAGTCCCATGTGAAGGGTTTCTGTACACTGGGAAATGGAATGCTGAAAGAATGTTCAGAAAATAGCAGGAAAGAGATGGTTGTTAACTATATCATAAAGATTGCTGAAAAGCAGATATGAGTTTGAAGAAATGGGAAGAGATAGTTAAATACGAAAACGCAGTAGCTGAATAGTAAAAGTTTTAGATAAATGCAGGAATATATTGCAAAACGTAGAGAGAAGATGGCTAATCAAAGAATTTGATTGATGAACAATGAAATGAAACAGTTGAACACTAAAAATGTAACCAAACAAGAAGAAAGGTCATTAAATGAAGAAAAATTGTAAGATAAAGAAAAAGTATCTTGAAGTAGACAAAAAAGGTAGCCAAACAAAGAACATAATCTGCAAACATAGGGAGGGCTTTGCTACACTGAAGGGGGGGGGACATTGCTCAACATGGAAAAATGTCAGTGAACACTTAAAAAGAAGTCAATGACTGTGTAAAAAGGGTCACCAAAAACTGAAAGAAAGTGAAGAGTTCATTGGCTGCTGTAAGTATGTGCAGAAAAATTTGCACACGAAATAGTCATCAAATGTACTTTTAGTATTGCTAAAAGTCAAGTCAGACTGCAAGGAAGTAGATCACTAAGTACTACACAAAAAGTGCAGTACATAAAGGAGAAAACATTGCCAAAGAAAGAAATATGATTGTCCTCACAACAGGAGGGTCTTTCTCTTCCCAGGCACTGGTAACCTCTTCAGTTAGTGCACTAAAACACTAATCACATCACATCCTGGGGTCTGAGTGACCTGGCCTTCCATTTTAACCCCTCATCCCCACCCCACCACAGGAAAGGAACTATTAATTCCAGCAACCAGATGGTGTGACTATCTTTAAGTGTCTATCAGCAGAACTACACATTTTGCCACCTGATGCTGCTACTTGACCACAATAGTTTGACAATTTTTCTAGTGCTGCCAGAAGCAAAAAACATTGGCACTAGTTGGAAGATATTCATTTATTTCTGAATACTGCCAATGTTAGCCTTCGCCTGGTGCAAAGTGCTACTGTACACATTGTTAATGGTAATGGTGCCTGTGGCAACCGACTGATGCTATCTTCCCCTCACCATTCCTTTCCCTCGGAGGTCATAACGAGGCAGCAAGGCACGGGTCCTGTCATTCCCAATGCACAAGTCGCCAACTTATTGTTGACAAGTTGTAAGTAATGGCCAGCAAAACTGTCTCGTAATTTAAAAGCAAAGTCCACACATATAGTAACTGGACAGTAATTCTGTACTGAACGTGCTTGATTGCGTTAGTAATTTCCTGTAAAATTCCTCCCGTTGTCCCACAGGTGGAGAAGTACGATACGGAGTGGAGGCTACTACCATACCCGTGCCAGGAGCACAAGCTGGAAGGGCAGGCGACGACATTCCAGCTGGAGTCGCTGCAGCCGGACACGCACTACAAGGTGGAGGTGCGCGCCACCAACGCCATCGGCAACAGTGTTCCCGGCCAGATAATCGTCAGGACGGTCAAGGGTGAGTGCACTGGCGGCAGCTGGGCTGCGCTTCCAGATCCTTTCCTAAGTCTGTGTGATGCGTCGGATAACACTTGGGCCCCGACTGTCAGAGGTTTGTGTGTTGTAGGAAAGATGGATTCTCGAATGCTATCCAAATTTGGGTCTTGCAAACAGTAGTTCTATGTTTGTTGTAAAACTTGAGCCTTACTACCAGACTTGTTGCTTAATTAGCACTTTTGTAAGTTGACACACAATCTACAACTACTCTGCAAACCACCATGAGGTGCATGGCAGAGGGTACGTCCCATTGTACAAATTATTATGATATCTTCCTGTTCCATTTTTGTGTCTAGGGGTGGCAAGAATGAGTGTTTGAATGCCTCTGTGTGTGCAGTAATTATTTTGATCCTACCCTCACGATTCCTTTTTGAGCGATAGGTAGGGGTTGTAGTATATACCTAGCCTAAACATTTAAAATAGACTTTATCAGGATAGTTTGCATCTATCTTAAAGAGTCTTCCAGTTCAGTTCCTTCAGTATCTTTGTGACTCTTTCCTATGAATTGTACAAACCTGTGTCCATTCGTGCAGTCCTTCTATGCATACCTTCAATATCCCCTGTTAATCCTATCGGGGTGGGGCCCACACACTTGACCTATATTCTAGCATGGGCCGCACGAGTGATTTGTAAGCAATCTGTTTAGTAAACGGATTCTACCAATAAACCGAAGCCTACCACGTGCTTTATCCATGACTGAACGTATGTGATCATTCCATTTCACATCCCTACAAAGTGTTACACCAATGTATTTGTACAAGTTGGCCACTTCCAACTGTAACTCATTGATATTATAGACATAGGATACCGCATTGTTTCATTTTGTGAATTGCAAAATTCTACATTTATGCATATTTAGAACAAGTTGCCTTTCTATGCACCATGTTAAAATGTTATCAAGATCTGAGTGAATATTTATGCAGCTTCTCTTAGATAGTACTTCATTATAGATAACTGCACCATCTGCAAACATCCAGATTTTACTATTAATATTATCAGCGAGGTCCTTAATATACAACATGAACAACACTTTCTTGGGGCACACCTGAAGTTACTTCTACCTCTGATGATGACTATCCATCCAAGAAAACATGCTGTGTCCTCCCTACCAAAAAGTCCTCAGTTCAGTCACAAATTTCTCTTGATATCCTTTATGATTGTACTTTTGACAGTAAGTGTAGGTGTGGTACTGACTCAAATGCTTTTCGGAAATTGAGAAACAGTGCATCTACCTGGTTACCTTGATCCAAAGCTTTTGGTATGTCATGTGAGAAAAGTGTGGTGGGGTTTCATATGATTGATGTTTTCGAAAACCGTGCTGGTTGCCATTGGGGAGGTTATAATGTTTAAAATACCTCATTACGTTTGAGCTCAGAATATGTTCTAAGATTCTGCAACAAACTGATGTCAAGGACATTGGACAGTGGTTTTGTGAATAATTTCTACTACCCTTCTTGTAGATGGGAGTGCCCTGTGCCTTTTTCCAAGAACTGTGCACAGTTTTTTGTTTCAGGAATCTATGACAAATTGTAGTGAGAAGAGGAGCTAACTCAGCCGCATATTCAATATAGAATCTGACAGGGATTTCATTGGGGCTTGGAGCTTTGTTCAGTTTTAATGATTTCAGCTGTTTCTCAACATCACTGACACTATTATTTATTTCATTCATCTTTTCAGTGGTACAAGGTTTAAATTGGGCAGTTCTTCTAGATTTTCCTTTTTAAAGAAATACACTCCTGGAAGTTGAAATAAGAACACCGTGAATTCATTATCCCAGGAAGGGGAAACTTTATTGACACATTCCTGGGGTCAGATACATCACATGATCACACAGACAGAACCACAGGCACATAGACACAGGCAACAGAGCATGCACAATGTCGGCACTAGTACAGTGTATATCCACCTTTCTCAGCAATGCAGGCTGCTATTCTCCCATGGAGACGATCGTAGAGATGCTGGATGTAGTCCTGTGGAACGGCTTGCCATGCCATTTCCACCTGGCACCTCAGTTGGACCAGCGTTCGTGCTGGACGTGCAGACAGCGTGAGACGACGCTTCATCCAGTCCCAAACATGCTCAATGGGGGACAGATCCGGAGATCTTGCTGGCCAGGGTAGTTGACTTACACCTTCTAGAGCACGTTGGGTGGCACGGGATACATACGGACGTGCATTGTCCTGTTGGAACAGCAAGTTCCCTTGCCGGTCTAGGAATGGTAGAACGATGGGTTCGATGACGGTTTGGATGTACCGTGCACTATTCAGTGTCCCCTCGATGATCACCAGAGGTGTACGACCAGTGTAGGAGATCGCTCCCCACACCATGATGCCGGGCGTTGGCCCTGTGTGCCTCAGTCGTATGCAGTCCTGATTGTGGCGCTCACCTGCACGGCGCCAAACACGTATACGACCATCATTGGCACCAAGGCAGAAGCGACTCTCATCGCTGAAGACGACACGTCTCCATTCGTCCCTCCGTTCCCGACACCACTGGAGGCGGGCTGCACGATGTTGGGGTGTGAGCGGAAGACGGCCTAACGGTGTGCAGGACCGTAGCCCAGCTTCATGGAGACGGTTGCGAATGGTCCTCGCCGAAACCCCAGGAGCAACAGTGTCCCTAATTTGCTGGGAAGTGGCGGTGCGGTCCCCTACGGCACTTCGTAGGATCCTACGGTCTTGGCGTGCATCCGTGCGTAGCTGCGGTCCGGTCCCAGGTCGACGGGCACGTGCACCTTCCGCCGACCACTGGCAACAACATCGATGTACTGTGGAGACCTCACGCCCCACGTGTTAAGTAATTCGGCGGTGCGCCCACCCGACCTCCCGCATGCCTACTATACGCCCTCGCTCAAAGTCCGTCAACTGCACATACGGTTCACGTCCACACTGTCGCCGCATGCTACCAGTGTTAAAGACTGCGATGGAGCTCCGTATGCCACGGCAAACTGGCTGACACTGACGGCGGCGGTGCACAAATGCTGCGCAGCTAGCGCCATTAGACGGCCAACACCGTGGTTCCTGGTGTGTCCGCTGTGCCGTACGTGTGATCATTGCTTGTACAGCCCTCTCGCAGTGTCCGGAGCAAGTATGGTGGGTCTGACACACCGGTGTCAATGTGTTCTTTTTTCCATTTCCAGGAGTGTATTTGAAAACAGAGTTAAGCATTTCAGTTTTCGTTTTGTTACTCTCATTTTCAGTTCCTGTCTCATTTGCTAGGGCCTGGATACTAACTTTGGTGCCACTAACTGCATTTACATACAACGAGAATTTCTTTGGATTTTGTGAAATGTCGTTTGACAATATTCTGCTACAGTATTCATTGAAGGCATCACAAATTACTCTCTTGACAGCCAAATGCGTTTCATTCAGCATATCTCTATCTATAGCCCTATGCTTGGTTTTACATCTATTATTCGGTAATCTCTGTTTCTTTAGAAGTTTCTTTACAGTGTAATGAAATGTCGTGTGACGAGGGCCTCCTGTCGGGTAGACCGTTCGCCTGGTGCAAGTCTTTCGATTTGACGCCACTTCGGTGACTTGCGCGTCAATAGTGATGAAGTGATGATGATTTGGACAACACAACACCCAGTCCCTGAGTGGAGAAAATCTCCGACCCAGCCGGGAATCGAACCCGGGCCCTTTGGTTTGACAGTCTGTTGCGCTGACCACTCAGTGACTGTATACCATGCAGGTTCCCTCCCATTATGAGCTGTTCTACTATGTACATATCTGTCCAGTGCGTGATCATCTATTCTTTTACACTTGAGCCAGAGTTACTATACATGCCCCTGACCTGTGCTGAAAGTTTCAGTTTCCTCATAGAGATATGACACTACTGATTGTTTATCTAGGTTACTGAACATATATATCTTTCTTTTATTTTAGTTGGCCTTTGTACTTTGGTAATCATTATTGCCCCAACTGTATCATAATCACTGATACCGGTTTCGATGTGGACATCTTCAAAAACGTCGCATCGATTTGTTGCCATTAGGTCCAATATATTTCCTTCCGTCATGAGTGGGGTTCCAAACTATCTGTTCTAGTTAGCTTTCAGAGAAGGCATTTAGTAAAGTCTTTATCACACCCACCACTAACAAAATTGTAATTTTCCCAATTAGTTGTTGGATGATTAAAGTCTCCACTGATAATTATGTATGGTTGGGGAACTAACATACAAGTGAACTGAGATTTTCTCTTGAGGTTTCCGGTTTCATCAGAAGATGAGTCTGGTGGGCGATGGAAGGATCCAGTTATCATTTCATGTCCACCCCTGATACTAAGTCTTGACCAAACAATCTCACATGCAGCTTCAATGTCTATCTTAGTGGATTTGAGTTTTTTGTCTACTGTGACAAATACACTACTTCCAATTCCTATTTGCCTATTCTTTTGATATACATTTAAATTTTCTCCAAAACTCTCACTGCTATCAATTTCCAGTTTCAACCAGCTTTCTGTACCTAGTATTACGTGAGCTTCACTGCTTTTCATGAGTGCTTCAAACTCTGGGACTTCGTTAAGAGTTCTTCGGCAGTTTATCATTAGGATTTTAATACTCTCACCTGTGGGAGGCACTTCTTTTGATCTTACACTGTAGTTGCCATTATCTGGATTGTGTGGAGAGTCTCCTTGTGTTCAAGCCACACACAGTGAGCTACCTGGTTAGCACCCTCTGATGTGATGTGGAGTGCACACCAGTCAGCATTACTTTGGGGACTACTTCATCATTTTCCTTTTTTATCCTATACTCTCTTCAAAATTACTTTGGTATGTGCACCTCGTGGTTGGAACAGAATTTCCACATCTCTCAGTGGACACACACATGATCTTTCGTTCGGCTCACACAAACTCTCAGATTTTTTGATGTACGTAGATGAAACTGGTATCAGTGTGTTCTACAAGTCTTGCACTCTGTGTTCATTTTAGTATCCACATCAACAAATTTTAAACATAATTTATGATGATGCTAGGAAAATGTTGACAAACAAGAAACTGTTTCTTGTTGGAGTTAGGTGTAAATATGAGTGTGGAATCTTAACAGTAAATCATATTTTCATGTACTCCAAGCTTTAACTCTGATGGAGATTACAAACACAAGATACTTAAGAGTTAAATGCGTCACATAATGTTCTGTTCGATGGTATGTCCACCACAAAGTGGTCACTTACCAGGTTTTGTTACGAGGAGTAGGATACTGGGTTTATAATCTGTTACCATGCTTTATGATCATCTGTGTATTTTTGTCTACTCTTCCTGTCAACACATTATAACCAGAGAAATTTTCATAGTGAGGGCCCAGGTTGTGCAGAACAATAAGTAGCAATGTTTATCCGGTGTGAAAAAGACTGCTTGCTTGGAGGTGAACAGGATTTGTTTTTTAAAGGATGTTTTTTTATCCTCACTAAACATGGATGTGAGGTATCACATCATCAACAAATGAATTTTGTTAATTCTCTTACTGATGAAGTGTTTTTCACAATTTTGATGTTTTTATAGCTTCCTCTTTATTTTCAAAGATTTCCTTATTCACAGCAGTATTTTTGTTTGTATGCAGAGCTCCAGCAGGTCTTTTGTTCAAGTAATTTTGAACAGAGTATTGCCAATGTCTGTTGTTGCAGCAACATACCTAAATAGTTTGTTAAATGGCTCATACTGAGCGTATGCCTAAAAAATCTCCTAAGAGACACAAAACAGTTGATTTTAGATGGAAAGACTCTGATTTGGACCCTAAAGTGTATAATTTCGATAACAGTGGTTCCGGTTGCAAAATCGTCAATTTAGATGATTTATGTACTGAATTTAATTGATGAAAGGAGAACATATAAAAATGCCATAAATGAAGCAGGCAAAAAGGAATACAAACGACACAAAAATGAGATCAACAGGAAGTGCAAAATGGCTAAGCAGGGATGGCTAGAGGACAAATGTAAGGATGTAGAGGCTTATCTCACTAGGGGTAAGATAGATACTGCCTACAGGAAAATTAAAGAGACCTTTAGAGAAAGGAGAACTACTTGCACGAATATCAAGAGCTTTTATGGAAACCCAGTTCTAAGCAAAGAAGGGAAAGCAGAAAGGTGGAAGGAGTATATAGAGGGCCTATACAAGGGCGATGTACTTGAGGACAATATTATGGAAATGGAAGAGGATGTAGATGAAGATGAAATGGGAGATATGATATTGCATGAAGAGTTTGACAGAGCACTGAAAGACCTGAGTCGAAACAATCCCATTTCTAAAGGCAAAGAGTTTGGGCCAGAGTTTGCCTTTACAAATGTCTGCTTGTGTCTGTGTATGTGCGGATGGATATGTGTGTGTGTGTGTGCGAGTGTATACCTGTCCTTTTTTCTCCCTAAGGTAAGTCTTTTCGCTCCCGGGATTGGAATGACTCCTTACCCTCTCCCTCAAAACCCACATCCTTTTATCTTTCCCTCTCCTTCCCTCTTTCCTGACAAAGCAACCGTTGGTTGCGAAAGCTTGAATTTTGTGTGTATGTTTGTGTTTGTTTGTGTGTCTATCGACCTGCCAGCCCTTCTGTTTGGTAAGTCACATCATCTTTGTTTTTAAATATATTTTTCCCACATGGAATGTTTCCCTCTATTATATAAATACCTACATAGTATGATTCAACATGATGAATACAGTGCTTATCCAAACCTCAACATGTTTAATATATACTTCCATACTAATAGCAATCACAAGTTTGTCACATTTCAGCCACTGAGTGTCATGCATCTCCTATAGCTTGTTTTTCATATCTTAACAAGGCACGTTTTTTTAAAGTAGGTACTAAAATTAAAAATAAAACAAGTAGACTTTTCTTAGCAGTTTTATTTTTACATGAAAGCCTGTACTTTAATCTACTTCTCTACATAATTCTCGGCAATATTAAGGCACCTATCACATCATAGAACCAGATTTTGAGTATCATCCTTATAGAAATCTGCCACCTGATTAGACAATCATCTCTCTCACTTTCTCATCACTTTCAGCATCAAATCATCAGTAATGTACCACTCTACCTCTCATAATGTTTTCTCTACACACTTCACTGATGTGACAACAAATTTCAGCCAAAGTTCACACCAGTAGAGTAAGAAAACAAATTACAACGTTTATTTCACAGAGTGCAGGATTCTAAATCAGAGGAGGAGGCATTTCAGTTACGATACTCACTGAACATTTTTGGGAATTATGTAAAAAAGTAGATTAAAGTACAGGCTCTCATGTAAAAATGAAATTGACAAGAAAAATCTACTAGTTTTATTTTTATTTCAAAATGTTATTTACTTAAAAAACATGCCTTGTATTTATGAGAAAATTCAGATTTTTACATGTGGGATGTACGCCCCATCCTGTAATTCAAAATAGGTGATATATATATAAAAAAAAAAGTAGTAGTGCTCACAGTAACCTTTCCATAGACACCACATTTGTAAGAATCGCTTAAGGCATTATTGAAATATTAATTTTTGAAGATTGTTATGTAGAAAAAATATTTAACATTAAGTAACATAAAAATTACACTTCATATTAGGGATTCATCTTCACTATGCACTTGCCTTAATTTTGTCTTTGTAACCATGTTACTGGCTTCTCTGTTACTAGGTGGGTTTAGTTTTTAATATACGAAGTGTGATCAGAAAAATACGGTTAATAATTTTATTAGAAACAAAGTAATAAGCTTACATGGAACACACATCTCTATGTCGAATACATGACTGGAATCGTTTCTGGAAGGCTTCTTGTGGAAGGTTGTTCTCAGGTGCTCTGTTGTGGGTCTCTCAATATCAGGAATGGTGTCGAAACATTTTCCTTTGAGAAAATTTTTTATTTTTGGATAGAGTCAGAAGTCGCATGGTGCTACATCTGCTGAGTAAGGCGGATATGGACAGAACAATTTAACCAACAAAAAATTGTTGAATCAAAAGTGTGGTGCTGCACAGAGCATTGTCATGATGAAAAAGGAAGACATCGACACACTTTTCTGGTCTCTTTCTTCATACATCCTTTTGCAAAAATTGCAGAATGCCCTTGTAAAATTTGATGTTTGCAATTGATTAACTGGTTTTCCATTGGAAACGCTGAATTTTTGCCTTTCTTCATACATCCTTTTGCAAAAATTGCAGAATGCCCTTGTAAAATTTGATGTTTGCAATTGATTAACTGGTTTTCCATTGGAAACGCTGAATTTTTGCCCTCCCCACGCGCTCAAGTTTCATCTCCAGTTACAATTTTGGACATGAAGTCCAGGTCTGAATAAAGATGGTCCTTTAACTCTGTGACAGTGACACACAATTTTCCTTCTGTTCATCACTCAAAAGTTGTTGGTCAAATTTTGCATTCACTAGTCATCATTGATGAAATGTATGATGAGATAAAAGAAATTATTCAGGTAGTGAAGGGAGACGAAAATTTAATAGTCATGGGTGATTGGAATTTGTCAGTAGGAAAAGGGAGAGAAGGAAACATAGTAGGTGAATATGGATAGGGGGGAAGAAATGAAAGAGGAAGCCGTCTGGTAGAATTTTGCACAGAGCATAACTTAATCATAGCTAATACTTGGTTCAAGAATCATAAACGAAGGTTGTATACATGGAAGAATCCTGGAGATACTAAAAGGTATCAGATAGATTACATAATGGTAAGACAGAGATTTAGGAATCAAGTTTTAAATTGTAAGACATTTCCAGGGGCAGATGTGGACTCTGACCACAATCTAACTGTAGATTAAAACTGGAATCCTGGAGATACTAAAAGGTATCAGATAGCTTACATAATGGTAAGACAGAGATTTAGGAATCAAGTTTTAAATTGTAAGACATTTCCAGGGGCAGATGTGGACTCTGACCACAATCTAACTGTAGATTAAAACTGAAGAAACTACAAAAAGGTGCTAAATTAAGGAGATGGGACCTGGATAGACTGAAAGAACCAGAGGGAGAGCATAAGGGAACAATTGACAGGAATGGGGGAAAGAAATACAGTAGAAGAAGAATGAGTAGCTTTGAGGTATGAAGTAGAGGATCAAGTAGGTAAAAAGACGAGGGCTAATAGAAATCCTTGGATAACAGAAGAAATATTGAATTTAATTGATGAAAGGAGAAAATATAAAAACGCAGTGAACAAAGTAGGCAAAAAGGAACACAAACGTCTCAAAAATGAGATCGACAGGAAGTGCAAAATGGCTAAGCAGGGATGGCTAGAGGACAAATGTAAGGATGTAGAGGATATTCTCACTTGGGGTAGGATAGATACTGCCTACAGGAAAATTAAAGAGACCTTTGGAGAGAAGAGAACCACTTGTATGAATATCAAGAGCTCAGATGGAAACCCAGTTCTAAGCAAAGAAGGGATGGCGGAAAGGTGGAAGGAGTATATAGAGGGTTTATACATGGGCAATGTACTTGAGGACAATATTATGGAAATGGAAGCGGATGTAGATGAAGACAAAATGGGAGATAAGATACTGCGTGAAGAGTTTGACTGGGCACTGAAAGACCTGAGTCAAAACAAGGCCCCGGCAGTAGACAGCATTCCATTAGAACTACTGACGGCCTTGGGAGTGCCAGTCATGACAAAACTCTACCATCTGGTGAGTAAGATGTATGAGACAGGCGAAATACCCTCAGACTTCAGGAAGAATATAATAATTCCAATCCCAAAGAAAGCAGGTGTTGACAGATGTGAAAATTACCGAACTATCATTTTAATAAGTCACAGCTGCAAAATACTAACGCAAATTCTTTACAGATGAATGAAAAAACTGTTAGAAGCAGACCTCGGGGAAGATCAGTTTGGATTCCGTAGAAATGTTGGAACACGTGAGGCAATACTAACCTTACGACTTATCTTAGAAGAAAGATTAAGAAAAGGCAAACCTACGTTTCTGGCATTTGTAGACTTAGAGAAAGCTTTTGACAATGTTAACTGGAATACTCTCTTTCAAATTCTGAAGGTGGCAGGGGTAAAATACAGGGAGCGTAAAGCTATTTACAATTTGTACAGAAACCAGATGGCAGTTATAAGAGTCGAGGGGCATGAAAGGGAAGCAGTGGTTGGGAAGGGAGTGAGACAGGGTTGTAGCCTCTCCCCGATGTTATTCAATCTGTATGTTGCACAAGCAGTAAAGGAAACAAAAGAAAAATTTGGAGTAGGTATTAAAATTCACAGAGAAGAAATAAAAACTTTGAGGTTCGCCGATGACATTGTAATTCTGTCACAGACAGCAAAGGACTTGGAAGAGGAGTTGAATGGAATGGACAGTGTTTTGAAAGGAGGATATAAGATGAACATCAACAAAAGCAAAACGAGGATAATGGAATGTAGTCAAATTAAATCGGGTGATGCTGAGGGAATTAGATTAGTAAATGAGACACTTAAAGTAGTAAAGGAGTTTTGCTATTTAGGGAGTAAAATAACTGATGATGGTCGAAGTAGAGAGGATATAAAACGTAGACTGGCAATGGCAAGGAAATCGTTTCTGAAGAAGAGAAATTTGTTAACATCGAGTATAGATTTAAGTGTCAGGAAGTCGTTTCTGAAAGTATTTGTATGGAGCGTAGCCTTGTATGGAAGTGAAACATGGACGATAACTAGTTTGGACAAGAAGAGAATAGAAGCTTTCAAAATGTGGTGCTACAGAAGAATGCTGAAGATTAGATGGGTAGATCACATAACTAATAAGGAGGTATTGTACAGAATTGGTGAGAAGAGGAGTTTGTGGCACAACTTGATGAGAAGAAGGGACCGGTTGGTAGGACATGTTTTGAGGCATCAAGGGATCGCAAATTTAGCATTGGAGGGCAGCGTGGAGGGTAAAAATCGTAGAGGGAGACCAAGAGATGAATACACAAAGCAGATTCAGAAGGATGTAGGTTGCAGTAGGTACTGGGAGATGAAGAAGCGTGCACAGGATAGAGTAGCATGGAGAGCTGCATCAAACCAGTCTCAGGACTGAAGACCACAACAACTACAAGTCTCATTTACAGACTATAAGTTAAAATGATTGGCACAGACTCATACAAAATGTTAAATTCTTTGCTAGTCTTTCAAATAGTTATTCACCTGTTTGAACAAACAATTTTTGTCACCTTTTGCTCGTTCTCTTCTGGTTTTGGGGTTAATGGATATCCTGTACGTTGCTAGTCTTGTACTGACTCATTTCTGGTTTTATCACTGATGCCACTTGTAAATGGTCTTCAGAGTTATAGTATTATGGACATACATCAATTTCAACATTTTATGATTTTCTTTGGCACTTTTTGCGACTTAAAACAGAACTTAATGTTAATGCGTCAGTATCAGAAAATTGAGTCTGCCTCGATGCAAATCACCTTGTTATTCGTTTATTTCTTTATTCTCCCAAACAAATAAACGAATAACAAAGTTTTTTGCATCAAGGTGGACTCAATTTTCTGATATTACTGTTTTTCTATGCAAACAGGGACCAAATGAAAGAGTTCCAAGATAAAATCATTGTTAAAGCATTGTTCGAAAGCCACAATGCACGACAGACATGGAAAACACAACCTCACTCTAATGTCTCTGGATGCTGACTGACAAGTCAGAACTTATTCCGTCTTGACACTGCTTGTCTTAACAGATCAGGCTGTCAGATAAATTACATTAAATGGTTCTAGCATCAGTAGTTGCTGCTATAAATTTCATTCACTCTATTTTTTGGTCATACCTCATATTTTGTCTTATTTTATACCTGTCCTGGCTAATGAAGTCAGCCATGGCAATTAGCCTTCCAGGTTTCACGCTATTGGTCAGGTTTTTCCAACTATGAGGCCAGAGCCGGTATCTATGTTTTGTCTGACTTGTGGTCCAAAATTCTCATACTTCGGGCATCTGCCAATCACTGTGCTGTAAAGAGCAGTGTCGTCTACTGATGTCAGCATGAGACTAATACAGCTGCTGGGCCCTGCCTGGCTTGCCTAACTAACTTCCTCAGCTGTCAATACATGCACCCGATTCAGCCTTGCATCTTCCTAATGTCACAACAGGATGCACAGCTCCGTCTGTTTTGTAAAGGAGAGACAGTTCCCATCTTCATAGTTCAGATAAATTTGTGCTGGAAGGGAGTATCTAAATGGCCTGTGTAGTGAAGCAGCCGTTGAAGTCATACGTGCTGTGGTGCACAGCATATTGGTTGGTGAAGTTTGTGGTTCGCCACAGTTTAGCAGTGGCCATTCGTGTGAGTAGACTGCCTGTCGTGCCCATACAGAATGCTGTACAGTAATTGCAATATAATAATGTAGAACATTGCTGCTTTCACACGTGGTCCTACCATTTATTATGTAGGAAATGAAGACAGATCGTGAACTTGGGCCAACCACAATGGAATGAACTGTGGGAAGCAGGGATTGGGAGTATGACTGGACTAGGATGGATGAGAATGTTTTGCAGGTTGAGTGGGCAGTGGATCACTACTTTGGAGGATGTGGGTTGGATTTTGGATAGGAGATCCTCATCTCAGGACACAACTAGAAGTAGCTGAAGTTATGGAGGATGTGGTTTAGCTTTTTGAGGGTAGGGTGATACTGACGATCAGCAGAGTGCCGATTTGTGGCCGGTTAATAGGTTTGCTTGTACCAGAAGATCAGATGGTGTGGGAGATTTGTTTATGAATGAGCTGGGTAGGGTATTTTGTCAGTAAAGACTCTGGTAAGGTTATCACTATATTTTGACAACTGCTGTTTTCCACTGTTAACGCGACGTTGGGTTGTGAGGCTGTAAGGAAGAGATATTTTAACATGGAGTCTATAACAGCTGTCAAAGTAGAGTTATTGTTGGTGGTTTGTGCGCTCGATATGGGCAGACGTGCTTATGGAGCCATCTGAGAGGTGGAGACTGACGTCTAGGAAGATGGCTCAAAAAGTTGAGAAGTATCAGGTGAAGGAGATTTGGAATAAGTGTTGAAGCTATGGAGGAAAGAGCAAATGTTGCCCTTCCTATGAGTCACAATTGTGAAAATGTAATAAGTGAATGCGATCCAGGTTCAGCATTGCACCTGATAACCAAAAGGCCAGTTCACTGTCATACTAAATCAGAGAAAAATTTCAGATAAAATCAAACTTGCTTTTCAAAAAACAAAGCTGAAAACAAACTTGAGAACACAGGCAAACCAGTACAAATGTATCATTGCGTAGAACATTCCTGTAAGTTTACCTGTTCAGGTGTTAACAAGTTGAAATATCATAGCTGTCAGAAAATGTACGTAGGAGGGACAGGATGAACTTTGAAAACAATATTCAGGAAACAACTTAATATCACTGGCATCTTCATTTAGCTGACACCTGAAATAACAAAAACACGCAGTCTGTAATATATTACAATGCTTGTCAATCCTACACACCACTGAAAAAGGTAGTCTGCTAAATATTTTGGAAGAAATAGAAATTTTCACATATCTGAAAAAAAAGTCTTGATGTTATTTTGAATTAACAGGTTGACCGAAAAACAAAGAATACATTGAAAATTTCACAAAAGTTCTCATAAACCCTTGGTGCTGAAATCATTCCTCCGTTTAGAAATTTCAATAATGCTGGTGATAGAAATGAAATGATATGTCAGGTAATGGAAAATCGAGGATGGAAAAACTGTGGCCAAAACAAGTGGACCACCCTGTTGCAGAACATGCTGCAAAACATGATATCCTACATTTCAGTGTTTGCTTTATATACTGTGCCATATGGACCCTTCCCACCAACGCCAGCTTTTCTGAACTGCGCAGGTGGGAACTTTCCCTGCAATACGTCATATGTTGCTGCAACCCTCCTCGCCTCAACCTTTGTTAGTCAGTTTTCTGACTCATCCAGCCCCTTCCCTGTTCCCATTGCAGCACTGCACAGCCATCATTGCACCACTACACCCTGTCTCTCCTCTTCCACTGCTTCCCAAACCCCACCCCTCCCGATCTCTCCCCTGCCCTCTGTCTAACGCACAGCACTTCACTGTCTGCCACCCCCACCATACTATCCCTCCCTATCCTCACCCCAGCCCCTCCTTATTCCCAACCTGTCGCCACTCCCATCATGCACTGGTGCTGCTGCTTGCAGGGTGGTTTCAGTTGCCTGAGACTGCAGTTTTGTGTGTATGTGTGTGTGTGTGTGTGTGTGTGTGTGTGTGTGTGTTTTCTATTGTTGATGAAGGCCAGTGGCCAAAAGCTTTAATTGTGATAGTCTTTTTGTTGTGCATATCTGCGACCAAGCATCTCCACTATATGGTGAGTAGCAACTTTCCTTAATATAGCCTATGAAATAAACAACTAAAAAAAATATTTGGATGCTAGCACATTGCCATTGACAAGCACATGATCTCTAAATTTATATGCAGATTTAAACTGTCGTATAATTAAATAATTATATGACTGTTGTTGGCAAATGTATTTTGGTTGTGATAAGAAAGCAATATATAAAGCAAGTTAAATTATATGAAAAAATAGAAGTCACATTAAATAATACAAAACACTGAATGGCAGAGGATAAATGTATTTTGAAAAATATTTTTTCGGTCGTAAAGAAAATGCTGCTGACAATTGTCAGCACCAAATACTAGACTGACAATAAATAAACAAAAAAATATGAGATATTTTCAATAACTCCATGTTGTTTTTTCTTAAGGAGTTATGTCAAAGATAATGTGTTCCTGCTTCCACTACCATTTAATTTGCAAGAGTTGGAACTAAGGATCAAGTAATGCACTAGCCGATATTGTCTGTGACGTGGTAGGAGGTATACAACAAGAGATTGAGTATCATATTAAAGCAAATGGTGCCCATACTGCACACTTGAAATGTGAGTCAAAAACTTGGAGAGATGCTCCAGCCATTGATATGTGTCAATGTTGCTGTCTCTCTCATAGTTTTTGTGCAGTTGTCTTGTGAAACCCTGGAGTTACTTATGAATGATGCTGTACAGTAAAACTATCCTAGATTTTGGAATTATTAGTTCATTTCTCTGAGAGGAAAGAGCAAGTGATTGGAAAGTAAAGAGCACAGGTTGAGATGCACCCACCTGCTGCGATCTCTGTGTCCTTCTGTCTATAGCGCATGTGGCTCATCTCAACTTGGAGATTGCTCCTTCCTCCCTGAGCAACGAACTTACACTTTAGAAGGCTAAGTATATGTGCTTTCCAACAGTGCTTAGAATTTCGTCTCCTGAAAGCAAACACTGGAGAGCTGTGATGTCATTCTACGATCTTCACAATTTACTTTTCCTTTTGGAGCAATTTTAAGTACACTGGTGAACAGTCACAAAACATTTTTTCATTTATGAGAACAATATGAGGTGTTTCTGCAAGATAATTGAAGGGGTCAGCAGAAGACAGTGCTAACTCTCAATTTAATAAAGATTAGTTTGGTCACACTATCTGTTGTATTGTTGAGTGCACTGCATGCTAGCAACAACTTTTCCAGTATTTACTACTAGAAAGAGTACAATTACTATATAATTTTTTGCCATACTGTGTACTATGGTATTCTGTTTGAACTCAGTCAAACATGTAATATACAGCAACTCAAAATATGCTCTTGTGGGTTACCACTTTCTTCCACCAACCACTTCAGATCAGTCCTCAATCCAGGTCTAATTTCAGAATTTGTGTATAAGCCTCAATTTTCATATAATGATGTTTTTGTAAATTACTACTGCAGCATATGTATTATATGTCTCTGGCAAACAACATGACTTCCAAATGCAAACAACAACAAAATCTATCTGTACATAAACAAATCAAGGAAATGAATAAAATAAGAATAAAGAAAAGTAAAGAATCACACAATAATATTTCCTTCCAAATTTCTTGTGATACTTGGAAAGCCAGTAATCCGACAACATTGTGGTACTCCATTTGCCTTGATGAAGATTCTCAATTTGGGACATGTCATGGTGAAAGTGTTCCCCATGTTTATCACCAATGCCACCAAAGTTATCTGGGAAGATATCCCTGTGATCATTCGATAAATGTAGTTTAAAGTGACAAGATACATCCTGTAATGTGGTATGATCTCTGTAGTTCTTGCACAGTATTTATAACAGTTCTCTGCCCTGTGGTTTCCTGAAAAGTTGTTCCAGACACATGAAAGATAGCCTTGCCAATTTTAACATCAATCAGCAAATCAACAAAATGTTCATGACTCATTAATTCCTTAATTTGCAGTCTCGCAAATACTCTTCCCTTCATTTTGCTTTACTGGCCCATTTGTAGTTTTGTCTGTGGTTTTCACAAAGTTTGTGTTGAGGCACACATTTTTGGGGTCAACAAGAGCAGCTCATTTTCTTAAATTAATAGCCTTTTTTCTGTCTGCTGTTCGACTTGCATTGAAAGTGGCAGTGCTTTGTTAACTGAGCTGAGAAAAATTGTGATATCTTGACATCTCCACACACATACTACTTGCATTTACAAGTTTGTAGCAGTTTTAAGGTTCTCATTTTTCCTTCTGATTAGCTGCATGAGGAATCAGAACAGATCCAGATTTGTTCCCACTGTGAGAATTACTATTTTGGGACTAACTTTGCTGGATCTCTGAACAAGTACCACTTATTTACACTGAAATTGTAGCCGAGAGTCTCCGTAATGAACTCGCTGTCATTTCTTGAGGTAGAAATTTGACCTGAGGGCCATGTTGTGTATTTCCCAGTATATATTTTGATTATTCTTTAGCAATTAAATCTGAAAAATATTTAAGTTGCAAATTCAGCTCCCACGACTTGGCAAAGCACACTGTTAACATTCTTTGTAATAAAAATAATGTTGACCTGTGTTCCCAGATGATATGAATTGAATACGATGTGCATACTTAGCAATAAGTATCTCCTGTTTGCTCATGCCACTCCCTGAACTTTTCTGTTGCAGATCCGAGCCAGATGCCAGGTACTCAGGCCGGTCAGTCGTCTGCGGCCCCCGCCCGCCCCCATCTCCACCTCCTGCCACCTGTACTCCTGTCCCTGTTAACGATTTCCCTAACTCATATCCGGCTATGCTAAGATCTTAGAACTCTATAGGTGGGGGGTGGGAGGGGGGAATTATCGACGTCCTCTTGTTTACTTTCTCCTCGTCCTCCGAAATGGGGTTCAGTGGAGATCTCGTTACGGGATAGTCGGGTCAATTAAAATTTGTCGCTGGGATCATTTCTGTGCGTGTCAGGTTGTCGGCGATTCTTAGGAAAGTGCTTGATGGGCGAAAATTTTTGTTCTGATAGTCTTACTATTCAGTTTTGGACTACTATACTTGCAGTACAGAAATCTCTGGGCACTGAGTGTGTGCTTTCTAAGTAATTCCGTCTTTTTGTTTCTTATTTCCCCTCCCCCTCTATTATAGATCTGCTCAAAGGCCAGTGGGCTAAGAAAAGTAGACCATTTACTAAAACTGTCTGATTTGAGTATTTTCACTACAGATTTGGTTGCATTGAAGTTTTTATTGTTAATTTTAGAGAACTTGTGTTGAAGCTAGTTAGTTTTATTTCTATTACTTGCAGTATTTCCCAGTATTGGATTACTTGAGTATTACTCTTGTAATCTACTAGTGATTGGGAATTTATTATGCACATAATTTATGTGTTACATTATATATTTGCGATATTTTTTCTTGATTTTACTCATTAGATTACATTGTTGGTGGCATGAACTTTTAAAAATATGTCCGTTATTTCCCTCGGGAACTGAGCACCAGTGAGAATTTGAGTGTGTCCTCCCGCTTCAGTTTACTTTACGCGAATCTCAGTGCCAGTGTATGTCGACAATAAACTGGGACTGTTTACTGAGCTGAGACACCGATATAGTAAACTGAAGGAACCAGTTCAGTACACACACATCGTGAAAGATTTCTATGAAGCACATGCCTCTATGTATGTAAGATGTGCTAGCTAATTACCTTAGGGCACTATAGTAAAGCATCGTATGAGATTCTCATTTTTAATAGGTCTGTTTTTAGCAATCTCCAATAACAAGTAAAATTAGGGAATAATATCTATTCCGTTCCAAAACAATGTCATACTTGTCTACAAAATGTCTTGTTCTTCCAGAGATCATATTAATGGGCTGTAATGAAATGAATGATGATTGAGGTACATTTATAGAGTCAAAAAAATAAGGATGAATTACCTGGCAAAGTTTTGAAAGATTGATGCAGTGCTCTGTGAAAATATATCCCAGCTTTGTAGGAATATTTCTTTCTCCAAAGCAGCACCACATCTTACTCTCTAATAGTGGCATGAAGGTCACACATTCAGGAAATATTAAGGTGGGATTCCATGTTCCAGTCCATTGGCAAAGGTGTGTTTCTCATACAACAGACCAATCCAGTATTTAGAGAAAGTTAATGTATAAATAAGAAAAATTGTCAGTTCACGGAGGCACATTTAATCCCAGTCTGATTGTCTCAGTGGTGTGCAGTTATTGTGAAGGGGGTGAGGAAAAAATGTGATCTGCATCCACATCTCACCATATGACTCATAAGATGTGTGCCTGATGTGGGATGGGAGCTGGCAGAACCAGTGCCGAGAGAAGACACATGAGATTTGTGCTGAGCCAGTCAGAAGCTCACAGGAGTCCCTGTGCATACTGATTCCTGAGCATTCTGCCTTGGGAATTAGTAGCCTTGTATGGGAGTGATAATACGTTGTGACAGGTGTATCAGAAGACTGTAGGCCTGTGTCCTGTAATGTCAACATTTTGAAAAGGAAATACTGTTCAGGCACACTTTGAATTTGCATATTATGCGGCAAACACTGCTTGTTCTCACTTGACCAGAAGATACCATAATTTCCCAAGCTGTGACCTCCGTAGTTGTCATCTGCTCTTTTTTAGAATCTGCACATACGTGACACAACAAATACCTTACAGTTAAGTGCACATTCACCATGCTTCCCATTAAATTCTCCTTCACCTAGTGTTTGCTTCCATGCTTCCTCCCAGCCTCACTTATCCAGGTAATTTTCTTGAAAAGAAATTTTTCAGTTTCACGTACATGTGTGTGTGTGTCATCACATTCTGCAATGCTTCAGCGGCACTGGAGTATCACATAGCTGTATTTTTTTTTTTTTTTTCTCCTTGTAGTTTTAACAGTACTGTGTGTTTGACTTGTATTCATCAACCATTCTCATTCTTGCACACGTACTACCAGGTAATGATGAAACTTCTTTATTGTATCTATGATAAGAGAGCCACAGTCAAATTAGAACATGTCAGCTTATTTACATGTTTCTCTCACCTACTGATTCTTTAATAATACATTTAATGAGATTGAAAATCACCAGTATTGCTATTTTCTCTATTGAGATTTAGATTCTGGTATGTCTCAGAAGGTGGCTTTGTAGCTTCACTGATTACATGTTTAATAATTTCTTACTTTCTTGCTTATGCAAAGCTGTATGCTATTGAGCGTTTTCATATTGTAGAGTATCAATTGGAAGAAACAACTGTCTTGACATAATTTGCAGATTCACTTTAATTCTCACAAGACATGTTGTCATATACAGAATAATGAAGATTATTTGAGATTAAGTGGACACCAGGTTTACCGTGTAATATGTACATCTGTGATGTTTCTTTGGTATTTCAAAATATTGAAACTGTGGTTTTGGCAAATGAATAGTATGGGAAGAGGCTGGAATTGTGCCATATGGTTAATATTAGCAATTTTTTACTATCAATATATTGAGGTAAACTCGGCTTTGTTAATGGGAGAAATTTCCTTTTATAGTGACATTAAATATCTTCTTGACGGAGGTACGGTTGTATGTCACTTGACGGTGGTTGTCACAAACTATTTTGACAGAATGTCCTGAAAATGCATTAAATGTTAAGTCAGAGTTTGACAGCAAAGTGTGGTTCAAGTCATTTTATTTATGTGCTCTGTCGGGTCTATGTCACTCTCATAGGTACCATATTTCTTGGCTGTCTCTATCTTTTTTTATTTTCGTGTTAGTGTGTTATGGCAGTCTTCTAAGCTTTTTGAAAATGTAGTTAGAAAAAAGTACATTATTTTCTTTTTTAAAAATAAAAAGACCAAGCTTACCTCAGTATCTTGCTAAACAAGGAAGTTACAGGTATACAACATAAAATGAAGGAGAGGCAATCACTCACCAACAGCTGATTAGTGTGTCATGCTCAGAAATATGCAACAGAAAAGTGTGTTTATGCTAGCTTACGGTCTCTTGCTCTTTCTTTAGTAGAAGCACAAACATTCACACACACACACACACACACACACACACACACACACACACACACACACAGAGAGAGAGAGAGAGAGAGAGAGAGAGAGAGAGAGAGAGAGAGAGACAGACGTGCACACACACACACACACACACACACACACACACACACACACACACACACACACAAATGTGCACACCTGTTCTGAAGTTGCAGGTATTAACTGTATGGCAAATACTTTCTTCTTTGTGTCATATCATTTGTAAAAACACCTCATTTCAATGTATTCAACAATTTATGAAGCATTAATGGAGTTCACCATCTGTAAGGCACTCTGCATAATGAAATGAAACATGAACTAGATGTACAAGGAAGAAAATGAGTCGCTTGGACCCTGTGGGCTTCTGCACTGGTGTTAGTTGTTACTGGTTTCGCTTGATTTTAACATTTCCATTTGTACATGTAAGATATCAGTGTCATTATCATTTTTCCCCATAGCTGAGTTAGGATACTGCAACAGTTGTACAGTATTTATATGTATATATAAATGTAAACTAGGTTGGTATGGTAACTGGGATGTAGAAATTATTATTATCATTATCAGGAAGAAAGTGATATACATATGATGCCAGTGATACTTTTAAAAATACAATTTGAAATTAATGCTAGCACTGCCATTTCACAATGTTTGTCACAAAAGCTGTATTGGCTCAGAATGGGAGCTGTAGCTTATTCATGGGGTGCAGAGAGCAATCGTATAGGAGGCGAGTTCTCTGCCATGTGAGTCTTCCACCACAAATGCTGTTTGTCAGGTTTCGGAGTGACTGTGTGAGTAGTGTCCAGTTGTAAATACGGAGGATTGTGATTTTGCTACAGTGTGCAGGAGTCACAGTGACGATACTGATATAACACACACTGTTGTCTTATTTTTATTGTTACGGTGTCTCATGTTGCATATCTGAATTAGCTGGTAGTGTACTAATGTGTCACGGTCTCTGACACGTTCTTCAGAATCTCGTGAAATCACATTTGAGTCCAGAAAAAGATCCATCGTTCTAGTCAGATGGCATTGTTTGTGATGTGAAGGGAGTTACGAAAATTGCTTCAGAGAAGCTGAAGGCATCATTCCATACTAAAGTTATTGTCCATGTTGCAAAGTTGTGTTTGGAATGGAAACTATGTTCTTCCATATAGAATATTATTTTTTGAATCTGCAAAAAGTATGATATATTTATGAAGCACTAGTTGTAAATATTAAGAATGTCACTCCTCTGGTTTGCATTTATTAATATCTGTTTATTGGTAAATAATTTTTAATCAATATTCTCTGTTGCATTTAGTAATTTATATTTTTGTCATAATTCAATTGCTCTGTTATTGCTCTTTTGATTTTGTTTATCCATATGTAGATTTACCAGTGTAAGTACTTCTGTTCTCATTTTCATTTAAGGTAAAAGTAAGAAAATGTCTGTGAAATCTAAATGGATAAAAACATAAACAAATAAAAAGTGATTTGTGATTATATGTTCTATGTGAAAATTCAGATGGAATGTACATCCAGCAATAATTGTATAATGTGTCTATCATAATATTACTTCTCCAAAAATCAATAATTTACTTGTATTTTTTTGCTTATTTTCTTAAAAATTATTGATTTGTGTGTCTTATGTAGTTTATTTTTGGTATTAGAAGACTAAGCTAGCAAACTCATCATTCTGTACGGATGAATCCGTTTTTGTTGGTGCAAAATTTCTTCGTTCCCGTTTAAAAAAAGTTATAGCAGCTAATATTTTAAGAGATGTATGTAAAACAGAAGCAGATGATTACAAAAGTTTACAGAATCACCAAAACCGTTAGGAATACTGTATCTTCTGGTTGCTTGTTGGGCACTGGTGAGTAGACATTACTGGATTTTGGTTTGCATATTTCCTAATATGTTTTGCATCATAGTTACTTCCCATCTCATCTGTAGTCGTAGTAAGTAGCAATTTGGACCTATGCTGGATTTGAATACAGTAACATTTAGCCTGCTACAGCAACTAGTTTGAGATATGCTGACCTGTTTGCTGTGGGACAGAGGCTCCCCACCACAGTGTGAAATAAGGCTATTTTTGCTGCATGGGTGATTAGTGTTTGTGGGCTTCTTTTGGCAGTGTACTCTAATGTATGACAAGCATTTTGTGTAAAACCTTTATTCCATACTGTGTGTTTTGATGTGCAGTAATGGCACTCAAACAGAATATGCACTTTCTCTCTCTCTCTCTCTCTCTCTCTCTCTCCCTCTCTCTCTCTCTCTCTCTCTCTCTCTCTCTCTCTCTCTGTGTGTGTGTGTGTGTGTGTGTGTGTGTGTGTGTGTGTGTGTGTGTGTGTGTGTGTGTGTGTGGATAGAGAGAGAGAGAGAGAGAGAGAGAAAGAGAGAGAGAGAGATGTTACGCACATGCATGTTACTCATACTGCTAACATAACAGAAATTTTCTCACTTGGATCTTACAGTGTCTTTCAATAACATTAATGTTATATGCAGGAGTTACGGTGCTGTGTAGTGAAAATTTTTCCTTCACTTCTTGATTTCTGTATGTTATCTAGTACTTTTACAAAGGTTAGATATGTGCTGTGACTTTCATGTTCTCGCATTCTGTGTACCCTTTGTGTGATGAGTCTCGTAAAGAGACGTTTTACGGTGGAAGTGCGCTGCTCGGTCAAGTTCTTCTGAGGAGCAGCTTGTAGAGCCCGTCTGTCCTCTCATCGTAGGTCACCTCCAGAAGCTGTCTCGACTAACATTTTTGGTACTGTACAGATACTTTTAAGAGTGACAGCTGCCTTATAACTGACTCTGTGATGACTATCCAATAGCTGATCTCTGCATTTCGCTCCGTAGCCCGCTTTGTCAACTGTGCTGACAATAGACGTCTGTCGAAATGGCTTGCACTTTGTGTGATTTGTAAATAGTTTTCTCTGTGAACGCCGACATGCTGCCGAATTTTGCTGCAGTTCTTGCTGAACCTACATTTGCACTTAAATTGTGACCAAAAACAGTTTGTCAGTGCAATTGTAGAATATGTACGCTTGTGGTTGACAATTTCATAGTTTATCATACCACAGTCTCCAAATGTTTCAAATGCTAATTGACTCCTGCATTGTAATCAGAAGATCATAATGCGTTTTCACATTTGTTTCCTTAATGTTGACGGAGAATCTTATAATAGGAACCAATAATGGGTATACGGTTTTTATTCCTTCTTTATGTTGCATTATTCTGCATTTTTCATTTGTCGATCAGCTCTCTGAGTAACTGGGCTAAAAAGACACTCTGCATTAGTGAGAAGTGCTAGCTCAAGAAAATTTATTTAGTGATATATAATGTTTGGCTAACGGATGGCTAAACTTACATCTATGTGACCCAAGATGTAAAGGAAGGAAGGCTCTATTTAGATGATCGAAAAATAGTCGAGAACTTGGCAGAGCGTGCATTTGAAATGTGTAAATTTGTATTTCCTCTCTTTCGATGGTAAAATTGTAGAGTATAAAAGAAGGTTCTCAAATAATTAAAATCTGGGCAGTGTTTTCTGACATCAAGGACTCAAGTCTAGAGGTTTCTAGAAATATGTGTAGCTCATAAGTGGGCGAACAAGTAGAATCATAAACACTTAAATAGCTGTTGCATAATGTACATTTGAGTAAAAATAATAAAGTAAACAAATCGTGACTCTTATACTGAAGAAATATCTTATCAGTAGCAACCAACAGATAATATATGTAAAGGTCTTCTAAACCAAGTTGAGTCACTGTTGAGTGTTTGAAACATTTGGGGGCTATGATATTCACACTTACAGTGTGAACTGCAAATAGTTTGGATCTTATGTCCACTGAAAAACAAAACAAAATAGTTTTGAAACTGTTACCTTCTCATTTATTTCATAATTCAAGGTGGTAATTGAGCAGGTTCATTTTAATAAAAATCAGGAAGCTGTTATTAACTAGTTTCTGCAGTTACATTGTGAGGAATTTTAATGTCATGTTACACATTACTAATGTTCAGGGGTATGTGATGTATGTAAAGTGATAAATTGCAGGGAATGTCAGAGTAAAAGCATCATTATAGTAAAGGACAAGTTAAATGTGAAGCACTTTGTATTTATTCAGTTGCTTGAGACATGTTAATACTGCCATTCTTGCCAATTTTTGAAGCGTTCTGCAATATTTGTAGTATTTGTTCCTTGCATCACAGTGTTGTGAATTGCCTACATGATCGTCAAGATGAACAAGTAATATTACCTTTCTATGTGCTATAGGAAAATAAAACTGATTTGTTCATCTCTCATTGTATAACTTTACATAAAATTCTGAAATTAATTAATATCTGCAGTTTTCCTTTTTTCAATATTCTCAATGACAATCTGACTCTTATAATCTCCACTGTGATTACAGAATTTGCTCAACCAAATAGTAATTGGCCATTTGCTATATCCTTTTAAAATATTTTTTTTGTTTAAAAAGAGTATCATATTAATTTTTTAACTGTTAAAACACATCTCTGCTTACTTCACCAGTGACTAAATGCACCGAACAGTTTCAAACGAACAATTTTTTATACAATGGTTGGGCATGTCAGTTTCATTATTGATGTTTCACAAGCTACGGCTTGGTTGTGATTAGTGCAGTGATCCAGAAAGTGCAGAATAAATTTCTTTCGTTTCTGTCTACAATCACAAAATTGTTAGGTGCTTAGACTGCCAATTTCAGTCAGCGATGACCAGATCTACGGCAAAATATGGGCGAAAACATAAATACAACTAATACACTATCTACATCTCAAAACAATAAAATAAGCCATAGTGGCAAGTATACTGACATACATGTGAAAAAATGTGCCTAAAATGTGACAAGGCATACCTGTTTTGTAAGATGTCCTAATATAGTGAAGCCACAGTGGTATCGTCAAAAAATAAACGGAAACTCAGCTTAGCATTATTGCACATATTTTAAGTATGATCTATATGGGGCTGCAGGTGATTTTATGTTTTTTCCCATATTTTGTTGCAGATCTGAAGAGGGTTCTTGCCACCCAAAACCAGTAGTTTAAGGACTTAACAATTTTGTGATCATGGACAGAAATAAAAGAAATTTATTCTGTCATTGATGCTGTATGCTTCATCAGCAGCAGTATTCACTTTGTTCCCTTGTCAGTCTATTATACAAACAAATTGGATATTGAGCAGTGGGAAGAGTGTGAGGTAGATAGTCATTGCACCAAAAAGTACATTGTATTATGGAATTGCTGCGTAGTGAAGAATGAAGGGATGACACTAAAGAAGTAATAAATTTATATGTGGGTTTATATCAATCATAATATCTGCTTTTCTTCTCTTTGTATGTGTTTTGAATGAACAAATTTTGAACAGAGCCATAGAGATAATTTGAAAGGTAAATACTGCTTTTCGCCGTAACATTTGTGCTTCAGTATTAAAGCAAGCTATGTGGGAAGGAATTTTTTCATGGATGTCCATTATAATGTTGGTAATTTAATAGGTATAAAGCAACTCTGTTGCCTAATATGGTACATGATGCACATTTCTTCTTTGTTTGAACACCCCTAACAAGTCTCTTGTGAGGGTATATGTTCTTTTACTGTAAATGCAGACAGTAAAGTCCACTTTTCTGACATTTAAGTGCCTGGTACTGATTTCTTCACAGACAGCTTCATCAGTAAATATAAAAGTAGTAATCCACGGCACGAACAGCACTCATACGACTGTAGCATGTCACCAATGTCTGCATGTCGAGAAATGTAATAACCCAATGTCTTATATGCACGTTTTGGTTGCAGTAGGTAGCAGAAAAGAGGGAGTGTCTTAATAGTAACTAGCCATTTATTTGTTTGCTAGGCCCTGTATTAGATACATAGGTAACAGATTTACCTCAGTTGATGATAATTGTGATCAGAAAAAGTGAATGTTACTCAAGTCCCTTCAAAATTAACTTTCACAGCATCCTGCCATATCTGTAACATTGTTTTAGGAATTTATCTTGCATAGTCAACTGTCTCTAACCAAGCAGTGTTCTTACAATTAGTTGGCATTAATACCTTTTTTTTCCACCAGGTTTTGTTTCAGTTTGTACATATTTTCGCATTCTGAGAAGAATTTTTCCTTCCTATCTTGGTCCCAATATACGCAAGCTCTTTTAAAACTGTGGCTCAGGGGCCCCATAAAATTTAATTTGCTGTTACAAATAACTAAAGTCCTCGGCATGTGTTTTGCTGTGCTCTGACTCTAGGGGTTTGGGCACCCTCACATTTTTGGGTGGACTCCAGTCTTCAGTCAGTTCCCTCGCTTTAATTTTCTTTCTCTCTGTGTTATGCAAACCCGTTATTGAACGGAGAAAAAAAATTTAAAGAATGGTCCCATGCAGTAGAAGACAATAATCATTTTAAGTATTTGTCAACAGAAATGTAAAATTTGTGATACTTGAGAAATGTAGTTGCACTGGGCTTCTCCAGATTTTTGTTCAAAGTTTTCGTTTCTTCCCACGTTAATTCTCAACGAAATTTCCCTCATTATTTGACTAAATATTATAATTGTAAAAGTTGGTGCACAGAATCCGCTGCAAACTGACAGAAATTTGGAGGAGCCCTAGTCGCTGTGCTCTCGTATTGTTGTATATTGTGAAGTGTTGCACACGTGTTGAACGTGCGCTCTTAAATGTGCCAACTGGATCATCCTGTTAAGGCCCGTGCAATGCGGGCAGTGTTCCACACTTGATAGAGGTATAAATAACTCAGAAAAGTTGCTATATACACACGTACAGATTTAATAAATGAGATATTATAATAGCGGTTAATAAAGTGTATTATATTAAGTGTATCAAAGCTGGATATTTGTTTGGAATAGTCAACATATTCAACAGAAAAGACTGTTCTAAAAATAATGAAATAATTGTACATAAATGATTTTAAAAATACAGAGTATATGAAACTTTACAATGGCATTTTGTTTTGTTTTTGAAACAATTAATGTGTCCCAGTTACAATAAATTACCTCCAGTATTTGTCTGTACTTGTAAGCCGTCTTTGGGCAACCAGTTTGAAATTTGCTGAATAAACAACTTCCGTTTTTGCTGCTCAGTACATTTTTGGAGAGTGGAACAGAAAAAACTAAAGCCTCTGCAAAATATTTCATCTCACTGCTGTTGTGTTTAGTAAGCATTCTATAATAGCATAGTGACAAAAGTGCAGTTATTATGAAAAACTGTTCCACCCTAAATTCACACTGGTCATGCTGAATGGCCAGTTAAGACTGAATTTTAATTCTCAATAACAAAAAAAATATTATCCAAATTAAATACAGTGGTCATCTAAAAGGTGCCACCAACACAACAAAGCTTGTACAAAAATGAAAGACACATACAGAAAGGAAAATATTGTGATGTGTTTATTGTAGTTGTAGCCATCTGAAGCTGCACCGACTCTTATGTTGGAGTCTCCCATTTGATGGGAAGTTCCTCCTAGGTGGTCCGTTTTAGAGGTATTTACTTATGTGCAGCGGAGGCATCAGAAGTTCCTGCCAGCCTAGGTAATTATTGTCTAGGGCCTTTGAGCCTATATAGAATTAGTGGACTGTGGAATCTAGCTAAGTTCCTCTCTACATTCTCTGAGATAGCAAAATGTTCTGTGTGCTTGTAGATATTTTGCATGCTGCATTTGAATTTGTCAAGCTTTTATCAGTTTTTAATGATTTGAAGTGTATGTATAAGGCTTTTTGTACGCAAAAGAAGGATGGAAGCATTTTGGTGATTGATTATGCTCTGGAATGTGCAATCTGTTACTTTTTGTGTTTGTGTAATAATGGACTATGATTTCTTTAGATGTGGCCATAAGATAATTTTGTCTTATTTAAGTTTTGGAAAAATTTAACTTCCCTTTTTTCCCCTGTGTTCTTATTTTCATTCTTCATTTCTGTCTTTTTTTCTCTATGTGGGTCGTGATAACATGAAATTCATGGTGCAAATATGATTATCATGTTTGTTGAGCTCAGAGATCAGGTTTTGTGTTCAGCAGACGTTCCACTGCTGAACAACAAACAGCATACGCTGAAGAGCCAAAGACACTGGTACAGCAGCCTAATATAGTGTAGTGCGCCCGTGAGTACACAGAAATGCTGCAGCATGACATGGTGTGGGATCGACTAATGTCTGAAGTAGTGCTGGAGGGAATTGACACCATGAATCCTGCAAGGCTGTCCATAAACCGATAAGAATACGAGGGGGTGGAGATCTCTTATGAACTGCACTTTGCAAGGCATTCCAGATATGCACAATAATGTTAATGTCTGGGGAGTGTGGTGGCCAGCTGAAGTGTTTAAACTCAGAAGTGTGTTCCTGGAGCCACTCTGTAGCAGTTCTGGATGTGTGGGGTGACGCATTCTCCTGCTGGAACTGCCCTGTTCCATCAGAATGCACAATGGGCGTGAATGGATGTAACTGATCAGAGAGAATGCTAATGTACATGTCACCTGTCAGGCATGTCTATATGTACAAGGGGTCCCATATCTCTCCAACCCCACTCCATTAGAGAGCCTCCACCATCTTGAACAGTCTGCTGCTGACAAGCAGGGTCCATGGATTCATGAGGTTGTCTCCAGACCTGTACAATTTGAAATGAGACCTGTCCAACCAGGCATCTTTCCAGTCAACAACAGTCCAATGTCAGTGCTGACAAGCCCAGATGAGGCATAAAGCTTTGTGTCATGCAGTTGTTTCATTGAATGATTCACATGCTGACACTTGTTGATGGCTCAGCATTGAAATCTGCAGCAATTTGCAGAAGGGTTGCACTTCCGTGTTATTGGAAATTCTCTTCTGTTGTCGTTGATACCGTTCTTGCAGGATCTTTTTGTGGCTGCAGTGATGTCGGATATTTGGTTTTACCGGATTCCTGATATTCAAGGTACACTCATGAAATGGTCATATGGGGAAAGCCCCACGTCATTGCTACCTTGGAGATGCTGTATCTCATTGTTTGTGAACCAACTATAAAACTGTACTCAAACTCACTTAAATCTTGATCACCTGCCATTGTAGCAGAAGTAACCGATCTAACTACTGCGCCAGACATTTGTTGTCTTATATGGACATTGCCAACCACAGCACTGTATTCTGCCTGTTAACATATCTCTGTATTTGAATAAACGCGCCTATGCCAGTTTCTTTAGCACTTCAGTGTACTTCTATGAAGTTTCTCATCATATGTTGCATAGTTAAGTCTGTCATATCTTTTGGCAACATTTTGTGAGTGACAGAACAGATTAATGCTTTTACCGTATCAATTGCTATCCTGGACCATAATGTTGCATTGGAACTGTTTTGACAGTGCCTGCCTATTCATAAAAATCTGCTTGCCATCAGGCTGTAGATTACACTTTTACATTATAGTATTGCATAATATTCAGTTCTTTCCAACAAAAAATTGCAGCAGTGTTCTGAGAACCTTCTCCTGTTTGCTCTACTTTGTTCACTCACAAGGCAGAGTGTCAATTATAGCAACACCCTCACGACTCCTTCAGAGGAGAGTTTGGCAATTTCATTGCGACAGTCCAACTCCAGCTTGGAAAACAGATTCAGAATGCCAGTTGCTAACCTGTGCTGTTGCAAGGAGATGATGTAATATGTTGCAGGCTTCTTAACAAGCACACACTTCTGGGACTTAAGCATAGTAGAGAAAGCGTAGTAGAGAAAGATGGATTAAACTTATGGAGGAAACAGATCTTTCAATTAGTAGCCAGAACGACTGGAAACTGCTGAGAAAATTAAATAACGATCCAACCAAACATGCAAATCACGCTAACATCACTCCAAATGAAATTGCTACACAGATTCTTGAGAATGCTAAACCGAGATCACCTATCAGAAAAAATTGGACTTCAAATTAGAGTTTAAGGAACAATCTCAGAATAATAACGTGACTAGACCAGTTAACCTAAGCGAATTAGAAGAAGCCACTCACAAATGCAAAAATGGCAAGGCAGCAGGATTAGATGACATTTGTGTAGAGCAAATTAAACATTTTGGTACCGCAACCAAGGACTGGCTTTTAAACCTGTATAACCTCTGTCTGGCTTTTTTCAAAATCCTGAAAGTATGGCGCAAGGCACGCGTGATTACAATACTAAAACCAGGAAAGTCACCGACAGATCCGAAAAAATACAAGCCAATATCTCTCCTTTGCCAACTCTGTAAGATCCTAGAGGGAATGATTCTTTATTGCTTAACTGTGGTAGCTGATCCACTTCTTATCTCGCAGCAAGCTGGCTTCAGACGAGACAAGAACTGCGCCTCAAAAATCCTTCATCTTTCTCAGTTCATAGAAGATGGCTGTGAGCAGAGAAAGATAACAGGGGTAACTTGTGTTGACCTTTCGGCGGCCTTTGACACCGTAAACCACAGAGTGTTACTGCACAAAATCTACAACCTGACTAATGACTACATGCTGATGAGGATAATTGCAACACTCCTTCAGAATCGACATTTTTTTCGTGAACTTCCAAGGAAAACACAACCAATGGAGGACTCGAAAGAACGGTCTTCCTCAAGGAAGTGTACTGTCACCTGTTTTATTTAATGTGTACGCTAATGATCAACCACAGCTTCAAGGATGCAAAAGTTTCATATATGCTGATGACCTTGTTCTTGCTGCCCAGGGCAATCGGTTTGAAGATGTAGAGATAATGCTTACACATGGTCCACAACAGCTTGGTACTTAACTATGAAAAGATTCAACTCGTACCCAGTCCTAAGAAAATGCAAGTGTGTTCATTCCATCTGAAACGTAAACAAGCTGTCAGGAAACTTGAAATATTCTGGAATGGAATTGCACTAGAATATTGTTCCCAACCCAAGTATTTGGGTGTCACTCTCGACCATACACTAACCTACAAGGAGCATTGTCTGAAGCTGAAGCAGAAAGTATCCTCCAGCAGAAAGTTCCCAACCAGCTGTAGCATGAAGGACTTACAGCACCCAATGCTATGAAAGTTGCCCAATTCCGGGTGAATACTGTATAGTTTTACTGTATAGTTTTCTTTGTATGTATTGTATATGTGTTCATTTTAGTGTACCTCTGACACGAATAAAGAAGAAAGAAAGCGTAGTTTTCAATGAATATTTAATCGTCTACTGTGCAGACATCTGTTGTGGCAAAACTGTCTGACATTTATTGCTTCAAAAAACGATTGTTTTAAAAATGTTGGGGTCACTGCATGTCAAGAGACTTAGAAAACCTTAGCTTTCGAAACAGTGTTTTGCAGTAGGAAATGTAGTGCTAAGTAGAAAACTTGACATTGCTAAAGAATTAAGAGCAATCTGTGAAAGCCCACATTGAACGTTCAAGGACACATTTATGTTGGAGGCTGCAAACTCCTTTCGCCGTGGGAAGTAAAACAGGAAGACAATGTCAGTTTTAGCCTGTGTCAAATCTAGGAACACGTTTTCTATTATGAACTTTCTGGAGGTAAAAAAATCTGCTCTGTAGGAATAAACATGAATTTTACAAGGCAGTCAATACTGGCACTCAGGTTAATACCTCGATTGTTGACCTGTGACAGTTGTGTGGGGCAGTTCCGCACTGTTGCCTGCCAAACAAAATAGCAGTGTATGGAATATCACACCAGTCTTGTGACTGGAGGATATGTAGATGTCAGACTGGTACACTGGAAGAGTCCTGGGGAAGTGCAGTCCACCCACAGAGGAGGTAACGTACTAAGTTGTTGTTTGACCAATACTTGAGGTATTACTCCTCAGTCTGGGACCTTAAAATATCAAAATAACCATGTTTCATCATGTGTTGATTTAATAAAGAGGAGAGCAATATGGAGATGCTCATCTGATACACTTCCCATACACCGTTCACAAATGTGACAGGAAAGGGGGAAGTGTCTGTGATACCCTCTGCCACACATCAGAGGATAGCTTGGGAAGTGTAACTGTAGGGAAAAAAATACTGTGAGCTTTCTAATGGGAGATATCACTATTGGTATATCCCTGTAGCTCACAGTAGTGACTTCATCACAGTGAACAAAGCACAGTGAAGAGAAGAATAAACCAGAAAGAAAAGAGGCTGCTTCAGACTAGTACTGAAGGTGGCATTGTACAATAACCTGATAAGCTTTAACTTACATTATAGAGCCTATGGAAGCTTGCACTTTCCCTTCAACACCACACACAGTTTTTGTTATTTCCATTGTTACCCATTCAGGATAAACTTCCTGTCCTTGGAAAACTGTCCTTTATTACACAAATACAAAGTAGTATTTTTTTAAATTTTGTCAATATTTATTTGTGTTTGTTACAAGTGCCTGATGCCAGACATGACACAAAAGCCTCTTGTACACATTAATGCCTGCACAGTACTCAGTCAGTTCCTTGCTGCATTTCTGGGTGTTTTTTCACTTATCAGTTCTTCTAGCAAATGTTTTTACTGCCTGTTCTGTCTGGAGCCTGTTTTGTAGTCACCATGTGCATCTTCAGAGACCCTTTTAAGAGTTTAATTTTCTTGTGGTACTGTAAGTAGATGTTTTGTTTCTTTTTGTTTTTGGTTTTTTGAACAACTTATTTTTGCATCAACAATAAAACGGATTTACCTTTTTCTAGCACTTATTTTTGATTTTTTAAGAAGCAATTGTACGTGGAAGGTAACATTTACTCGTTTGTTTCTGCACTTAACGTGTTCTACGGAGGTGATCCAGTACTTTAGCTATAGTGATGGAGACGCATTGTTACCACTGACGTCACGGGACAGTTTTGAAATGGTCTACCCATTGCACATTGTCACTCTGTTGCTCTTCTATGTGCTAATCCATTTTTAGGTTGGATGTGGTCCCGTGACGGCAGTGTCGACGGTGACTCCAACTCGTGTGCACCTAGATGTACCGTATCTACCTAACCTGTTGCCTGGCCTGCACAGCCACATTAACTAACTGGATTTCTGTGTGTTCCCATTGGTGTCGGTCACAGCATGGCATTGGCACGGGAACAAATCCCAGCACTCGGATTGCTCAACTATTGGACATGTGCACGCTCTTAGATAATTCCTACAAGGCAGATTGATCCTGTGCTTGAATTCTCTTAGTCGTAACTGAATGTTGTTGTATGTTATTATATGATTCACATCACGGAGCTTGTTATGTGGGAGGTTATGTTTGTGGTGCTGATGGCATTAGCTAATATGAAAGCCCTGCTTTGTATAGTGCAAGTGGAATGATGCAGCTCTTTACGACAAACGTTCACTTGCTCAGTGATTCTCTTATATTGTGTGTTATTGTATTTCTGTACTCACTGTGTCAGAATATAGTTTAGGACTATTCTGACCATCTCTGGAAGTCTGATCTCCTTCTGTCACTATGCAACAGATGAAAAGTTGTAGTCTTGAAAAATTGCCATTGGAAAATTAGACAAAAAAATATCTGTTTACAGAATTTAACATAGAAAGAAAATCCTAGGAGGATGCAGACAGCGGAATGAGTAAATATAATTTTGTCTTCTACACCATATAGTTAAGAGATTGAATAGTGCCACATAATCAAAAAGTAGAACATTGTGGCTCAGTTTTTGAACTTAAATTTTTCTTGTGGTATTGATCTGGAAGCCACCTGGACTTTCCAATGTTTGATTTTGTTCAAGCTCTTAACTATATGATGTACAGTACGAAGCTGTCTGTAGTCGTTCCACTGCCTGTAATCTCACCAGGCGCTCAACCATCTTTGTCATGGTTATGTGGTTTTTCTTACCTGCCTAAGGAAATGCTGCACCAGAAATAAGAAATGCAAACAGATACAACATGAAAGCATACAGTCATCTTCATAATGGTCAACACAACCATGAATTAACTATATGGATGCAGCATTTCATGTTTTTGATCTCTTCTTCATCTCACAATTAGCGGTATAAGAAGTACACTACATTGCTGCCACGAAACAGGAACATGGTGGTATGACTGTAACTTGACAGGCGGATAGTTAGCTTCAGCGTGGTGCCATATGTATGAAAACAGCACCATACTCACGTGATATGCTTCCATTTTTTTTGCTCTCCATAGGTTTGCTGATAGTATTTAAATTTTTTGTGTTTAGTATTTATATTTTTTTATTTTAATAATTTCTTTAGGTCTTTGTGTACAATGTAAAATTTGACCATAAGGTAATGTCACTAAGCCCATGAAAATAATTTATTGATGAGAATGGTACAATGCACAATAATTTCTCAAAGTAATATCTCCTTGTGCTAGTACATTCTTGGCAGTGAGCTTTCTGAGTGCTGTAGACATTCTGGAAGACCTATGTTGGAACATCTTTTGGGGTACACACCTTGAAATAGCGTCCTTTTTAGGGTGCCTCGAGCCCGGGGGCGATTAACGTCTACCAGAGTGGAAGGGACCAGGATGGGGTAGGCATGGCACTTTTTACCTTACAATCTCTCACTAAGAAGGTAGTGTGGTTGGATGTATTGTCTCAGTGGAACTTCCAGGAACCAGCAATGTGTGGTCAGATATTATGAACCTTGTTTCAGCCTTTTGAGCACTTCCGCATAAAAGGCAACATTGATGGTTGACTGGCATATACTTGTGGCAGACGATAGTGTTAGCATTGAAAAGGTCAGTGAGTATTACCTTGACTTTGGATCCTCTCATTCATTTTCTTGGGGCACAGTGGCTGCGAGATGTGCTTTTCAGATCTCTGTTACTTTGTCTTAAGTTTTTATTAAAAATCTGAAAATTCTTCTGCTGTTACAGCATTGTCCAAAAAGATAGCATTTCTACATAATGAGCACTCAACTGGACCAGTCAAATTGTTGGGACCAGTTTTGTGCACACATTGTTCATTCACATTTGTTTGGTTACTATCTCATGAACCTTTTGGACAGCGATTTTGGATACGTCCAGAGTCGGAGCTATCAGATGAACACTTACTCTGTGGTCTGCATCTGATGTCATCTCTTCCTTCCAAAAATGCCATGTGCCACTGAAATCCCTACTTTTTTTGACAGACATTCTTTCCCAAATGCCTGCTCAATCAATGGAAATGTTTCGAGTTTCACCCAGAATTTTACTGTGTAGCATTGTTCCAGTGGACACCGTATCATGGTTGCATCAGGACCACCAAACACAGGGTCACATGGGGACATGTCTTTACTGTCTGGAAGCTCAGAGGAAACTGAGATTGGTTGCATTGGGAAGCTAAGCACCTGCAGGAACCAGCCCGGGTGGGTAGACTGCGTTCTGCCCGTTGGGAACATCAGAACAGAACTGGTGACATTGCTTTCCAGACAAACCGTGTATATGTGCAGAGATCTCTGAAATTTTTAGTTTGCTCTCACATTTAGTCTTTGGTGATCATTGAATCTTCACACATTTTGCCCACCATAACTGCTCCAACCATCTGCCAAACCATCCAAGTACAGTAAAATTTTAAACTAAAGCAAATGGAAGTACATCGTGTGAATGTCCTGCCATTTTCACAAGCAAGACATCTTGTGCTAGGGTACTATCTTTTCATTAAATTACCTTCACACCACTGCATTTCTGTCTCATGGCGGTAATATAGTGTGCCTTTTTACACAGCTTAACACTCAGTTACTTATTACAGCCCAAAGTAATTGTGGAATGAAGCAGAGGTCTAAATAAACACAGTCTGATTAGAAAAGTGCTGCCTCCATTTAAAATTTTCTCGGTTTGTGGATAGATGACTACAGAGCCTGTAACAATGGAGTCCATGTGCTGTAGTTTCAGTTTCAGCATCATCCTCCTCCTCCCCCCCCCCCCTTGCCCTCTCCTCCCCTTCCTTTCTCTGCCATCTTTCTTTCATCCTGTTTCAAGGGGATTTATGTACCAGTACCAAGAGAATTTTGCTCAGTGATTTTGCACTCCAGTTTGCTGTGACAATCGAGGCTCCTGCTAGTAGTCGACTCCATCACCCACAATGACACATAACTTGGTGGTTGAAATATTGCAAATTTTATGAGACACCTTCCAATATAGTGCACCAAGCACCTCAACAACATGGGATATTTCAGGTTCCTTCCCCAGGTAAAAAATTTTCCTCGAACAGTTGTTG
The DNA here is from genome assembly GCF_023897955.1 of Schistocerca gregaria. Taxonomy (NCBI): domain Eukaryota; kingdom Metazoa; phylum Arthropoda; class Insecta; order Orthoptera; family Acrididae; genus Schistocerca; species Schistocerca gregaria. The sequence goes on along the minus strand of NC_064928.1, from coordinate 111,504,625 downwards.
TTCAGCAGAAAGTGAATTGTCCAGCAGCCTGAGAATGAACACCAAGCTATAAATTTATGCTCTCAATATCTAAAAATTATTAAAAAATGAGTGCCTCAATGTGAAAAAAGTCTATAACAAACAATACAATACACACAAATTCAAGCAGTTCCATGTTAGGGAACCTTGGTTGGAAAGAAAAAGCAAACTATTTGAATGAAAGCATATCAGGTATCATTACTGTTATTATTATTATTATTATTATTATTATTATTGTTAATTGTACTGCAAAGAGATTGATTGCTACCTCAGATGATACATTGTAAATAAATGGGAAATGTCTCATGAGACACCCTCGAAATTTCTACCAGAATTGTATAAAATTGCCTGGGCATTATATTTACTTTAAGAAAGTTTTATACTTGCGCTCTTGTCAGTGTCACAATGTGTTTTGGGTATACTGGTTTAAAATACATACCGCACAACACTCAGTATTGCTTAGACGTTTACAAATTGTACCATGACAATATTTAGGTAACTTTCAGTCGAGATTACATTAAAAAGAACACATTGTTAAATTTCAGAACCCAACAAAAAATGGAAGAGCACTGCCTTACTGGGCTTTCATTGTAACTTTGTGCCTCCATTCATCAGCAAAACCGGAATTGTGCTTACAAAATGTGGGAGCCAATCACAAATTGGCATCCATTCCGGAGCTTCCTTGTCCAGAAGAGATATTTTTTTGGTATTCTGTACTCAAGAGTAATTATTTAACCTGTGATGAAAAATAACTGACACAAGTTCCCATTTGTTATACAGTATTTCAAACTGCAGTGTCAAAAGGCTTCCAAGAACATATACACCATATACTGTTGCTTCAATTAACAAATATTAGTGTTGTCATATACATCCACCTAATGAAACAGTTACGTAAGTTATTGTGATGTAGCCAGGTGGCCAGATGTGCTACTCTACAGTAACATTGTATGACAAAATTTCCCACTTGACCTCACAGACTGTCCTAGCACATTTTAATTATGTATCACAAATAATAGTTGACAAACAGTTTGATAGTCTAGTTACAGATAGTGCCAATGACTAAGAGCTCATATTTTCATCAACTTCTCATCTGATTATTCTTGTAAAGGAGTTTTCAAATAATGTATGTAATTTTGTGCAAACATTATGCCTATAAAACATGCTAGGAATAGTGCTCGTAGCTAGTATGATACTCACTCAGGGAAGATGCGTAACAGTCCCAAATATGAACTAGTCTCAAATCTATTTAATTGATGGTTTATGGCAGAAATTGATTGTCACAAAATAACCACTTATGGCATACAGGATGATTATGTAAGAAGTCAGTTTCACTTTAGAATGTGACAGTTTGACTTGTATTGTCAGTTAAAATTTTGATCTGCATTGTCCTATGAATATAAAAGATGCAGATCAAAAACGTATTATGAAGTTCAAACACATGCTCTTGTTGCTCATTTTTCTACCTACGGCAAGCTCCCAGTTATTGGGGATTATGTGGAGTGAGACTGAACAGATGACTGGAAATCCTGGTTAATCCAAAATGTGCATGTTTTTGGCAGAAACTGCTATTTATTTTACGAACAAATCGTGATGCATCTCACTGTTGAACATTCACTGCATTACTTATTTGTTACTTAACAGAAACTGACAATTTATTTACAGAATTACTTGTGTAACACACTGTAGTTAATATCAAACAACAAAAGTCCAGTACGGAAAACAACAATATTATGAAAAGGATAGATTGTAATTCATCATATAGAGGAGAAATTGCATTGCAGAGGGACACTACAAAAAGACTGGTATATGCTTGAGCTTTTGGCCAAAAGGCCTTCTTCCAAAATAGAGACCACACCACTTTCACACAAGCACAGCTCACACACTGGTGACCAATGTTTGTGGCTGGACTGTGGGCTACAAGTGTGCCTGACAGGAGCAGCAATCTGATGAGCGTGGTGGGGGAGTGGAGGAGGCATAGGGCAGGGAGGGGGAGGGATAGGGGGGTAGGGGTGGGGAAGGTGTAGTGCTGCATTTGTGAATACTGCAGTGATGTGATGGATCAAGGTACAGTTACTAGGTGCAATCAGGAGGTTTGAGGAAGGGGGGAGCGAACCAAACAGTGAGGTCATGGGATTAGGAAAGGAAGTTGGTCGTGCCCTTTCGAGGAAATCATCCCAGCATTTGCCTGAAGCAATTTAGGAAAATCACCGAAAACAAAAATTAGAATGGCTGGAGGTGGGTTTCAATCGTCATCCTCCCAAATGTGAATCCAGTGTGCTAACCACTGTACCACGTCACCCTGGTGTGTGTATGTGTGTGTGTGTGGGTGGGTGGGTGGGCGAGCGGGTTTGTGGGTGTGTGGAGTCGCTAGTTCCCCCTCCCCTCTGCCTACCCCATTCCATGCTGCTACTCGAGTACTACACTACCTTTCTTCCGCTAATGCATCCACAGTCTTTTTCCCTTTCTCTTTCTGATCCTCGATCCTATTCCCCCCTGCCCCCACCTCGCACAGTAACTTCCCGGCCGCACTCGGTAGCCCCACCGTGTCTCAACCACAAGCAGCAGCACATCGTCCCTCACCCCTACCCTGCTATCCCTCTCCCTCCCCTCCCCTCACCCCACTCCATTCCTCCTCCTTAACTCCACCACCCACACCAGATCACTGCTCCTGTCAGGTGCAGTTGCAGCCGACAGTCCAGCCGCAGTGGGCAGGGACAGTGACCACGTGTGTGCAGATTTTGCTTGTGTGAATGTGTGTGTGTTCTATTTTGGAATATGGACTGTTGACCAAATGTACAAATGTATAGCCGTCTTTTTGTTGTGCTTGTCTGTGACCCAGAATCTGTATATGGTGAGTAGCGATCTATTCGTACTGTTGTAATTCGTATCATTTGCTTACAACTCGCTTTGGGAAATAACAGTCCATTTTATTCTGTTTCTGTTTTTCATTCAGTTTTTTCCTCACAAAGGTTCTCATTTTTTGGAGAGTCAAAATACTGATGTGATCAAATAGGTTTTGTCCTGCATACTCTAATAACAGATGTGTAAAATTCACTGCTTCAGTTTGTGTGGTGTATGGTACTAATAAGGCATCAAAGAAGTCCTAGATTGCAAAAGGAATCAAAATATCATGTTCAAAGAAAAGTAAAGTACTTGAAACAGGACAAGTAGAGAAATAGGGCTGGTTTCATTTTACAAGCATTTCTGTACTTTATTGAGGAAAGTGATTAAAAAAAACATCTGTGCAGAATGTCAGAAATCACATCCCAACTCTGTTACACGTTTTAGAATCACACAGAAAATGTCTCACACTTTAACATGAGGTAACACAAGACACAGGCAGATGGGGCATGCAAGTTACATCCGTGGGGGGAGAGGGGATGGGGATAAGGTAATCTAGCTACCGTCTATCATTTACATTGCTAAATGCAATAAAAGTCAACCCTTTGAAAATACAGGATAAGACCAGGAAAATGGAGAAAAGACTTATAAAAATACTTCCGGCATTTTTTTTTTTCGAAAATAGTGCCAAACTATGCGTAGATTGTCTGCAGGCTGGATAATGACATCCAGATAGTAGTGAGCTTGCTCTAGTTACCATTATTCTTGAAGAACTGCTGGTAAAGTGGAATAAACTTTTTCAACCATTTATGAGTATGTATAATTTTCTTCTACCCGGGATTTCACTCAGTCCGGAACTGAAGATTTCATGAACATTATCTCCAGAATGTGGAAAAGCAAACCACTTCTTTAGATTTAGGTGAGGGCTGTAACAAAGGAGAAAATGAGGATGGGTGGGGTGTTAGAAAGGTCAGGTCTGAAGTTAGGAAGTATATAGCACATGGCAGTAATTTTCTTACCCATATTTCCAAATATTTTGCTTCTCTGTAACAGTTCAGTGCAATGTTACCTTGCACGTATGCAAATAATAAATATGTATTTATTGACAATGTCATGGTTTCCAGTTGCTCTTTTGTTCACTAATTCATCGAAGACTTGGGCCCCAGTCCTCATATTGTTGTTACATAATGCTTTCTCTAAATGCATTACAAAATTGAATCACATTTACAGTACTGGACGAATTAAATTTGTAGTACTGGAAGCGAGCGTTGGCATTTGGTCTCAGGCCTGACTGACTGCCGTGGCATCCTTATCTGGCGAGGTCATCGAGATGTATAGTCGGACGTGGGGTCAGCATTTGCTCTGCAGCCATTTCTGGTTTGCAGACCTGGTGCCAGTACTGCTAAGTCGAGTAGCTCCTCAGTTAGTATCCGGGGGCAGAGTGCACGCCATTCTAGCCCTACTGCTGAGGAAAAATCTCTGGCTGTACTGGGAATTGCACAGGGGTGCCCCTCAGGACAATCGGCTGCACTGAACACTTGGCTAAGGAAATGGATATAATATTGGGAAGCTTTTGGAGATATCAAATAATGTAAACAGTGAAGATAACAAATCACTGTTTAGTTGAGACACTGAGTAGGTAGCAGGTACGTAAAGAATGTCAAAATCATCACAAAGTTTTTGGAAAATAGACTGTCTCTGAGCTACAGATTAATAAAACACTCAGAGCTACATTGTAAAATTTTGCAACATAGGCTGTGTTCCAGCATTATTAAATACACTGAAGAAAATTACCTATTGATACATAACCAGTACAAATTCTGAAACTGTTATTCTTACAAAATGCCTCACTCTTAATTTGTACCCAGTAATGAGTGCTGTCAACTGGGGATCTCGAGTTGATTCTTTATTCCTAAATTTCCAGAAGAGTTTCAGTACTATTCCTCACATGTGGCTTCTAATTGTAGTGCGTGCTTAGGGAGTATTGCCGCAGTTGTGTGACTGGATTCGTAATTTCCTGTCAGAAAGGTGACATCTTGTGGCAAGATGTATAGTGAAACCACAGTTATATCTGGCATTCTACGAGGAAGCGTTGTAGGGCCTCTGCTGTTCTTAATCTATATAAAAAATTTAGGAGACAATCAAAGAAGCACGGTGCAAAATGAGACAACTGATACTGAACAATAAAAGTTGTGCTGATATGCACATGAGAAATAAAAAAAAAATGTGCTATATTTCAGGAATCAGAATTACAAACAACTTAAATTGATACCATCTCAGAAAGCATTGTAGGGAAGGTGAACCGAAGACTGTATTTTACTGAGTGAGCACTTAGAAGGTGCAACAAACCTACTACAGAGACTACCTTCACTACACTTGTCCATCCTTTTCTGGAGTACTGCTATATTTGACAGAGGACATAACAAAAATTCGAAGAAGGGCAGCTCATATTGTATTATTATGTGAGAAAGTGTGAAGGATGTGGTAAGTGAGTTGGGGTAGCAACCATTAAAACAAAGAAGGTTATTCTTACGGTCCCATCTTCTCGTGAAACAACAAACACAAACTTCCTCCTCTAAATGCCAAAATATTTTGTTGACTTCCAACTACATAGGAAGAAATGATGATCGTAATAAAATAAGAACTCACAAAGAAAGATTTAGGTGTTTGTTTTTTCCACACACTATTGGAGTGTGGAGCCGTAGAGAAGTAGTCTGGGAGTGGTTCTATGCACCCTCTGCCAAAGGCTTTGCAGAGTAAGCCTGCTGTAGTAAAGTGTCCTGGTCCCTAAGCCCCATTCATTTAAAGGTCTCATTGTGTAATCAAATTATATCACATCTCTTTGCCTTTTCACACACATTTATTTTTGTAGAGGGTAGGGTGCTAGTCTTTGCATACAGTATTGTTCCTCAGGTACTCATGTATTTCGTGACAATTTTCCAATAGCGTGATATCTCTGTATAGAACAGCATTATCTATAAGTAGCAACTGTATGTTATTGTTAAGTCTTTTTAGCTTTTTGGAAGGATGTTAACAGTAAGCACTGATATAATTTGTCTCATTTACCATATATATACAAGTGTGTCAACTGTACAGTTAATGTCAACCTTTATGCCTTCCAGTATTTCCGTTGTGTTTCATTTACTCCTTGTTACAAGGCCAGAAATATTACACAGTTCACACTTAATTACACTTAGAATTTGCTCTTTCACAATGAGATGTAGTATCACTGAGCTGTAATAATCTACACACAGCAGGACTATTTGTATTCTCTGCCCTTTAGAAGGAGGTACAGCATGAGAAAATTTCTCTACTCATGCTCGGATAATGTGTACAGGCTGCTGTGCAAGTGGAAGCAGATTATCATTGTTTATTTTCTGGGCGTTACTTTATGGTTTCATTTGTATGATGTTTAAATGGAATTTTCAGAAAGGAGTCCTCTCTCAAGAGTAGAAGAAAAATATTGTTAAATGGTCATTGGATATGCTTGTTAGGCATCTGCTGCTTGCGATAAACAACAAGCAGGACTAACCCACAGTATTTATTTGGAAAAAGTAGCTGCATCATTCCCTGCAATCATGGAAATGTCATACATTTAGTTCTTACTCTAAGGTTTCGTGACTGATAGCATGTTCCACATCATAACCATAATGTGTATCTGCTTTGGGCATATTGTGTACCAGTTAGTTAGTCACCTATAGATAAAAAAATAACAGTAAGAATAGTTTGTTTCCTACTAACGTGTCATACTATCAAAATCCCTGAATGTGACCAACTTTTTTTAGTGTTTATGCATATCATCTCCCTGAACCATATATTATTGTGCACTGTTAATACTAATTTTATTATGTAAAACTAATCACACGTCTGCCTTGTGTCATAATCTGCTTCTATTAGACACAGCACTTTTTGTGTGTAATTTGGGATATAAGTTACTTTGTGTAATCAAGTAATTTTAATCTAATCTGCAGAATTACTGAAACTGTCATTTCCCTCATTTGAAGTGGGAAAAATATTACGTGGTCACTCCATGTAAGTAATACATGAACTTTTCTATTTTTTTTTTTTTTTTTTTTTTTTTTTTTGTAACAAGAATTATTCTAAAAAAACTACGTATTTCACGCACAGGCTTGTCATTCATGAAGTTATTTTCAAGATTCTGCTGCTTACTGGAAAAACCAAGCACATCATTTTTACAACCCTAGATCAGCCAAAATCTGATTGCTGTAAAACTATCCATATTAAATTACTGTAAATTGAGAGAAATTATGAAAAAAATTCTTTGAGTCTGATAGATACGGGAAGTTTCGTAGTGATAACAAAAACTTTTGTTTAATCTTAAAATTCATCCATGTTAAAAGAAATGGGGAGAAGATCTGTGTCTGTATTATGGATTTTACAAACAACACACTTCACTGCTACATTGACATTTATTGTGTTTGGTCAGGCATCACAAGTTTCTAGTAATTTTATATTGTTCATGATTAAAATATCTGCTACATTTGTACACTTTTTTGGCGTCTGAAGTTTTTACAGCACATGTGTTAACTTGTAACTTAGCTTTGAAGTGGATGATTGGGTTGAGTCCCTGAAACCTGGTGTGTAAATACTTATAAACAGCTGTAATGTTTTACTCATCAACATTTCATACAACAGTTCTGGATGTCCTGCCAACAAAGATTTATGTTGTTTTGTATGACTGCAGTGGCGTTAGGTGCCATATTGTTGTTGTGTTCGTAAGGTTGGTGACAAACTTACATTGGTAAGTCCATATGTTGGGAATATTCATTCCAATTTCTGACACTTAACATGCAAACCTTCAGATCAGTGCCAAACGTGTGGCGATAGAGTATCAGCCAAAAACACCGATTTAGTTCGTGCTGTGTGCTGTCGTCCAGTAGAAGATGTGTAAACAATAATTAAAAGTAATACCTAAAAATTTTCGTTACTTTTAAAACCACCTTACAAGACGGGCATATATTTTGAATTAAGTATTAAGAGTCATTTCTTGTTTGTCCCATTGTGGAGTAAATGGAGTATGCTCATTTTTATCTTATTGTCCGAGTAGGGCTTAATACTTGTCACTACTTCACTTTGTGCAATTTGAACTTCTTATCCTACCCTTCAAGGAGGGAACACTTAATTATTCCTTCAAGATGATTATCATTTCTTTCAAGGATTAAGTTTATTTTGTTGCTTCTAATTGGAGATCCATTGTTAAGTTCCTCGTTACAAACCCAATCAGTGCTTACAATAGAAAAATGAAGAAAAGAATTAAAAAATTAATATCGGCATGGGAATAAGGAGGTGCCTTGATGACAGTTGTGGGGGAGGTATTATGGCCAGGCCTCAGGACCTTTGATCTCTATAATCTAATAATAATAATAATAATAATAATAATAATAAAATTTAAAAAAAAATATTGATTGCGATTTTTTAAAATACAGTTTACGTGTGAAATTAATATATGGGAAAACATTTTTCGGACCTGTGCAAGAACTTTTTGGATTTTGTAGTAATGTTCCTTTGGCAGTCTGCTTTTGCTTTGTTAGAGTACGCTTGCATAGATAGGTGTGGTGTCACCTAAACAAGTGTACATTATAGGTTTACTACTTTCAACTAACAAAGTGAAAGCAGTCTGCCGAAAGAACATTGTTACAAACTCCGAAACTGCTGTGGCCACCCACTTCATACATTGTAGCGCCTACTGCTTCGTCATCCCACCTCAAGTCCAACCAGCTAGTGATGTCTGCATCACAGGGCATATATTCACCAGGAAAAGCTACATCATACGGCGGCCACAACAGAACACCGAATGGCAGCCGGGGACCCATACGTGGAGCCTGCAGAACAGCTTCACCAGAGGTCACAGCTAGCCCAGGAACTACTTTTATTTATCAGCCACGTGATCACAAATAGTGCCGGCAAATTCATAGGGCAGTGCACTGCCGACAAAGGGCAGTTCGATGCACCGCTTGGAAGTATACCGAGCTGCCACCCAGCAGCCATAGCCAGATGCCTCTTCTAGCTGGCTGAAATCTTGCAGATGGACTTGGTTCAGTCGATGAACATCTTGACATTGTGGAATTGCTTTGTTGTGATCTCTCCCCATGAAGATTCGGGTCTTCTCTGCTATTATTTGTTACTGTATATTGGTGACAGTTGTTGCTCTTTTGGAGATTGTATTATTGTTTTGTTTTGGTGAGTCCAATAAATTGTTTCGGACTTGGCGTTTTCTGCATTTCTGTTCTGCTAGTGCAGATATTTCAGAAACTTCCTTTTACATGTCAGTAAAATGTTCTCCCATATATCAATTTCACACATAAATTGTTAGAAAAAGGTGCTATTAGTGGGTTTCGAACTTGGGATCTTTACTACGACAATCTGTCGCTCTATCAGTTCGTCTACTAGAGATCTTCACATGCAAACCTCACAGGTACGAATTTCGTATACTCCATAGTTCTGGTGTTACTTTTAATTACCATTTACACACGTTCTATTGGACAAGAGCGCACAATATAAAAAAAAATGGTGTTTTGGTTGATACTCTATCGACACAACATTTGGTTCCGATCTGACTAGGTTTGGGTATTAGAGCACTGAACAAAACAATAGCATAGCTTACACTGTTACTGACATAGCTCTGTGAAGGTATAAGCTATGTTGTTGTTCTTTAGTAGTCTCTGTGATAGATATTGCAAAGTATGTTATCATAATATAACTGAGAAGACTACACCACCTAACCTCATTAGCACCCTCAACAATAAAAACTTCACACTCTCTAGTCATACAAAATAATGTATAATTAATAGATGATGACAGAATGCTGGTGAAACATTTTGTGCCAAACTAAACATTGTCATTAAACTTGACTTGAAGCAGCAAAATAGTTGTTTGTAAAACTTTTATTATTTTAGTCTTTAGTGGTAGACAAAAGTCTACATTTATATTGTTGAGTAATATTGCTGGGTACCAGATTAATAAGACACATTTGTCACTCTGCTCTTTGTGTTTAATCATCGTCACTACCAGAGATTTGCGATGTCTTTTAGCTTGTTGCATTTTAATGGAAAGACGATCACATAATATTTTTCCTCTTTCAAATGAAGACATCTTCTCGTTAAGAATTTATTTATACGTCTAGAATTCGTTATACTGTTGCATCTGAATTAATTAAAATGGTTTTATTGTAATATAACTGTTAATGCACCTAGGAAATATGATTCAGAGTTGTCACTTACTAATTGTAATCACACCAGTATTTCCTGTGCAATGTATGTGCTGAATCAGCTGGTAAAAGCTACTGGAACTGCTTCATAAATACTAACCACTGGTATTTCTTTTTTATTAACTCTAGAATTAAGAATGAAATTAGTTCTACCAACAGACAAAATATAAATTTGTAAATGGAAAGCGGTTAGCATTTAAGCAAAGCTGCAGCATCCCTGAAATGCATCCAGGTAATCCTGATACAATATTTCTTGTCTCATTTTCATTGCAAAGCCACCAGCTGATTTTGGAACACCATAATGTTAAGGACATCAGTTCTAAGAAAAGACTCTTAAGGTGTACTGCGCATAGACTCCTCCATTACAGCAATCATCAGGAGTAGAAGCCATTTGATTTTGCATGCTTCTTGTCACATTATGGTGTTTGACTGCACCCATATATTTCACTCTTGTGGGTTATCTAATGTCATCTACCTTCCTTCCATTAAGCTCATCTCTTAGATCATTTCTTATCTCTCAGAATCCAGTAAAGAACTTACTTGTTTTGTCTGCCATTTGTATCTTGTGTGGTTCTATTTTTTTCATTAAGATCACTATTATATCTTCCACTTCAGTTTGTTGTCTTATTCTTTTGTGAGTTTTCCTGTCTCTCCTAATAGACCTTAGCATATACCTCTCCATTTTTTTATGAGCTAGACCGTATCTTACTGCTGTAAGTCAAAATTTATATTACGCACTGACTATTAACTTTCCATTTTGGTCTCACTGGAAGTGTAGTTTACTGAAAGTATTTGAGGCAATTTTTACTCTCATATTTATTTCTTTTCCCAGTATACAGTACTTGCAACATACACTGATGAGCCACACCATTATGACCACTGCCAACCGCAAGACTGAATGCAGACTTTTGGCATTTCGTGTACATAACACGGTAAGGAGAGTACATACGAGTGGATCATAGATGAATGGGGAATCGTTCTAGAGACAACATGGGCCCAAAATAGGGAAGTTCACTGACAGAAACGACTTTGACGAAGAGTGGATGTCTGGGAACGAGCATCTTGGAATCACCAAAGTTGGCCGGCCATTTGCATCTTACTGTCGTGTGGTATCTGGCTCTGCAGAAGTCGAATGCCTGACAGTGGAAACGATCCTAAATGACTGTCAGAGTGCACAATATTTCCGCAGTGCTACACTCGTACACAGAGAGCATGCCACCCGTCTCACCACGAGCATACACTCACTGGTAGTGTTCCTTACAACTGGTACAAATACATCCACCTGGGGAATGGCCAGTCAGGTCTCTTCTCCATGTCTGATATTGTCAGTTACTTTCGTTGCTGTACTACGGACTGTTCGATAACAGCCTCTCTCGGCACTCATTCTTTCTCTCTAGTGACGATTCGGCCTGTTGACACCATTGTGGTGAAGGTTTCCTCTTTGTATCTCATTGTCGTATAGGTTACTTTTGGCTTGTCCTCGTCTGTGTTCCGGCCACTGTCAGTTGGCCTCTGTTAACTCAAATACTGCTCTGGTTGTGTTGTATTCTGCAGTCAGCCCTTCTGTCTTGTGGCTTCATCCGTTCCTCTCACGAGTTCTGCAGTGTGTTCCAATACGTGCACATATAGCATTGGCGTTGAGGAAAACGGAAGATATTCGGTTGAAGTCACACTAAATTGGTTGCCTGCTGGAGTACCATCAGCAGTGAATGCAACATTGGGAGTTTCAGATACAAAAGTTGCTTCAGCTGCAAGTTGACAAACATTGAGTCCACAAGGCGACTTATCTCAGGCCTTAGTGCCCTCCACAGTTGATGCCTCCATTTTCTACCTTTCAGTGATACAACAGTGGACAGGGACACACATTTGCATCAAATGAAGCAACATCTCATGGCATTACAAATCAAGGATGATTCATTGCAGCGATTTTTGTTTGTATCGTGACCATCACACATTTTCTCATTCAAAAATTGGCACCTCTATCTGACCCTTTCGTGCAATATGTGGTCTGCTGACTATTTACTATTCGCAGTGTTATCAACCTGGTAGTCTCGAGTTTCACTGACACCACACAAACAACCTTGACAATCGTACTAGTGCAGGGTCACTGGCGCTTGCAAGGTTTCAGCCGCAAATGAGATTTCATTTGTGCCAATTGTGGCTGCTAGGCTTTGTATTTGGACTCCTCGATTCATGGTGTTGTAGTTCAGCTGGTGCCAGATCCTGAGGTCTGCACAGCGGCATTGAAACTGCGTAACCCTCTGGTAGAGGATACCCTGTGCATCGCACTTTTGTTGGTAATTGTGCGGATTGCCAACAAATAAGCTGTGATGAGGTCATAACTTGCAGCAGTTAATGCACCACGACATGTTACAAGCCTGTGCCGCAGGCATAGGGCGACCCTCACATTGCAGCAACATTGTGATTTGTCATTGTCCGACATCTCTATCGTGTTTGAGCCTCCTCTCATCGATGGTCATGTGGGCCTCTACCTTTGTGCCCACAGTTTTTTTCCAGTCATTCCTGTACAGACTGTCTGTATTGCTGGGAGTCTACATCCACATCTACATACATACTCGGCAAGCTCCCGTACAGTGCGTGACGGAATGTACCCTTTACCGATGCTAGTTCTCCACGTGCTGTGCCAAAGAGGGGATTCTCTGATTAGTGTGTTGAAGCCGTGCAACCTGCTCCCATGCTGCCCCATGCGTGTACCAGTCACCGTCGATAGTCCCTCCAAGTGACCCCTCACACTGAAATTGTTTCTCACGTTGCACATTTGTCACCACGACGTCTGTTTCTGTGTTGACACAGGGACCACCATTTCTTTTATAAATCAGATGTGTATGCACAACTGGGCTCACCCACCTTGTCACCATCCTTGTGGCATTTGATGTTCTGCAGGAGCAGTTCTACTCCTCTTCATGGGCAGTTCTTGATCACTGCGGCCTACAGAAGCGTTATGTGGCTCATCAAGCTATTTGGAGTTGACCATCCACTTGCTACCAACATTTTTGACCTTGACATTTTTGGGTTTTCTGATCCTGATGACGTGAAGGTTGTATCAACTACATTTCCTTACCAGAAACTGGACGATCTCTGTGCTGCGTTTTCATCTTTGTTTCAGCAGGATTTTGGGTGAGTCTCAGTCTTTGAGATGCAGTCACCCTTTGGTTGGACCCTGTGCTTTGGTTTACCATGCCAGACCAATTCTGATTATATTACGTGCTGCTGTGAAGCAGGAGCTAGATCATCTCCAGGTTCCTAGGGTTATTGAGCTGGTGAACTCTAGCTCATGGGCCACTCCACAATGATTACTCCATTAGTCATCACGAGAAAGCCCAGTGGTTCTCTCTGATTGTCTGGAGATGTCAACAGGCCAAGAGCAAAGAGAGACAAAGTCCAAATCATGACCAAGTGCCAAATGAGAATGTTATCGAATAATCCATGGTACAGTGATAGTAGTAACTGGCAATATCAGACACGCGCATAGAACTGACTTATCATTCCCTGAGTGGCCGTGTTTATAGTGACCAACGGAACAATATTGGCTGGTGTATTCATGTGACAAGACTCGTGGTCTGTCCTCTATGCGAGCACTATACTGCAGTGATACTGTGTCCTCCAATGGCACTCTAGATCCATTTCCTTTTATGGTCATTCAGCTTCTGCAGAGCCAGATACCATATACTCCCCCCCCCCCCCCCCCCCCCCAACCAAATATGTATATATTTGGATGTGGGTTTTAAGGGAGAGGGTAAGGAGTCTTTCCAATCCCAGAAGCAGAAAGACTTAACCGTAAGGGGAGAAAAGGACAGGTATACACTCGCCCACACACACACACACACACACACACACACACACACACACACACACACATATATCCATCCATGCGCACATACACAGACACAAGCAGACATATGTCAAATGTCTGCTTGTGTCTGTATATGTGCGGATGGATATGTGTGTGTGTGTGTGTGTGTGTGTGTGTGTGTGTGTGTGTGTGTGTGTGTGTGTGCATACCTGTCCTTTTCTTCCCCTAAGGTAAGTCTTTCCACTCCTGGGATTGGAATGACTCCTTACCCTATCCCTTAAAACCCACATCCTTTCGTCTTTCCCTCTCCTTCCCTCTTTCCTCACGAAGCAACCATTGGTTGCGAAAGCTTGAATTTTGTGTGTTTGTTTGTCTTTGTTTGTGTGTCTATCGACCTGCCAGCGCTTTCGTTACCAATCGAAAGTGTTGGTATGTTGATAGAGACACTATCAAACACAAACAAAAACACACACACACACACAATTGAACCTTTCGCAACCCATGGTTGCTTCATCAGGAAAGAAGGAAGGAGAGGGAAAGACGAAAGGATATGGGTTTTAAGGGCGAGGGTAAGGAGTCATTCCAATCCCAGGAGTGGAAAGACTTACCTTATGGGGAAAAAAGGAAAGGTATACAATTGCGTGCGTGCACACACACACACACACACACACACACACACACACACACACACACACACACACATATCTCCATCCGCATAAATACAGACACAAACAGACATATGTGTGTCTATTTGCCCCCTGCCTCATCCTTCCCCCACCCCCCACATGGATCCGTACACAGTAATTGTAAGTTAGGACCAGAGCCTGACATAAATTTATGTAATTCACTATACTTTAACAGTCGTATCAATATTTCAATATGATACAGAGTTTTAATCGGGCTGGGAAAGTGCCCTTCGGGGGATGTCCGGATGCCATTTCGAGGATGCTGCTGCCAGTACCGTACCACTTGTCGCAGGAGCCTAAACTGTCGTGACGATTCCTCGGTACAGGCATCGCAAATGTGGAGGACGGCAGTGAGGGTCAGATGAGCTCTGCGGCCATTGTGGTGCTGGTGGTGGCGGCACTGCTGCTGGCTCTGCTCGTTGTCGACCTGGTGTGCTGCCTTGTGTGGCGTGCTGGCCTGATCGCCGCGCTCTGCCACCGCTGCTGCTCGGCCGCCAAGACGGACGACTCAGATGCCAAGATTGCCAGGTACTGTCCTCCTCTCCCAGTACGTTAAGAGTACGTAACGATACTGCCTGCAGTCGGAAACCTCCTCTCGGACTGGTACGCTACCTTTGCGCTGGTACGAGAGTAATAGTCATTATAATTGTGATGATATCCACCAGTGATAAATTAATGTGATGTGGCAATGATACTTGTAGTAGGTGGAGCAGATAGTAGCAATACTGACGGTGGGAAGGACGGAGGATGATGTAGGCAATATACAATATGCTTCTTCCTTGTAGATTAAATCTATGTGCTGGACTGTGACTCAAACTCGTGAGCTTTGCCTTTTGTGAGCTAGTTCTCTGCTGACTGAGCTGTTCGAGTGTGACTCACGACCTGTGGTCACAACTTTACTTCCGCCAGTACCTCGTCTCCTACATTCCTAGGTACTGGCTGAAGTAGGGCTGGTAGGACCAATTGTGAGTCGTCCTCGGGTAGCTGAGTAAGTAGAGCACTTGTTCGCAAAATACAAAGTTCCCGAGTTTGAGGTGCAGTCTGGCACACAGTTTTAATCTGCCGGGAAGTTTCGTATCAACACACACTGCACTGGACAGTAAAAAATCATTCAGGCTACATTACGTTAGGAGGATCTTTTGAGATTATTTCTTCAGTTTCTGCTTAGACAAAGATCTGCACAGTAGAGACTAGAAGCACTATTAAACCGATGACATAACACATTTGTGAAAATCTGGTGTGATGAACTGCACTTCAAAAATATTTATTCGTCAATCTTCAGGCGTACAGCCCATTGTCGGTGATATCTGATACAGATAATAATACAAGCAAACATATGCGTGCATATGTCGATAACACGAGAATACTTTGTATACACTTAAGTTGAAAAATAAGAATAGTTGCATACTGTGCACATCCACATCAAACAACGTGATAGGTGTAAAACATTTATGATGATTATAAACAGTGTCAGTGTAGCAACATAGAAAAGCATATAGTTTTAACCTTGCATTTAACTAGTACAGTCAACAAAAGAAAGTTAGGGGATAATTTTCTTGTACAGTGACTGGACAAAGTGTCATGAACGACGTACTAAAAGTTCTGACTGCTTGGGTGTGAGCTTGGGGATGGGGGTCATTTGAAGGGCAGTTTTAAAAGTTTTTACTGAATAATTGAAGCATCCCTATTCCAAATTAACTGGCATAAAATTTGTTACATTAAAGGTCCTATTGATTTTTTCTGTTGGACTAATAGTTTCCACATTGTAGGGGATGGAAAATTCCCAGATTATTTAGATACTGTTTTAATGGTACAAAATTAATGTTTGCTGTTAAGTGAAGTCCATTAAGAAGAAATATTAACTGTGTGTACCCTATCTAAGTGCAAGTAGAACAGTATTAAGAAGTAAATTGTATTCTGTGGGTGTTACAAGGTGGAAAAGGTGGGGGCAGTGATGGAGTGTACAAGGTGAGGGAAGGTAGGTTACCGGATTGTGGTCATGCAGTTTCCTCCTTCATTGGTCTGGAAACTGAGGAAATTTTCTCTACCCCACTGTCACAAGAAGCAACTAAGGGTATTTCACAAAGTTATACCGATCCTTCCGCAGCTCACCTTATGTGTCCTTGTTACGCAGGATGTAGACGTGCCTGGGAGTGGTTATTTTTCACACAATGTGTTAACACTACATGGGATACAGATACAAATTACTAATAATATAATGCCTGAAATGCATCTCATGGTAAACACCAAGTGTCTTTCTCTGTTGTGTACAGATTATCAAGTGTACATGTTATAAAACTGTAAAATGCTAAACACAATGGGAATGATGGTGTTTGCAAAGCACTCGTAAATGAGGCCACGAGATGCTTGTTCTACCAAGTGTGTGTTAAGTGCAATGTTAGATGCCTTCAGACACATATCCTGTTCGTTTCAGACATTGCTGTCACTGTGGAAAACATGGTGAGTGCTTGCACAGATATTTAAGTGTGGTCTCAGAAGTAACCCTGACAGGCAATCCACCTTTTCTCACAGCAATGGCAGTGTCTGATATGATCAGAAGTGCGACTGGCAGGTGTGACATTGTACTTTACACACAACTGGTAGAATAATTGTGTGGTGGTCATGTTTACATGTGTTTTAAAAACACTGTGATTCTCATTCCATTCAGTGATGTACAGTTTTATAACATGTACACAAGATGAGCTGTGTATCACAGGCAAGGCAGTTTCTGTTTGCTGTGAGATAATAGACCATACTGCGGTCATGCATCCGTGGTTATGTACAGGATAATAATTATATCGCTAAATATTTGCAGGCTTTCAATGTTTCTAGATCAACACTTTCATTATCATCATAAAGATTTTAAACACAGCTATCACACCTTTTGCTGTGGACATCCTCAGCACGTAGGTTGTTTTAAACTTGTTGTATACAAAGTGTTCTTGTGTTATTGACATAGGTATGCATATGTTTGTTGTTTATACTGGTCTGGCAACACTTTTGAGGTGCTGGTTTAGAACAAAATGTCATTTATTGATTACAGATTTTAGAACCCAGAAAAATTTTAAATGTGCATTTAATCAGTATAAATGTGCAAAACAATATATGTATGATGAGTAGACTCATCCTACTTTGACACAGCCAAAGTGAAACTGTTTGAATTACTAATGAACTATTTGTTGTGATGCCCTGGTGTGATCATTGTCTGTGTTGAGCTGTGTCTTTTTGCTGTGACAAGTTTCATCAAAATCTTATCAGTACTGTGGAGAGGACAAGCAATTTATGAAAGGCGTGTTCTCTTAGCTTGCAGGAAACTACCAGATATGAGGTTTTGTGCAGAAGAAATGAGACTGGAGAAAAGTTTTATATTTACCAAATGTGTTCAGTTAGAGATTGCTGCTGAAGTAGGACACATTTGAGTTCTCACATCTCTATATTCCTTCCTCCCTCAGCTAGAAACATTTCTGTGCGTCATTTCCTGTGAAGTGATGCAGAAGCTCGACTGGTTTTGTCTCATGGTTTCTGAACACACCTTCAGTGAAGTTCTTGTTCACTGCCTCAGAGCTGATCCAATTTTATTGAAACCTGTCACAGTGGAAGGACACAGTAGAAGGTCAAAAAACACATGGCATGACAGATACTTTCTTAGTGATGTCTAATTTCTTATGTGTCAAGTGCAGTGCGCCATCTCTAACTATCCTGTGTGACATTAGCTGGTACTTTGTGCCACTGTGTTACTGCCAGTTTTGTCAGCACTAACACAGTCTTTCCTTACGTAGTAATTTCCTTACCACTTAAAATATCCTGCTTTATAGCTCCTAAATAACTTGTTGAAGTAGTTAAGTTTAAGCACTTAATAAAATAGCTTCATAATTTTGTTATTTCCACTTAAAGCCAAATTGTGGAACATCATTCTTGTGTGGGTAGTATTTTAACCTAAAATTAAAAAAATGACTGGAATGAATTAATGTATTTAGTTTTTATTATTGCGCTCTCAAAAATAAGAAAAGTTTTAGCCCTTCTATTGCAGCCAACATTTAGTTACGTTTAGTATATGGCTCTCGAGCCAACTGCTCGACACTGTCATGTTTCATCTGCTGGTGTCCATGCTGCAACGGACTTGTGGAGGTCTCATCTGAAAACTGCATACACGAGACTGAGTTGCTTTCAGACAGATGACAGCATGTGGTCCAGAGCCCCCTACCATGAACCGACCTGTGGGTGTCGGAGTGTGCGCCAGGTGTCGCTGCTTCTGGGATCCAAACCAGAAGTGTTGTTCAGGTGGATCGTCCACTAAGCTGCGGTGGAATTGCCTTCTAACATCCAATGGCAGCAAGCATGGGGTCTCAGGCTGTACTTACGAGGGGACCTTCTAAGGCAGTACCACAAAATTCTCAAGAATGTCCCCTTGGACAATTAGTACAGTGCAATTGTGGTATAGTGATGAATTTGTCAGAAGTTCAGCATGTTCCATAATCAGATTGTAATTGGAGAGTCACTGGTTTGAATATTGCTAGTAGCATACCTCTTTGCCTATTTCTGAATTCAGTCATTTTTACCAAATGTAAATCCTACTTAACAATATTATTATTAATTACTATTCATGTGAAAATGCGAATATTCACAATAAATTAAAATTTGGTACAAAAATGTCAAACATCAGATAACAAATCAAATACTTTTAATTTTACAGAAAATCAACAATATTATTGGGGTATATAATTTTCTTTCATTTTTAAAAAAAAGGTATTTTGCACACCTGTACCAAATTGTAATTTACTTTCATACAATGAGTAATTAAAATTAAAATATGTTATTTTATTTAAAAAGATGATTTCATATTTATTAATTAACATCTGCATTTGGTAATAATTATGAAATTAAAAAAAAGGTAAGTATGCGAGTACGGTATCATCAAATAAATTTATGGTTAACAAACAGATTATGCTATTTGCTGAGCTACTGACCAATTTGTTAACAGACAACTGCTGTTGTTATGTACTTCACAATATCCTGAATTATTATCCTCAAAGAGGCATTTTATTTATTTATTGGAAATTGATTTCCAGGCACTGCTTAGACCCTATCTATTAGGCTGTCAGCTGTGCAGATGTACTGTCTTTTTTACCTTGAAGGCAAAACTGGATACGATCTTTGCCTTCTTGTCTATTGTGTACTGAAGCAATAGTCTGTCATTGCACATTTTTCCAGTTGACTCAGACATGTATCATCACAGGGGTGTTCATTACATCAGTCTTGCACGATACGACATGCTTGGCTAGTACACACCATTCCACCCACAAATAATCTTGTATACATCTCGGTTTCAAAGTCCGAGATTGTCTTTGACAGTATCCGACAAATTTGTCAATTTTTTATATGATGAAGGGTACATCCAATGTTGTGTCCCTTGAAGTCTTTTCCAGTATTTCAGGAAATACTGCCAGTGTACAGCGAGAAGGATAGAGAGAGCCATATATTGAACAGATCTGCAAGGAAAGCTTGAAGAGTCATCCTTGTTGGTTTTTGTTACATGGGCATTAGGTCACTGCCTAAGGCATGTTTCTGTGCCTAACATTTTATGTGCTAATGTGGGAAACATTAGTAGATAGCAGTTTCAAACTCAAAACAAGCTCAGCAAGCTGGAACTGTTTATACGTATCTGTGCTTGTGAGTATTCACAATAAATTCGTGTGATCATTTCCTAAGGTTAGAGTTATACTGTCATCCATTATGGAGCTTGTAGTGCAAAAAAATTGACCCACTGTGCTTTATTTTGGAAAAAGATCCACATGTTGTCTAATTTTGATCCTTTTTGTTTCATTTAAAGTCGTTTTCGTGCTTTTGAACTTCTGTGGCCTCTCTGGAGATCTTATTTTAGTAATGGTTGGACCTTCATAAAACTGTAGGATTGGTGAAATGAATTCGGTGGTTCCATTGTCCCACTGCGCAATCTGTTACATCCATTTTGTCTGGGACACCCAGACAAAATTGCACGTGTTCTTTCAGCCTAATGTTAATGCTTCTTGTAGCAGTTTGTACGTACACTTGGCCTCATGTGGAATGGATTTGTGCAGGGAATGCACTGGGATCACAGAATCATCAATTTCATTTCCCTAATACTTAGCTTTATCAAGGTCCAGTCATTACCTTGCCAGTATGTACAGAGATGTCAAAAGCACGAAAACAACTTTAATAGAAAAGAAAGAGGATCGAAATTGGAACTAGGATTCGACAATTTGTAGGTCTTATTGCTTAATATAACAAATGGTACTAACTTTTCTACACTGTAATCCCCGTAGCATGTGCTGACATGGCTCTATGACATTAAGCAGTAGTCCAGTTACATCATGACTCAACTGTTGTGTCAGTAATTATAAACAGTTTTGTTCGTTCAGATCATTCAAGTTGAAAATTTCTGTTGTAGTCTTTATAGCCTCAAATGACATCTCGAGTATTAGGAGACAAACTTTTGGGTGCAGAAACATCCCTCAGGCTACAGCCTAGTGACAATCAAACAAAAATCTACAGCGATGCAAGTACCGGTCACGAAAGCTCACACTGTATGCCATGAAGAGTAACTTTAGTTTTATTGTCCACTGACTGTCTTCCAGTCTCATCTGTGAGGAACTGCAATTATTTCTCATTTATCCCATTGGTCATTTGTCTTGTGCATTCACTGCAAAAAACTTCATCCACCAGGGGAGTCACAACACCGTTACAGGTGGCAGAAAAATTGGTGAGTGCACAGAGTCAGAGCTGTGAGTATTCGAGACCGGTCCGTACCACCTGTGACACGTCTGTGCCTCCCCTGTGAGTGCAAACGAGAGAGTAAGTGGAGTGTGGGGTTTGTGTGAAGCCTTTACAGCTGGCGCTTCCCCCTGCCGTACTGCAGCAACAAGGAGGACCCGGCCGTGCTCGTCCCCGCTAAGATGCAGCAGGCCACTGTCAAGATCCCCGTCATGTAAGGCTGACGCTCGTCTCTTTCATCATGTGGCTGCTGCTGTGACTGCCTGCCGTATTCTCTTTTGTTTTGCATGACGTTTGGGACGAGCTCTCTTATTTCCCTTTGTAGCTCGGTTGATCTGCTAGGCTTACTAGTAATTTCTCCTTATTGTGAGACTGGTAAGGAAATGTGGATTCTTACAGCGGATGTAAGAGTAGACATCGTAATCAGTCGAGAGACATGGTGATCTGAGTTATTTATTATCAATTTTAGTGGTCTCGATCACAGTATCGTGCAGTGTCAACTAGGAGATAACAAGCTTCAATTGACCAGCAACCATTCTCAGATATACAGAAAGAAACATAAAATTACGTGTCAGTTAATGTGAAAACCTTCTAAAAGTATTAAAAAAACATGTATTTATAAAAGAATTAAAATGTTAAAAAGAAGTTAAACACCTACCGTGCTTACACTTTAATCAGCACGTAATGGCAGTGTTAACCACAACAACATCATTACTGAGCAAAGCTAAGCTCTGTGTACTGACTCTATCACCATTCAGCACCCATCAGCTTGTGCCACGCAGAACGGTTCAGATGCTCGCCCTGGTCATTGTCGGTTTCCGTGACCTCGGAGCTGCCTCAGGTAGCTCCTCAGTCTACCCCACGAGGAGGCTGTTGTGCCTGTTCCAGTCCTGTCAGCAGATACTCCGCATAGCAGTCAGATGTGCTCTGCTCGTAGCTACAGGGGTGGACGTCGTTACTAACAAGTTTCTCAGTGTACAGAGGCTGGTCACAGCATTGCTGTTGGCATATAAAACCATTAGGAAACTGATTGCTGGGCGTGCTTGCCCAAGACCATTGTGGCTTGCCATTTGAATGGTGGTGCATGAGGACACACAGTTACAGCTTCGAGTGACACTTATGAACTGTGGATATAGATACAAAAACACCTGTGTACTTAGTAATTCTGATATATAGTAAATTCACAAAAAACAGTGGAAACTCCGAGTAGGAATATCAACAATGTAGGAAAAAACAGATTGTTACTTACCATAAAGAAGACATGTTAAGTCGCAGACAGGCATAATTAAAAGACGCTTGCATAAGCTTTCGGGCACAGCCTTCGTACACAGAAGCGAGTGCACACTTCGTGCACACGTGACTGCCATCTCGAGAATCTTGGGCCAGGCTTTCTGGCCCAAGATGCTGGAGTTGGCAGTCGTGTATGCGTGAGGTGTGCTTGCTTGTATTTATGAATTTTGTGTGTCTGTTTTACTGATGAAGGCTGTGGCCGAAAGCTAATGTAACTGTCTTTTAATTGTGCCCGCCTGTAACTTTCTTTAAGGTAAGTAGGAATTTGTCTTTTCCTACATTGTTGGAAATTCACAAAACTGTGTCAAGCTTACACAAGAACAGAAACTATCAGACAGCAGCTAATTTAAAACAAAGGGAAAACCAAGGAAAGTAATTTCTATATTTTACACTCTATACTAGCTGAAAAAGACTCACTTCACATGGTCGAATTGCTCACAGAAGTAGCACCAAATGATGTCATTTGAAAGCAAGCATTGTAGCCTCCCATATTTTGTAGAAAATGTTTCTATGTAGGAGTTTCTCCAGTTGTGTAATGAGATAATTCTAGTGGAGGCAGTTCCAGTGGTGCTGATCAAATTTTTCCATTTGTGGTTATTCTCTACTGAATTTCTTGGCATCAAAGATCTGACGTACTTGGCAAGAACAAAGTGTGTGTTATACTCTACGATCATAACTGAATTCTCTGTGTGCCACTCTGTAATTTCGAATTCAGCTTTGTGCTTCTTGTAGACCAGTGTTTTATTCGTGTGTTCGTGAACTTTGTCTTTCACGAATTTCAGTCATTGGAATTTTACTTAGCTCACTTCATAACCTTGTTTCTTTATCAGTTTTTCTCTGTCTGCTTTGCCAATTGTCTCCCTCGATTGCCTTCTCTAATTTTAGCTCGTTGTTTGTCTGTTATGTTTTCTCTCGATCTGTTCATTCTCTTCTGTTGTGAAGCTAAACATGCTTCTAGCTCCTCATCTCTTTCATTTCATCACTGTTATTTCTATTCCTTCTTCTCAATTCACTGCTGGCAAGATCTCTGCTTTTACATTTTGGCAACCTGTTAAATGTTAACATTACTTAATACACTAATATCCTATTTAATACTCTGTTCCACAATGGTAAGCAATTTACTTTTACTTAAATTAACGTAACTATCTACACTCAGTTTTCCTTGACCTGCTTTAATTGATTCCCAAAAGTATGCCGAGACATGTGTCTCTCTGTTCCTTACACTTCAGGAGAAGGGGACATTCGAAAATACTCTCGAAAATTATAGAACATTCTTGAATCTTCTGGACAAATCTGTAAAGTGTTGGCCAGTTTTGTAAATTTCAGCACTCGATTTCCCGCTCCTTCATTTACTTCCCATAAGAAAACCACTGGTGTGATTCCCCTTTTTGGGCATCTGTATCTTCAAACTTAAACCCTCTAGATCCAAACCAAAACCTTAATGGATGTGCTATCAAACCACAACAGAGTGGTTTATTGAGCAATAAAGACATGCATAGACAAATAACACATTCATTACTTATATTGATTACAGTATATCATAGAAATTACATTGCTTGATTTACACTTTGTTTTAAATAGCTAAGGTAAATTTGATATCTAAAAACAAAGGTGATGTAACTTACCAAACAAAAGCGTTGGTATTTTGATAGAGACACAAACAAACACAAACACACACACTAAATTCAAGCTTTCGCAACCCACGGTTGCTTCATCAGGAAAGAGGGAAGGAGAGGGAAAGACGAAAGGATGTGGGTTTTAAGGGAGAGGGGTAAGGAGTCATTCCAATCCCAGGAGTGGGTGGATATGTGTGTGCGTGCGAGTGTATACCTGTCCTTTTTTCCCCCTAAGGTAAGTCTTTCCGCTCCCGGGATTGGAATGACTCTTTACCCTCTCCCTTAAAACCCACATCCTTTCGTCTTTCCCTCTCCTTCCCTCTTTCCTGATGAAGCAACCGTGGGTTGCGAAAGCTTGAATTTAGTGTGTGTGTTTGTGTCTCTATCAACATACCAACGCTTTCGTTTGGTAAGTTACATCATCTTTGTTTTTAGATTTTTTTTTCCCCAAGTGGAATGTTTCCCTCTATTATATTCACAAGGTAAATTTTATATTTATTAGGATTACTAATTCTATGTACATTTTTGTGCTTATCTCCATAAATTCCTCTATAATATTGTGATCAAGACCATTAAAATTTATAACGCTAATAGTAGAGTCGATGAGAGAAGGCTTCTGATGGCTGCCGTGTGCTCTGTGAAGCAGCTTCGTGCAGCTCCCTTGACCTATTGTGAGACATGCTTGTGAATGTATCTTTGTGGCAGAATCTCAGAGTCGATGCAGTTCTGTAGATGACTATTTTTTTCACCTGCAGCCTGTTAGGCTTTGCAGTTGAAAGCTGCCAGCTATCAGGGATCTTCTTTCGCATCTGTATTGTAGTATTACAGAACTGCCTCAAGGTAATGTACAGCAGGCTATAAATCCAATAGGGGTAAGAAGGCAATGAGGTGAAAGCAGGGTAGGAGACGTCGAGTCGAGCAAATTTTTGCAGGTTGCTGTAAGTAAAAAATGCGCTGTTGTAGAGATGCAGCCATCAAATGGCACCCAGAGGGTGAGAAGTGCACAGATGTTTATCCAGTAAGTGAATGTGTGTAGGTGCTTCTAACTGTGTGGTTTTGTCTGCCTGCACTGTTACTGTTATTTCTCTGATTATGTCCACTTTGTAGCAATTTTGGAGACAGAATTCTTATTCTGCTTCCTTTTCCACTGTTACCTTAGCCCACACTTGTTATTGTACTTATTGCGTTGGAAGATCATTCATGCTCTCAGTATGTCAGCAAAAATTAAGACATGTACCCTTTAAATTTTATTATTGATAACACTTCATATTACAGCAACACATGCAGTGCTGTTTTTGCAGCACAATTTATCATCATAATAAACCTAATGGGATTACGATGGTTCTGTCATAGGTATTTTCGAGGTCAAGCTTTACCAGTAAACAACAGAGAAAACACACGTCTAATATAACTAGCCACAGTTGCCCTAGTGTTGACTCTTTGGCTGATACTGTATTTTCTTCCACATCTACATAGATACTTCGCAAGCCTTCGTACGGTGCATGACGGAGCGTACCCTGTATCGCTGCTTGTCATTCCCTTTCCTGTTCCACTTGGAAATAGAACGAGGGAAGCCTCCATACGAGCCCTAATTTCTTGTATTTCATGTTCCTGGTCCTTATGAGCAATGTATGTTGGCGGCAGTAGAATCGCTCGGCAGTCAACTTGAAATGCCAGTTCTCTAAAATTTTTTGATAGTTTTTCTCAAAAAGAATGTCGCAATCCCTCCAGGGATTCCAATTTGAGTTCCCTAAGCATCTCTGTAACACTTACGCGTTGTTGAAATCTACCGGAAACAAATCTAGCAGACCCCATTTCTCTATTGGATTGGCAGTATTAGTTAGTGCCATTTGATGGCTGGAGCCCCCCCCCCCCCTCCCCACACCTTTCCCTCCTTCCTCCAGGGAAGGAAAAGTGTACCCCATCTATCTGCATCCATTATACAAGCGTTGGACCTTTAATAGTGGCAACTATTTATTTACAGCTTGTACAACATATATATTTCAAAGTTTTACGATCCTGCAGAATAGTCACCAGTATTGTCTGTAACCCATTGCCAGCAATGTGAAAGTCGGAGGACACCCTTTGCAGTGCCATTCGAGTTGACAGTTCAAGTGGAGTAGTCTGTTCCCTGATGAATCTGTAACAGTTGTGAAACAAGATTCCGTGAGGTCCTTTTTTCAGTTAGAAATCGAGTTGAACTTACAATGACTTTAGTCAGGGGAATGTGGTGGGTAATGCAGTACTTAGCAACCCCCTCAATCAAACAAATCAGTAACAGCTTGTGCTGTATGGACATGAGCACTGCCCTGGAACAGTCAGATCCTGCAGAAAGTGTTGTCACTTCTGTCTCTAAGCTTATCGTAGGCCGTGTTCCAAAAATGAACAGCACAGCGAAAGAAGTGGCAACACTTTCCGTAGAACTGGGCCATCATTTTACAGGGCAGTACCTGGGCACAAGCTGTGACTGATTTGTTAGATCGTTGAGGCTGGAAAGTGCTGTACCACAAACCACACTCCCTGGACTTAAGCCCTTGTTACTTCTACTTGATTCCTAAATTGAAGGAAGCACTTCCTGGCATTCGTTTCAAAACTGTTACAGAGATTCGCTAGGCAATACATCACTCCACTTTAACTATCAACAAAACTAGTGCTGTAAGGATATCCTACAACTTGCATATCACTGGCAGTGGGATTTACGCAATGCTGGTGACTACTCTGAAGAACAGTAAAACTCTTGAAACATGTATCTGTTTTGTAAAAGGTGCAAATAAATGCCTTGTAAGTCTCATTGTCAAGTGTGATGACGTTTTCTAAATGTTTGCACAGTATGTATCTAAGATGGGACAAGGATACCAGCCCAGCATTTACCTAGATGTTTGTGGGAACCACTTAAAAACTACGTTCAGTCCGGCCAGTGCCCTAGCCCTTATCTACATTAATACTCTGCAAGCCACCATATGGTGGTACCACATACCACCACCAGTCACTTCTTTTCCTATTCCACTCGCATATGGAGTGAGGGCAAAGTGACTATCTATATGCCTCTGTGCACTCCCTAATTTCTCATGTCTTGTCTTCGCGATCCTTATGTGAAACGTTCATTGGCAGCAGTAGAATTGTTATTTAGCTAGCTGCAAATGCCATTCTCTAAATTTTCTCAGTAGTGTTTCATGAAAAGGACATAATTTTCTATCCAGAGATTCCTATTTGAGTTCACAAAGCATATCTGCAACACTCACGTGTTGATTGAAGTTACTGGTAACAGATCCAGCAGCAAGGAAAATTTGATCCAGGAAGCCTGGCTACCAGGACGTGTGTTTAACTGACACTATTATCGTCAGGTAATTTAATTATTAACTGCGCTCTTTGGCATAACAAGTGTTACCTGCGGTTTAAATACATGTACTTCCATGTACTTAACAATGATTGAGTTGCCTCAAAATGGAGGAGCTCTGACCTACAGTTATCTGGAAAATTTTGCTCAATTTAACATCCCCCACTCTTTTCTGACTTTAATGTCAAGTCATATCATGTGTTCTCAGTTGACACTTTGTGTGTTTTCGGTGACTCTTTGTGTGTTCTCAGTGGCTCTTTGTGTTAATTTTTGACAAAATCTGAGCTTTCAACGGTATCACGAAAGCAACTTAGTGTCCAAGAAGTAAAGGAATTACACAGACATAAACAATGTAATAGTGCCAACTGTGACCAGACATTACATCAGAGAGGCAGAGCACGTGCTCAGATTGTTCAAGGTTCCTTTTTGGCATTTGCATGGAGTGATTTAGAGAATCACGGAAAACCTAAGTCTGAATGGCCAGACGTGGATTTGAGCTTGCTGTCTTCCTTAATGCAAGTCCAATGTAGTAACTGCTGCACCACCTCGCTCTGTTTGTTTCCATTGAGATGTATCATGTGGGACATAATCCTTTGCAGTCTTTCAGTTATGAGGTGTCCACACTTGTGCACTGCTGATTTAAAATCCTTTATCTCTATTAAACTTTTACATACACATTCCGATTTTAGTAACTTCTTTGATGATTGAGTCCAAGATCCGGGAGGAAGCGATTGAGGCTGAGACAGAGATAAAGAGGCTGGGAACCACTTACATATTTTGCACTGGTCCAATATCTAGAAATCTGTAGGTTCCTATGGAAACATTGCACTCAGTATACTTCATTTCTTTTCAACAAAATTAAAAATATTTCATTTGAACTGTTAAAGATGGTACAGGTCTCCAAAAGCCCAGTGTGCATTAGACTCCTCACAAATGTGTCATGTGGCACGCCTTACATGGGGCAACTGATACCACAGCAGATGAGAGAGGCAAGGAACAGCGGTACACTTGAATTGAGCAAATCAGCAGTTACCGAGCGCTGCCTTCATTTAATTGCGAAATAAAATACGATGAGACAAGTATCACGCTACAGACGCCAAGTTTCCGGGACATTGTAATTAGAGCTCTATTAAATAAAGCTGTCAGAAGTTTAAACAAGGCTTGGGGTCTTTCTCTCAATTTATTAAGACCTTGGCATTCAAAACACCCAACAGAGAGGGAAACACTAAGAGAATGTGCATTTCAAGGAATATAAGTGTGGAGTCTGAAAAACAAAGGGCATAGAGGATGTTTGAGAGACGACCTCAAAAACAGCTGTAAATAGCAGTGCAAGACCTGTTGTGACTGACAATTTTCACAAACACAACTTTTATTTATGTAAATTTACAAGGTTGATGACTGAACAACAAAAGAAGGTAACAATAACGATGCCAGTAAAAGTCTCTTAATTGAGACAAACAAAAGCTCACTCCTAATTTTCCGCAAAGGTTCGCGTTAACACACACACACAGTGGTAAAAGTCCAATTCGGAGATGAAGATGCAATCTTCAGCGGTCAAAGTTCACGAGGTCAGCATCTGGAGTGAACTGAACTTTGGAGCTGGTTCTAGCCCCTAAATAGCTGTCTCCAGCCAATCAGGTTTTGGCGTAGTGATACTTCCTGCAGGCCGTGGGACAAGCTCCCCCTGCAGGAAGTAGTGCTCGGAATGTCTGTTTCCATTATCTTTATGTAAATAGCTGTTTACCATGGTGCTTTTGGTACGCCTTGGACATAGACAACCCTGTCCTCTGTGGTGTAATATGGGTTGCTAGCCCTCAGGGGCTACCTTGATTCCAGCATAACAAGACCAACAATACTTCTTAGTCTGGTTGGAGACCTGGCAGCGAGTATATGTAACAGCACAACCTGCAGTACCTTGAGGAGGTGGCTGGGTCGGTCGTTGAAATAGTGTGTAGAATTCAAACTTGGCTGGACAGCCTGAAGTATACCGCGAGTCCCAGTGTTGGAAGTGTAGCTAGAATCTGTGTTTGCTCAAACAAGATTTTGTGCTTACTCATTTGGCTGTATTTGGCAACAGCATAGTTTTCTAGTTTTCAGTGCTCGGATGTTCTGCTGATGTTGGATATAGCACTGGGAAATGGTTTGAACTGACAGCCCCACACAGTTACTGTCACATTCCAGTGACTATCCGTCACGTCATTTCAGAGTCCTAGCTGTTTACAGTATTCCATGTGAATACAGCTCACAGGATATAATGAAAACAATTAAGGCAGTTTTTTATGCACTGGCAGAGGAATGGACATCTCTAGCCAAGAACATACAGAAACATATCTTGAGGTGGAAGTGCAATTCATAGATAAAGCTATAATGAAAGGCAAGCCTAATTGGTTGCTATATGTTTTAGATGTCCCAGTTGCTATTCATTGGTTCCAAAATGGAGTAGATGGATTGATAGTTTTCTTTGATAGGTAAAGTACTGCAATCATCTTGGGTGGTTGTTGTTTTATCTGTAATCTGAGTCATGTCCAGTCTGCTTGTATTTGTGTTATGACTTGTCTTCAGTTTTATTTACCACAAAGACAATTTTCCACACTTTTTTGTATTCACACAATATCAATTTCTGATACGTTTTTTTGATATAGTGTTGCATGAGTTCTTAAATTTTAATAATTGTCAGTATTGTTGTTGTGTAATTAACAGTAGTAACCAGAGTATTTTGTACAGTGAGGTAAGAACATTTCAATTCTAGTGCATTCTGTTGGTTACGGAATGTAGTAGCTAGATTCTATTTTATGTCCCCCCTTTTCATATTTTTGTTCCCTCTCATTAACAGTACTGCATATTTCAATTATCTGAAGCTGATGCATGAAATTGATGATCTTATGAAAATTATATTTATTTATACCTTGATGTATCCAAATTTATACTCGTAATGTATATGTATTGAAGTCTTCCTCCCTGATCCACACCTGGCATTTCAGTTATCTTGGACAACTGCCTTGCATTAAAGCAGAAGCTAAATCACCAGGTTTTTGAAACTGAGTTAGCAGTAATGAGAGTAGGGAGACACGTTTAGGTTTCAGTCAGCCAGTGATAACTTCGCTCTCTGATTTCTGCTTCACAATGTCTGTTTCCTTCGCATCATAACTCTCAACTTTGCTAACTCACTCCATTTGATAATATTGCAGTCCAAAAGAATTTAGTTTCTCTCCCTCAGACTGTAAGAAAAGTTACCATAGGTGAGTACGGCACATTTTGATGTTGTTGTTTGGTGCTTTGGCTTTTGTTTTTTAAAAAGCTGCAGTAGTCGCAATTTCCGTGTTACCCTATATTAACATATCTAAAAACAATGATGGTGTAACTTACCAAACGAAAGTGTTGGTATGTTGATAGACACAGAAACACACACGCAAAATTCAAGCTTTCGCAACCCACGGTTGCTTCATCAGGAAGGAGAGGGAAAGACGAAAGGATGTGGGTTTTAAGGGACAGGGTAAGGCGTCATTCCAATCCTGGGAGCGGAAAGACTTACCTTAGGGGGAAAAAAGGACAAGTATACACAGGCGCGCGCGCGCACGCACGCACGCGCGCACACACACACACGAACATATAAAGACACAAGCAGACATATATCTGTGTGTGTGTGTATACCTGTCCTTTTTCCCCCTAAGGTAAGTCCCGGGATTGGAATGACTCCTTACCCTCTCCCTTAAAACCCACATCCTTTCGTCTTTCCCTCTTTCCTGATGAAGCAACCATGGGTTCCGAAAGCTTGAATTTTGCGTGTGTGTTTTTGTGTCTATCAATATACCAACACCTTCGTTTGGTAGGTTACATCATCTTTGTTTTTAGATATATTTTTCCTATGTAGAATGTTGCCTTATATTAATTTTTTTTTTCATCCTGTTAAATTTATGTGATATTTCTCTTAACTTTTAGAATTTTGAAGAATGCTCTGTTTTCAGTTTTGAATGGTTACGGCAGTGATTTTAGTAATTTATATTGTGTTTAAATTTGTGGAGGTCAATGGTACCGGTTTAGCTGTGCAGTATATTTCAGGTGAATGGTTTTATGTGTGTTCTTGTACTACTGAACTTCTTCAGCTTCCCTTTTATAGGCTGACATCAACTATTTTAAAACTTGTTGGGGATGCTTATAATGAATGTGGCTGTGTGTACTGAATAGTTGCGCTTGTTTTTGACAGTGAGGAGAAAGAGCCACTGAGGGATGGGAAAGAACCAGTTCCTATCATAAAAGAAAGGTAAGTGTGGAATGCTATGAACTTAACTATTAGTAACTTGATTCCTAAGAAAAAAAATCTTTATTTATACAGATTCAAAGCTTTCACCATCTATTTGATTTACATGATCATTTACAAAACATTGTGTCGCCCAACTGGTTGCCAGTTCCTCGAATACTATTTGTTGGAGTTGATTGTAACTCGGAACAACAAGCGTTGGTCAGTCAAATGCACCTCTTCTTTAATGGCAGCTTTCAACTCTATTATACTTTGGGGTTTGTTAATATAGATACGTTTTTTCTAGTACCTCCCACAAGAAAGTTACAAGTGGAAGCATCACCAAAACAAGGAGTAACAAGTCCAGGGAGAACGCCCTGCACAGCTGCCGTAAATCTCTTTGCAGTGTGGCATCATACTATTGAAAATAAACACTCCTCATGTTTAACTACCATCTGTAAAATTCTGGCAGAAAGAACAGGATCAGCACATGTACATAATGTTTGGAGTTTGCTGTTACACTGTCCTCAAGAAAATCAGGCCCAATTACACTCACAGCTTGTGTGACACACCACAGAGTTACACATGGGGAGTGAAGAGGTCTTTTGTGAATTACTCAAGGCTGTTCAGGTACCCAAAAGCAATAGTCCTGTTTGTTAATAAACCCATTTAAGTGAAAATGTGCCTCACCATTCTTAACACCATTGCATTTGGATTGTCTTCAAAGATCACTTGCATATATACAGCAAAGTTTTCTTCTCGATGGTGGTCCCTTTGTTTGATTTACTGAACCAACAGCATTTTGAATCCAAAGTGGCATCTTTCTCACAGTTTATCTGTAGACAGAGAGCATGTTGATGTGTGGATCACCCTGGACTTCAGTGTGATTGCCTCTCACACATTGGTGATGTTTTCAGGTGTCCTCACTTTTCATTGAAACCTGATAGCTTTCTCTTAACAATGCTTCCTGTTATGCCGAAAGCTCTAACCAATTGTAATATTGTGAATCTGAGCAGTGCCAATAAAATGGCAGTGAAATATCTGTCATGTCGCACCGAAAGACACACCATTAATGACAGGTATCATATGTCAACAAATGATGCTTTATCGCCCACTGTTCCATTATTACAATGATGGACAGATGCAAAGTGAATTATGTATACTTTGTCTCCCTTCCACCACTAACAGTAGTGGATTAGCCAATTTACAAATGTCCATGTCTTGTAGGTCACCTTGCGTAAATAATGGAAGGAATAAAAATACGAACTCACCATATAGTTGAGGAATTTAGGAATATAAACAAGACTGGAAATGTTGCGAAGAATTTTCAGAGCTAACTAGTATAGAACAAACAAACATACACACACACACACACACACACACACACACACACACCTATACTGCCTGTGTAATCTGTAGTCGTTGATTCTGAGAAAAGTAATCCTGAGGAATGACATTGTATGAAAGATTAGCTATGTCTTAGGTGTCACTTATCTGCCTTTTGATGACAACATGTGGACTGTACAGCGAACTCTTACCTTTCTTCCTTCCATTGTCTGTCAACAACATTAAAAATGTGCAACTGGAGTGTTTTTGTAACTTAATAAGAGCAGCAGTAGTAAATCCAATGTCACACGGAGCAGTTTTCGCGGCAAGTTTGCTTAACAGCACACAAAACTCGTCTGACGTGCAGCAAGGATGGTAAGCTCACATGCTGAAGGTGCCACAGGGTGTAAGGTCTGCGGCAAGTTGTTAGGTTTCCAAATGTGTGTTGCGAGTGCAGATTATCAGAAGGACTTTGTGTTATTAGCATTTGGTGTCAATGGAGATTAATGAGCAAACAGAAAGGATAAAGTCATTGTCAAGCACCTGCATAAAAATGAAATACGCGGGGAAGAGTTGTGCTCCCTATGATTCATGGCAAATTGATGTGACTGTTGTTTTTTCTGTGCTAATGAGTGCTGTGTGTTAACAAGTCCCATAGTCAGGAAAGCTCACAAATGGATAAATTCTTAGAATAGGTGTAAAAACATCTGTTACCAACAGCTTGTAAATATAACATTGAAAATATCAGTTCTTGACAATATAATGTAATTAGAGAGATAAAAAATCTGCTCAATGAGTAGCAGCAAGAGAACACACAATTAAGAAACGTTTTTACATATGGAAGGTGGTGGAGTGGCTCCTATTTCTGGTACAAGAATTTAACGGGAAGGAAGAGGGGTGAAGAGAAAGAAGGAGAGTTGGTAAAGTCATCCAGAACTCTGGCTCATGGGAGACTTGCTGGATGGGATGAATCTTTCCTTCTAATTGTGAGGCTAAATATGTATTCCATCAATGTAGAACCATGTCACATGGTATGGGAAGTATTGGCAGAATGTAAGTAATTTATGAGTGAAAGTAACAACCTACAGATGCATCCAGTTAGTTAATATAATGTAATTGGGTAGATAAAAAGTCTACGTGCCAAGCGGTGGTAGGTGAAAACACACATAGAAAAGGTCTATCTTTCTCATCCTGGCTGGAAAGTCTCCCCTGACTCGGGGTTCTGTTCCAAACACTACCCTTCTTCCTAAACACCTACAGTCCTCTTCCTTCCCGTTCAGCCCTTCTGCCAGGAGCCAGTGGCTCCAAAACCTTGGAAATGCAAAACCATTTTTGTGTGTGTGTGTTCTCCCACTGCTGCTTGGCTAGTAGATTTTTTTATCCATCCAATTACATTATATTGTCAACAGCATGCAAAAGAAGGGATTGATTAATTGGCCCTATCTACTGTCACAATGGTGTCTAGTTAGTGTAATGTAAGGAATAACTTTAGGAAAGAGAGAACGATCTGGAATGCAATAATGTAAACAGATCGGAGACAATGTAAAGCATTGTTTGAGAAAACGAAGAGACTAACAAAGAACAGAGATAAATGGAAAAGAGCTGCTGCCAACCAGTCTGCAGATAGAGAATTAGGAAGAAGAGTAGCATATTTCACTACAGTTCAATATTGTAAGAATCTTGTCAATGATTTTAAATTGTGAATAATTTAAGACTAAAGGTAACAACTAACTGAACAGTACAGGCATTGACAAAAAGCATCCACCAACTTTCTGACTCCTCTGGTCCCATCCCACAAATCCAACATTACTTTCAATACCTACTCAAAATCTTTAGGTCCATCCCAGAATTTTTCTCCCAAATCTATCTCCCTCTCCTCATCCCAGCACTTTCCAACACACTTCCCAAAATCCTTAAACCCAACAACCCTAGACACCCCAATGTAGCTGCTTACTGTTCCCACTGAAAGAATCTATGCTCTTGCTGATCAACACCGCCAACCAACTGCCCATTTAGCATCTCCTATTAAAGATTGGACAACTTCCTTCACTGACTACCATTCCTACATCATTACCACCTGGATCCTACTCATCACTGTTGATGCCACCTCCCTATAGGCAAATATCCTATATGATCATAGTATTTCTGCTAGGGAACTCTACCTCTCCAAATGTCATAACTACAAATGACCTACTTCATTCCTTAATCATCTAACCTTATTACATTTATGGGCCATGTAGAAGAAACCTTCCTAGTAGCCACCCACAACTTGTCCGATTCACATTCACTGATATCTTCACGATATAGGCCGAGGACCACGACACCCTATCCTCTTTCCTCCACAACCTCAACACAATTTCTCCTATGTGCTTCATATGGTGCTTGTCAGCCCAATGTGTCACTTTACTGGTTGTTGAACTCATCGCCTGTGCTGGCTCCATTGACACTTTAGCCCATATCAGGCCCACTAATTAACAGTACAGCTGTCATCCCTTCGACACCAAAAAATCACTTGCCTGTAGTTTGGCCACACTTGGGGAGTGTGTCTGCAGTGAGAGTATTTCCTTGTCCAGTATTCGGAAGATCTCACCAAACCCTTCACAGGCAGGCAGGCTCTACACACCCAATCTAATCCGCAGACAGATTTCTTGCGCTCGGTCCTCACTCAACTCCTAATGCTCCCACCATCCTCCAGAGCTAACTGCAAAGGAGCATCTGCCTTATCACCTAATATCACACCATACTGGAACAACTGAATCGTGTCCTTCACCAGGGCTGGCTACCTACCTTCATGTCTGGAAATGAGGAACATTGTCCCTCAATCCATCCCACTCCTCCTAAAGTGATATTTTGCTGTTCACCCAATCTATGCTATATCCTGTGCTGTGTTCTTGAGCCACACCCACTCCTAACACTTACGGACTTTCCGATCCACCCACTCGGCATATCATATTACAGTTGTGTCAGGTTTATCGTATGCCATTAAAGACAGGGCCAAGTCAGCTGCACTTTCTGCACAGACTCAGCACCATCCTTTGTTCTGTAATCTTCCTGGCTTCAGTCTCCTTAACCCCTTGCCTTACAGCCACCTCCATCCTGCCCCAGGGCTAAACTTACTCATTTTGCAACGACACCCTCTTTCTCACAGTCTACCTTTCCTCTGTTTTGCCCAACAGTCCCCTTGTAATCCACGCCTCCATGTGACACCACAATCCTATTCTGTGCCCCTGCCACCTCACTCCAAGCTGTCAGCCAGCCTTCCACTTTCTACCTTTATGCACACCATCTGACACTACCCCTCATTCCAGCCAACCTACAGCACTACTGGCTCGGCACTCTGTATACAGGTGTGCACGCGTTTGTAAGTGTACCCTGCCTTGAAGGAGCACTCGTCCTGAAGCTAACAATGTTTCCACAATATTATGTAATTGGATAGATAAAAAATCTACTCATCAAGCAGCAGCAAGAGAACACATTTAAAAATAGGTTTTACTTATGCAAGCTTTCAGAGCTGGTGGCTGCTCCTTCAGGCAGAAGAGTTGAATGGGAAGAAAGAGGGGTGAAGGGAAAGGAACTGGAGTGGTTTAGAAAAAGGGGTAGTGTTCAGAAAAGTCACCAAACCGTGGGTCAGGGAGACTTACCAGACAGGTTGAGAAGGAAAGACCTTCTTTATACGTATGTTCTGCTGCCACTTGGTGGATAAATTTTTATCTATCCAATTACATTAAACTAACAATGTTTTCAGTCTCATCTGTGTACCTGTCAGCAACCTGGTTATCAGTAACTTGTTACTTTCATTTGTAAATTATTTACATTCTGCCAAAACTTTCCATACCATGTTGTAACGTGTGACGGTTCTACATTAATGGTATACACATTTGTCCTCTCGATTAGTCATTTTCAGTCAGTGTCTTCCACGCTGGCACTTGCTGAACATTGACCAGCTACCCTGCTGGCTCTCTAGCCCACATTGTTCACTGCTACAGCCCATGTACTGCATTGTAGTACTCCTTACAACTGGCTGCAATATCCTGAGGCTCAAAGGGTACTGTATAATTCCAGATGAGTTGATGGATTATTACCGTGTATCAGCAATCCCATCTGACAAGAATGCAGTGTTCTTAATTTCATCAACATACATTTGATTTGTGCTGGTTGGAGTATTACTAGAAGAATGAGTTCACAATAAAGGTATCTTGTAATTTTTACTGGTGTCACATACTCTCTTTAAATCTTGAATACTTCCTCAGTACATTCTGT
The DNA here is from genome assembly GCF_023897955.1 of Schistocerca gregaria. Lineage (NCBI taxonomy): Eukaryota > Metazoa > Arthropoda > Insecta > Orthoptera > Acrididae > Schistocerca > Schistocerca gregaria. The sequence continues at coordinate 111,467,222 of NC_064928.1, read as the reverse complement.
AACGGTTTGGAGCTAACAAAATGCAACAAATAACACTACAGTGAAGCATGTCAGCTCGAATATGTGTTGAAATTGCTGTCAACCTGACCCTGCACCATTAAGTGAAATAACAAGAGTTTAAATACAAGGCTTCGTAGGCAGACCAGGAACATAGCAGTAATGGTGACAGGCTGGCCCGGAAAGTGACTGACTCTGTGGGGTCAGGCCGCAGTTTGGCAACTCAGTCAGGCTGGCCCGTATACCGTACGTGCCGGGGTGAGATGTGCTCAAATTGGCACCGTGCAAGACCCTTCTCATGAAATGTGCTGCACTCTAAAGACCTTCAGCACAGATGTTTGCTGTAATAGTTGCGAGTTTTCATAGCATATTAGCACAGTGCTTCTCTATGTGCATCAATTAATGCAATATTCTACTGTGGAGACATCTATGATAATGCAAAGGGATGGCGAGATGAAGTCCAATTGTGTGTGTGTGTCTAGTGTGGCCACACTTCCAAATTGTGACATCGTATGTGCACAGTACTCCCGATCAGTCGCACAGAAGAATCTTACAAGGAAAATAGCTTATGAAAAAGTGTGGCACTACCTGTGGACAAATGAGAGTAGCTGTAAACTGCACCTGCTCCAGAGAAGTCACGTGAGCTGTCAAACTTAGCGAGACATCTTACTCAGTGTGACATAGGCTCCACAGCAGTGAGGGGGGATGATAAAATGACAGAAATGGTAACAAATGGCCTAAAATAAAAGCACAATTTCATGTTACCTGTATCAACAGCTGGACTACACTAATCAATAAGAGTGTGTGGTCCCGTGGTAATCGTGCTTACATAAATGTCTGTGTGGGCTTGCATTATTTATCACGTGAATTTAATTAATGTGTAATAAATATTCCACGTTATGTAAATTAAATGGTCACTTTGTTATGTGCTGTGCTTGTTCTGACCAAACCCAACATTTTGAAACTTTCAGTGACAGTGTGGCTCAGTGGGTGTCATACCACAAAATCAGATGTACAATTCTCAGACAGATGTAGGATTTTTTTCTTTCATTTATCACATCTTTTGACTTCAACTGTTTGTTAATGTGAAGAATTCAGAGTTACAGTGCAGCTCATAGTCCAAACGAAACTGTGGGTTGGGCCCCCTACAACTGGCTAATCAAGGGAGTTCAGGAACAGAGCAGTTCGATATAAGGGCATAGCATCCCCTTCAAACAGGCTGAGGACAGCTTTATATTAGGGTGACAAACTACTTCAGAAAATAATGTGTGTAGCACAACCAAATTAATTTTTGAACAAAAATTCCTCAAATCATAAAACATATGCACTCTTTCACTTCCACCACTACAGATGCAACACCGTCAATTCAGTGGTAGTTCTGCAGTGGTGCAATGAAGCACAGCAATTGTACTATGACACGAGAATGTCCAAATGATTGGTTTGCCTGACTGACTATCTTCAAAATAATCCATCACTGTGTATCTATAGCTGGACTGAAACATCGTTTCCAGAATTTGCCTACATATTCCTCAAAGATCTGACATCAAGTGGCCATGGGACAGCTCAAAGGTTTGTTTGAACACAACAGTGCTGTCTTCAGTTCAAAGGTTTGTTTGAACACCACAGTGCTTTACTAAGTACAATTGTACTGGATGTGGATTTTCCTTTCTCTGACAAGCCCAGGTAACGTTGACTGAAGTGCAGTGGAACTTACGCAATTTTCACATTAACAAATCATTGCCAGATATGGAAGATAGGGGGAGGGAAAAAAATCTATGACCCACTGAGGATTGATGTCTGAAGTTACCCATTGAGCAACAAAGCCTTAGTTAAAATATTTAATCTACAAAGACGTTTTATGAATACACTGAAGACAGGATTTGTCAGACTTGCTGAGGGTCAGTGTTTTCCTGGAAATTCATTTGACACTGAGCTTCCACTTTGCTTCTGTCCAAAGGTGTCTGACTAGCCTACCAATCCAGCAATTCCACCCAAATTGTTGGATCAACATTCCAGTAGCTCTTATCTTGCGGTGATATTGTGAAAGTTCAAATCAAGTATCACCACAGTAATGAAATCATGCTGTACTGTAAACAATTTTTTGTGAAACACATCAGTTTTACCATTGACTGACTGATGAGTCCAAACTAAAATAACGAAAGCAGTACTATCAACAAAACATAATTCACCTCAGTAGTTTAGGGTAAATACCATCAGCTCCACACATGCCTATCAGAGTTCCAAATTGTTTACTGTGACTCGTCAGTTGACAAAACGTGCTTCCACAGATAAATTGTGGCATTGTTTGCATCACTCTCAATTAAGTCCCAGATTCATTCTTCTCATAAGCCACTCCTTGATAGCAGCACAACCATGAAACAATCTCATTGCTGTCAAAGGAATGGAAGTCTTTGCTGATATCAGGTTCCTACACAATATTCTAAACGCCTATGGGTCGTTGCCACAATTATTGACTGGGGTGCGGCGGGCGGCAGTGCAGCGTCGTCATTCGGAACACATTCAGTGTGGTAGCTGAAGGTTCTTGACCACAGTGTTGCTCACATTGTACTACACTTTCTCTGACCAAACTAATGTATTTTTAAATGTTTAAAATTTCCTACAATGTATAAAGTACAAAATTTGTCACAGCAGAGTGAAGAGGGAGACAGCTGTGGATTTTGATGTCAAGAAATCTGTTTCGAGAACGAGCTTCGTGGGAAAGGATTCTGCAGTCTAAAAAGCAGCTGTCCCAAGTATCGGTGGCATCAAGTGCAGCTCCCCGTGTGCCGACAGTATTAGTAATGAAAGGGACATCACAAAATAAGGGTGGGCCGCATTTTAATTTTTTCACACTTGTTGCCTTTGCTCCTGCAACTAGCAAGAAACTGTGACACTGAATAATATGTTTCTGTGTATCCCGGCCACCTGCCAATCCCAGATGTGGCTGCAGCTTTGAAAGTGTGATACACAGTTTATTATTATATGAACAGTGTATATTTATTGTGTCTGTCTTACCAACAATTAAAGTTGGTAAATATTGCTTTAAGACTGTTAACTGTACACACTGCATGTTTTATTGATAACGGGCAGTGCTTTGATGTTTAAATATGTATTCTCATATGTTAGAAAACCATGGATATTTCTCCAGTTGTTTCTGTCTTAAGTGCCATTGCTAATTAATCATTAAAACTTTTCTCTACTAATGAAATATGGCTCAGGCTGTATAACTTTTACTGAGAAGTTGGACTGTACTGAGTCCAGCATTTGTCTTTTTAATGTTCTCAAGGAATCATCATGGCTGCAAAGAATTGTAATTGCAGCCCTGCTTTAGAGATTATGTAAAAGTGTTTAACGTTGTAAAAGAGTAAAATTTGCGTATGCCAGTACATCCTGAGGTACTTGGTCAGTAGACTGAACTGCTTAATGCTACAGGATATGTTTTAAGAAATTTGTGGTAAACAAGATTTTCACCAAATGTTACTTGTACTATCAGTTTAATGTTGTGAAGTGTTTTATACAGCTTCTAATGCAGCAATGTGTCATTTTTTGGAGTAAAAGTTTCAGTTTAAGTGTATGTGAAATTTCAGCCATTGTTTGGGAAATTCATAAATGTCTTTCATGTATCTAATATAAATTTACTGCCAAATTTAGACCATTTTGTAGCGATATCGATAGGTATTAATGCTATTTTGTGATCCTTTTACAGACGAATGTAGTTACTCTAGTATATTGGACCTGGTTCCGTGTCACTTAACTGCATTATGGCCATATTTCTTCTTCAATTTGAATGGAGATGTAAAGTGTCACTATTTTCTTGCTGTTAAAACAGATCATGAAGAACGTGCAAAAGCAAACTTACTACACCAATCTGAAACAAAATCCTTTTGTCTGAATTCTCTACTCCGGTTGTTTTATTACTGGGTATCAAATAATGATTGCAGTGATGTTATTTTGTGCAATGGAGCCAACATAGTGGCTGCTTAGGCAGAAGTGTCTTAAAGCCACATTTGTGGTGACTGCTCTTTTTAGAACTGTAGGTTAGGCTTCACAAGTGCAATTGATGGTAATGGCTTTGCTACTGATGAGGAATCTGTACAAATATATATAAATGTGTAATAATCTGTGTATGTTGGAAATGCCTGTTGTGTGTTTTGTGTAAATGACTTTCATAGCAAGGACTGCATGTTACTTAAATTACTCTGGATTATGAGTTGACTTTTTATTCACTTTGTATGACCCGTACGTTTCTTTCTACCTACCATGCTACAACTAAAACAGGAAATATGATTCACCCATCCCATTTGTTTCAAAGTTTATCTTGGAAGAAAAGCAAACAGCCATTTGGAGTACCTGCAACTGAATGTCTGATAGGTCAGTTCATGTTCAAATTCTGCCTTCACAGTAACTGAGTAGTTTTTTATAAATCTGGAACTGTATTGTATGAAGACTGGAATATATGACTTTATTTATCACTAAATTGTGAATTAGTACATGATCGTTCTATGTGAAGCAAAAGCTTATATTTTTTTAAGGCAGCTTTTTGTAAACTAAATTTTTGGCTTATGTGTGTATTGAAGAGTGCATTGTAATTAAAACCATACATATGTAACCTTAACAGATTGATTTTCTTACTCCATTTTACTGAAATTCCTCAGCTTTTATTTCACTTAACAGTATGAAAAAGAAAAACACACTTCAGAAATTTTTCACAATATGCGCAAATCTGAATACAGTACACAGATGTAATTAAAATACAAAATAGTACTACTTGCTTTCAGGTCGTAAGTACCTAAGGAATGAGAAGGTACAAATAAAGTGCTTTACACTGAGGCAACAAAAGTCATGGGTTAGTGATATGCAGTAGTATTGTGTACACAAGGCATAAAAGGCCAATTCATTGGCAGAGCAGTCAGTTGTACTCAGGCAGTTCGTGTGAAAGGTCGATGGGAATTAAGTCTTTGAACACGGAATGGGACATGTCACTGCGAAAATCGTTAGGGAGAGTGTGTGAAGACCAAATTTCAAGCATTACCTCTGATCAAAAACAACGCAGTGGCAGACGGACTTCACTTAACAACATTTGCACAGCATTGTCACTGTTAACAGACAAGCAACATTGGGTGAAATAACTACAGAAATCAATGAAGAACGTGCGACAGAACTATCCATTAAGACAATGGGGAAAAATTTGGTGTTAATGGGCTATCGGAGCAGATGAGCACAAGTGGCTTTGCTAACAGCTCACCATTGCCTGAAGCGCCTCTCCTTGGTTCGTGACCATATTGGTTGGACACTAGACGACAGGAAAACTGTTGCTTCATCAGGTGAGTCCTGATTTTAGTTGGTAAGAGCTGATGGTACCATTTGAGCATGGCACAGATCCCGCAAATCTATGGATCCATGTTGTCGACAAGGCACTGAAAGCTGGACCAATCTCTGACTGGATATGGTTATGTTCTGCTATTTTGAGACCATTTGCAGTCATCCGTGTTCCCAAACAACAATGGAATTTTTAAGGATAATAGTGTGCCATGTCACTGGGCCACAATTGAAAGTCTGAAGAACATGCCGGACAATTTTATTTAATGATGTGGCCACCCAGATAGCCAGACATGAATCCCACCGAACATTTAAAGGATATAACTGAGAGGTCAGTATGTGTGGCTGTAGAGTTCAGAAGGAGACTTCCAGCAACTTGTTGAGAACATGTGAAGATGCTGCACTACAATGGGCAAAAAACAGGTCCAACAATATGACTTTTGTCACCTCAGTGTGACATTCCATCAATTACAAAGTTATTAAAGGCTTAGTGAGTTAAACTTCGTTTGTTCCAAAAAAAGACAAATGTAAATGCATCATCTACAATTTTTATTTCTATACTCATATAAAGGTGATCTATAACTATAATCTATGTGCTGTTAATGAAGAAGCAATTTCCTTTTCTTATTCATTCACATACACTGCATTAAAAACTACATCAAAGACACTCAAATATAAATATCAAATTAATATTTTTTTATAAAAATAATCTAGTACATGTCTATCCATAGTTCTAATATTGTAATTCACTGTGTACAAAAGAATGCAACTATGATGCCTATATATCGACACAAAGTAAGCAATATGAAAATTATTGTCTTATCACATGAACCATGTATGGTATTAGTTAGCCACAGTTTAAAATTACCTAATTTTAAGTATTTCAGGTGAGTGGTCACTTGCCATCTAAGATTACATTTTTCCTCCTCTCCACCACTGTCTGTTACTGTAAACATACAGCTCATCAACACAAGGTGAAGAATGAAATAACAATATATATTCATCACTGCCCATCTTAAATGGTATTAAAATGATAAATAGAACTCTTTAAGGATGTGAGAAGTTGATCAGCATTTGAATTATTTCCAAAAAAATGTTGAACATACTTTACAAATTTGTTTCTGTCTATGGAAAAGAGATTTCTTCTTAGTAACAGTTATAACTTTCATCTAATCCTTGGGTTCTGTTATTTTTTAAAAATATACATAGAAAAACCAACTAGAATATAACCCAAATGAAACAACAAGTTTACTGTTAGCATTCACTGTTTATTTATATCTACAATGTTTTACAGGTTCTAACCTTCACCATCAGTTGTATTTACATGTGTAGCATCACGTGTGTGTGTGTGTGTGTGTGTGTGTGTGTGTGTGTGTGTGTGTGTGTGTGTGTGTGCGCTGTGTGACAATTTTGGGTAATTGTCTCCAGTGAACAAAGGCTCCTTTCACATCATTAAACATCGCATGTAAACTGTCATCTTTTGTGATGGAAGAAAGTTTACATGTGACGTGTTACGATAGTGAAAGGAGCCTATGACTACTGGAGACAGTGCCTCAAATTACCACAAAATCATAACACAATCCATATGTGTGATATTGCCAATGATAAATTCACCTGGTGATGGAGGTTAAAACCATCTTAAAATATTGTGTATATAAATAAAACAGTGACTGATAACAGTAAACTTGTTTCATTCAATATCAGTAATAGTCATGGTAAAGCCTAATCTAAAATATTTGCACTTATAGAAAATACTCATAATAATAACAATAATAGACAAACACACACACACTCACACACACATGCCCGAGGCAGGACTCGAACCTCCGCCGGGACCAGCCACATAGTCCATGACTGCAGCGTCTTAGACTGCTCGGCTAATCCCATACACTGACCTAGTCAGCCTACAAAATAAATTGCACTTCTAGTTAACATGATTTTCTTACAATATCTAAGATTTCAGCCGCGTTTTGAACACGACTCACCTTTCTCTTAACCAATTGATAATTGTACTCAATGGAAAATACTTAATAGAACCTATAGCTACCTTATGCACTTTTACTTTGTTGACCAGTGGGGACAGGCTCATGCTCTACTTCAAATTTAATTTTCGCTTTATAAATTCAACAATTGCCTGTCGAAACAATTACAGCTATTTTTCAGCTATATGTCTCGGTTTATTGAGCTATTGTTTTGAGTCAATACCAGTGCGAGACATATCTGGGATGAGAGCTTACATGCACCTATTAAGGTAGTTCAGCGCATTTTAATATTGCTGATCCACCCATATGTGCTGCCAATTACATGCATCATAAAAATGGGATGGACAGTCAGAGCCCACCAATAAGCTTTGACTGTGTCTAGGATTCATTTGCTAAAAATTAAAAAAAAAAATATAAAAATACAGAACCATTTGTGGCTCACAGTATACTAGTTACTAGTGTGGGTGTGAACAGACTGTTTTGCTTCGCATTTTGCAATTGTAGTTCAGTGCTATCAGGTACAATTTCCCACTAAATTTTAATGAACTGAACAAATAAAACACTGAATTTTTATACTGCAGTCTTATGGCACGAGTGATTTGATTAGGGCCAGTTTCGCGTAACCGGACTTGTTAACGAAGTGTACAAACTGTCTCTCTTATTTTACATTAAGGATAGATATAAACTGTAATTAACTTTGAATGAACAGCAACATAATTTTAAAATTCAGGTAAAAAGTTAATTTGGGGGGAAAAAATTGGAAGGTCACTGCATGGACACCAATTTCTTAAAGCAGTAAGGTGCACTCCTCTTTTGTGCAGACGAGTACAAAATATTTTGAAGTTTAAGAAAAGGTGGACTGCTGTTTGTGACCCCAACTTCTGATTTGTGAAAACAGTATTGTCCCAAATGGTAATTGTTGCAAGTTTGGTGTCCAGGTTGCCTCATCACACTTATGTGAAGGAGGATTTAATTTCAAGTAACAATGCATGCTCGTGCAGACTCACCAACTCACCTCCTCCATCAGTCATGAAATATGATGGCGCAGTATCTCCTAGCTTATTTTATTTACATCGAAACTGCTATCACTGTTTCAGTAATTGATCACATGGTTGAGATTTATTTTGCGTAAATTTGTGTCTAAGAGAATCAAAGCAAAGTCCTATTTACTTCAAAATTTAGAAAGAAGGCACATTACTTTAAAAATTACACACTCATTCCTACTCTGAATGACAATTAGTTTAATCTCTAGGAATCAGTCTTACATGCTAAACTACCAAGATACTTTTGTTAGAACAGAAAAATAAGAGATTATTAACAACTGCAGTAAACAATAGTTTGGGAACTTGTGTTTCACTTTAATGTTATTTACACGAAAGATAAAAAATAGTGTTATTTGTGGTGTATATTTCTCTTTACACTGTTGTAACATTTGGACATTTTAGAATGTTGTTGATGCAGAAGAAAAATTAGTCAAGTATTCTGAACTCACATTTAAAGCAGATACATGAGAACACAGGACAAGTCAATTCTGATGATGTGAGAAGCAAATATATATATATAACAGCGATGTAGGCTTACATATCAACAGTTCAGAACAAATATTTCTTTAAGTACCACACAATGTAACAAAATTAACAACTACATGCATTTGTGCAATAACACCAACTCAAAAAGTATTAAAAATGCACTTCAGTTGATTTGATCCAAGGGTATGGTTCTGCGAGCTGGCATCCTAATCATTCATGCTAAAGACATAATTATGTATAATACATTTATGAGCTCTGTATATAGCTGATATATGACGTCAAGTCATTGGGAATGGACAGCAAAAGAACATCACCAAATGCTACAGGTAAGGAAAAATTTTACTCAGATCTTTTGAAAATGTGACGCAATCCCATTTGCTGTGCCGTTAAAACTCAAGCTATAGAGCCTGTGTCCCTGTTGTGGCTGCGCAGACTGTACTCTGAGCTGGTCTGCAGGGCTTTCTGTTCAGAATCACTCCTTGCCTGACGAACTTTCCTTGTCGGTGTCTGTCGCCGCGGCGGTTGTGGCGTCTGCGGTGCCTGGCTCTGTGGAGTCGGGGCCGATACCCGAGTTTTTATTGGTTCTATTCGCACAACGGCCTTCTTTACCTCTGTACTGCTGCGCGTTTCACGCTCTGGTGTGTAAAAATCTCTTCTTGTCAATGGCTGCAAGAAAAAGTAAGGTATTACTGCCAATTCCTAAATGTACACACTGAGAGAATTTTACAACTGAACAAAAGATAAACAGTACGAAAGCACAATTACATTGCGATACCACAACGTTTGCAAGGTGTGTGGTTTGCACGCCTGAATGGTACAGACAGCCATAACTAAAATGGAAAGATATCTGTGGAGAGGCCAGACAAACCTATGGTTCTTGAAGAAGGGCAACAGCATTTTCAATAGTTAGAGACTGGAGGAGTGACTAATCTGGCAATGTAACATTAGCCAACATAGCCTTGATAGCTTGGTAGTTCTAATTTGAAGGAGGGGGGGGGGGGGGGGGGTAAAATAATCACTCATTTGGATTACAGGCGGGGACTACTCTTGTCATAGCCAGAAATAAATCGGTGGATGCTGAGGGAATTAGATCAAGAAATGAGACTCAAAGCTACATTAACTGGTTATTTGGCCAGCAAAATAACTGAATGTGGAAGCAGAGAGGATGTAAAACGAAATACTTTCAATAGCAAGAAAAACGTTTCCGAAAAATAGAAATATGCCAAACTTGAGTTTCTCCCAATACATAAAATATTCACACAACTTATGAGAATGCAGCCAACGCTTCAACTTCCGATAATTTCGCAGGTTTTCAAAGCACGCATACAAAAAGAGTACTGTGGAAGCACGCTCTAATTGTGTTTGTGCCTTCAATGTGGGGTGTTCACCTGCTGATGTCCGCAGTTCCCTGAAGCGTTCACCCAGCTGCATTCCTGTAAGTTGTTAGAACAAGAGAAATTTCAAATGGTTCAAATGGCTCTGAGCACCATGGGACTCAACATCTTAGGTCATAAGCCACCTGCTGAAAATGTCCGCAGTTCCCTGAAGCGTTCACCCAGCTGCATTCCTGTAAGTTGTTAGAACAAGAGAAATTTCAAATGGTTCAAATGGCTCTCAGCACCATGGGACTCAACATCTTAGGTCATAAGTCCCCTAGAACTTAGAACTACTTAAACCTAACTAACCTAAAGACATCACACACACCCATGCCCGAAGCAGGATTCGAACCTGTGACCGTAGCAGCCCCGCGGTTCCGGACTGCAGCGCCAGAAACGCATGGCTACCGCAGCCGGCAAGAGAACTTTGTTAGCAAAGGAAAAAAGGTAAGTGTTAGGAAGTCCTTTCTGAAAGTATTCGCCAGGAGTATTGCCCTGTACAAAAGTGACATGTAGCTAACAAACAGATCATACCAGAAGAGAATAGAAGCTTCTACAATGTGGTGCTACAGAAGAATGCTGAGTATTAGATCAAATAACCAATGAGGCATTACTGAAGGGGAATAAAATGATAAAAAAGAAAGGATAAGTTGACGGAATACCTCAAGGCCTCATGGCTCTTTCGGTTTAGTAACACAGGAAAAGAGAATGACCAGATGAGAATTTGAACTGCTACCCTTCCGAAACAGACCCCACACTTTACCACTGCATCGCCTCATTCGGCAGAATGAGGGGCCAGTAGTGCGACCCTCAAGATGCAAAATTATAGATACTGCTTACAAACACACATAAGAGCAGAAAAAACATTATTTAGATTCCTGTATAAATGGTAAGCTGGAGAGCCTCTGTGAGGTTTGGAAAGTAAGAGACAAATGCTGCCAGAAGGGAATATGTGAGAATGGTTCATGAAAGAGTCTCAGGTAGCTCAGACGGTAACATGCTTGCCTGTGAGAAATGAGGCTGCAGCTTAAAATCCCAGCCTGGAACATCTGCCACAAGTGTTAGTATCAGATCTGTTACTTCCTTTTTAGGGAAGAACAAGGGATTCAGAACTTCCTCTGATAACCTGAAGGTAGGTGTGTGTGTGTGTGTGTGTGTGTGTGTGTGTGTGTGTGTGTGTGTGTGTTGGGTCAGGGGATTCTAATGGGCTCTAGTTCTGGAGTTCATTGTGTATAAAGCTATACTTATGGACAAACTCAGAAGACATACTTCCAGACAATGCAATGAAACACTGTTCATAGACACAGACATGCACGGTAGAGAAAAACAAGTTAACATACAGCTGTGGTATCCTTTCTAGCCTCGCTTTTCAAATCCACATAATCGTATGGTGGCGGAGGTGTCACGACTTGTTGGGCATCGACAAATGGCGTAGGACTCCGGCGTGGCAGACTGGACTGTCTGGAGTAGCGGGTTTCAAAGGACCCAGTGAAGTCAGCCTTAGCCCAACGGGTCGTGGAAGGGCTGTCTGCTGCCACTGGAGTATGTTGCCGCAGGAAAGGTGCATGTGCTGATTGCGAGAAAATTCTTGGCTTGTCTTCAGTTTCCTCCCTGCAGAAATGTGTGTTTGCTTTAATGTTTGCACATATCTCACTTCCATCAATAATTTAAGATTATACATAGTTTGCGATCTGCAAATATTTCCATAACAGAAAAGTGCATACACATCCAAACACATGGTAAGTGTCCAAAATTGCTTGTACTGACATTACAGAAAGTTCTAATGTTATGAATGGACATTTGCCTTTTAAGTCTATTGACAATTTTAGACTGCATGATACAATACCTGTTTATGAGATACCTATGTTTTTTCCCAGTGCGGCTGAACAACAACTGGGCAGAACACCAGTAATTCAAACCAGTTCATGCTTGACCCCTGACCAAAATACAAGGCAGGACCAGAAAGTACGAGGGTCACTCCAAAAGCAATGCACACTATCTTTGTAAAAATAAAGTTTTCATTATGTATGTGTGAAAGTTTTACAGTGTGCAGATACATCCTTCCCACTCGTTTTCAAACTTAGTTCAAACTGTTCCCGTGAGTGGTGCCGTCACAGCACGTCTTCAAGATGGCTGCTACACTTGACGTTCGTCAGAAGCAACGTGCTGTCATAGAATTCTTGTGCAGTGGCAACGAGACAGTGGGAAACATCCACAAGAGGTTGAAAAAGGTGTATGGAGATGCTGCTGTCGATCGCAGTACAGTTAGTCAGTGGGCAAGCAGATTACGTGATGAAAGCGGCCATGCAACATTGAGGATTGTCCTCGCAGCGGCACGCCTCGTACTGCACACACTCCAGACAATGTGCAGAGAGTTAAAAAATTGGTGACTGCTGACAGACGCATCACAGTGAATGAATTGTCACGCTACGTCGGGATAGGGGATAGAAGTGTTTGGGAATACTGAAAGTGTTGGTGTTGAAAAAGGGGTTTGTTCCAGGTGGGTTCCCAGTGATGAAACATGGTTCCATCATTTTTCACCAGAGACGAAGAGGCAATCAATGGAGTGGCATCATGCAAAATCCCCTAAGAAAAAAATTTCAAAAGCACAGCTTCTGCTGGAAAAATTATGGTTATAGTGTTTTTCGATTCTCAAGGACTCTTGCTTGTGGACATCATGCCAAGTGGAACCACCATAAATTGTGATGCATATGTGATTGACACTGAAGAAACTTCAAGCTCGACTGGGTCGTGTTCGACCACATCGGCAAAAGCAGGATGTTTTGCTGTTGCACGACAATGCACGTCCACATGTCAGTCAAAAAACCATGGAAACGATCACAAAACTCGGATGGTCAACACTGAAACACCCACCTTACAGCCCTGATCTGGTTCCATGTGACTATTATCTCTTTGGGAAACTGAATAACTCTCTTCTTGGAACGAGGTTTGAAGGTGATGACTCCCTTGTGCACATTGCTAAACAGTGGCTCCAACAGGCTGGTCCAGAATTTTACTGTGCGGGTATACAGGTGCTGGCTCCAAGATGGCGTAAGGCAGTTGAGAGGGATGGAAATTATGTGGAGAAATGAAAATATTGTTCCTAAAGGATGTATCTACACACTGTAAAACTTTCAAACATGTAGAATAAAAGATGGATTTTTTTAAAAAATAGTGTGCTTTTCTTTTGGAGTGACCCTCGTAACTTCCATTTGTGTCACTTTCCGCAGCAGTACTACAATCATAGTTCAGAGTATGCACGGCAGTTGCTTTCAGTCAAAGCAATTGAGATAAAACTATTTTGAGTTCTCTTTGTGCAGTTTATGCAGTATGGTGCCTGTTCCGAAGGGCAAAGCTGACTCATAATCCTGCCACTTAATGAAATAAAACTTGTAATTCGTTTTCTGAGTTGAAGAACACTAAGTAGTCATCAACAGATTTATGAAGAGAAAACACAAACACTGATGTATACCTGTCAACTCTACCGATTTAATTCTGTTTTGAAAACCCACCATTTCAGTTTGCAATTATCGGAGAAATGGCAAAAAAGGAAAAAGAAGAAATTGTAGACATTTTGAAAAAATGGCCATTTTCTATTGCAACATACGGTAGTAACAAAGGGGGTGCTAATTTATATCCCATAGTTGTTACCATTTATAATGAGACGACCCAAAAAACTGAAAGTACCATATTATCTCGCACCAACTTAAAAAGGAGATTCCACTGGTGTCAACACAGAAACACTTCTTCTCAACACACTGAAGGAATGTAATATTCCACTCGATAACTGTATGTCAATAGGTTGTGACAATGCCGCTGTAATGGTTGAAATGAAAAACAGAGTTGCAGGTCTCTTGAAAAATCATATGCCTAACATCTTTGTTTGTTGTTGGTTGTCCCTGCCATTTGTTAAATTTGGCAGCAAAAAAGGGAGCTGCATATCTGCCATTCCAGATTGATGACTTATTTACTGGACATATATTATTTTCTGCAAAAGAGTACAAAGAGAAAGGAGAAACTGAAAGAATTTCAGAAGATGAAGAAAATATTGAAGCATGTGTGCACCTGTTGGCTTTCTGTGAGCAAATGTTTGCTTCGGTTACTGGAACAGTGGAAACCTTTGACCAGCCTGCTCAATTATGAAGTGAAGTGTGGTAAGAATGATCAGCTTGGGTGTCTCCCAACTTATCATATACCGTAGGTGAGACAGTCACCAATTGAGAGTAGCACCTCTTCAAGAAAAAGGGCTAGTGAATTGCCAATTCCATGTTCAACTACATCAAAAATAAGTAAACAGGATTCCCCAATTAAGTACAACCTGTCTCATGAAAAAAGGATTTTTATGTTTCTGTCATCAGATTTAAATATGGCCTTGTGTCTGTTTTTGTCAAATGTTATACCTACATCTGAAAAAACAAATTTAATTTTGCAGTCAAGTGTACCTCACATCCATTTACTGCAAGATCTGCTGCTGGACACGTTACAGAATTTGATGTGTAAATTTGTACTATCTACAGTGATAAAATCCTGTTCTCCTTTTGAGGTTTATTACCACAGCAGAAGAAACCAGAAGGATGATTGTGATTTGGTCATTGGCAGTAGTACTTCTCAACTTGTGGATTGCCTCAAGCATGATGAGAAGCTGGAATTCTTCTGTTTGGAAATACTTAATTGCCGCCTGTGACTACATGGTTCACAAATTCCCATTGAAGAGTGAAATGCTGAGGAATGCAACAGTTGTGCAAATCAGATCTGTTTCCAATGAATCCTTTTCTACCCTAAAGTATTTTGTGGAAAAGTTTCCAGTATTATTGAATGCAGATGAAGGTAAACAGCATGATGCCATGGATGAATTACAATCCCAGTTTTGTGCATTTCAGATATATGATATACCGGATGAAATCTTAAGGGAAGAAAGATTGATGTGCAGTGGTCTCTGATAGGAAAACTAAGAGATAGTGATGGGGACCCTAAAATTTGACAAATTAATTCGTGTTATGTTAGGTATTCTAACAGTCCCTCATAGTAACGCAGTATGTGAGAAGATATTTAGTCAAGTAACTAAAACAATGACACAGTTTAAGATCATGTACTGGTACAGATTGTTGACAGTAAAATCAAGACTACAGGGTGACTGCTTTTAGCAAACCTTCAACAAAGAATTTCTCTGAAAGGCTAAGTCTTCAACATTCAATTCCTTAAATCAATAGAAATGTGAAGTGTTTCGTGAAAAGATAATTATACCTGTGTGTTACCATATTTTCTCCATCTTCATCATGCATTGGAAATTTAATTAACGAGGAAATGATAGACCTTGATGTGAATGGATAACAACATTGTTAAATAAGTGAGAACACTAATGTGTATTATCTCTAAGCATTTTAAGAGTGAACTACTATTTTATTTGGTAACTGTTTTAGTTTGTTAGTACATCATCATTAATCAGATTGTGCAATACAGAAGTAGGTTCTACTTCACCTGTGAGAAGAAAGGTATTGTACATATTCTCAGGATTGTTCCAATGTTTCTCGCTAATACTGAATACTAATAGCGAGAGTTAAATATGAGAACTTTACAAATTTCTGCAATGACATAGTTTCTCTGAAAATGTGCAATACTAACTGACTTTCGAACATGCAGAGACATAACATGTGAAAAATCTTACGAGGAGAAAGTAGATGCTGCCCCTGAAAAATAAAAAAGAAGTGGTTGTGTTAAGATTTTAGTATACACCAGAGAACCAGTTGGCAAACCCATTTTTAGTTTTCATGTGTGTCACAAAACAGTATTGTGGATGCTGTTTTACGCCAAAAAACATCCCAACCTAACAGCAATTAGTTGGGCGAAACTATAAATAAGGGTTACGGAATCAACATTTTGGGTATTTCCAAAGTATCTATGTTTTTTTAGCCATTATATAGCTTCGTGGTGCCTTAAAGGAAAACTTTTTAGTTGTCTTAGGTGTGTACAAAAATGAGCCACAGTTTTTTGATCTTTCATATCTCCTGATTTTTAAAACTGAATCTCCTGATTTTTGGTTTTTGAAGGTTGGCAGGTATGGTGATGCAAAGGTGAGAAGATGGGCCCAACAGTGCAATGAAAGACATGCTGAACTGTATGATGACGAACGAAGTGTTTTGTTAACGTAGAAATGGTTCACGCAGCTGAACTCAAAAGGAAAACAGAGTTTACTGTATCCAGCTTTTCAGAAATTTGTACAAATTTCAATAGGATTTCTTTCTTAAAAATGGAATTTTCAAGAACTGTGTGCTTGTTTGGTGACAAAAACAGTAACAGAGAGACAAGAAAAATCATCTAGACAGTGTTCTTTACCTTTATACATATTACAAAAAAGTTGCTGATAATTTTTCTCTCACTTACGAAACCCCTCAATCAAAAGAGCAATCAACGAAATGGCGGCACACTGCATCATCAATAAAGACTAAAGATGAGCAAATCCTGACACCTCAATAAGTCAAGCAAACTGTACTTTGGGATAAATGCAGCATTCCACTGGTGCAATTTTTACCACAATGGGGACCAGCCAGTCAATACAAATGTTTACTGAAAGACCCTTTTGAAAGTCTGCTGCCCAATACACTAGAGATTTAGAAAGCCCTATTCTTTTGCTGGAAGATGCTACTCAAGGAAGGAGTATCTGACAGTCAACAAGCTACATTCTACCCTTGTAGCAGTGGATCTATTTCCGGGTAGTAAATTGTCCTTGCGACTAAGTCATGAAAAACTTACGACTCACCAACAACTTATTTCTGGCCACAAGTTATTAATGGAATGCTAAACTATTGTAGCTTTCTTAGGAAATTAATAGGGACAAATTTTGGCAGTATCATTTGTCTTTGTGGAACATGGGTGAATGTGGGTTTAAGAAAAACCTGGACAGACAATACCAAAAGCAGTAATATAGCAGGTCTGATTGGCACAGAAAGATAATAATTGTGGCTGTTATTCGGTTCAAACAAGACCTTTGACTACCATGAAGAGATGAACTGCAAAGCTTTTGTGAAATGATTTGAATACACTGTGCTTCAAAACTTAACATGACTTCATGAGGGCAGATCAACAGTTTTTGAGACATGACATTGTAAGTTTAAAACTGTTTACAAAAGGGAAAAAGTAACTTGTTTCAAAGTAATTATTATAACTCATGCCCTAATTAAAACTGAGAACAGATTTATGACATGCTGAGACACAATGCAGAGATCTATATAGTATGTGAATTTGATTTTTTTTTTTACTTTATTTTTGTGAAAGGTACAGGCTTCAAACAATTTTCTACTGCTGTAGAGAGTGATGCACTGTGTGGCTGCCCATGCTATATGACATGATAATGCTGCTACTTTAAACCTGAAATGTCAAGTACTAACTACCAGATTACAGGGACCGTGAATAACCTACCATCATTATCAACCGTCCCAAACCAACTCTTTTTCCCCGAAAGTGGCAAGTGCTATTACATATTTTTTGTTGTGAATAGCTCTTGCTAGTAATGGGAGTTGCACCTCAAGAACTTAGTACTGGCCATCACATCTGTCTATAAATTTAAGTTTTCTGAGCTTACCTTTTCATAAATGTAATCTTCAGGTACTTTTGACGGCAAGTGAAAAGGAGGAACTTCAATGACAATTAATGCTACAAACAAAATTAAAATTGGCGTGTACACAAATACAAAAACTATAAAAACTTCCACAGTGTGAGGGACAAATGGAAACTTCGTCATCATGTAGCTAAAGAAACAATACTGCCACCTCGTGGTTGCTACAAAAATCTATCTACATCTACATCTACATGACTACTCTGCAATTCACATTTAAGTGCTTGGCAGAGGGTTCATCGAACCACAATCATACTATCTCTCTACTATTCCACTCCCGAACAGCGAGCGGGAAAAACGAACACCTAAACCTTTCTGTTCGAGCTCTGATTTCTCTTATTTTATTTTGATGATCATTCCTACCTATGTAGGTTGGGCTCAACAAAATATTTTCGCATTCGGAAGAGAAAGTTGGTGACTGAAATTTCGTAAAAAGGTCTCGCCGCGACGAAAAACGTCTATGCTGTAATGACTTCCATCCCAACTCGTGTATCATATCTGCCACACTCTCTCCCCTATAACGCGATAATACAAAACGAGCTGCCCTTCTTTGCACCCTCTCGATGTCCTCCGTCAATCCCACCTGGTAAGGATCCCACACCGCGCAGCAATATTCTAACAGAGGACGAACGAGTGTAGTGTAAGCTGTCTCTTTAGTGGACTTGTTGCATCTTCTAAGTGTCCTGCCAATGAAACGCAACCTTTGGCTCGCCTTCCCGACAATATTATCTATGTGGTCCTTCCAACTGAAGTTGTTTGTAATTTTAACACCCAGGTACTTAGTTGAATTGACAGCCTTGAGAATTGTACTATTTATCGAGTAATCGAATTCCAACGGATTTCTTTTGGAACTCATGTGGATCATCTCACACTTTTCGTTATTTAGCGTCAACTGCCACCTGACACACCATACAGCAATCTTTTCTAAATCGCTTTGCAGCTGATACTGGTCTTCGGATGACCTTACTAGACGGTAAATTACAGCATCATCTGCGAACAACCTAAGAGAACTGCTCAGATTGTCACCCAGGTCATTTATATAGATCAGGAACAGTAGAGGTCCCAGGACGCTTCCTTGGGGAACACCTGATATCACTTCAGTTTTACTCAATGATTTGCCGTCTATTACTACGAACTGTGACCTTCCTGACAGGAAATCACGAATCCAGTCGCACAACTGAGACGATACCCCATAGCTCCGCAGCTTGATTAGAAGTCGCTTGTGAGGAACGGTGTCAAAAGCTTTCCGGAAATCTAGAAATACGGAATCAACTTGAGATCCCCTGTCGATAGCGGCCATTACTTCGTGCGAATAAAGAGCTAGCTGCGTTGCACAAGAGCGATGTTTTCTGAAGCCATGCTGATTACGTGTCAATAGATCGTTCCCTTCGAGGTGATTCATAATGTTTGAATACAGTATATGCTCCAAAACCCTACTGCAAACCGACGTCAATGATATAGGTCTGTAGTTAAATGGATTACTCCTACTACCCTTCTTGAACACTGGTGCGACCTGCGCAATTTTCCAATCTGTAGGTACAGATCTATCGGTGAGCGAGCGGTTGTATATGAGTGCTAAGTAGGGAGCTATAGTATCAGCGTAATCTGAAAGGAACCTAATCGGTATACAATCTGGACCTGAAGACTTGCCCGTATCAAGCGATTTGAGTTGCTTCGCAACCCCTAAGGTATCTACTTCTAAGAAACTCATGCTAGCAGATGTTCGTGTTTCAAATTCTGGAATATTCCATTCGTCTTCCCTGGTGAAGGAATTTCGGAAAACTGCGTTCAATAACTCCGCTTTAGCGGCGCAGTCGTCGATAACAGTACCATCGGCACTGCGCAGCGAAGGTATTGACTGCGTCTTGCCGCTTGTGTACTTTACATACGACCAGAATTTCTTCGGATTTTCTACCAAATTTCGAGACAATGTTTCGTTGTGGAACCTATTAAAGGCATCTCGCATCAAAGTACATGCCAAATTTCGCGCGTCTGTAAATTTTAGCCCATCTTCAGGATTTCGCGTTCTTCTGAACTTCGCATGCTTTTTCCGTTGCCTCTGCAACAGCGTTCGGACCTTTTTTGTGTACCACGGGGGATCCGTTCCATCTCTTACCAATTTATGAGGTATGAATATCTCAATTGCTGTTGCTACTATATCTTTGAATTTGAGCCACATCTCGTCTACATTCGCATAGTCAGTTCGGAAGGAATGGAAATTGTCTTTTAGGAAGGCTTCTAGTGGTACTTTATCCGCTTTTTTAAATAAAATTATTTTGCGTTTGTTTCTGATGGATTTGGAAGAAATGGTATTGAGCCTAGCTACAATGACCTTGTGATCACTAATCCCTGTATCAGTCATGATGCTCTCTATCAGCTCTGGATTGTTTGTGGCCAAGAGGTCAAGTGTGTTTTCGCAACCATTTACAATTCGCGTGGGTTCGTGGACTAACTGCTCTAAATAATTTTCGGAGAATGCATTTAGGACAATCTCGGAAGACGTTTTGTGCCTACCACCGGTTTTGAACAAGTATTTTTGCCAACATACCGAGGGTAGGTTGAAGTCCCCACCAACTATAACCGTATGAGTGGGGTATTTATTTGTTACGAGACTCAAACTTTCTCTGAACTGTTCCGCAACTGTATCATCGGAGTCTGGGGGTCGGTAGAAGGAGCCAATTATTAACTTAATTCGGCTGTTAAGTATAACCTCCACCCACACCAATTCGCACAGAGTATCTACTTCGACTTCACTACAAGATAAACCACTACTGACAGACACCAACACTCCACCACCAATTCTGCCTAATCTATCTTTCCTGAACACCGTCTGAGACTTCGTAAAAATTTCTGCAGAACTTATTTCAGGCTTTAGCCAGCTTTCTGTACCTATAACGATATCAGCTTCTGTGCTTTCTATTAGCGCTTGAAGCTCAGGGACTTTTCCAGCGCAACTACAACTATAATTCCGACTGTTCCTTGATCCAAGCACGTCCTGTAATTGCCAAGCACCCTTTGACATTGCAGCCCATCCCGCACTTTCCCGAGGCCTTCTAACCTAAAAAACCGCCCAGTCCACGCCACACAGCCTCCGCTACCCGTGTAGCCGCCAGCTGAGTGTAGTGAACTCCTGACCTATTCAGCGGAACCCGAAACCCCACCACCCTATGGCGCAAGTCAAGGAATCTGCAGCCAATACGGTCGCAAAACCGTCTGAGCCTCTGATTCAGACCCTCCACCCGGCTCTGCACCAAAGGTCCGCAGTCGGTTCTGTCAACGATGCTGCAGATGGTGAGCTCTGCCTTCATCTCGTAAGCAAGACCGGCAGCCTTCACCAAATCAGATAGCCGCTGGAATCCAGAGAGAATTTCCTCAGATCCAAAGCGACACACGTCATTAGTGCCGACATGCTCATTTTAATAATAGTAATAATAAAACACATCACATCTGCACTCTGAAAGTTACAACTGCTTATCGTCACTGAAGAAATAATACTGTGCAACTGACTCAGAGTAGATTAGTCTCATAAATGCAAAACACACAGAGACAACATACTGTTACTGCTAGTTACATATCTTTGTGTTGAAAAGCAGTTCTTGAGTGAAGCTTCAGTTGACAGCAACTAACAGTATTTTAAAAGATGATCTTTCACCGGAAAGGAGATTGTTGCTTACTTGAAAGTAGTAAATGAAGGTGGAGGTTTGATTTTGAGAGTGGTTTACAGTTGCCAGTCCCCACAAGAATGGTCATTCCTCTGCAAGTCTTCCCACATTTCACTAGTCTGATGTTGAAATCTCTTTCCAGTCAAGAGCATCATCCACAAACATATGCAGTGTCTGACATTTCATCTAACAAGGGAACATCCCATCGCACCCCCTCAGATTTAGTTATAAGTTGGCACAGTGGATAGGCCTTGAAAATACGAACACAGATCAATAGAGAAAACAGGAAGAAGTTGTGTGAAACTATGAAAAAATAAGCAAAATATACAAACTGAGTAGTCCATGAGCAAGATAGGCAACATCAAGGACACTCTGAGCTGACGAGCGCCGTGGGGAGCGTTAGCAGCTGTGGAATAAGAGGTCCTTGGTTCAAGTCTTACCTGGTGTGAAAAGTTTAATTTTTATTTTCAGACAATTATTATCTGTCCGTCTGATGCGAGGTAACTGAGCCATAGTATGGGGACGCTACACCTAAACAAACATTGAAACATCCACAAGAAAACCTAAATCGGGCATGGTAGAAGAATCTTTTTACCCATTCGCCAAGTGTACAAGTTAGGCTGGTCGACAACACATTCCTGTCATGTGACGCACATGCCGCCACCAGTGTCATATAGAATATATCAAAGGTGTTTTCCTGTGGAGGAATCGGTGGACCTATGAACTTGTGACCAAATGTTTTCGGTTCCCATTAGAGAGGCACACCCTTTCATCTAAAATTGCACAGTTTTGCAGTGCGGTCGCAAAACACAGACACTAAACTTATTACAGTGAACAGAGACTTCAATGAACGAGCGGACAGATCATAACTTGGCAAAAATAAAGAAAGTAAACTTTTCACTCGAGAAAAGACTTGAACCAAGGACCTCTCGTTCCGAAGCTGCTCACAAAACCATGGGACCACGGCACTCCTGAGCTCACACTATACTTGATGTTGCCTAGCTTGCTCATGGACTACTCAGTTTGTATATTTTGCTTATTTTTTTTTTCACAGTTCCACACAACTTCTTCCTGTTTTCTCGATTGATCTGTGTTCAGTTTTTCAAGGCCTATCCACTGTGCCAACTTGTAACTAAACCTGAGGGGAGTGCTATGGGGAGGTTCCCTTGTAAGTGGTTTTTAGTTCTCTTTCAGTTACATGGAACTTACATTTTTTTTTTTTACTTTGTTTCATTTACACAGTATTTGTTCACCATAATTTTCATTGTCCAATACTGAAAATTTGTCGTTCCCCCAGTAACAGCAGATGCTACGAGTCAAGACAAATTTATAAAATCCAGATGAGCAGTATCCCTTCAGTCACACAGTGAAGTGGAGCATATATAATACCACTACCGATGATTGAAGGACAAAATTTTGAAGAAATATGTCTGTAAGACAGCTCCACATACCTTTTACTATTTTCATACATTCCAGGCAGTGACTTTTCTTTTTTTTGGCTTATGTTGTAATAGGCATTATCCAAATATGTTCCATTATTGTGTCCACATTTAACACATGTTGACTGAAGTGGTCCTTTCACCTAAATACAAAAGACAGTTTTAAGCACATTTATACCTCCAGAGTTAGAAAAACTCGATGTATTTTAGACTAGAAAAGAATTCCCTTAACCTTAATGAGAATGATTTATTGAGTAAAACAAGGTAAATTTGCAATAAAATTTTGAGGCATCAGGAATGGCGTGCCAGTATTCACCTTTAGGAGGCGAAACTTTTGTATTTACACAAGAACTACGCAGAGAAAAATTGTCTCAACTTTTGGAACTTTTTGTTCCTTCCTCTGAGAGGAAAGAGGGATAGGTTAGAAAAGAAGAGCAGGTCACCCAGCACTCAGGATGAGAGAGAGCCAACTGCCATGAGCTCTCACCTTCGAATGACGCGTGCTCTTTCCCCACACTATCCCTTCTCGCTCACTGATGAAGGAACTAATACAGAAGTTTCCGATTACTGGGTTTATACAGACTGCAGGTTCCACTGATAACCAAAATAAAAATAGGCATTGTTTGCTGGCTAGAGAAATGTAAGATATGGTTCAATTGATTTGATCCAATCAGGCAGAGTCACAACAGTGGTCTTAACTCTCTGTAGTGTAGTCTGCACATAAACTATGTGCTGCATCTCTTCGTGTCATTCTAGTACAGCCAGACAATGCCCTTAAAGAGTAGCAGGGGGTACTGTACCAGGTCTTTGTTCAACACAATACCTTCAGAAAATAGCGAGTCAAATATTTTGTGTCTTTTGGCCTTCAGTGCTACACACTGAAAGATTAAGTGAGGTGCAGTTTCATCCCCCATACCACACTCCACGCTTTGGGACTTCTTTCTCTATTCACATTGTGTATAAATGTTCCTGAAAGTTCCCATACCCAATCATTAAACTTACCAAGAGTTTAATTTGATTCTTCTTCAAGCCCAGGACTACAGACTCTCTCTTTTAAAAAAGTCCTCAGCATCATTAGTTTGGCATGTTTTTGTTTTTGGATCTTCATCCAAAGTTCTGTGTGTTGCTTTCTGAGCCAGCTACATAGTTCAGATTGTATTGTCACTTAACTGACAGTTAACTTAGTGACCAGGGACCGGAGCAGGTTTTCCTTGTTGCATTACAGTAGCCACAAGGGATTCATGACATTCTGCAATGATCTTTGAACTCATAGGAGGGGGTGATAGAGATTTCAGAGCTGCTTGGCTGTCCAAATGAATGTGATTGCCATGATCCTTGTAGCATCTATGTACATTACCCTCCATATACATAATGAAAGTGGATATGTCTCTGCCTAGAATATTTTAGCCTCTAGTCTAGGCTGTATCCCGTATACCCTTGGCCCAACACTTTCATCTGTTTTTGACCCATCAATGAATTGGATTAGTCTCCCTGTGCTCCCTGCTTCCAACTGTTACAATTCGTTTGAAGCAGCTGGAAGATATTGTATAGTTAATTGGCATTTCTCCAACCATTCCTGTATTTGCCGCATTCATCGTCACAATGTGAAATTCTGGATATCCTAAAGATTTCCAGTTCTTTTCCGTGTGGTGTGTGTGTGTGTGTGT
This sequence comes from Schistocerca gregaria, assembly GCF_023897955.1. Classification (NCBI taxonomy): domain Eukaryota; kingdom Metazoa; phylum Arthropoda; class Insecta; order Orthoptera; family Acrididae; genus Schistocerca; species Schistocerca gregaria. Next base: position 111,442,639 of record NC_064928.1, on the reverse strand, counting down.
TTTATTACCTGATGAGTGGGCCTTCTGGGAGGTGCATTGAGTTATGAGCTCCCGCTTCGCCTGCTTATAGTATGGGTAGGCACCTGTCACACCCTAAATTGTAGGTGCCAATGCGGCCTCGTGTTTGAAACATTGTCTGTTATAGTTTGAGCCGCCCTTTATAAGCAGAAAAGTTTCACTATTGTGGCAAATCAGTGAGTAGCCGAGTGGCAAGCGAGCGAGACTCCCATCCAGGCAACCCTGGTCCGAGACCCGTGTATGCTACTTTTGTGTCTTTATTTTTCAAATGCTTGTTTTAATTTAAAATTACTCATGAAAATTTGGAATTGATTAAAAAGAATTACAAGCCTCTATAAATCAAATTTACAAATTGAATGTCACATTCTGTTTCAATATTTTGCGTTTTGTTTTTTATTTTAACAGGAAATTAACTGAGATTAAAACATTGGCACACACAAATTTGCCTATTTACATGAAAACTGAGAGAAGTTGTTAAGCTATTTCGTCAAAAATAATCATAAACCCATCATACAAATGTTGGGACAGGGTCCTAGAAAATTTTATACCTGTCAGATCATTGACACATCGTCAAGCCTAATCCTGTTTATGGTCTGTGAATGTTGGTGTTCCCCTATTTGTACTTGCTGTTCCAGAAATAAAAGGACTCTACTGTCTGTGTACATGAGTAGCGACGGTTATAACTGCCGAATAAACATTTCTCGTCAGTTGAAAGCTTGGCTTTTAAATGTGCAGACGTTTATCCTTTAAAACGGAGCAAAATGCAAGTTGTTCATGAGTTATCAGTGAGTGTAATTTTGACAATATTGAACATTTGGTGGAAGACCAAGGAGGTTTTTGGTGGGCTCCACCTAACAACGAAGAATGACAGGAGTTAACAAACGCAATGCATTGTCTACGGTGGTTACTTATCAAAAACAACTTCATACTGGAATCAGCGAGCTCCAACATCGGTGAACGATCTTTATTAATCAGCAGAGAAATGTTCAAATGATTTCTAGACAGGTGCGGGAGTATGACTTTCGTTGACCAAGAAGTGTTATTTTCCGACAATGAAGATGTTGCAAGTCCTTCCGAACCAAGCCACGACAGAAGTGACACACGGAAAAAATGAAAAATAGAAATAACACCTATTTCTACGTATTCTAATGAAGATGATGATGGGATGAGTGCACCAGAATCCCATATGCAGTGAAAGTCAAGGCTGTGGAGATGGCAGAATTTCATCCAACGTGGTCATTGAAAATGTTACAAAAACATTCAACGAGGTTATTGAAAAGCAAAACCCAGTTGTCAAAGTGGAGATTCCAAGTCACAGTAGGGATGCGAAATGATAAACTGGAAATAATCAATTTGTATGTTTAAGACCAGTTTATCGAGGCGAGAGACCAGAGAGTACGCCTCGTAACAACACGGATGCTTCAACATTGGGCAATGGCTGCTACTTTTCAATTTCTGGATGAAAATTTTGACTTCAAAGCATCGGAATCTTGGGTTTGTCGCTTCAAATTGTTGCATCAGAAATCTCAACGGCATGTAACAAAATATGTCAGCAAGAAAGACAAGAGAACTTAAGATGAGGTTCTGGAAATCACTACAAAATATTAGCAGCAAACAATCAATATAATCATGAGATTCAACCCTGATTATATCATAAATACAGATCAAACAGGATGTGAATATAAAATAAGCAGCAGGCGCACTTTGTCCCTCAAAGGTGAAAAAGTCACCAAAATTGCTGTGGGACAAGTAACTAAATTGATGCACTCATATACTGCGCAATATGCAATCACGTTCTCTGGAGTACTGCTGCCTGAAGTATCAGTTTGCCTGCAAGAAGTGACTGGAACATTCGGTCCCTGAATCAGAAAAGACATCGACAGATATATGGAGAAATACCAGAATGCTCACATCGCATCGACAAAGTCCGGAAAACTGCAGAAAAACAAACGTACAAAGAGTTTTTGGATGAAGTAATTCAACCATATGTGGAAAACAATCAATTCCTCTACAGCGTTGACTCGTGGGGTGGGCAAACCTTCACGTACTAGCATCAAATGAAATTCAACGATGAAGATGGCCTACCAACTTTTACTCTATCAGTGATACCACCGCGATGTATATTTTTATCGCCAAGTAAAGAATTACAGTCACCACTTCCAAAACGCTCCGTACCTATTGCAACACAACATAGAAATCACATCCAGGGAGGACATGGTAAAAATTCATTCGCTGGGACATTACCAACTGCAGGCTCCGATACCTAAAATATGATAAGGCATGTGAATAAAGCAGTATTTTCAATTTTCTGATAGCTTGCTTGGATTTTCAGATATACAAGTTCATCATTAACATTGTTACAGATATGCCTGGCGTGCCGCGAAGCTAGATCCATCGCAAAAAGAAGTATTCCATAACGTCAATGCAGTGGCGCTTCCTGTGGACTTGAGAAAATACAGATGTGATTGCCACAAAAATGAATGTGCATTTATACGATGTTCGTGGTGTCGAAAGTACAAATGTTTTGATTGTTTTTATACCAAGTATCATCCGTCGGAATGTACTCGTCAAAATATAGGAAATATCGATTAACTTTCTACTAAGTTAAACATATTTTTAATCCCTCATTCGTTGGTTTTTTCTTCTTTTTTAAAAAAACCCTACCTCAAAGGAACAAAATTAAAAATACAATGAAAAAAATTTGAACAATAATAAAATATTTCAAGAAATTACTGTACTTTACGGATATATATATATATATATATATATATATATATAAAATAGAAAGAAACTTCCACATGGGAAAAATATATTAAAAACAAAGATTCCAAGACTTACCAAGCGGGAAAGCACTGGCAGACAGGCACAATGAACAAAACACACAAACACACACACAGAATTACTAGCTTTCGCAACCGATGGTTGCTTCTTCAGGAAGGAGAGGGAAAGACGAAAGGATGTGGGTGTTAAGGGAGAGGGTAAGGAGTCATTCCAATCCCGGGAGCGGAAAGACTTCCCTTAGGGGAAAAAAAGGACAGGTGTACACTCACGCACGCACGCACGCACGCACGCACGCACGCACGCACGCACGCACACACACACACACACACACACACATCCATCCGCACATATCCATGTGCGGATGGATATATATATATATATATATATATGTGTGTGTGTGTGTGTGTGTGTGTGTGTGTGTGTGTGTGTGTGTTGTCCTTTTTTTCCCCTAAGGGAAGTCTTTCTGTTCCCGGGATTGGAATGACTCCTTACCCTCTCCCTTAAAACCCACATCCTTTCATCTTTCCTTTTCCTTCCCTCTTTCCTGACGAAGGAGCCGGGGGTTGCGAAAGCTCGAAATTCTTTGAGTGTGCTTGTGCATTTTATTTATTGTGCCTATCTACCGGCGCTTTCCTGCTTGGTAAGTCTTGGAATCTTTGTTTTTAATATATTTTTCCCATGTGGAAGTTTCTACATGGGAAGAATATATTAAAAACAAAGATTCCAAGACTTACCAAGCGGGAAAGTGCCGGTAGATAGGCACAATGAATAAAACACACAAACACACACATACAAAATTCAAGCTTTCACAACCCACGGTTGCTTCATCAGGAAAGAGCAAAGGAGAGGGAAAGACGAAATGATGTGGGTTTTAAGGGAGAGGGTAAGGAGTCATTCCAATCCCGGGAGCGGAAAGACTTACCTTAGGGGGAAAAAAGGATAGGTATATACTCGCGCGCGCATGCGCACACACACACACACACACACACACACACACACACACACACAAGCAGACATATTGAAAGGCAAAGTGTAAGGGCAGAGATGTAAGTCGAGGCAGAAGTGTGGAGGCAAAGATGTTGTTGAAAGACAGGTGAGGTATGAGTGGCGGCAACTTGAAATTAGCGGAGATTGAGGCCTGGTGGATAATGAGAAGAGAGGATATATTGAAGGGCAAGTTCCCATCTCCGGAGTTCGGATAGGTTGGTGTTGGTGGGAAGTATCCGGATAACTCGGACGGTGTAACACTGTGCCAAGATGTGCTGGCTGTGCACCAAGGCATGTTTAGCCCCAGGTGATCTTCATTACCAACAAACACTGTCTGCCTGTGTCCATTCATGCGAATGGACAGTTTGTTGCTGGTCATTCCCACATAGAAAGCGTCACAGTCTAGGCAGGTCAGTTGGTAAATCACGTGGGTGCTTTCACACGTGGCTCTGCCTTTGATCGTGTACACCTTCCGGGTTACAGGACTGGAGTAATTGGTGGTGGGAGGGTGCATAGGACAGGTTTTACACCGGGGGCGGTTGCAAGGGTAGGAGCCAGAGGGTAGGGAAGGTGGTTTGGGGATTTCATAGGGATGAACCAAGAGGTTACGAAGGTTAGGTGGACGGCGGAAAGACACTCTTGGTGGGGTGGGGAGGATTTCATGAAGGATGGATCTCATTTCGGGGCAGGATTTTAGGAAGTCGTATCCCTGCTGGAGAGCCACATTCAGAGTCTGATCCAGTCCCGGGAAGTATCCTGTCACAAGTGGGGCACTTTTGGGGTTCTTCTGTGAGAGGTTCTGGGTTTGAGGGGATGAGGAAGTGGCTCTGGTTATCTGCTTCTGTACCAGGTCGGGAGGGTAGTTGCAGGATGCGAAAGCTGTTTTCTGGTTGTTGGTGTAATGGTCCAGGGATTCAGGACTGTAGCAGATTCGTTTGCCACGGAGGCCTAGGCTGTAGGGAAGGGACCGTTTGATATGGAATGGGTGGCAGCTGTCATAATGGAGGTACTGTTGCTTGTTGGTGGGTTTGATGTGGACGAATGTGTGAAGCTGGCCATTGGACAGATGGAGGTCAACGTCAAGGAAAGTGGCATGGGATTTGGAGTAGGACCAGGTGAATCTGATGGAACCAAAGGAGTTGAGGTTGGAGAGGAAATTCTGGAGTTGTTCTTCACTGTGAGTCCAGATCATGAAGATGTCATCAATAAATCTGTACCAAACTTTGGGTTCACCTTTTTTCCCCCTAAAGGAAGTCTTTCTGCTCCCGGGATTGGAATGACTCCTTACCCTCTCCCTTAAAACCCTTATCCTTTCGTCTTTCCCTCTCCTTCCCTCTTTCCTGAAGAAGCAACCGCCGGTTGCGAAAGCTAGAAATTCTGTATATATATATATATATATATATATATATATATATATATATATATATATATATATAAAATAGAAAGAAACTTCCACATGGGAAAAATATATTTATTAAAAACAAAGATTCCAAGACTAACCAAGCGGGAAAGCGCCGGCAGACAGGCACATGAACAAAACACACAAACACACACACAGAATTACGAGCTTTCGCAACTGGCAGTTGCTTCGTCAGGAAAGAGGGAAGGAGAGGGAAAAATCAAAGGATGTGGGTTTTAAGGGAGAGGGTAAGGGGTCATTCCAATCCCGGGACCGGAAAGACTTCCCTTAGGGGAAAAAAAAGGACAGGTGTACACTCGCGCGCGCGCGCGCGCGCGCGCGCGCGCGCGCGCGCGCGCGCGCGCACACACACACACACACACACACACACACACACACACATATCCATCCGCACATACACAGACACAAGCAGACATATTTAAATATGTCCGCTCCCGGGATTGGAATGACCCCTTACCCTCTCCCTTAAAACCCACATCCTTTGATTTTTCCCTCTCCTTCCCTCTTTCCTGACGAAGCAACTGCCAGTTGCGAAAGCTCGTAATTCTGTGTGTGTGTTTGTGTGTTTTGTTCATGTGCCTGTCTGCCGGCGCTTTCCCGCTTGGTAAGTCTTGGAATCTTTGTTTTTAAAAAACAGAAAGAAACTTCCACATGGAAAAAATATGTTAAAAACAAAGATTCTAAGACTTACCAAGCGGGAAAGCGCCGGCAGACAGGCACATGAACAAAATACACAAACACACACACAGAATTACGAGCTTTCGCAACTGGCAGTTGCTTCGTCAGGAAGGAAGGAAGGAAGGAGAGGGAAAAATGAAAGGATGTGGGTTTTAAGGGAGAGGGTAAGGAGTCATTCCAATCCCGGGAGCGGAAAGACTTCCCTTAGGGAAAAAAAGGACAGGTGTACACTCGCACACACATATCCATCCGCAGATATATATATATATATATATATATATATATATATATATATGCCCTTACTCTTTGCATTTAAAAATGTCTGCTAGTGTCTGTGTATGTGCGGACTTTATTGCTAACATGAAACAGTTATAGATAGGTAATTAGGCTGTTTTAGTAATGCATACACAGTTTTAACTTTCGTACTGCTAATGGACAAATCAATTTCAGTTTTCCTCCTTTTTCCTGTTACAAACATATCCACAATTAAAAACTGTCAGAACATCATACAGCACAAAAGCAGTAAATGGCAGCACTTACATTAAATATAACTGTAAGAAAGAACTGATTTCATAAACAAAACAATAACAAACTGAAGAAAGAGCAACAATGTACAGTAGTTGGTCAAGTACAGATAGGCAATAGCAGATAGTGCATCAATAGTTTAAATCTATCAGTGGCCTTACTGACTATTGATAGTACAGGTCTTTTTCATTGTATGGTTGAAAATCAAAATACACTCCTGGAAATGGAAAAAAGAACACATTGACACCGGTGTGTCAGACCCACCATACTTGCTCCGGACACTGTGAGAGGGCTGTACAAGCAATGACCACACGCACGGCACAGCGGACAAACCAGGAACCGCGGTGTTGGCCGTCGAATGGCACTAGCTGCGCAGCATTTGTGCACCGCCGCCATCAGTGTCAGCCAGTTTGCCGTGGCAGACGGAGCTCCATCGAAGTCTTTAACACTGGTAGCATGCCGCGACAGCGTGGACGTGAACCGTATGTGCAGTTGACGGACTTTGAGCGAGGGCGTATAGTGGGCATGCGGGACGCCGGGTGGACGTACCGCCGAATTGTTCAACACGTGGGGCGTGAGGTCTCCACAGTACATCGATGTTGTCGCCAGTGGTCGGCGGAAGGTGCACGTGCCCGTCGACCTGGGACCGGAGCGCAGTGACGCACGGATGCACGCCAAGACCGTAGGATCCTACGCAGTGCCGTAGGGGACCGCACCGCCACTTCCGCTCACGCCCTAACATCGTGCAGCCCGCCTCCAGTGGTGTCGCGACATGCGTGAATGGAGGGACGAATGGAGACATGTCGTCTTCAGCGATGAGAGTCGCTTCTGCCTTGGTGCCAATGATGGTCGTAGCGTGTTTGGCGCCGTGCAGGTGAGCGCCACAATCAGGACTGCATACGACCGAGGCACACAGGGCCAACGCCCGGCATCATGGTGTGGGGAGCGATCTCCTACACTGGCCGTACACCTCTGGTGATCGTCTAGGGGACACTGAATAGTGCATGGTACATCCAAACCGTCATCGAACCCATCGTTCTACCATTCCTAGACCGGCAAGGGAACTTGCTGTTCCAACAGGACAATGCACGTCCGCATGTATCCCGTGCCACCCAACGTGCTCTAGAAGGTGTAAGTCAACTACCCTGGCCAGCAAAATCTCCGGATTTGTCCCCCATTGAGCATGTTTGGGACTGGATGAAGCGTCGTCTCACGCGGTCTGCACGTCCAGCACGAACGCTGGTCCAACTGAGGTGCCAGGTGGAAATGGCATGGCAAGCCGTTCCACAGGACTACATCCAGCATCTCTACGATCGTCTTCATGGGAGAATAGCAGCATGTATTGCTGCGAAAGGTGGATATACACTGTACTAGTGCCGACATTGCGCATGCTCTGTTGCCTGTGTCTATGTGCCTGTGGTTCTGTCAGTGTGATCATGTGATGTATCTGCCCCCAGGAATGTGTCAATAAAGTTTCCCCTTCCTGGGGCAATGAATTCACAGTGTTCTTATTTCAATTTCCAGGAGTGTATAACCGTCTTTTATGTGTGTGTTCTGCCACAGCTTGATAAGCATATTTTTTATCTATCTAATTAAGTAATTTTGTAAAATATAAGATGCAATGAAAAAGTGCCTATCCCAAGGCCGTCCAGTCCAGAAACGGTATGTCACTCAAGAGGGGACCTTCTGGGAGGTGCATTGAGCTATGAACTCCCACTTCACCTGCTTATATTGTGGGTAGGCACCTATCGCACCCTAAAATTGGAGGTGCCAAAAGTTTGGGCAGCTCTTTATATACAGAAAAGTTTCACTAATGTGGAAAGTGATCGAGTAGCTGAGTGGAAAGCAACGTCCAGGTGACCCTGGTTCAAGACCCGTCTATGCTATTTTGGTTTCCTTCTTTTTTCCCCCCAAATGCAAGAATTACAAGGCTCTATAAATCAAAATTACACATTCAATGTCAAATTTTGATTCAATCTTTACCTCTTTCTTTTTTAGAAAGAAACTTTCACATGGGAAAAATATATTAAAAACAAAGATTCCAAGACTTACCAAGCGGGAAAGCGCCGGCAGACAGACATAATGAACAAAACACACACACACTGAATTACTAGCTTTCGTAACCGATGGTTGCTTCTTCAGGAAGGAGAGGGAAAGACGAAAGGATGTGGGTTTTAAGGGAGAGGGTAAGGAGTCATTCCAATCCCGGGAGCGGAAAGACTTCCCTTAGGGGAAAAAAAGGACAGGTGTACACACACACACACACACACACACACACACACACACACACACACACACACACACACACACACACAAGAGAGAGAGAGAGAGAGAGAGAGAGAGAGAGAGAGAGAGAGAGAATAATAATAATAAAAAGACTTTGCTCAGCTTGGGAATAAGTGTCCTCATTTGAAGGCCCTGTTTCAAAGTGAAGATGTTTCCAGTGAAATGTTTTGACAGAACAACAACAATGATAGTATCTGAACAACATGAAGCCTCCCATGGTGCAGATTTTGCATCAATAGAGGAAGAATTAAATACCCTGAATCAATCAACTACAGAGGTAGGTGTTAGTCCTGCTAAGAAAACGTGGTCACTGAAGTTGAGTCATAAGCTCTATGCATCAAGAAAGCGCAGAGAAATTACTAAAGCTACGGATGAATACACTAAATCAAAACTGACCACACTCTTCAAAGTAAAAGTTCCATCTTCAAAAGAAAATGGACCAAAGCACCCTTGCGAGGAATTCTTCACAGATATCATTTCAGCTGTTGAACATTGTGCATCCCACAGTGAAAAGGTGCGAGTTTTAACTATTATTCCCCGAGACATTTTCAAAGAAAACAATTTTGAACCACATTCCATCATTATCAAAGTACATGTCAGCTCAAGTGCAAATGATGCAGTCATTATAACTGGAAGATAAATAGGACTGTTCTCGTTAGAGTGCCAACAAAAAAGACACTATAACTGTAACAGCTGAAGGTCAAAAAGGTGTGAAAGTGAAGAGGTACATGACTCACAGTATTAAAAAAAACTTTTCCAATTTATAAGAGCAACTATACAACTTCACATATTGAAAGATCAAAATTTTATGCACTACAACCTAAGTGGGTAGTTCCACACCCACATAGAGATATCTGTTTATGTGTGTACAGCGAGAATTTTGAATTTTGTGTGGTAACTTTGAAGCACTTACTGGAGCACGTGACATGGCACCTTGGTTGGGCATGTGAAGTAAAGCGAGGGACTTGTTTGTTTCTTGAATGTGGTGACTGTCCTGGAAAGGGAGGACTGTCCTTACAGACACTTGGCCTGGAAGATGTACCAAATAACTGCAGAAATTACATGTGTGACATGGTAGAACAAAACTAATTAAGAAAATTGTTGCCTTTGACAGTTTCATTGATGAACTTGCTACATGGTCAGTGAATGCAGTAACACACCAGCATATGAAGAAATTGCAACAACAACGTCATATTGCTAAAGTGAAAGAGTGTGTACAGGCTGAAGAACTATGTTTAGTGCTTCACTGCGATTTTGTTCAGAACTGGTACGTAATTCTCCCACACGAAGTACAAGGGTATCATTGGAGTAATGACCAGGTTTCAATTTTTACAGGAGGGACATATTTTCAAAACCAGACCACAAGTGTTGCAGTTGTGTGTTGACACAGGACATGACTCAGCACATGCTTTGCTAGCAATGCGCAAAATTCTTCAACTGCAAACATGGGCGGAGAAGATCATCATTGTTTCTGATGGTGCTCCTAGCCATTTTAAAAACTGTTACCAACTGTTTGTATTGAGTAAGTCGCTTGTGCCAACTGACTGGAAGGTCGTTTAGGTGGCCTGCTGATGCACCATGCTGCAAAACATAATCTTTCCAGACCAAATACAGCTGTGATTCAGAATGCTGAGGATTTAAGGAGAGTAATGAAATCTTACATATCTACAGCCCTTATTCTTTGGCCAAAGAGGAAATCGAAGAATTCTGCGAGGAGAAAAAAGAAAAATAGTCCAAACAAACTACTCCTGTGAAAGGAATCCAGAAGACACATTTCTGGACTCAAAGTGATGGGCGAAGTCATATTGGACGCACTTTAAAGAGCAAGAACGAAGAAATTTTGTTTGTTCGATCAACACCTCAGAAACAGCAGGATAATATTTAGATTCACAACCTGAGAAGGGGGATGTTTGTGGTATGTGTGTATGACTGTGACTGGTGGATTGCGGAGATTATAAACACCAGTTATGAGTTAAACGAAACTGTAGTGAACTTTATGCTACCCCATGGACCAGCTGCTGGATATAGGTTTCCAGCTGAATGACAGCAACACCATCAGTGTTCCACTTCCTGTTCACAATGGTTTGAAGACTGTAAGTGTTCCAGTTCCTATTGGTTCAACAGGAAGGCATCACTCTATATTAAAGGGAGATACTGAAGCAGTAGAACACATTTTTAGTTCATTGACTAGCTAATTTCAGTACAAAACAGAGTGCACAGAAGTTGTATAAATTGAAATCTTAAGTCTTTGTACCTTTCACATACATTTTCGAACCATTTAAAATGCTGTAAAAATGAGTCTTATTCATCTTTCAAAACTAAAATTATATTAAATAAGGCTAGGTTTTGATTTTTATAAGCATGTTATGTGATAATGTGGCAATAAACAGGTTTTACATATGGCAAAAATTTCAATTGTTTATAAAACCTATTCAACCTAAAAGTGGAAGCTCTACTTTTCAGGGAATGTAGAACTATGTGGTACTAATCAACAGAAAAAAAACTTTATGGATTGGCATTTTAAAAAAATTGTCCATAAATTATATAAGAAAGTTCAGAACGCTATAGTAAAAGAACTTTGACAGGTAAGTCCAAATGGAGGATTTCTTTGCAATCATAAATTAATTATCTTTTTTTAAAAAAACCGACAAAATATCTAGAACTGTTCCAAAGATATAGCATTTTAAATTTTTTTCCAAATTTCAAACCTCCAAAATGGTATGCACAATGTCATCTTTGGAGAAAAGATAAAAATGTGTGTTCCCTATTTAGTCCTTTATTTTAACATAAGCAAAATTCAATAACATTAGCGATTATGAAGGTAAGATTTTTTTCCTAGGCTGCCCAATTTGATATGGACTACGCCATGTATTTTATGAAGAAGTGCATTTTCGTTCGAACACACGTGATATTTCTTCATCTTAACATGATTCACAATTTCAGACCTTCCATCATGTTCAACAGAAAATTTTGACTTGCATAATGTACATTCTACAGTTTCTCCACAGCCAGTGGTAAAAGTAAACTCACTTTTTATACTGCTACAAATATTCCACTTTCGGTTTGGTACGATGCAACACTGAACATGAATAATTATTATCATCAGTGCAAATCATTAACCGTAAGTAAGCGAAGATTGTAGATCAAGTTGCACAAGTGTCACTCTCTAGCATACGAACTTGTGCCATGTGCGGCAAATTGCAAATCAAACATCCGGCTGTTCCAGGAAAAATGGGATAAACAGACACCCTATAAATGGGTCATATCCCTTTGATAGACCCAAGCACAAGATCTGTCAAATTTACTCATCCACCACAGCAGATTCCAGTTCTGTCACAAGTTTATCTCAACCCATCAGAGGAGGGGCCACCTGTGACAGCAGCCACATTATGTATTGGCTCTGCTGCAAGTCTCCATATGGGCACAACACCAACCAGCTGTAAATCTGACAGCCACTAACGAACCGTGGCACAGTTCAACTACCAGTGGCAGAAAGTGTTGCCAAGCATGAAATGCCTCACAACCTGTGCCGTCTGGACGCTTCCTCCCAGCACCAGCTGCTCCGAACTACATAAGACGGGATTAATCCTTTGTTCCCACTATCCTGCTGACTCCATCTTCTGCTGATACCCTACCACATCCCACCAGAACTGAGGAAGGGGAGACTGCACGGGAGAGGATGTGAGTGCGTTCTGTCACACCCACCAAACCAAATACCCTCTTCCTCGTCATTGTCATAATGAGCTGCACAAAATTACTGGTGGTGGTGTCCACGTGTCACACTCCTGTCCCACAAACCTGTTGCCTCCTTTCAAGCTGCTAGCCATCTAAAAAAACTACTTTCCACACCATGCCTCTTTCCTCTCCTCTCCTACTCGGTGCTTAACAATGGATCCAGGTATAAGACAAAATTTATTTACTTCTTTACCTTATTTATAGTTAGAACTGCAACCAGCACCCGATCAATCTTGTTGTCAATCATTTTCAACAACCAGTTGTTTGCCGGTCCATAGTGCTGGTATCTCCGAGCAGCGTAACCAAGCAGTACCATGCACAAAATTGTTTCAAAGCACCGTAGATACCACACCCACTGGTAATGAGTTGCCGCATCATCTGAAACAGTAAGGAGTGAAATATCAAATTTTTTTAGCAATTAATAAGCATTTAATAAGAACACTTGACAGTTGTCTCTAATCTAGCCTTCACCTCTCAGTGTGTGTGTGTGTGTGTGTGTGTGTGTGAGAGAGAGAGAGAGAGAGAGAGAGAGAGAGAGAGAGAGAGAGGGAGAGAGAGGGGCTCTAGATTGGTGCTATCAAATAATTCGTTGAGGGCGGAGAAAAGAGTTCCATTGCAGAGGGCTGTGTATTCATTTAATTGCTTGTTTTCCTTCAACTAAGGCTTTTTGTATTAGATGATTTCCTTCGATTATTAGTTTTTGTGGGAGGCTGTTGCAGCATCTGATAATTTTCAAATCTGTATTGATGTCTGTTGGGTTATATTTCTTGCCTGTAAGGTGTTCAGCAAATGTGGAATGCTATTCAGTGTTCTGTGTATCTGGTATTAAAAGTTTCTGCTTTTCTGTTCTACATAAACTGATTTGCAGTCCTGACATGTTAATTGGTAAATAAAACCACTATCCACCATCTTGTTTGTTCTTACAGCTGGTAAACAGCGAAACAGTGACAGCTCAATAACACAGTGAAGAAGATGATGAAACCAGAAAACATAATGTAAAAACATACACACTTCTACATATAATTTATTAATTTCAGGCATAAGTATAACTGTTCACAAATCATAATTTTTGCTTAAATAATGTCTACATTAAATTGTGTATGGTTGCAGATGACAAAGCTGTGAAAGAAATCAATCACTGTAAAAACATAACACACCAGGAAAACCACACCATGTGGTAAAAACGTATAAATTCATAATTTTGTGTGTTTCTTTGAAAATGTGTAACTGCTACTTAAAAACTAATATTTACATGTATACAAACAATAAAGATCATTCTTTATATTTAACAGCCATAAAATAAAAGCCCACTGAGGATTCTGCAACTGCAGTGAAACATGTATGGGATAAAAAACAAAATTGTGTTTTGTTAAAGCAAATACAGACAAAAGAGCTTCAACTCCAAGATGATTATTTCGACACCCTGCAGGCATTTCCGAGCAAGCGCTACAACAAATTCCTGAACGCCACAGCAAAGTTACATCAAACTATTTTAAATACAAAAGTCAACAGAATTTGTCTTTCACTTAACGTAATGTGTAACTATATACATGTAAAATAAACAGAATGTCATCTGCAGCCCAACATGCCAAACACAAAGCCGAAATTGAGTGGCTGAAGTGGGAAATTAGATATCTGCATACAAAAAAGCAGGAACTCAATTTTAAACTAGTTAAAATCAACCTGGAACTAGGAAATCACATCAAAATCTCGGAAATATTCAACGATAATACGAATACAGTCAAACAAAACACAGAAACACAAATAAAATCAAAATGGAATTAACAGCAGCAAAACTGAACACTCTTTTAAAACAAAGAGACAGTGGAGAATCCTATCACTGAAAGTGAATACATCATAAAAGAACAAGAAAGAACCAGTAACCCAAACTTCAATGCAGGTCTGACAAGAGAATTAGTCGCATAAGAAATAAGATGCATAATAAAGGAAAACAAAAACAACACACTGACAGGAATAAAAACTAAAGAAGAAAAAACCTCCAAAAAATAAAGAACAAACTTACAAACCATGAGGCACCCACTACGAGATCAGACATAAGCAGCACCATGATGATAATAAAACAGGATGAAAACAAGAAGAAAACCTTAAAATTTCTGGAAGACAACAACATGACAAAGTTACCCAGCGACCCAACACAAAGATACCAGAGAAACACACAAACCTTCCTAAAAAATACCTCACACATATTCACAAACCAGAAAGCAAAATGGCTGAAACAAAAGAGCCCCCGACCACCCACACTGAACAGCCTACTAAAGCATTCCGATACACACCGTTGTCAATTTTAGAAGTGAACCCACATATAACTTAGCCAGAGAAATATACACATACTTACAGAAACATTACATATACACAAATAACAGAAGCATACACAACACCAAAGAGCTGATATAAAAAAATCAAAGACATCAACATACCCTCAACAGCCATACTCACATCTATGTACACCAATATCCCCACCACAGAACCCATAAACATCATCAAACAAATAGAAATACAATTAGAAATACAAGTAGAAATTCTTTAACCCCAGCTAGCATTCTAAAACTAATCACAGAGCAAAACTATTTTTCATTGGACAATCAGTTCTACACACAAGAAGATGGGCTTCCAATGGAGTCATCAGTCAGTGGAAACCTAGCCAACATTTTTCTCAATCACATTGAAAACAAAATATTTGAAACAATAGTAAGACCAAATCAATGCCAGATAATATATTGGTATCATCATGTAAATGACAGCATGTGCCTTCTAGATGAAACACTCAAGTCACATTCAGCAACTCCATAGTGATATAAACAAAGTCCACCCAAAAATAAAATTCACCACAGAAACATAAAACGACAAAATGTTAAATTTCCTTGACCTCACAATATACAGACACAACAACCAACACCAATTCTCCATATTCAGAAAAGTGACCACCTCCAGCACAGCCATTCACAAAAATTTAATCATCTGATTGCGCACAAACTAACTGGCTTCCAATATATGCTACCCAGACTGAACAAAATTCCACTCACAGAAAACAACAACAATAATGAATTACAGACAATCAGACAAATAGCTGAAGAGAATGGATATGATACTAACACTATAGATAAACTGAACCACAAAATTAAAACACCCAACACACAAAAACCTTCTCACCAACTCACACACACACACACACACACACACACACACACACACACATGAACAAGAAACACCCACAAGAACAAACAAGTGGTTCACTCTCACCTACAACAACAAAGCAGTCCACAGAATAGGCAACATACTAAAAAACAAGGGCTAAAAATAGCCTACAGGACAAACAACAAACACAAGCATAGACAAACACAACACACCTGGTATTTACCAACTAACATGTCAGGACTGCAAATCAGTTTCTGTAGGACAGACAAACAAAAGTTATGCCGGATACACAGAACTCAGAAGAGCATTAAAAAGTAACAGCTGTCATTCCACATTTGCTGAATACCTTAAGGACAAGAAACGTAACCCAACAGACTTCAATACAGTCTTGAAAATTCTCGCCGGCCAAGCGGTTCTAGGCGCTTCTGTATGGAACTGCACAACTGCTACAGTCGCAGGTTCGAATCCTGCCTCAGGCATGGATATGTGTGATGTCCTTATATTAATTAGGTTTAAGTAGTTCTAAGTCCTATGGGACTAATGACCTCAGATGTTAAGTCCCATAGTGCTCAGAGCCATTTGAAGATTCTCAAATGCAGCAACAACCCCCCACAAAAACTAATAACTGAAGAAAATTATCAAATACAAAAAGTCTTAGTTGAATGAAAACAAGTAAAAAATCAAGACACAGTTCTCTGCAATGGAACTCTGCTCTCAAAGAATTATTAGATAACACCAACCTATAGAACCTCCCTGCCCCCCCCCCCCCCCCCAACACAAAAACACAACTCTCAAACCCCCCCCCCCACCCACCCCCGCACACACAAAATAACATAGTGAAGAAGAAGAAGAAAACACAAAACGTAAGTGGAACATAATGTAAATACAAACACACAGATGCACACCCACAAGCACATAAGTTACTATATAGAATTTATTAATTTCAGGCACAGGCATTACAGTCTGCAAATCATAATTGTTGCTTAAATAATTTGTCTACATTAAGTTGTATATGGTTGCATATGACAAACTGCGAAAGAAATCAGTCACTGTAAAAACATAACACATCAGGAAAACTACACCATGTGGTAAAAAAAAAAAATGAATTCGTAATTTAATGTGTTTCCTCGAAAATGTGTAACTAAGATTTAAAAACTAATATTTACATGTATACAAACAGTAAAGAACATTCTTTATATTTAACAGTCATAAAATAAAAGACCACTGAGGTTGCTGCAACTGCAGTGAAACATGTATGGGATAAAAAACAAAACTGTGTTTTGCTAAAGACGGACCCTCCAGAAACGTGTATCACTTCATATATGTTGCTCGAGTTCTCTCAAAAGGTGTTACATCACTTTGTAGTTAATTGTGAGTTCTCTTTTATTCCTCAACCCTCTGCAGTCAGTGAAGAAATCCGCATGGAGTAATTAGTGGAACTGAGTAGCAGGACCACAGCTTCAAGGAAAGATAATAAGGCAACTGTCAAGACTGAACATGGTAACTTTTATTACAAACCTCATCAGGGCGACAATCAACTGAGAAGCGAGAACTCTGTTACAACCCTTTATAAGGGAATTCCACACTGTTCCATTTCACTGTTTGTACTGAAGACGGAATAGACATATATAGTTTTTTTAAATACTTCTTGTACTCTTACCGGCAAACCAATTTGCAATAACAGTCTCCACAATAGCCCCAGCAAACAGCACAGCAAACATGTGCGGTACTATACTGGAACCGGAACGCGTTCGGCCGAGAGCCGCTAAGGCGACTGCAGCCACGGTGAAGAACAGCACAGTGCCAAAGAACGAGGAGCCACTGAGCAAGAGATTCTGGACGGCGAGCAGTACAGTCGATACTTGCCCCACAACGGTGCTCACCAATAGGAGATCTGACAACATCTTGCTCTGAACCTGAGCAGACTCTTGCAATTGCTGTGACATCTGCACACAGTATGTACATCTTTTAAGATCTTACATTTCAGTTAACAAGTTGTTCAATACATGTATCACCTAAATACTAAAAAAATATAAAAGTAAAATACAACAATTTTTCTCAAGTTTCTAAGAAATGTATGACATCTGCTGCTGTTAGCTTTTTTTCCAACCTATTGAGTCACCAATAGAGGTAAAAGTAATTACAGGTTTGCCCATGTATGTGTTGGGACTCCTGTCATTCTTGTTGAATATTAATGAGCTTGCAGACAATATTATTAGTAACTTTTCACAGACGATGCAGTTACCTATAATGAAAAGAACTGCAGAAATATGCAGTTATATGTTAATAAGATTTCAATGCCCCAGCCTGACACCTAGTTGTAACTTCTTTAACAGTGTATGCCGTACATCACTCGGAAATGGTGGTCATGATGCAGGCTGCATTTTCTACAATTAACGTTTCTCCATCTCTAAATCAGCAGAAAGCTGGGCTAAAGTTCAAATTGTTACGATTGGTCTCTTCAACAATGGAGTCAATATTGAAATTTGTATGTGTGACTTTAAGAGACACGTTAGTTAAGTGACTTTATTTATTTATCTATCTATCTATCAGATTGTATGGGGTCACACGAGCCAAAGCTACTTGGTCTTGCAACAAGTCACTTCACAGTTTACACACTGTTGATTGGAAGTTTTAGAAACATAAGAATTAAAGTCTTTTACAGTTTTTTCAATTTTAATCTACAGTAAAGAACTTTTGCTATTTGAGGAACAAAATAACTGATGATGGTCGAAGTAGAGAGGATATAAAATGTAGACGGGCAATGGCAAGGGAAGCACTTCTGAAGAACAGAAATTTGTTAACATCGAGCGTAGATTTAAGTGTCAGAAAGCCTTTGTGGGAGTATTCATACGGAGGGTAGCCATGTATGGAAGTGAAACATGGACGATAGCTAGTTTAGACAAGAACGGAATAGAAACTTTCGAAATAAGGTGCTACAGAAGAATGCTGAAGATTAGATGGGTAGATCACATAACTAATGAGGAGGTATTGAATAGAATTGGGGAGAAGAGGAGTTTGTGGCACAACTTGACTAGAAGAAGGGATCGGTTGGTAGGACATTCTGAGGCATTAAGGAATGACCAATTTAGTATTGGAGGGCAGCGTGGAGGATAAAAATCACAGAGGGAGACCAAGAGATGGATACACTAAGCAGATTCAGAAGGATGTAGGTTGCAGTAGGTATTGGGAGTGATGAAGCTTGCACAGGATAGAACAGCATGGAGAACTGCATCAAACCAGTCTCAGGACTGAAGACCGCAACAACAACAAGAATTAAAGAATTAATAAAGGACAAAAAATGCAGATAGTTCATGAATAAATAAGACATTACAAAGAAAAAATTCTCTACTACTGTGAGGAACTCGCACACAGAGTATGAGTGCAGCACAAATTAGTCATTCAAGTTAGATTTTAAGAGTTGGAGATTATCATTCAATTTCTTTTCAGCCCTGCCAGAAAACTGTTGGGAATGAAACCTATTGAGAAAGCGCAGAATGTTTTGTGCCAAATTGTTTTTCTGTTTAGTGTTCACTGATTGAATGCTACAGTTTTCTTCTGAATGAATTAACATAAACAACAACAAATTCATGATTACGTGTAAGTACAGGAATGTCAGAGTCAAAGTTTCGAGACATTCATACAATGTCGTGCATAAAATTTACAAACCCACACTGTAGATCTGCCCTTTTTGAGCTAAAAATATTCTTGATGAGTTTACAGTTGCCCAAAAATATTCAATCATACGAGATAATAGAATGTCAGTAACAAAAGCACAAAAATGGAAAGGATAGTTGTTACCCACCACAGAGGATGTGTTGAGTCATGGAGTGGCAAAATGAAAAGGACTGCTAAAATATTTATGCTTTTGGATGAAATCATCCTTCTGAAGTAGGGCACTCATCTGCTGGGCTATATGGTGGGGATAAGGAGTCCCCTCCCCCTCCTTGGTTTGGTGGTATGAAAACAACTGACGCCAGAAGCAGCTATTTCATAACCTTAGGACACTGCCAGGGAAGAGCTTAAGATAAAAATGTCCCCCTGAAGGAAGGTTCACAAAATCCGGATCAAAGATCAAATGTCCTTTACCATATTGAATAAAAAGTAATTTAACGGGGTTGACAGACTGCACATCTTTTGCTAAAATTGCCAATAATTCAGGTGGGAAACATTTACTGGAATGAGGTCAGGGGAGGGGGGGCGGCGGCATTGCGTCAGGAAATGATTAATCGTCAAAGGCTGATGACGAGCACAAACCGGTAGGGATCACCATATAAGAAATGGTGATGGCTAAAATTACAGTGTTCAATATGTAACTTAGCAAAAATGAGATGGCCAAGTTGTTGGGAGAGATTTAGTTCCCTGGAGCTTGTTCCTGTGAAGAGAGGACTATGTGGCAATGCCAAGGTGATACCATCTGCTGAAAGACAGCAATATGGAGCTCATCCAAAGGAATGGAAGAGCAAGAAGGCCAAGGCATGAGGACTGCAGCCTCGGCAGCAGTGTCAGCGCCCTCATTTCCCATCGGACAGACATGACCAGAAACCCACCCGAACATCACAGTGGCTCCCGTAACAGTGGGCAAGTGGAAGCTTTCTTGGACCTGTTGCACTAAAGCACAGTCTGTGTACAACCCACAGAGACTCTGAAGGCCACTGAGAGAATTGGGGCACCATGACAATTAAAAAGCCTATTTTGCTGGATGTGCTGGCTGGCCTGACAGAGGGCGAAGAGCTCTGGTGCAAAAATTGAGCAGTGTTCTGGAAACCAATACTGAAATGATAGGCGCCAATGACAAAGGCACACCCAACACCATAGTCAATCACTGTACACAAAGGTGCTATAATAATACTGAAATGATAGGCGCCAATGACAAAGGCACACCCAACACCATAGTCGATCACTGTACACAAAGGTGCTATCACTCAGTTGTGTGTGAAGGTTGAGAAACTTACAGCAACAGATAGATCGAATCTGGAGTAGTGTCCTTGGGAAGTGAATGAAGTCTATGACAAACAAGGTCGTGATATGTGGCGGGGAGCAGGAGAGATACCAGGGTAGAGGTGGTGGTGGGGAAAAAAAGATGTTGTGATGCCTGCAGGAGCAGGATAGGGCTGCTAGGTGCAGTGCCTGAAGACTGTGATCAGGGATGGGGGAGTACAAAGGGGAAACAGACCAGTATTTGCACTGGCAGGATAGAAGTATGTGTAGTGCAGAAGTATGAGCACCGAAGGGGATAGGTAGGTGGACAGACTAGTGAAGGCTGAGGCCAGGGAGCTTACAGCGGCAAAGCGCATGCTGGAGGCAGAGTACCCATGTGCGTAATTCAGGAAAACTGATGAAGCAGTCATTAAAGTGAAGAACATCGTGCTGAGTAGCACGTTCAGCAACTGCGTGGTCCAGCCGTCTCTTGGCTACAGCTTGGGTTGTTAGCTGTCATGCCCACATAAAAATCATCACATTGATTGCACCTTAGCCAGTAGACCACAAGGCTGCTTTCACAGGTGGTCCTATCCCAACAAAGGCAAGATCACTTGTGAAAGCAGTCAGTCTGCACGAATGGCCACGGCCAAACTATCGCCAAGAGTAGGCTGGACCCCCAATTTTTGAACATGTCCCCCAACATAATTGGCTTCACTTTAATGATTGCTTCTCTAGGGTTTCTGAATTGTGCAGGTGGGAACACTCCTTACAACACACTCTCCACTAGTTCCTGTCCTTCGCCCATCTCCTCCCCCTCCCCTGTTCCCACTCCAAATCTACACATGGTACCTCCTGTCCTGCCAGTGCATCTACTAGTCCTTTCCCCTTCTTTACTCCCCACCCCCAGCACAACTTTCCAACACAACACCTAGGAGTCCTATCCAATCCCTGGAAGCACCCAAAGCCAGAAGTACAGTATCTCCCCCCCCCCCCCCCCCCCACCACCCATCTCTACTCTGCTATCCCTCCCCCTCCCCAACCCATGCCACCTACTTATCCTCACTACCCACCCCTCGCAGATTGCTGCACACATCAGACAGGCCTCAGTGTACAGAGAGAGAGAGAGAGAGAGAGAGAGAGAGAGAGAGAGAGAGAGAGAGAGAGAGAGACTGTGTGTGTGTGTGTGTGTGTGTGTGTGTGTGTGTGTGTGTGTGGGCGCGCGCGCACTAGTGCGCCCGTCGTGATTCAATGCCTCCTCTATGTGGTGAGTAGCAATTTAATCTTTCCCTTGTCTGATACTTCCAAAAAAGCTTGTCATCTACCATCAGTCCTAATACATTCTTTAGCTGACCACAATAAGAGTTCGCCTTTACAAGACTTTTGTGTCCAATATTACAAGTAATGTAATCTATTGCAGTTATGCTATAATTTGGCTTCAAAAGACATATCAGCTAGCTCATTTACATTATATTCCCCATCTTTCACTGTAACTCCTGGGTCATCTACAAAGAGCATTTTTTTTATATTTATTTTTAAAAAAAAATCATGTATCATGTTTAGTGACAGATCACTAATATACATCAAGAAAAGTGTTGGATCCAGAAAAGAATCTCATGGCACCACTAACTTTACGTAACTGTAGTCAAGTTCAAACCTCTTACCAGTTTGTTGAGACTGGAGGACAACCTTTCGCGTCCTGCTTTTAAGAAAGCTACTGTTTACTGACCCTGACCATTCAGTATCGCTCGAATGCTGTGACATCATCTGCCAATGGTGTCAATCTCAAGCCATATGATGGGACATGAGATCAGCATGCTGCTCTTAAGGCTGTTGTCAGCTTCCCAGACCTCAGGGTGACTACTTCACCCCCAGTCGGCACCAATGATCATCCGAGGTAGTGTAGAACCACGATTCATCCCTGAATGTAATGAAACACCATTTATCGGCAGTCCACACTTTCCACTTGTGGCTCCACTCCTAATGCACCCATTTCTGTTGTGGCTTTAACAGCATACTATGTAGGGGATAATAATTCCCTATTGCAGACGCTGCTAGCCTATGACCAATGGTGTGGTATGGCACACAAAGTTGCAGGGAGTCCAGTACTCATTCATGGTGTCAGGCCCAGATGTGAAGGGATTACTATTTGCTCAGAGCACAATATGGCAATCCTCCCTAGGGGTGGTCAAATGTAGTCAATTGGAACCTCAACCACGAATATCTCTGTCCTCACATTACCATAAAGCCGAACATCAGGCCACTGTCACATCTGAATGCCCAAAAAATCTGGATATTGCACGGTTCGACAGCTGGCCACGTGGAGATCTACAAAAATGTCAATTTCATACTGTCAGGTGCTAATAATGCTGTCTAGTGATTACACAACCATATCTGTGTCCTTCAAATTGATCACTTGGCATCTGACACTTCGTATTCCGTAAGTATCTCACCAGGTGCAGTAACTGCATTACTCACCAGGTATAGTAACTGCATTAAACACGAACACCACTCACACACTCGGGTGGCCATTATATCTGACACAGAGAATTGCAACTCTAATCGTTCACAAACCTGCCAACGTCGTGTACGTGTACGAAGTTACATTGGCATCCAACCGTCTCTTCTGGGTGCTTCACTTTTTTGGACAGGCTGTGTAATTACATTTCAGTGAGTTCAGAATTCTCACAATGCAATATTATAAATAATAAAATTATGAGACGGAATGGGTGGTCAATATGTAACTTCAGGAGGGTAAATTCTTATTAGCAGACAATGTAAGGGTAACACTATTGATACTTGTGTGACCTAAGTCAGTCACAGTCCTCAGAAATTGCTGATTCTCAGGATCAATCTGAACTGAGTGCACCTCTTACAGCAGACACTGTCACTGTTCTATTCAACAATGCCCAAGCACTACTGTTCACACACAATACATGCCAATTATTGAAAAGGGTTATCAGTAAAGCTCAGGTGCGACAAAAAATCTAACAATTTTTGACATACCCTGCCTTGACGAAAATAATAATACTTCAGTGATACAAAATACAATAATTCATGCTTTAAACAGAGTACTTGAATGAAATCATATCTACTTACATATAGGCCAATGATTTGTAGATTAACATAACAATCAAGAAGAAATCCATGTTAAACAGCAGGAGGCATGGTGAGTACTGCTTTAAGCATACATAACAGGATTTTGTTGATAAGATAAACAGATACATGATTTTTGAAAAAGGCTTTGCACAATAAAATTCATTTAATGTAACACAGCCAATAAATACTATAATACACACTGCAAATCACATGCTAGTTCGACTTTAAAGTCTTAATTGTGGCCTTTTTAGCTTCCAGCAAAAAGTCTTGAAAAACTGTTTTGTCAAAATAGGAACCGGAGCTCCTGGTCTACAAAATACAAATAAACTCCAGAGATTCTCTCGAAATGGACTCTTTTTCTATTTTTATTCAGAAGGGTGAAAACTTGTTCACATTCTGCATTGCTATGGGGTATAGTGAGAATAGAGAGCATTACTCAAGGAATTCGGTTCTATTGAAGAAGTCTATTGGCTCCACGAATTCTTGACACTTGCAGCATTTTGATTTGCAGCTAAATTGTCATCTACCTGAAGAGCTGTGAACTGCTACCTGTAGTTTCATTCTCTTCTTTGCACAATATGATAGGAAACTGTTCCAAGAAACAATGAATGGAAAAAATGGCGCTTCTTCAATTTTGTCTTACCTACCAACTTGAGCATGTTTTTAATACATCCTTGAGTGAAAACTTTTTGATGATGTAGTCACAGGCAGTATAAAAGTAGTCATTCACTGATGCAAGGAAAAGGGGTTTATTTGTATCCTGGAGATCATTCACTATGTTTGAAGTCTGAATGCTATTAACTAACTAACACCACTTCTTTGATTTTGAATGTAAGTTGTACTCAGCTTCAAGCAAAGAGGAACTTTTGACAATTTAGGGCTTAACAAACTTGGCGAATAATTGCTTTAGCAGATCCATGTATGAAAATGTCTGAGATCAAATGTCTCAAAACATATGAAACATCAAAAGGAACCTGGATCACTGAAAGTCATATAAAATTATAACGTAAACACCTACAGGAGTCAAGCACTTCACTGAACCATGTCAAAGCCCACAAAGTTTTAAACCATTAAATGAACATGATGCTAACCCCACAGGTGGCCAAAGAATGAGGGTTAAGTCACAATAAGTGAATGGAGCAGAACAAAGAATTTGCGGAACAAATCCTGTTGACACATAATAGTCACATGTAAGGACTGTTATCCTGGCTTTAAATTCAATTCCAATGACGACAGAAACATTACACAGTTAAAAGTAGCAATAACATCAAAGAACGAGTTATCGACTATTGTAGACTAGGTTTCGAACCATGCAAATAATCGACTGTCCGGCATTGGGGTGATTATCAAACGTTAACGTTTCACACTTTTGTCCGCAAAGTCATAAAATGACACTGTCCATCCTTAAAACTGTAAAGTGCTACAATTTCTGTCAATTTTATGGATAAAGTATAAAAATTGGGAGGTTTGATACACTTATGTGAGGCTAGGGCCATCTTGGTCCAGGTTTCTAGTGTGAATGAGTCACCCTCCTCTAACATTACCTTTTATTTATATACACTCCTGGAAATTGAAATAAGAACACTGTGAATTCATTGTCCCAGGAAGGGGAAACTTTATTGACACATTCCTGGGGTCAGATACATCACATGATCACACTGACAGAACCACAGGCACATAGACACAGGCAACAGAGCATGCACAATGTTGGCACTAGTACAGTGTATATCCACCTTTCGCAGCAATACATGCTGCTATTCTCCCATGGAGACGATCGTAGAGATGCTGGATGTAGTCCTGTGGAACGGCTTGCCATGCCATTTCCACCTGGCGCCTCAGTTGGACCAGCGTTCGTGCTGGACGTGCAGACCGCATGAGACGACGCTTCATCCAGTCCCTAACATGCTCAATGGCGGACAGATCCGGAGATCTTGTTGGCCAGGGTAGTTGACTTACACCTTCTAGAGCACGTTGGGTGGCACGGGATACATGCGGACGTGCATTGTCCTGTTGGAACAGTTCCCTTGCCGGTCTAGGAATGGTAGAATGATGGGTTCGATGACGGTTTGGATGTACCGCGCACTATTCAGTGTCCCCTCGACGATCACCAGAGGTCTACGGCCAGTGTAGGAGATCGCTCCCCACACCATGATGCCGGGTGTTGGCCCTGTGTGCCTCGGTCGTATGCAGTCCTGATTGTGGAGCTCACCTGCACGGCGCCAAACACGCATACGCCCATCAAGGCAGAAGCGACTCTCATCGCTGAAGACGACACGTCTCCATTCGTCCCTCCATTCACGCCTGTCGCGACACCACTGGAGGCGGGCTGCACGATGTTGGGGCGTGAGCGGAAGACGGCCTAACGGTGTGCGGGACCATAGCCCAGCTTAATGGAGACGGTTGCGAATGGTCCTCGCCGATACCCCAGGAGCAACAGTGTCCCTAATTTGCTGGGAAGTGGCGGTGCGGTCCCCTACGGCACTTCGTAGGATCCTACGGTCTTGGCGTGCATCCGTGCGTCGCTGCGGTCCGGTCCCAGGTCGACGGGCACGTGCACCTTCCGCCGACCACTGGCGACAACATCGATGTACTGTGGAGACCTCACGCCCCACGTGTTGAGCAATTCGGCGGTACGTCCACCCGGCCTCCCGCATGCCCACTATACGCCCTCGCTCAAAGTCCGTCAACTGCACATACGGTTCACGTCCACGCTGTCGCGGCATGCTACCAGTGTTAAAGACTGCGATGGAGCTCCGTATGCCACGGCAAACTGGCTGACACTGACGGCGGCGGTGCACAAATGCTGCGCAGCTAGCGCCATTCGACGGCCAACACCGCGGTTCCTGGTGTGTCCGCTGTGCCGTGCGTGTGATCATTGCTTGTACAGCTCTATCGCAATGTCTGGAGCAAGTATGGTGAGTCTGACACACCGGTGTCAATATGTTCTGTTTTCCATTTCCAGGAGTGTATATAAAAATAACCGATACCACGTACACTATCGATTCTTGTGTAGGTGAATATTATATCAGCTGTCTAACTGAATGAACTTCATATGATTTTGTATTGATATGTTATGTTCCAGGATAAAATACGTAAAAAGAAATTCATTAGTACTCTGTACGTACAATTAAAATTACTCTTCTTTTAAATATATCCGTAATTACAATATTTCTGGTATACTTAAAATGCCTATCATTAATCGCACAATCTAAATCAAATTATTAAATTTATTTTTGGCCATTTATAAAATAATGATACATTTTAGCGAAGATTCTTCCTTGGTCAAACTCTTTGGGATATTGTGAGTACCGCAGAATGTAAGGAGTATTGGGCATGCCTCTGATGGAAGTAGACAAATTTCTAATCTTGTCAAGAATGATGTGAATTCATGATCTGAAGTGAAAGTGCGATATAAAAGAAAGCGATAAGTTAAAAAGATATTCAAAGCAACAGGCCAATCTTCATCAGTTACTCAGGTCAACAAGAACCCACAATGTTATAAAAATTACAGCCTCAAGACGGTACACTAGACCCAAGACTTGGAGCCAACAACAAGAGAAAATGAAAGCAAGTAAAAGTTTTTCTTTTGTATATCTTATGCCCCTCGAAGCTTTTGAAAATAATCAACGGGCTACGAGGAATTTAATGGTGATGTGTGGGAGGATTTGATTACAAATGGAATGATCTATGCAGGCAAAAACTGTGGTTTGTTCACTGAGGGCGCACATAATTACACATTAAATTCAAGGGCAAACGAGTATCATAATTCACAGTCTGAAGCAGCTGTTGCAGGACTATATTATTATTTGACAAATATTAAGGCTCCTGTGAACTGCCATAGCATGATAGTTTGATTTTGTAAGGATGTATATGATCTATGAACTCAATAAACATTCCTTTCAAACCAACTTTATTCAGTTAAAATTGAAGTAGTTTCATATTTGGAAAGAAAATAAACAAATTTATTAATTCCAAAAATTTGGAACTTTTACTATCTTCTATGCTTCTATGTGTGTATTTTCTTTATCAGGGTGTATGTGTGGACAAGAAAAAACATCCTGGAATTCCTGGATGACAGTATACTTCACCATGGAACTGTTAAACTTGTTAATCCTTTGAATGGTTAACATTTTATCTATCATCGGCGTAGAACTTTCTGCTGCCACTTCAGAAAATGAAATCCAGGAGGGGACAGGGAGGGGGAAAGGTTTTCGATGATGTTCAGCAAGATATACACTGCATATTTTTGTATTACGATGGCGCAGCATTTGTTCGTAATTACAAAAGTGTAAATTCAAATCCACCAAACACAGCACATTAATATCCAAAGCATTGAAACTGAGATTACGATGCCCTTTTGTAAGCCAGTCATAGCTCATGTTATGTGATCTCGCCAACCGATGACAGCAGGTATTCAGAGCATAGGACACTAATACAGCCAGCCAATAGCAACATCACTGTTAAGCAGCGTGAACACACAGATAGGAAAAGTTAACGATTTAAATTAATATACACAGTGTAGCTACAAGAAAAGCTAAGCTTTCTCTTATAATATTGATATCTAAGATTAATAAGCTAAGCTTTCGCTTGTATATTGGTCTTTTTTTTGTACGTTACACTGCATGATGCATCACACAAATGTGCAAGTAAAATTTAAAATAATGAAATAAATGTCTGGTCTTCTGGAATCAAAATTCTTCTAAGTGGCTTGTCCTCAAAATGTTGTGTCAAACACTCTGTGATTTAAGAAATTAATTGCACATTCTCATGTGTTATGCAAGAGGAAATTTACTTTGAAGGTAATGCTTTTCAAACCACTATTCTCAATAGTTTCCCTGAGACCTATTAGAAATAGGTTCATGTCAGCAGTTGCCAGAGAGTGCCAGAAAACAAACGTTACTGCGCTTGGGCAGCTATGATAGCATAGGATGCCCATATCTTTGTACATATAAAGCATTAAGATATCTTACATCATGTCATAAAAGAAGTTCATAAACCATACTAAATTGTATAATTCGGCTTGAAGTGCACATTCTTATCTCCAGATTCACAATGAATTAGGCCCCAAACTCACATTAAGCTTTTCAGTGAGGTTTTTGGGATGTAAATTTTCTTTGAGTACCAGTACTGTACTGGTCCTTTGTTATGGCAAAATGCCATATGTGCCAGAATATGAAAATGTGCACTTGAAATTCAGCGAACAGCAGGAACTAGCCTGTGCTGTGAAATGAAAGGCTTCATTTCAAATAACCTGACTACCTCAGCAGAAAAGATGAATAAAAACTGAACTTCTTTAGCAAATTAGTAAAAATAAGTTCATTGTTCTTCCAGGCAATTATTGCTTGACTGCCAAAAATGTGGAAATGAAATAAAACCAAGAAACTGAAACTAATAATATATTTAGGCCTTCCATAATTATGTGAATGTATTTTAACTCATTTGATAGCCCAAGGCCACAGAAATCTGTTTTGTTTTCATTTGGTATGGGAGCTGTACAAGAAGAGGATACAGCAAAATCACTAAACATAAACGTGGGTCACATGGAGAGTAACCCCCTCCTCAGTACAACTCTTGAGTGCCCTGCGCATACGTGAATCTGGCGACTTCGATGTGCCAAAAAAAAATTTTTGGTTTAGCATGTGGCTTCAAGCAGCCAGAGAAATGGGAGAAGGTACTGCTCATATGCGACTGAACTGTGCATGAGTCCGCTGGCAACTACTCAAACAAACTTAATGTATACAAGTGACGTCACACTCATCGGAAGTAGTTTGTTGTTACGAAATACTGCACAGTGTTCGCCCTAAAGCATTTTGCTGTTGGCAGACACTTGTGCGTGCAAGGTGTTTCATTGTAAATGGCGCTTCCTTTGCAACTACAGTTTTATTGGTATTTTTCTCTCATTTGTGGTTTATTGCTGTAGCATTATTCAACTGTAGCGAGGTACTGTAATATTCTTTGTGAAGAGTATCAGTTCTTACCAGTAAAAAAAAACTGAATAGTAAAACTATGGAAAATTCCCCAAACTCTGAATGATTCCCAGGTTTCTCCCGGATGAAAAAATTCCTGTTTTTCCCCGAGGCACATACACCCTGTCTATACCTCTTAGCCCTACAACATTTTGAGGGGGCATTAATGTGTGGAAATATGAATATGGTGGTTCCTATGATTACATTGGTGACAAACGAGCAATTATAAATTGGGTACTCCACCTGTGTCAAAGTACATTCAACTCTTTGTCGCTTCCAACGGATTCACTTACGCCTCTCATGCCAACGTCACACAGAGTTTTAGGTTGAACAATAAATTCAAACACTAAATGTGGAAACATGCAACTCAAGTATAATACATGAAGCAGGGCACAAGTCCAAAGTTATCCAAAACAAATAAAGCACTAAAAAGGCCTGCAGCTGTAAAAGCAATGGGTCTGTTATGAAATAACTATTCTGCAATCAGTCATGACTTTCTTTTTATTTATATTTTGTACGACACATTTTGGGAACTAATCCCATTTTTTCTGTGCTAAGCTATTTATTAATATCATTTACGATGTGAGAAGTGCTGCAGTGTTGTCTTTACTTTAACATATAAAAACACACAATTTTTAATTAATGATTGATCTTGGTATAGTGCTAGTAACAAAATTGGGAAAGAACTTTTTAGAGTTTTCTTCTGCCCCATTTGTGCAGAAATTCACACACAATTTTCTGTGCACAATACAAAATGAAAATATCAAACTTACGAAACCAAACAGTTACAAACATATTTTTACACCTAGCCAACAGAGATATAACGCTACGGTTCATCCACAAAGTATGTACACATCATTTTCACAGAGGGCACTTATCTTAATAATGTGTATCATCACTTGCTTACCCCCCCCCCCCCCCCACACACACACATACACAGAGAGAGAGAGAGAGAGAGAGAGAGAGAGAGAGAGAGAGAGAGAATGGTACATGTTTCTATGTGTCACTATTTGTTTTTATATGAGTAGATTGTCTATATACATATGTTGCAAGAACTGAAGATATATTCACATTAAAGAAGAAGAAGGAGAAAAAGAAGATAAAACATAAACTGAGAAACTGGAAACTATATCAGTGAATTTCTTCAAATGCTTCGAAAATATAATTCAATAAAAAACGTGACTCAGAGAAAAGTACCATTGTAAAATGTATACATAAGCAAATGATAATGTAGATTATTAAGATAAGTACACTCTGTAATAATGTATATGTACTTCGCGTGCAATCAATGCAAAGAGGTGTGTGTGTGTGTGTGTGTGTGTGTGTGTGTGTCTATATATATAAAAACTGTGTGGTTTTGTATATTACAGTTAACACAACAGAACAGAACAGTGCAATACCTCAGACCCTGTAACACTGAGAACAGCAAAGTACACAGAAAATGCATGCAAGATAAAAATAAAATCTTAACTGGTTGCAGAAAAGTTGTCACAATAAACCCATTACATAAACTACTTTAAATTGCGAATGGTAGCAGATCCTACTCAACATTACCATTTAAAAGAGGGACTTTTTGTTCGAAGCAACACAGTCAGGTTTCATGCAACCCATGTCCTTCCTGTTAACTGCCACTTATCCCTGCAAATTGAAACACCATCCTCTGTTTTGAATAAGAATCTGCGAAATGTAGAGGGAGAGTGGTTACAACACATAAGAGTACAAGCAACACTTCCTAACTTTAAGAAGTGATAGTTACTTCCGCAAAAAGGAGAGAGGGATATGGTGGGCAAGGACCCACGGAGGAGAGCAGCTCACCTGTTGTGAGGACGTTAACACTGGCTTCATTTCTGCACTTTTCTCAGCATTATTAATAAAATGTATGTTATGTTTTCACATGTCTAGGCAAATTGGCAATGCTATTGTACCACGCCATACTTTGCAGTTACCCTCAGAAAATGTTGAGACGGATGATATTGTGACAAAGCCTATCCGAGTTCAGACAGCAAGCATATGTCACACCACTGCTTGAAGCTTCAGACAATCAAAGGGCTAGTCTGTGAAACATTGCCCACAAAAGCAGAATCCACAATTTGATGGAGCATGTGAAGACATAGTGTCTTAAACTGTGGTGCTATCAGTTTATCTCTGAAAGAGCACTTAAAAAGCCAAAAGAGCCCCCCCCCCCCCCCCAAGTAAGAAATGAGACTGTTAATACTGCATTTAATCATTACTCAAGGGATCAACTTAAGTATTCATCTAGTTCACTTCTTAACTGTTTTCTAACGTCAAAATCAGTGTCCGCTTACTAAATTTTAGAGGTGTGCCTTTTTTGTTAATTTGTGGAGTGTGAACCATTCTCTGTTCAAAACTACTTTAGGATTGACGGTCCACAGGATGTAGTGGCATGAGGCTCATGCGGGGGCATCATCACGCGTTCAGACAATTTCCTAAGATCTGCAGCCGCAGCAACCACTATGCAATCATTTCCACCACTAACAACACTAGTGGCTTACTCTACGCTTGAAGATCCTTCTTGACGTAATTCGCTTTAAGGCAGATCCCTGTCCTGTGGGATTGTTCATGGTCAACTGAGATTTTGTTTTTCATTTCTTAATACTAATAGTCTGAATATTTTATCTTTATTCCTACAGTTTAACATGCAATACCAAATATGTCAGTAGGAACAAGTAGGGTACGCATTATTTAGAGGAAACGGTTCAATGTCACTCACTCAGCCTGAGGACTGACATAAGATTTCAGTAGAAAGAAATTGTTTACAGGCTACATGCCAACAAATTATTGTTCTCAATAATGTTTCCAACTGTTCTGTTATTGAAAAGATGCCTACTGTAGCAAACATATGGGGAAGATGACAGACTGGATTCAGAGTTGAAGTAAACGATGATTGTGAGAAGTTGGAGATTAGGAACTAATATCACTCCACGAATTGTGGTTCTCCAGATGTAAAATCAACAGTCTAAAGTATACGGTCACTATGTTGCCAACTTGTGATTTCCGAAAGAGTAAACTTGCCCCCAAGTTAAAGAAATAATTTTTTTCTGTTGTGTTAGAATTAAAAAGTTTGATTAGAAAATGTAACAGAAGTTTAAGTAATAACCACCTGCTCTGTTTTTTCTACTGAAATGTAAATTGGCAACTGTTAGCTTTTGATGTGCAAACAGAGCATTATGTGTCACATCAAACTCAAAATTATCCCATATTACAGATGTCTCACAGTTCCAGTTTGGAGCAGATAAAAATACATTACGTTCTTCAGACTTTCTTCCCATAATGCATTCACCTAAGTCCAGTAACAAAGAAGTCTCCTTAATGTCAAAAATTTGGTGACATTGTCAAGCTCTGCATTTTTGTGAACTTTTCATATATTTCATATAATTCGTTGCTATAAATAAAACTAATATGAAAACACAGTGCAGCTCTGCATGTTTCATCTTTACGCAGGGAATATTTTGCGAGTTTGAGTGGTGTGTGTTCCGTGCGGCAATTCCGCTCTGTGGAGCCACATGCTAATCCCAAAACGTCTATCCTCGAGTAATTTTGAATAGAGCACAGAGCAACCTACTCCCCACAGTTGATGGCAAGTAAGCAAATTGAACGTAAAGATTTACATGTGTCTAGAGTGCAAATTTAAAGAAGACACACCTTTGAAGATGTAGTTGTCAGTCGTGCTATGGTTTTTTCTGTTTCCTGATGCCATGCTTGATTATACAGGAAGTAGCACATGCTTTGTGTGTGGATGTAAAACCTGGAGAAAAAGAAACAACGTAGTTAGCAACCAGCAAGTGCTGGGAACTATAAACCACTCTAAATATTTGTAAACTTAACTGTGTACTATAAATGCAGAATAGGAAATGTTATCATCTGAAAGGGAAAATCAAGGCCAATGAACAGATGACACTGTATAAAAACTGCCACAGTGCAGGTACAATGTAGTCAATGCATATGTGTTGCGCGAGTTTTTGCAAAATGTAAACCTCCACAACTGAAAATTTCACTCTCATTAAAATTTTCTGGTCTATTCTCCTAAGTTCAAACAAATTTTTACATCAACAGGTACAGTCTGCAAACCACCGTGAAGCGAATGGCAGAGTGCAAGTCCCATTACACCAGTTATTAGGGCTTCTTTCTATTCTATTGGCTAATGAAATGCGTGAAGAATGCCTCTGTGCATGTTGTAATTATTCTAATCTTATCCTCATGATACCTATGTGAGCAATACGTAGGAGGTTGTACATATTCCTAGAGTCGTAAGTTGTAGCCAGTTCTTGAACTTTGTTCTCAGGGTAGTTTACTTCTATCTTCAAGAGTCTGCCAGTTCAGTTCCTTTAAGTATCTCTGTGACACTTTGCCACAGGTCGAACAAACTTGTGCTGCCTTTCCCTGTGGGTTCAATATCCCATTACTCCTATCTGGTATAGGTCCCACAAACTTGAGTAAATTATAGCACGATCAATTTGTAACCACTCTGCTTTGTAGACTTATTGAGTTTCTCTAGTACTCTACAAATAAACTGAAGTTTACCACCTGCTTTACCCAAGACTGAGCCTAGGTGATCATTCCATTTCATACCCCTACAAAGTGTCACATCCATGTATTTGTATGAATTGGCCAATTCCCGCAGTGACTTATTGATATTCTAGTCATAGGATATTATCTTTTTCCATTTTGTGAAGTGAACAATTTTACATTTATGAACCTTTAAAGCAAGTTGCCAATCTCTGCACCACTTTGGAATCTTAACAAGATTTAACTGAATATTTATGCATCTTCTTTCAGACAGTACTTTATTATAGATAACTACATCATCAGCTAAAAGTCTGAGATTACTATTAACATTGTCTGCAAGGTCATTAATATACAACATGAACACCAAGGACCTCAACACACTTCCCTGGGGCACATCTGAAGTGACTTCTACATCTGTTGATGACTCTCCAGCCAAGATAACAGTCTGCATCCTCCCTACCAAAAAGTTCTCAATCCCGTCACAAATTTCACTTGGTATCCCCATATGACAGTACTTTTGACAATACGCTTAGGTGTGGTCCTGAGTCAAACTTTTCGGAAATAAGGAAATACTGTTACTACCTGTTGCCTCGATCCAAAGCTTTCAGTAAGAGAAAAGTGCAAGTTGGGTTTCCCATGATCAAAGTTTTCAGAATCCGTGCTGGCTGGCTTGGAGTAGGTCATTCTGTTTGAGATACCTCATTATGTTGAGATCAGAATATGTTCTAAGATTCTAAAGCAAATTGATGTTAGGGGTATTGGATGGCAATTTTGTGGCTCACTTCCACTACCTTTCTTGTAGATGGGTGTGACCTGTGCTTGATTGAGGGATCTACAGCTGCAAATACAAAATATAATCTCAAAGGCATTCCTTCAGGGCCCTGGAGCTTTATTCATTTTAACAATTTAAGCTCTTTCTCAACACCACTGATACTAATACTTATTTCACTCATCTTTTCAGTACTACAAGGATTAAATCAGGGCAATCCTCCCCGATTTTCCCCTGTAAAGGAAAATTTGAAAAAGGAGTAAGAAATACAGGTTTTGCTTTGCTACCCTCAATTTCAGTTCCTGTCTTATTTGCTAGGGACTGGACACTAACTTTGGTGCAACTAATCACCCTTAAATACGACCAGAATTTCTTTGGGTTTTGTGAAAGTCTTTTGATAACATTCTGCTACAGTACTTACTGAAGGCTTCAAACATTGCCCTCTTGACAGCCAAACTCATTTCATTCAGCATATCTCTCTCTCTCTCTCTCTCTCTCTCTCTCTCTCTCTCTCTCTCTCTCTCTCTCTCTCTCTCTCTAGCCCTATGCTTTAACACCTATTATGCACTAATGGTGATTGTATACCATGGGAGGTCCCTCCAATTACGAACTGTTCTACTGGGTAGAGATCTATCCAATGCATGGTCAGTCATTCTTTTGAATTTGAGCCATAGTT
This sequence comes from Schistocerca gregaria, assembly GCF_023897955.1. Classification (NCBI taxonomy): domain Eukaryota; kingdom Metazoa; phylum Arthropoda; class Insecta; order Orthoptera; family Acrididae; genus Schistocerca; species Schistocerca gregaria. The sequence goes on along the minus strand of NC_064928.1, from coordinate 111,407,096 downwards.
ACTCTACGTGCTCCTGCCCTGTGCTGAAAGTTTCTAGTTCCTCACTGAGATACCAACCACTGATTACTTTGTCTAGTTGACTGAACATACATATCTTTCTGCTAGTTTTAGCTGTCCTTTGTTTTGGTAATCATCACCGATGAAACTGCATCATGGTCACTGATATCAGATTCAAAGTGGACATCCTCAAAGATATCGGGCCTATTTGTTGCCATTAACTCCAATACATTTCCATCATGAGCGAAGTTCAAAACTATCTGTTGTAGGTAGTTTTGAAAGAAGGCATTTAGTAATGTTTCACAAGACATATCATCACGCCCACCACTAACAAAACTGAAAGTTTCCCAAACTGATTGTTGGATTATTAAAATCTCCACCGACAATTACAGTATGATTGGAGACACCTGATGTTTTATCCTCATTTGCAGTACTTTTTCAAGGAAGTTGTAGCATCTGTGTAAGTCGAAATTTGCACTCTGATCTGCTACTGGCAGTAGTAAATCTCATTTCCACGTGGTCCTTTGCAGAGTCGTGATGTCACACATTTTCAAAACTCTCATGTAATTGGTCATTTTCTGTTGCTGCCATCGAATTATAATAGCCCCAAAGAGAAAGACTGGTAAACATCTTATTCAGAAATGGTAACCAAATTCCAATCAGTTTCACAGTTTCGTATTCGTTCACTGGCATAAAAAGAGTCGACACCACAAAACTTATTGTGCTGTTTAGCAGTCTGTGAAATTCGACATTTACCTCCATTACTGACTGTATAGCACTGATATTACTGACCACAAAGGAAAGATGTGAAAAAAAAATAATTGAATATAGATGTGGTGTACAAACACATTCAGAAGTTACCGGAACTTCCAAGGTCGGCCTAGGATGCTAACAAAATGTGGCTTAAAGTATGAATTTGCTGCATGCTGTGTACTTGCAGGGACACGTACGTGGGTACTACAAAAGGAGCGGTGGAGAAATGACGAACTTAATGGTAACTTTAGGTAGGCAGAAACAGATAGATCAGCTGTTGCAAAATACTTTGCAAAGAAGAGGTTACTAGTTACAATTTTTTAAGATTCAGGTACTGGCAACTTCAAAAATATATTGTGGTAGGCTGTACAGACTCAGGAGGAGTAGGATGTGAAACTAAATGGTACTTCAGCTATGATGGTGGCAAAGATGTTTACCAGTCTCTCACTGCAGGGCAATAGCAATAGCGGACAACACCAGCTGACAATGGTCAGTTGCACACAAATTATAGACATGTGTGATGTTACACCTTAGTGCGAGATCACTTGGAAAGAAATGAGCCAGTGCATAGACTAGACCTCCACAGAAGCTACTACCCCTGATTATTCATTATTCCTCCACAGATAGGTAGGAAACTGGGTTTCTTCAAGAAATTAATTGCTGCACAGTATCACAGTAGTAAATATCTGAAGTCCATTTTCATTAATTAGCTCTTAATATAGTCACTGTCTGAAAGATCAGTAATATTTTCTGTCTTGGGTATGAGCCTTTCAATCACTCAAAGCCTCATCTAAATGGCAAGTGGCTTCCTTTACTCATTCCACAATATTAACAAAATTCAATATTATCTAAGATGGACAAAATATTCAGACTTCATTAAGAACACAATAATTGCTATTCCAAAGAACACAAGAGCTGACAGGTATGAATATTACCACACTATCAGTATAATAAATCATGGGTGCAAAATAGTGACACCAATTATTTACAGAACACCGGAAGTGCAGAGGGAAGCTATCTTTGGGGATGATCAATTTGGATTCCACAGATATCTAGGAACACTCGAGACAGTGTTGAGCCTACAACTTATCATAGTAGATAGGTTGAAGAAAGAGAAACCTACATTTATAGGATTTGTTGAAATACTACACAAATTTAAGGCCATCACACCATTTACAGTTTCTTTACTGTTTGATAATTTAATTTTGATTCCATTTGGTTCTTAGAATGTCAGGGTACATAAGCGGACAAGGGGGGAGTAAAAAAATTCCTGGGTTTTTCGCACATTTCCGGGTTAAAAATACACTTTTTCCCTAGTGAAAGTACACTTTTCCCTGGGTGAAAGTATGTTAATGTGTTTTGGAAACATCTTTGATGTGAGGCAACATTTACACTACATATTTTCGTGTAATAAAAGCATAAACACAAATCCTACCAAATACACCACGGTAGCTTATGAAACACTGAAATCGAGAGTGCAATGTGCTTTTGTTAGTCAATCTAAGCTAACAACACATGATTTCACCAGCCAATGACAGCACGTTTTCAGGGCAGCGGACATGTGATACAGTCAAGCAATAGCAACATTACTGTTAAGTAGCATGAACACACATATACGGAAAGTTAATGCCTTAAACTAATACACATGCAACATAGCTACAAGAAAAGCTAAGCTTTCACTTATAATATTGGTTGTCAAAATGTTTTTGCTGTTTCTTTCCGAGAATGTGGTTAGGTAGGATCCTAAGAGCACAGTTTAAATTGCAGCAGCTGAATATTTATGATGAGCATGATTATAAATTTCACTGTTGTGCAGCGAACATTTTGTGGGTCACCGACTGAACACATGTTCCATCAAGCACCCAGAAATGTAAATTATGTGTGAAATTGCTAAAGTACTCACTTTACTTTTTTTTAAAAGCTAATTATATTTATTGCAATCAATTCTGCATAATATGTAGTGCATGGAAGAACTAAAATAAATATGAAAAACTGAAACTTGGCCTTTTTTTTGCCTGTGTTACCCTTTAAGATATATCAAACAAAATATGCTAGTAAAATTTTTAATAATTGCATAAATGGGTATTTTGGTCATAAATTTTTCTAAGTGGCTAGTCCTTAGTGAAGTTTTGAATGAGAGTCTAACACTTCATGATCTAAGAAATTCCTTACATGGTCTCACTTGTAACAGAATTGATATTGCATTCAAGAAATTTTACTTTGAAAGTAATGCTTCTCAAACCACCATTCACAATACTTTCCGGTGACCCATCAGAAATGTAAACAGTTGTGACATCACGCTCATTGAAATGAGGCCCACGAAAAAGATGTGTCAAAAGCACCTTGTTGTTATGAAGTATTCCATAGTTTGACACATTTTGCTGTTGGCAGATGCTTGTATGTGCACTGTGTTTTGTTCTGTAAGTGACACATTTTCTTTGCAACTGAAGTTTCATTTTGGAATTATTCTCTCATTTATGCTTTACTGCTGTGGTATTACTCTGCAGTAGCGGGCTAAACTAAAATTCTTTGTTGACGTATCAGTTCTTACCAGTCAAAATTACAGAAAATTAACTGAAAACTAAAACAATGAAAAATTACCAGAATTTTAAAAAATGCCTAATTTTTCTGGATTTCCCCCAAATGAAAAGATTCCCAGGTTTTCCCCTGATTTCTTGGTTGTATACAACAAAGATACTCATGTCAGAATGCTGCTATATTCACTATAAGAATGATCTCCACTGTCTGACAGTGAAACACAAAGACATGTTTGCTTCACAACTTTCACTAACAAAGAGATAGAGGGGCTGGCCAGTACTTAGCTCAGTACAGCCGATAGATACACAAAAAACAGAACCGAAAATTTACGTTCCTAGCTTTCGGAACAAATGTTCCTTCATCAGGGAGGAGAGATGGGAAAGTGGATTCAGTTACTCACAACCCAGGTTATGAAGCAACAGGGAAAAGGAAACAGGGAGGGTAGGAAGGATGGAGACATGGTTGTCAGAGGGAAGCCAAAGATATTCTACTGTAAGTACTGTGCCAGCTTCAAACCAAAGAGGATGCGTTCAGAAGTAAAGAGGTATATAGTATAAAGATAAACACAACTATGTAGGATGAAAAGATGCATGAATGGCTAAAGAGGAAAGGGAAAGAGGAGAAGACTGAAGAGTAAATGGGAGTGAGGTTGTTTAATGTAGGTTCAATCCAGGAGGAATGGCGGAATGAAAGGATGCGTTGGAGTGCAAGTTCCCATCTCCGCAGTTCAGAGGGACTGGTGTTGGGTGAGAGAAGCCAAATGGCACAGACGGTGTAGCGGGTTCCTAGGTCCCTAGAATTATGCTGGAGGGCATGCTCTGTTACTGAGTATTGGACATCTCGTAGGCGGACAGTTCGTCAGTGTCCGTTCATGAGCTCAGCCAGTTTACTTGTTGTCATACAACAGCATAATTCTAGGGACCTAGGAACCTGCTACACTGTCTGTGCCATTTGGCTTCTCCCACCCAACACCAGTCCCTCTGAACTGCGAAGATGGGAACTTGCACTCCAACACATCCTTTCATCCCGCCATCCCCCTGGATTGAACCTACGTTAAACAACCACACTCCAATTTACTCTTCAGTCTTCTCCTCTTTAGCCATTCACACATCTTTTCATCCTACATCGTTGTGTTTATCTTTATACTATATACCTCTTTACTTCTGTATGCATCCTCTTTGGTTTGAAGCTGGCACAGTACTTACAGTAGAATATCTTTGGCTTCCTTCTGACAACCATGCCTCCATCCTTCCTACCGTCCCTGTTTTCTTTTCCCTGTTGCTTCATAACCTGGGTTGTGAGTAACTGTATCCACTTTCCCTTCTTCCCTTTCTTTCCCCTCTCTCCTCCCTGACGAAGGAAAATTTGTTCCGAAAGCTAGGAACGTAAATTTTCAGATCTGTTTTTTGTGTATCTATCGGCTGTACTGAGCTGAGGTAAGTACTGGCCAGCCCATCTATCTCTTTGTTAGTATTTGTTTCACATCTTTATATGAGATTTTCCATTAATCATTTAGATCACTACTTTCACTCTATTACTTTATACGGTGTTTTATTTCGGGCTACTCTGTGCACACATGAAGAGCATTCTTAGCCTAGTCAGTCAGACTTATCAGTAGTGTCAGTTATGGAAGTGTGTAGACCATTGTTCAATTGTCTATAAATTCTAGCAGTTGCTATCGACGTACATATATTCTGTTGTAAGTCCCCTCCTTCAACAACACACGTTTCACTTAGAACAACTTCTTTGTAATTAAATCACAGAAAGTAATAGTTCCTGATTCTTCTGGAGACATGCAAAAAAGGAAACTTCTAGAGCTGATTACCTCATGGCCAATATGGTTCTTTGAATGTTTCAGTGCTGGAGAACACAGTTTGTAGGGTCAACTGGGAATCAGTGCAATCATAATCTGTCAGTTCATTCACTGAAAACAAAACTGTCAGTCAAATGGTGAGTGAAGACAGTCTCACACGAGGGAGAGTGACACTGTGGCAGTTCGCAGCATCCCTTACATATGCTGTCGGTGTTTTGCTAAGTGACCTGGTGTTGGCAGACAAACCCTTCCGCGCCTTGGCTTCGAAAGACATATGCATAATTATACCATGTGATCCATAAATATGTCCAGTAAAATTACAAGATGTTCCATCTTGGGATTTGTTGTTAACAATGACACATTTAGAAGAAACTGCAATATTAATTCAGTAAACACGAGATAGAAAAACGATATGCACTTTGATAACGCTTCCATAATCACTGTACAGAAAGGTGTGCACTACTCAGCGCTTCCTGGTTTCAAAAGGTTTCCAGCAGATCTGAAACAATTGAGTGATAAACCCGAAGTATTAAAAACCAATCTGACAGGTTTCTTTCTGCAAACTGTTTCTATACTGTACAGGAGTTCCTCACAGACGTTGAGAATTTCTTACTGTGAAGTGTTATTTATGTTTATACTCTATTTTTCAATCTTTTACAAATTCTTTGTTTATAAATATTCTTATCAGCTTTCTATAAACTATGTACTGACTCTTCCATGAGCAAGTAGCTATGGTTCACACATTTGACAAACATACGACCATACTCAAATTTCCCACTCTATTATTTTGCCCTAGTTTTGCTTTAAAACTCCTCATTCTGTTCATGTAGTGCAATTTGTCATAATTAATCACTTTTCTCTAAGTCTTCAAATAGGTCTTCTATATACCTTCATCAGAGTGTGAGCACAGCGGCATGTTGACTGTAATAATGATTTCCATCGAGTGTCGTGCTTATTTTCAAACAATTCTTGCTATTTCGCCTAGTTTTTTTTAAAGGTTTATCATATGATATGCAATGAGACATACTGCTCTCATGTAATAAAACATCTGTCCTGATGTTAAACAGATTTAGTCTTCATTCTGGTAACTGCACTGTACCCTATTTTATCTTTAAAAAGTTACTCTAAAATTCTGAAATACTGAGTGTACATAAAGTCCGGGAACACTTTCAATTATTTATTGCACATTAACCAAATATTGCACATATGTCATTTTGAAGAGAAACCCAGAAACTTCCCTAACAGTGTGTGGTGGATGGTACTTCTGGTACCACTACCTGATGTCCCCTACCCTGTTCCATTCGCAAATGGCATGTGGGAAGAACGATTGTCAGTAAGCCTACGTACTGGCTGTAATTTCTCAAATTTTTTCGTGATGGCCATTATGTGAGATGCATGTGGAAGGAAGTAATATGCTGGCCGACTCTTCCTGGAAAGTGCTTTCTCAAAATGTCAATAGTAAACCTCTCTGCGATGCACATTGCCTCTCTTTAACATTTGCCAATGGATTTCGTTGAGCACCTCGGTAACGTTCGTGTTCAGATGAAACAATCTCCTGACGGAAAGCACTACTCTTCGTTGTATCTTTTCTATCTCTTCTGTTGTATCTTTTCTATCTCTTCTGTCAATTCGAAGATAGAATTATGATTATGATGAGATTTACGATTATGGTGAAGTATTGTGCACATTTTTTTATGTATTGTGAGGATGAAGTCGGTGAATTGTACTGATTGCAGAGTTCTGTCCTAAGAACAGAGTTAAGATTTAGACTTTGGAAATACCACTGCCGACTCCTTTCTATTTAAACAATTTTCATGCTCAGTTAGTTCACGATGATAAGGGACAGAACAATACACGCACAGATTACGTAAGACTTATACAGGTTCAAGGATCTCCTGTTTTTCCTGTGGTTAGTGCCAGAGAGCAGGGTGAAATGGAGGATGCACCATAACTTGATTTACAGGAATTTTTCTAATGTACTCTTGTTACTTACTAGATATTTGGAAATATATGATTGTAGAATGTGTGGTATGAGAATTTCAACACATAAGTATTAAGCAGGAAAGCAAGTGAGTTTACACATGTGAGATACCGCTCCTGAACCCCATTCCTCTCCCATTTCACGATGTAGCTGCTAGTGGACCCAGAAAGTGAGTGGAAGGGAAGAGCAGGCATGTGAGGAACACAGAGACTACGGTGTGAGCCAATTGTTAGTGTGATCAAGAAGGAAAAGAAGTGTAAATGCTGGAAAAGATAAAATGGCACCAAAAATGGAAATAAGAAGTGTATATAATTACAATTAAAAAAGTAACTATGTTTCAGCCAATATTTGAGGGATAATTTTCTTAACAGAAAGGAAGAGATTATATAGTTTAAAACCATAGGAGAACTCTGAGGAGAAATTTTAGCTCTGGACTGCAACAAGGGTACAGGCGCACCATTTAACTGCCCGATCAGCTCCCGTGATGTCAGACTACGAGTGCCAAAATCGGACCACAAGCCACTGACACAGGTTGCAGCCAGTCATCGCCCTGACGCGGTCAGCAACCCTCAGCAGCACCAAGTCTTCCGTGACACCGTTCTGGATGTCAGTGCCCTGGGGGCCAGTCCTGGCTCGACTGACTTTTGTGTTGTCAAGATTTTCTGACGATTAAGCCAGACCCCGGCCATTGCCCTGTTTCAAATGGCTACGAGTGAAACGAAAAGGCTGCACCTTCCGCAACAGTGAGCGCATGGAACCAGTATCTAGCCACATGTGTACCAGTCTGTCAGTGTGTTCAGCCAGCTGCGTCCACCTGCCAGTACAGGACCCTACGACTGCTGCTACCACAGCCATACTGCACTTCCATGTAACAGCAAACCAACATGCCCCCCCCCCCCCTCCCTTCTACGCTCAAGTGTCAGCCACTTTGTTATTATGATCGCATTATTGTACAATTTACTTATTATCAAGACAGACACTTTGCAACAAAAATGTTTTAGTATTTGCTTTTACACAGATAGAAATGAGAAATTTGCTAAAATTTCCTCACAAATTACTGAAACCACTCATTTGATTTGCAAGATATCAGATGACATATTTATAAAAGTGCTAGAGATAATAACAAAAAATTGTCCACTTCACTTACCTGGCACATAGAAAAGATGAATAACCTTTAAAGTAATTTAACTTTTGCTACCTATATTCAATACTAGCAACAAATGTTGCACATTACTCAGCAGTAATTTTAATTCAGTCTGATATTTTAAAGACCTTGCATCATGAAGCAACTATTAGTCAAACCTACTTTGAGTAAGTATCAAATGCAGTCTGGTTCATTTCACGCAGGCACGCTTTGTCTTCAAAATGGCAGTTATGCTTCTCGAGCCCCGACATCTCCAGGAAACAGTCAGAAAATCGCAGAGCCAGATCACCATGGGTCTGCAACCATAAAAACCAAAGAATTCTCATTTCCAAAGGAAAATAATAATAATAAACAACAACAACAACAACAACAACAACAACAACAGAGAGCCATCACAGCACTCAACTAGAAATATTTGACGAAACCATAGAAAACGCAGATCAGAATGGTTCCATCACAATTTTATACATCAACAAATTTTCCTACTTTTCAATTCATTATGCAAGTTACAATTACGATAGCACAATAAAATTCACCTACAGAAACCGTACGAACAGTATAGCCTACTTCAATCTTAGACAACTGCATTTTTGCACTGTTCTTTTTTTATTTATAAGTAAATCTACAGCATTACAGGATGCGGCACTAAATCCGGACAAATGAAACTATTTGTTTAAAACCAAATTTATTAAAACAAAATACAAATTAAAATGAAAATCCTTTTAAATATAAGTAGTGGTAACTTTCAAGAATAACATTACTTGATCTAACCTCTTCAGCCACAATGACCATCTCCAATCTTGTCCTTAACCGACTGCACACACACTTTAAAACAGCGCTGTACATATTCACGAATGCTGCTTCAATAGCAGTGCATAGAGATGGAACACTAGGGTGCCTCATCTTACTGGTAACTCTTTCGACTATGCCCCAAACATATTATTAGAGGGAATTCAAATCTACGCTATTTGGGAGCCAGAACTCCTTTGACAGGAACATTTCAACATTGTCCGAGAGTCAGTTTTGGACTAAATGGCTCGTATGAGGTTCTCCTCTGCCATCCAACACATTGTTCGCTCACTGACGTTCAATACTGATGTCAATTTCTTCAGTGATTGCCTCGGGTTCTCCGAAATCAGTGCCTGAGCCTTTTAGAAGACTGCTGCATTACGTGACACACGTTTCCTCAAACGAGGTTTCCTCGTCGGGTTAGTGGAACTTTCCCCACACTTATCCAAAGCATTATACTTGGCCACAATATCGTAAACAGTTGATCTTGGGTACTTGAAAAATTTAACTACTTCAGTGGCCCAGTGTGAAGAATTGATAATCGCAACTTTTCGGTTGTACACCTGTCCATAACATCTCAGCCACGAAATACAAATCTAAATTTGTCCAGATTTAACAGCCACACCCTGAACTGCACAGGATAGGGGTAGTTTATTGGAAGAAAACTAGTTTAATTTTAAACTTTTTTTCTTCAATAACTGCCTTCAACTACTATAATTCTACACTGAAAATGGATGTGTCACAGCTCTGCATACTTTTCTGATCACCAATTTCAGGACGTGTGAACAACAAAGTTCATTCTTGTCTCGTGTTTGGTGTTCTTCATAAATGTTGTTTATTTCATCAATCACAAACCACATAAATGGGAAGATTTGGGGTGGCTCAGGGTAAGAACATGTGGCTTGTTAAATCTATGTTTACATGTACCGTGAGTTAACTTAACAGCTGTCTGATGGCTTGTATTGGCATATTACTTGTGCTATAACTGACGTGTCTGAAAATATCTTACAAGGCATTGAGGAATGGAAGTATGTGTACCAAACAAGTTTCACATATCATAACAGTATTAACAAAATGTTGCTGTAGTCACTAGGCAGTTCTCAAGTAGCACAAAAGACATATGTTTAGTTTCTTGAGCAGAGGGATTTCCTTTATATACTCCGTATTTATGTACTTATCATGTTGTAGTGACCCAATGAAATTTGATTTTTAACAGTGTTCAATTAAAATCTGAAACTTGAACTGCGTGTTTTGCATGACATAACACCACATATTGCTAATTACACCAACTCAATGGGGTTTGCAAACACTTTCTGGGGACCAGTGAAGCCAACATGTTATTTTTGTATTGCCGAATTCATGCGGACCTGCTACACTGTGCTATGCTTACTAGATACGAGAATTTTTACGATTACCATCTCATGAACATAAAAGCCTTTGAACTATTAAAGTCTCAAATGCAGAACAGAACATACTCCATTATAATTACCTGTTGAATACTGGTTGTTTTTTAATTTATTTAACTTTTTCCTTGGGTCATCTTGAAGGAACAATCTTAAATGCAGCTTCATTTAAGCCCAGAATGAATATCAATTATTAAAATATAGGACATCAACAATTTCTGTAATTCTCTATTCATTTATTTGCCTGGCAAGATTAGGCCTTCTGAATAATCTCTTGCATGTAAGCAGGAATCCTCAGAAAATCAGTTTGCAGGTCTCAATGCAATTTGCATAGCACATAAGTAACAACAACAATAATCCCTATCTACTTCTATATCTTCTAACTGTACCGTATTATTTTCTAATTTTCTCTCAATCGATTAATTACTACAACAGACTTTATTAATTTGTTGCTTTTACTGTGTCTCTCAGTCCCAATAATCATTCAGTAAAAATTTGATGTTAACAGGATGGACATTATTGTAATACCTATGCTCATTACTTTAGTAATTATATAAACTGAAAATAAAAGGACAAATCTAGAAGAAACAGAAGTTCACACACTTGAAGAAATCTGGGGAAGAACTGACAAAGTTATAGGTCCTGGAAACAACAAAAATAGTTGTGATCTGCTGATATGGAAGCTAAGAAAATGTTAGCACAAGAAGCTTGAATGCAGCACAGCTTTGGATCAGATGTAAGTTTATGGGCAGTTTCTTCCACAGACATATGGATAAAATGGAGAAGGGCACTGAGAATGATTCAGAGTTAAGTACAGGTACAGGCACAGGCACAGGCACATGCATGAGGCTGGCAGTACAATCTCTTATTGCAGTTATGAAAGATGCAGTTGATTAAAAACTGATTAAGAGCACGGAGAGTGGAAAGTCATGTAGCCTGTTAGATTTCTTCCACTAACTGAGCACAATGAACGTTTTATTGCAGCCAGTCCTTTTTTCAAAACAACTGGTTACATGTTGTGGCAAGCTCTTTCTTCAACTCCAGCCCAACTTCGAAGTCCCCCTCCCCCCCCCCCCCCCCCCCAAATTGGTATACAATTAACCTTTGCAATATCAAGGGAGAGGGTATTTTACACCTACCTTTCAAACATAGTGTAGTTTAGTCATTTACTTTATATTTCAAAATTTTCCAAAAAGGTATTTGTTGTTTTTAATATCATTATCACATACCAGATTCCATAATTGTTTTTTAAAAAAAGTTTTTATGGTTATAAAGTATACCTTCTCCTCAGTGTGCACATTACAGAAAATGCGTGGGTATTGCTAAGATTGTGCTGACAGATATTTTCAGATTCTGCACTCTACTTATGCATCAGCAACTATTTAAAAAGAATATAGTTAATAAAATTTTACATTAGTTATTTTGTGGCAGGCACGAAGTAACCTAACCTTAGTATTACAAGTTATGGAAAATGTGTTGGTATTGCAAGTGTTAAATTATCTTAAGTCATTTAGTCTGCATACATACTCTTACAGCTTAAATCACAGCGCACTAACTTGCGAGACAGAGACGAGCTGGACAAAGATTGAATCTGTAACCTTCAAACTGGCACACTTGCCAGGCAAAGTGTGCCTTTAGGTCAGCTCTCCGAACTGTTTTGGCAACTGCTGGGCTGATCCCCAATACCTGACTTAACCCACTGTTAGAAAGGTGGATTCCGTACCACCAACACAAAGGTGAGGAGCACTACATCCCAATGCCTAAAACTATCCTGCCTTATTGATTTTCTGTATACGACCTCTGCTACCTTTTGTTTTACATTTCATTTCTTTTTCACTCTTTATTACAGCTTTATAACATTTTACAATGAGCAACTTCTTTATCTTTATGACATTTTACAATGAACAAATTAGTGCTTACATAGTGAACCCAACATGCATCAAATATCCGAGTTCTATATCTGAGCCTGTCAGGTAGCAGGTGCTTCAGCTTCAGCTTCAGCTTCAGGAACGCAGTCGGGACAAAGGAAGGTCACATGTTTGGCAAGACAAATGCACTGATCGCAAGCATGACATGCGTAGTTCCCCTTTTTGTCCTTGCAGCCTCGCAACCCACACCTTGAATTCTTCTTCACATTTTTTGGCAGAGGAGGTGCCACAACTTGGCTGCTGGAAATAGGAACGAAGTTTTTGAGGTGCTGCTGCAACAGTTTAGGAAGGTGTCCGAATGCTTGCTCACGTTTGTAAAGCTAACCTCAAAGAAGGGTGAGGGCGAGGGTTTTGAGGAACTGTGGACATGTAAGGATTGTCTGAGGTGAGTTGCAGATGTAGATCACTTGCGAATTGATTCCAGCGACATTGAGTAGCAAGAAGAAGATCCAAGTGGCCATCTTCTGCAAGTTCAGTCACTTCGAAAGTTCTGCACAACTGATGAACGGTGTCGATACTACCTTTGGTCTTACTGTAGTAGGTAATCACCTCAGCCTGCTTCTTGTCCCCTGTCAATATGAGCCTTAAGGTGGAAGATGGAGAGAAGAATCATGACCACCTCCTTTTTTTGGAATGTAGGACATCAAGGTAATCTGGTTCTGAATCCGAACATGCTGCTGCAGACTAGGTGGATAGTGGTCTGCGTGAATACCTTAGGGATTTCTTTTTTGTTTTTCCTGACTGTTCCAACCAGGCTCATACTGTGCTTGGTAGGAGTGTAATGGCCAGTGGAACACTGGTGTACCAGTTGTCCATCGTTAGGTTTCTTCCCAAACCAAATATCTTGGCTCTGAAGTGTTCAGTCACATCAGATGGGGAGTTGCTGTTGTGGAAAGCTCCGTCAGGTTACTTTCCGATGCACACCACTTTGCAGTATGTGTAGAAAACCTCAAAGTTGCACATGACGAAGATCTTTATGCCGTACTTGGCCCACTTTGGTGGGATTATTGAATGAAACAGCATTGGCCCAGAAACTCTTCAGTTTCTCGTTGAGAGTTACATCGCTATCGAGGATGTACTGTTCTGGCAGTTCTTGTTGGACTAGTTGAAGACTTCACGGACTGGACAAAGTTTATCTTGGGCACACTACGCCAGTCAGGTACAGAGATCATCAAACCTGAGACAACACAGGAGAAATCTAGCTCAAGTCATAGCCACCATCAGGGGGAATATCTCAACACCAGTCTCATTGGCGACACAGAAGCTTTCCAGGTTCATTTGTCCAGCTTCGGATCCACAGACGTTAGCCAGAGAAGCCTGAGGAGAGCCACGGCCACAGGTTTGTCCATCATCCCGTACAGGTTATCTGTCCTGGTCTTGTAGTTTTCGGTCTTTCTTCTTGTTGGTTCAGTTGATGATGATGATCTGGCCAATCTCTGGTGTAACAAAAAGACTAAGAGCTTCCTTGGGAGTCCTTGCATGTCTCTTTGGTCCAGGAGCTTCTCTGATGATGTTCCAAGATCCGACCTTAACCTTCTGCGGGCCTGGAGGATTCTTCACCCACTTGGTGGCCCCCTCCATTGTTGATGTTGATTATTATCATCATCATCATCATTATTATTATTATTATTATTAATTATGATTTTAGGGTGCAAAACAGCTACAGTCATAAGTGTCCATTCTGTGGCTTAGTGAAGGATAAAGACAGGAATTTAAATCAGCAGCAATGGGAGCGAACTCAAGAAAGAGGGAAACTGAAAACGGAAGGAAATCTTCGGGAAGTGCTATTGTGCTATTGAAAGGGGGGGGGGGGGGGGGGGGATGTTTCCCCCAAAATGTTTATAAACTCAAGGACGTAATTGGCTGAGTACGCATCATCTGCTAATAGGGAAGATATATCAGGCAACAGCTCTAAAAGAGCATGTAGTGGATTAAAAAATGGGCACTGAAGTAAAAGGTGACTCACCGTCCACGATTGAGAGCAGTGGGGACAAAGCGGGCGAAGATCGCCCCTTAAAAGATGTTGATGGCTAAAAAGGCAGTGCCCAATATGGAGTCTAGTTAGAATTACCTTCTCCCGACAACGAGGCTGGATGGAAGAGGTCCAAGCACAGGGAAGAGTCTTTATGTCCCGTAATTTATTATCTTGAAGTGCATATCAATGTTTGTGCCATAAAAGAGCAACACATCGATATAAAACACTCTGTAGATCAGCGAAGAGAACCATGCGAATAGCAGCCGAGCAGCAAGCAGCCTTTGCCACTATATTGGCTGCCTTGTTTCCACGTATACCAAAATTCCCTGGGACCCAGAGGAAAGCCACAGAGATGCCGTCCCAAGTGGAGCACGCGGAGGCAGTGCTGAATCCAGTGAACCTGAGTATGGACAGGATACAGAGCTTGGAAGTTGAGAAGAGAGCTGAGTGAATCCACGCATATAATATACTGTATCCACTGATGGCGACACATGTATTGGACAGTACGGAGAACAGTGTAAACCTCCGCAACAAATACCGAACACTGGTCAGAAACCTGAAATCTAACAGCGGTGTCGTCAATAATATAGGCACTCCCGACACCAGAGGTGGTCTTGGAGCAGTCATTGTAAATAAATGTGGCATCCTCTGCTTAAGATTTCATATTTATTTGGCTACTAGTTTAGACATTGCGTCAACACCATCTTCAGGCCTGAACACTTTGACAATATTAATTGTGTGCAGCTGAGTATTAGAAGTCTGCGGTGAGACCAATACATGCTCCACATGCAGGGTGGGCAGTAAATATGAAATCTAAAGTGCAGCTGGAGGAGTTTCATTTTTAATAAAAATTATACCAGCTGATGTCCCACCATCATCCAGTTTAAATATGGATGTATGAAGACCTCTTTAGTAGGTCAAGGAAAGGTGAGGATAGCGCAGTATTTACCCGTCAGGTGCACAGTGGGCTTTCTACTTTTCCGTCACTCAGATTTCCTCAATAATTCATTCATCTTTCAAAATAGGGCAATATCTAGAGGAATCTGTGTGGTCGCCCACACAGTTGATGCAATGAGGGGATGGGGGTGAACCCACCCTCCTGGGCATCCTTGCCACAGGTAACGCATTTGGCCGTACTGGAACATGACTGGCTGGTATGATTAAACCTCTGACACTGATAGCAACACATAGGGTGGGGGATGTAAGGGTGAACTGAAATTATCTCATAGTCCCCTTTAATGCTTGATGGAAGTTGAACTCTGTCAAACGTCAAGAAGAAATTGCAGGTCGGTACCAATTCCTTTTCAACCCATTTCATTACTCAATGTACAGCCATTACTCCCTGATCAGACAGGTCTTTCTGAATGCCCTCATTTGATAATCCATTGAGTGATCTTGTATAATAAACCACCCCACGTGAAGAAATTAAAGTACGATGCACTTCCACCCGGACAGGGAAGGTGTGTAACAGTGTAGTTCGAAGCAATTTTTGTGCCTGGAGGGCACCATCTGTTTCTAACAAGGTGCCATTTCGTAACCAGGAACAAGACTTTACAGGACCTGCAATTGTGTCGACAACTTTCTGAACAATGAAAGGCTTTACTGTTGAGAAGTCTAGATCTTTGTCAAACTGAGGAACAACTAGGAACTTTGCAGTGATGGAAGAATTTTCTGTGGCTGCGATTTATCTAGCTTTCTCTTGTGGGCAGAAGTTGTAGAAGCAGAAAAAACGATTGCGGAAGTATCCTCCATGATTACCGGCTTCTCCAATGGCATGCTCCTGCCCTATGGGGGCCCTTTCTGAGGGCACTCCCGCCTCATGTGAATGTGCACACTTCAGGTCAGATCGCCCGAGAAACGGACGGAGGGACCAATCGGCACCTTTGGAAGGTACCAGCTCAGGTAATCACCCCTCCCTGGGATTGGCCTTTACCAGGGTGTATGTACGTATCCTACTTGTCTATCTGTGGCGGGGAATTATTGCATTACCCCATCACAGGCTACGCGCAGTTCGGACTTCAGACATGCACGGGAAGGAAGAGAAGATTTCTCAAATGAATGGAGAAGAAGGTAAAGAGAAGAATCAAGGAAAGAGCAGGACAAAGTAAGGACAGATACTTGATATTGTAGAGATAAAAGAAGAGAACCACTTCATTTGTTCACAAGTATCCGTCTCAGGAGCTAGGCGCTAAACATATTCCCAAACAGAGGGAAAAGGAGAAGGGAAAGGGAATGGGAAGGTATGCAGCCAGGAAAGGAAAAGACCTGCATGAGCTCGGGGTCCTGTGCTTGCCATGCACGTATCCACAAGAGAGTTGTGGGCCCCCTGGAGGGCCACTTGGTGACACCATCCTTTCCGAGACAGAAGTCATCACACTTGAAATGGCTGTCAGTTTCGCCATCAGTGGTATCCTCATTTGAGTGTCTTGTTCACACTCTCCTCACCCCTATCATTAGCAGGTAGCGGCTGGTGCAGTTGGTGATCCTCCACATTCTTGGCTTCCTCCTCCTCTTTCTCCAAATTTTGCAGTAGCTCCTTCAGCTTAGCACTTTCCCATCCATATAATGACATCTAAAATATGATACAAGATGTACAACTTTACTTCCGCTGTCTGCCTATAGGTGGCAACAACGGTAAATAGCGGCCAAAAGAAACAGATTGCATGAATCAGGCAGTTAGCTTGGACCTCATTCAAACATTAGTCGATTTGTTTCTGCATCATAAAGTTGTTCTTGATTGAAAATGTCAGTTTATTAGCCTAATTCTCGTAATTTGTGGGAGGTGTTACTATTTTGTTTCAATGTGAAGAAAATAGAGGCTGAGTCTCATAAAATGCTCTTAAGTACGTATGGTAAGGACGCTTTCAGTGAAAGAATGTGTAGTGAGTGGTTTCAATGTTCAAGAATGGTGATTTTAACGTCATAGTAGTGGAAGAGAGAATGTTTTCGAAGATGCAGACTCAGCATCAAACTCAAGAAGAATAGGCACGATTAGTGGGAGTGACATAACAAGCCATTTCAAAACATCTCAAGGCTATGGGCATGATTCAGAAAGAAGGAACTTGGTCCTGCATGAACTGAACCAAGAGACATTGAATGGAGTTTGTGTGTTCGTGAACAGTTGCATCAGAGGAAAAAACGGAAGGTATTTCTGCATCGCATCGTGACCGGGGACGATAACCCTGAACACAAAAAATCATGGGGATATCCCGGCCATGCTTCCACGTCAGTGAACAAACCGAATATTCACGGCTCCAAGATAATGCTCTGCATTTGGTGGGACCAGCTCGGCATCCTGTACTATGAGGTGTTAAAACCAAGTGAAACAATCACAGGAGCTCATTACTGAAAATAATTAATGTGTCTTTGCAGAGCACTAAAAGAAACAGATGCAAGACAGCGAGAAGCATGGTAAAAGTGATTTTGCAGCACGACAATGCTCGACCCCACGTTGCAAAAGAGGTCCAAACGTTCTTGGAAACATTGAAATGGGAAATCCTACTCCACCTGCCGTATTCTCCAGACATTGCTCCCACTGCCTATCACCTGTTTACAACAATGGCGCATGGCCTGACTGACCAACACTTCCGATCTCATGAAGAAGTCACAAATTGGATAGACTAGTGGATCGCTTCGAAAGGTGAACAATTTTTTCAACGCGGGATTTGTACACTGCCCGAAAGATGGGAGAAAGTAGTGGCCAGCAATGGAAAATACTTTGAATGATACACGTGTAACCAATTTGTTTCATTAAAGCCTTAAATGTTGGGGAAAAAACAGCGGAAGTAAAGTTGTACACCTTGTATAATATGGAAACACTAGAATTAAATAATTATAATATAATACAACAGACAAATACCAGTGGCCCAGTTATGAAACAACAACTGTTATTTACATGAGAAAGTTGCAATAATAAATTATGATGCAGTATTACAGGTCTACAAAGCACGTGTTTCTTACATCTGGCACAGTAGTGTTCAAAATCCAGGCAGCAAGCATGGAAAGGTTGGGTGCAGTAAACCCCAACAGAGAGAACGAAGATGTTTACCTGTCAACATCCAGTTCACAAATGAGGAAAACACATGGAGCGCACTTGGATAAATGCAACTGACAGCTATTCACAACCTCAGCAGTGCCCCATGTTTCCATACCAGTGTTATACACTACAGTACAGTCTGTGGGGATACTGCACGCTGGCTTTCTGTTGAGGGTTAAGAAAACATGATACATAAAGCATTAAAATGATAAACAGTTCACGAGATCTGTAGATGGATGGCACACACAGCTTCCCTTATTTATGTTAACCAATAACTGAAGGAACTGTGGCTGGCAAGTTACATACAATAAAATATTCCAAACCGGGCAAGCAGCAGACCCCATATGATGTCTTATTCACTGCGAAAACCAGCATTTTATCTAATCTACAAAGCCAACAATATGGCCAATTGTTGTACAGATGTTACTAAAACAAAGGATGTGTTATAGTGAGAGTTTGCACATGCACAGTTCTGGATCTTTCCTACCAACACTAGTTTTTCTACATCTCTCCTCTCCTCAGCACAGCTGCCCAACTCTGCACCTATCAGCCCTGTTCTGTCTTCACTATAGTCCTGCTCACTTTCACAGCAGGACATCACCTTCCCCCACCCCTACTCTGCTGTTCCCCCATCTCACCACCCCATGCCCCCCCCCCCCCCCCAACTAACCACCAGATTGCTGCTTACGTCAGATGCAGGTGTAGTCCAACAGTCAGGAGTCTTTGTCCAAAAGTTAAAAGTTTAGCAGTCTTTTCATTATGTTGAACTAAAAGCAATTTTTGGAAGGAAATGAAAATGAAATATCGCTGAACAAATAACTGTAACCTATGCAGAGTGTACGAAGAAACTCATTCAGTTTTGTAACATCAAAACGTTACTCACTTTTTTTTTTTTTAAGCAAACTCCTCCCTCCACCCTCCTATTTCACTCTGTACAGCTAAGTATTAACAACATGGATGCCTGCAAAAATATACTCCTCGTAGCTACTGAAACTTGTGGGAAAAAAAGCCTGAGAAGGAGGAAGAAGATGGTGTCAAGAAGATTTTAATAAATTATGGGAGGGGGGGGGGGGGGGGGACACAGCATACCATCACAATGACTTTTCTTTCCTCTCAGCTGAGCTATATACCAATCAAAAGCAGTAATTTCACTGCACTTTTAAATATTAAGTATTTTAAAATTTGTGATTTATATTAATGTACGTTAATTCTTATAAAGAAGAAAACAGCAACCAGCCACTATTAATACTGCTATTTATTTAGGTAAATAGCGCCATTACCGTTTTCGAACTGGGAAGTTCATCATCAGATGGCTGTTCACATGATGAAAGAAGGCAGGGACAAGGCCTCTGCACTGGCATGTTTAGATGTTGGTCAAAAAATAGATTTCATAATTGTAGCAAGACGAGAACAGTATTCAGCTTTGTAGGCAGTGTGCTGCCTTGTCAGGCAAGGAAACTAAGGGTTTATAGTCAGTAATAAAGCGAAACTTGGAGCCACACAAAAATTTGTAATTCCTGAAGAGCATAGATTATGGCAAGAGCCTCTTTTTCCACCTGAGAGTAATGTTTCTGGGCCACAGGGAGAAAGATTTAAAGCCAAAAACAACAGGTTGTTCAGAGCCAACAACATATTGGTGCACTAGACAGCACCAAGGCCATACTGTCAGGTGTCAGTTGCCAAAAAGATGTGCTGATCCAGAGAGAACATAGCTACACAAGAGGCCAAGAGTATTGTGGATTTCAACACTTGAAAAGCATGTTCACAATCCGGGCTCCGGCAAAAAAGTACATTCTTGCACAACAAGGCATGCAATGGCTGAGCCAATGCAGCAGCACCCAGCAAGAATTTATGGTAGTAGGCTACCTTCACTGGAAGGCCCGAAGCTGCTCCATGGACAAGGGGCAAGACATAGATGTGAAAGCAGAGATGTGGTCTGGCAGAGGGCAAATTCCATCCCACGAGACCTCAAACCCAAAATAAACAATACAAAGCTGAAAACACTGAGATTTCGCGAAATTAAACTATAAGTCTGCGGACCATAAGACAAAAAACAAAGTGAGCAAATTTTTCATGTGGCTGGCCATGGAAGAGTCTGTGACAACAATATCCAGATAATTAACCTGCAACCAAACAGACCAGAACCTGCCAAGACTCTTTTATCCAAAGGAATCTGCAGATGCACTGCAGGCAAATCAATTTTAGAAAGTACAGGCCACTCGATACTTTCTCCAACAGTTCCTCCTGGTGTGGGTAGGATACATATCCATGAATGACTGCATGTTGACAGTCACTCCGAAATCATCACAGAGGCAGTTTCCCTGACAGTTTCAGAACTACAGCCAGCAGAGACAACCATTCACGAGCCGTAACACACTGCACTACCTCTAGAGATTGAAGTGCAAATAATTCTGCTTTCACTTGACCTCTCAGGGCGACAGGAATAGGACGCCCACGACAAAAATGAGGCCAAGCTGTGGATTTCAAAAAAATATGAGCAGAAAAATTTGTAGCACACCCTATACCTTCCGAATATCAAGTCCAAAAACTCCTCACACTGTTTCCAAATGAGAATATGGTACCTGACTGGACACACGGTGAACAGCGTCGGTGAAAGAAAATCCAAGTGCCTGAAATCCATCCATCCCAATCAAGTTCTCGACACTGGCATTAGCAACCAATAAAGAGGTAATGGAACACACTATTCACTTGTAAGAGGCAAATACTGTACATTGTCCCATCAGTGCAATGTTCTGTTTGTTATAGATTACCAGCTTCTGCATGACTGGTGCAATGACAGCAAGCCCAAACTTTCATAGGTTTGAGGATTGAATAACGTCACTGCACCAGCTTTGTCACCCTGTAGCCACAGCACTTGGTGGAAAACACTTATCGCGCAACTTGGGAAAGTCACAAGCACTGGAGTCACAAACTGTCCACAATCTATGTGGCATACGGTGAACAACACACAAGAGGCGATGTGGCCTCCTCCTCCTGGCAAGCATTACAAGTAGCCCAGCGCTTACGGCACCCCACATGCTGCTCTGCGCATACTGGCAGCCGATTCAAGTCCACATGCGTGGCTAGACCACACTTGGCATGCCCCCCCCCCCCCCTCCACCTCCTCAATACATACACCAGTAGCAGGATATACTAGAAAGAACTAGGATAAATATGAAAAGTAACTTTGAAGCTTTGTCACTTTTGACATGTCTTAACCTATAAGATATATCAAACACAAATGTGGCAGTCAAATTTTAAATAATTTGAAACAGCTGGGCTTCTGGGCCCAAAATTTTCATCACACATTCCCACGTGCGTAAAAGGAAATGCTTCTTGAACCATCATTTGCAATATTTTATCACTACCTGCTAGAAATGTCAACAGTTGTGATTTCATGCTCATCGAAAGCAGTTGTAGTTACGAAGTATTGCGCAGTCTGCATCCTAAAGCCTTTGACACATATTGCTCTCAACATTGTTGTTTTTTGTTGCACATGGCACATTTTCTATGCAACTT
The DNA here is from genome assembly GCF_023897955.1 of Schistocerca gregaria. Lineage (NCBI taxonomy): Eukaryota > Metazoa > Arthropoda > Insecta > Orthoptera > Acrididae > Schistocerca > Schistocerca gregaria. The sequence continues at coordinate 111,385,220 of NC_064928.1, read as the reverse complement.
AAATTTTAGTTTCAAACAATGGAAACTCCAGGTAGGAATATCAACAATGTAGGAAAAGATAGATTACTAATTACCGCAAAAAAGACATGTCAAGTTGCAGACAGGCACGATTAACATTGTATGTGTGTGTGTGTGTGTGTGTGTGTGTGTGTGTGTGTGTTTACTGATGACGGCTGTGACCAAAAGCTGTATGTGAGTGTCTTTTAATCGTGCCCGTCTGCAACTTGATATGCCTTCTATACAATACGTAGCAATCTATCCTTTCCTTCATTGTTAAATTTTATTTTGGTGTTATCCTCTCATTTATGTTTTATTACTATCATCTTATTCTGCATTAGTGAGCTCAAGTTAAATTCTTTGTTAGAGTACCAGTTCTTGCCAATCAAAATTACAGAAATTTAACTGTACACTGAAACAATGAAAAATTCCCATAATTCTAAAAAATTCCTGGGGTTTCCCAGATAAAAAAATTCCCACATTTCCCAGCTGAAAATATAAACCCTAGAGAATTCATGAATATTCACTCAAGTATTTCTTAAGCAAGTTATCTTGATGCACATAAGGTAATCACATTTTTGCAATTATATTCAAAGCACACCATTTGTATTATTAAAAGCAATAGCGAACGTGACATTTTGAGTTAACCATCTGAAATCATAAGCTTACAAAATCGTACCTATCCAACAAAATGATCAAGAAGTTAAGAAATAAAGCAGCAAACTATTCACCAAAGATATTTTTTTCATATCTGAATTGTGTTATGCTAATGCTGAAAATAGAAGATCTCAAATAGGAAAAGTCTCAACAACTGAGCAAAACTCTGCTGGATATTAACAAGAACAACCTGTCGGAGAGAGTTCACAGTCCAGTAGGTAATAGGAAGCAACAAAGACTGAGGGTTCTCTTTCAGACCTAGTCTGCACTGGTTAGGAACTTCTTAAATGTAAGTTCAGCACAAAAAACAGCTGTGCCAACGGAGATGGTGCAAATTTCCTGTAAACAGCGTGCCAAACAAAATGAACTCTTGTTACTCAGACACCATTTATAAAGGTGTCTATCAGAGGTCCAATTTCCACAATTTACAGGGTACCCTATCAGGTAACAGGAACATCACAACCTTTATTTGTTGCCGTCCAACTATTGGTTAAGTTCACTTTTGCCAACTGTCACCCCCAGCAGACTGCCATACCTTCTCGTCGAGCTGCCGGCAGCCGCCTTGAAGGGCGGCAACAGCTTGCTTCCAGCAGGTCCCAGACTGCGGCATGGATATCCTCTCCACAGCCTGCTGGTACTGGTCTCTCCCCTCACGCTCCAGCTCTGAGAGAGCCACATCGCTGTGCAATGGCTCCTCAAAACTGGACTCCGTCTGGCACCAACATGCCAACAGCAGCAGCAGCAGTACAGAAGTTGCCGTTGCCATAGGGAATTTGTGATCTGCATTTCAAAAAGAACCTATGTAACAACTTCAACAAAACTTTCTTAAATCACAATTTCTATTAAGTAGACACACTGTAACCTACAACAAATTAACTTGGAATCATTATTTTGAGCAGTTCCAGAATTAGAATTCCATCTTCCAGTGCTTATTACACGCTCGTCTGCCGTAACCTCACATTGTTGTCTACGAGTACCTTGATATTCTAACATCACCAGGAAAAATATTACGAGGAGGAAAAGATTAATGTAAAATAGTTCCACTTGTGATAAGAGCTGTGTTCAGCACAAAGCACAATTGCACTGAGGCAACAACCCAGCATGGTGCATGCTACATGGAGCAATTCGACTAGGCTGATACAAAATAAGCCTCGGGTGGCACTGCAGCACAGTCTTTGCAAATTGTTGCCTGTCCGAGCTACCCAGTTGCCAACAAGAAACAATGTTTACACCTCATCACCAGCTGTCGCCAGACTGTGGAGCTTTCACGTGTGATGTGAAGTGAACGATTGACAAAGCAATTTATTCAAGATTATCATAATTATAATGAAATAATACGCAAACAGTTGCGTAAAAGAAATTTAATTTCTTGTCAATTTCAGGCACTTAGTGCCCTTCTTCAGAAGGTTAAACCGCATTATTTGAGTGTGTCAATAATAAAGTGAGTGAACTACATGACCATGGCATTTTGCTGTATGCACTTTATTGTTGACATTTGAAAATAATACAAAAGGCATAACCTTCTGAAGAAGGGCACTAAGTTCCCAAAACTGGTAAAAAAATTAAATTTCTTCTATGCAATTGGTTGCTTATTATTTCATTATATATGGCTACAGTTGTTGAAGTTGAATAAAATACTATAATAATTCACGTAAACTGTGGGACATAGAACGACTGACAACTAAGATAATCGATTAAAAAATAATAACCTGGGACAGCTTGCCAAAAAATATGGCCGTAGTGCTTTGGGAGCAAAGAAGAAAAAATTAAGAATTTATGGACAACTTTTCACTGCAAATGTATACAATCTTACCAACAGTCAATAAAATTGGTACATCCCATGAGAAACGAGGTAAACGGTTTGCATATGAGTTACTAAGCTGAAAGAAAAAAATTCGCAACACCAAGAAGTACACTACTGCTCATTAATTTCAATAACCCAATAAATGACATCTACTTCTCTGTAGATAATACTGTGAGTACGATTGAGGAAGCAAAGGAATAGTACAACAGTTGTACACACCATGATTTTTGTTTGTGGTCATCGAGATACAATAGTTTCCAACAAACGATGTGTAGGTAAACATTATGTACCTATCTGATATGTTTGATTACCTATTTGCTGACAGACACTGCATTTGGTGCACCTGAGTTGTTCCCTGTTGTGATGTGATATCTGCAGTGAACAGCAAGCATTGCTGCGATACATAACATGTGGTTCCTGCACGTCAGTTCCTTCGTGACACTCAAGTGTGGACATCGCTAGTATTGCTCCAAGTGTGGAGATATCCGTAAAAAAATGTGCTGCAATTGCAGCACTTACCCAAGCAGGTCCATCTATTTGCCAAATCACGAAACAGTATAGTTTGTCTATAGGGGGAGTGCAGGAGACAACAGATAGCAATAAGGACATACCACAACCCGGACGACTTCATAAAACAACTAAAAGTGATGATAAATATATCATAATTACCAGTAAGAGAAATAGAATCAAAACAGAGCCCCAAGGACAGCTCCGAGCCAGATGCCCTGTAGCGTGTAATCCACTGACCCCAAACCATTGCTATCTGTGACTTCTGAGGTGTCAACTGAGAGCTTATTGGAGGGTAAGGTGAAGGCCTCTTTTGTTTTGGGATGAAAGCTGGTTAAGTCTCAGTGCCAGTGTTGGTTAGAAGCAGTCCAGTTCAGGATTTGCAACCAACCTGTCTGTGTATTAGGCACATGGGACCTACACCTGGAGTTATTGTGTGGGGTGCGATTTCATATGATGGCAGGTGCACTCCAATGGTTATACCATGTGCCCTGACTGCAAATGTGTACGTCAGTCTGATGATTCGACTTCTTGTGCTGCCATTCGCAACAGCATTCCATTTTTGCCCCCCCCCCCCCCCCCAAGAGGAACATTCTCCCAGATACTGCTATAACATAATCTAGAGAGTGCCAACACGTTTCCTTTGCCTGCTCAATCACCAGAATTGCCTCCAATCAACGCATATGGGACAGCATCGTGTCATTCACGAACAGCATTATCTCTCTCTGTACTGACCGAACAAATGCAACAGACATGGCACTCCATCCTACAAAGTGACATCCAGCATCTGCACAACACAATGCATGCATGTTTGCATTCAACATCGTGGCAGTTACATCGGTTATTAATGTACCTGCATTTCATGTTCATGATCTTGCAATGTTAATCACTTAAACATGTTATCTAGACAAATATATTCTTAAAATTTCATTACTGGATATTAATTATGTTTAGGTTTTTTTCCTGTCAGTGTGCGACACAAAATGCGTGCAATGACACCACTCTGTGACTCCTTTCATAGTAACAATACAAATAAGCCTAACAAAATGTCATGAAAGGGTTGGTTGGTTTAAAAGGGGCAGGGAGTGGGGGTGGGGGGGACCAAACTGTGAGGTCATCGGTCCCTTGTTCCCAGTAGAACAATTACCCAATGGAAAGAAGAAAACAAAGAAGACATGGCATAATAACAGAAGAAAGGGAGAACCCGAAGAACGTCAGAAGGACAACAAACAGTACAATGGACAAAACAGGACAAGAAAACCACATAGATATGCTAGAAACAGGGAGAGGAGATTAAAAACAAGAAAGCTAAGAGAGAGAAGCCAGACACTCTGCAACACATTAAAACCTCCATCCTAAGAGCCCTAGGGTGGAGGACAATCAAATGATAAAACCCACCCTAACGAATAAAACGTAAAACTAAAGCTGTTTTTGAGGAATTGTCGCCCAACACCAAAGGTATGGTGCTGGGAAAGTTAAAAGTCCGCCACACAGCAGCTAAAAGTGGTCAGTCCAGCAAAAGGTGGACAACTGTAATTTGGGAGCCACAGCAACAGTGAGGTGGGTCCTCTTGATGGAGGAGGTAACCATGTGTGAGCCACGTATGGCCAATGCAGAGTCGACAAAGGACAACCGATTCCTTGGGAGAAGCAAGCAGGGGAGACTTCCACACATTCACAGTCTCCTTAATGAGATGCAGTTTGTTGGGCATACTGTTATGACACACTGTCTCCTGAAGCCGAAAAAACTTGCGGCGCAGGACCAAACGCAGGCCAGTTTCAGAGGCGCCCATCTCCAGGAGGCGTTTCGGTGTAGCCTACTTGGCCAGCATGTCAGCAAGTTTATTGCCTGGGATGCCGATGTGTCCTGGGGTCCACAGAAATACCACTGAACGACTGGACTGTTTCAGGGCAGAGATGGACTCCTGGATGTTTGCTGCCAAAGGATGGTGAGGGTAGCACTGGCCAGGGACTCCAAACAGAGAAGAAACGACTCTCCACAACAGGAACGGATGTACTGAAGTGCACGAGATATGGCCACAAGCTCTGCAGTAAATACACTGCAGCCAGAGGGCAAGGAATGCTGTTCAATATGGCCTGTGTGTACATAGGCAAAGCCAACATTACCATCAGCCATTGAGCCGTCGGTGTAAACAACTTCAGAGCCCCAGAACACGTCAAGAATCAAGAGGAAGTGACAGCAGAGAGTGGTGGGGTTAAGGAGTACTCAGGGCCATGCAAAAGGTACAAACGAAGCTTCGGCCGAGGTGTACACCATGGAGGTGTGCGTGAATGGACGTCAAGTAGAGGTGGTAAAGGGAAAGATTACAGTTTGGAAAGAAAGGAGTGCACGTGAACCGCAATCATGAGCCCTGACCTGGGCCATCGATGCGGGAGATGAACTGCCACGGTTGGGAAAAGGAGAAGGTAATTCGGATGCTCAGGAGAACTACGAATGTGCGCAAGATAACCGGCAAGCAGTTGTGCATGTCGAATCCACAATGGAGGGACTCCGACCTCCACCAGGACACTTGTCACCGGACTCGTTCTAAAAGCTGCTATCGCTAGGCGAACGCCACAGTGGTGCACTGGGTCGAGTAAACGCAATGCTAAGGGCACCGCCAAACCGTAAACCAGACTCCCATAGTCAAGGTTGGATTGAACAAGGGCTCTGTAGAGCTGCAGCAGTGTACAGTGATCTGCATCCCAGTTGGAGCTGCTCAGGCAGTGGAGAGTACTGAGGTGCTGCCACCACTTCTGCTTAAGCTAAAGAAGGTGAGGTAGCCAAGTCAATCAGGTGTCAAAAACCAGTTCTAAGCATCGATGTCTCCACTACAGTGAGTGGATCGTCATTCAGTTTCCGGATGAACGGTACGACGCCGACAGAAGTGCATGACACACGACTTCGCAGCTGAAAACTGGAAATCGTGGGCTAAGGCCCATGACTGCACCTGGTGCCCTGTAGGCACCGTGCAGCAACACTAGTATTGGAGGAGCAATACGAAATGCAGAAGTCATCCGCATACAGAGAGCTGGTCCCCCCAACTGATGGCCCTACAGTTGCTGCTAGGCAATTGATGGACACCAAAAATAGATACACTCAATACAGAACTCTGTTCTCCTGAATACCAGGGGAGTTATGGGAGACACGTAAAAGTACGGAGTGACAGGCAGGTTTGGATAAAAATTGAGAGCGGGCCACGGAGACCCCACTCATACAATGTGGCAAGGATATAATGTCGCCAGATCGTGTCGTATGCTTTACGTAATCAAAAACGGCGGCAACCTGGTGTTGGCGTCTGGAAAAGGCTGTTCAGATGGCAGACTCGAGGGACACAAGATTATCAGTGGCAGACCCTGGTGGAAGCCACTCCGACATGGAGCCAGTAGGCCACGTGACTCCACGACCTGACCCAAACGCCGACACACCATAATTCCAGCACCTTACGGAGAACGTTGGTGAGGGTGATGGGACGATAGCTATCCACAGCAAGCAGATTTTTAGTGGGTTTTAGTGCTGGAATGATGGTGCTCTCCAGCCACTGCAATGGAAAGACGCCATCGCACCAGATCCAGTTGAAGATGACGAGGTATGACTTGTACTCAGACAAGAGGTGTTTAATCATATGACTGTGGATCCGATCCAGCCCAGGAGCTGCGTTGGGGCAATGTGCAAGGGCGCTGAAAAGCTCCGACTCTGTAAATGGGGCGTTATAGGGTTCACTGTGGTACGCAGTGAACGAGAGGACTTTCCTTTCCATCTGCTGTTTAAGGGTGCGAAAGGCTGGGAGGTAGTTCTCCGAAACAGAGGCTCGAGCACAGTGCTCTGTAAAGTGCGGCAATCGCATTTGTGTCCATACAGAGCATGCCATTGATGTTAATGCAAGGGACACCTGTTGGGGTCTGGAACCCAAAATGACGTCTGATCTTCATCCAGACTTGGGATGGTGACATATGGCAGCCAATGGTCGAATTTACCTCTCTCAACAACCCTTTACCGTCGTTTTATAAGCAGGCGAACATGGGCACGGAGTCGCTTTAGAATATTAGGTGCTCTATGGAAGGGTGCCACTTACATCGCTGCAGAGCTCACCAATGTTCTTTAATTGCCTCAGCGACTTCCAGTGACCACCAAGGGACTTTCTTTTGCCAGTAGCACCCTAGAGAACGAGGGATCGCATTTTCCGCCACAGGAATTATCATTGTAGTGAGCAGCTCAATCACAACATGGATGGCACCACGTGGGAGAGATTCGAGGGTGACAGGAGTGGTCAGTGCTACCTAGCCTGCCTTGTTTAAAGCCCATCTGGGTAGGCGTCCGTGGGCATGATGTCGGGACAGTGACAGGAAGATGGGGACGTGGTCATTACCACACCGGACGTCATGTGCTCTCCAGTGGATAGATAGGAGTAGTCCTGGGCTGCAAATTGATAAAACAATGGTCAAGTAACTTTCATGAGCCACACTGAAATGTGTGGCGGCCCCAGTATTTACGTGGGGGGGACAGTAAATTTTCGATATTTCTGCCACAGCCAGTAAGCATGGTGCTACCCCACAAGTGGTTATGGGCGTTAAAATCTCCCAAAAGTAGAAATGGGTTAGGGAATTGATCAATCAGTGCAGCCAATATGTACAGGGGTACCACACCATCTAGAGGGAGATATACATTGCAGACAGTTATTTCCTGTGCCGTCCATATCCTGACAGCCACAGCTTCAAAAGGAGATCGAATAGGCACAGGTTCACTACATATCGAGCTCAGGGCATAATCACAAACTCCACCTGACACTACATATCGAGCTCAGGACATAATCACAAACTCCACCTTACATTGTATTATATTCGCTACAGTTCTTGTAATATTCCCCTGTAGCTGTGAAGGGCAGGGGTCCGCATTGCCAGGAACCAGGTTTCCTGGAAGGAAAGGCAGAAAGCACGTGTAAAGCTTGCTAGTTGCCGTAACTCAGCCAGGTGGTGGAAAAAACTGCCGCAATTCCACTGGAGGATGATGTGATGGTGAGACTGGGAAGGCACGGCACTCTCAATGGGGTAGTCTACGCCTCACAGTCACCTGCTGCGACTGACTTATTTCCTGAACAGGCTATATCCAGTGTGTCTGAGGGTCTGGTGAGATCTAGGTCCTCAGCAGAAGCCAGAATCCTCACCTCATCCTCATACGCAGAGCTTGTAGGCAGTGGTGGTGTGGGTGCCATCACAATTCCCTAGGTCATTGAAGTCTTCTTTCTGGATTTCTCTCGCTGATCCTGTGGTTTGTCTGGCTGCGAGGGCGTCGCTAATTCAGCCTCCGGGACTGAGGATGATAATGAAGCTCTACGACCAGCTGCTTTTGGGCATTTCAGCCACTGGCAGGTGTCGTCTTTCTCCTAGCAGAAACCTAGGAAGGGAGTGACCCAAGGGACATCTTCCTAGCGAGAGGAGCCGAAAAAGACTTAAGCTTCTCCAGTTTAGATGTGGGGACTGGTGTCTCCGATGGTTGGAGGCACAGTGCTCTCAAGGAAGGTGGTGCAGGAGCAACAGGGAGGGAAGCCCCCCTCCCCCCCACCATCAAGGGGAAAGGTGTAGTCTTCCGGCCCTGAGAGCTGATTGGAACTTGCTGATCTGATGGGGCTACAACTGTTCTCATAGCAGAGGCATAAGACCAGGCTACTTGTTCTACAAAAAAAAAAAAAAAATGAGGCTTCGTCGAGACAAAAAGTCCCCAACAGCTCTTGTACATACGAGGTACCAGGGCGAATAAGGTTTGCTGCCACTCCTCCTGGTGAGGCCAGGGAGGGAAATGATTTACGATCATACTTCCTTGCATTGTACTGAGACTTTGAACACTTAAGAGACTACTGGTGTTTTATCACCGGCAAATGATGATGTGGTATGCTTCATCACACATCATATGCCCTGATACCACCTACTCCGACCAGGGGCCCTCTCCACAGGTGCCACCCAGCTGCAGCAAAAGTCACCTGGCAGGACGGCCGTTCCCAGGAGACCAGATGCCCCAGGGTGACAGGCATCTACTTGTTGGCATACATGGGGAGTTAACGGCACATGCATCAGCAGAGCAATCCCTGTGTGGTCAGGGGGCTAACAAACAACAGGGTACAAGGCAGCCCCACCACAACTGACTGGTTACCATGTTGGATATCAAGTGGCAAGAATTCCACGGTCGTCATTGGCACAGAAAACGACACTGCATAGTGGGCAGAGGAAAATGCACCCAAGAAGGTGTTCTTGCTCAAGAGATGGAGGATGAGCTGGACTGCATTGCCACGACGAGAAAGTGGGCTAAAGATCTCAATGTACGAAGCACCATGTAAGGAGCCCTTCCCCAATTGGCTTGCTCTTCAGGAAAATTTTGAAAAATGGAGGTCAAACCCTACAGGGGACCATCACATAAAGGCTGAAACGTGTGATACTCCTTTTAGTCACCTCCTACGACAGGCAGGAATATCTCAGGCCTATTCTAACCCCCAGGTCTGCTGGGTGGGTCACGAAAGTTGAATTTTGCTACACTGTAATCACATGTACAGCAAGTATTTTCATCCAACACAGATCAGATGTGCTACGCCACTAGTGCAGGGAGCAAAGTTTTACATTAGAATACTCGAGTTTCATTCCAGGACTAAGTGATTTTTTATCTCTCCAGTAAAAGTGTAGAATACACTGCTTCTTTGTTGGTATACACCTTACAACAACTGTTTTTCTAACACTGAAAACAGCAGTTATTCATCAAGACATGTCAGAAATATTCATAAAGAATAATCAGTTAAAAATAGATTCCTTGTCATATGACAGACATAAGAACAATACTTATCAATGTGGAGATGTTAAACATACATACTATATTGAGAAGAACAGTCAGTTGCAGTTTTTTAAATACGTTATTAGAGACAACATGTGTCTCAGTTCTACATTAGTATTAAATAATTGATTGTGTTTTGTACGAGATCTGCTGTAATTGCTGCATAACAATTAAGAAGTCAGATATCAATTCACACACTCTACAATTAAAAATAAAGAAAGAAAAGAAAAAAAAAAAGATATACACTTCCATCATAATTGAACTCTTGAACAAATGTGGGAGCAGTAAGATATTTATTCAATTACAACTGTATGGATCCGCAAAGCCAAACAGTGTTATGACAACAATTCTGGGTGAAGCAATCCATAATTATTATATGGCAGTTTGAAATCCTGCAGACACTAAATGTCCTGCACGAGGAACAACCACCAAACACTCTCTTCTGTATTACCATTTGGATCTCACTGACAATATTATAATTATTCTAGGAAAAAATACATATTTACATACATTTTATACAGTAATATAAGATACGTCATAGCGTCACAGCAGTGTGTTGAGATTTTTCAGATATGCCTGTACTTTAAAATCATGGATATATTGCTGTACATAAAAATGGATCACAATTTGAGAAAAGGTGTTTTTCACAGTTCCAACGTAAACTGGAAGCCAAAGGACGGATTTGACAATAACATAAACGAAACTTCCTGGCAGATTAAAACCATCTGCCAAAGAGGGACTTGAATCCAGAATGTTTGCCCTTCGTGAGCAAATTGTCTACCAACTGAGCCTACTATGACTCACAACATGCGCTCAAAGCTTTACTTCAGCAGTAGCGCTTTCCTGCCTTTGAAAGGCAAAGATACCAGGTTAGAGTCCCAGTTCGGCACACAGCATTAATCTTCCATGGAATTTCAAATTGGAGCACACACTGCTGCAGAGTGAACATTAATTTGGTATAAAAAACATTTGCAGCCATGTGATATGAAAGCATTGAGCAACACAAAGGTTTATATTACAGTCGTCACAACAACACTACTGCTATATTTTTACTTTCAGCCTGTGTGCATCATGCACACACCTGTATAACGTGCAGTTCCTTATTGGATCTTGTTTCTTCACAGTATGTGGAAGAAGTGATGGAAAATTATTCTATTCCCATAAGAAGTCTGGGACTAGTGTTTGAAAATGGATGATCTGATGCTTTTAAGGCAAAATCATCTTTTTGATGGTTCAAAATTATCATCTTTGTAACAGTAATTCAGACAGAGTGTGGCTTCTTCTTACTACCTTATATAATAAAAAGGAAAACGTCATTTCCTAAAACAAGTTATATAAAATGGACAAATACTACTCTGTGACATTTTCACTCTTTTCACTTGCTAGGCTGTTATCAATTCTCTCCATCATGTTGTAACCACAACAGCCATTAGCTTTGACATCTCCAGAGCTCTCGTATATTCAGCCAATATGCTATTATTTTCCCCTCTTTGAAAAGCAACATTTCCCCCTTTTCAGCTTTCTATTATGAAACATTTGAGAGATGCCTCTGAGACAGCTGCACAGTACTGTGTGGATCAATCCTTTGAGGCCAGCCAGTTGAGGAGAAGTTCAATAACTATCAAATTAAAAGAATAATCTTTGTTCAGCAGTAGCTTAATAGCTGCCACTACAGTTTGAGCTCAAGTATAGTTTGTCAAACTTTGTAAAATTTCCCATGTATACAATTAAATACAACACACCAGTTTGGGACTAACAAAGTGTAAATGAACCGTGCTCTTTTTAGTGGCGGATATTGCACCAAATCAAATCTTTATTTCTGCAACATATGATGTCTCTGGTGTTCGGATTAGTGGGAACACAGTTATTTGCAATAAGCATATAGTTACAACAAATCTGGCTTACACACAGAGTTTTGAATTAAAGAATTGCCAAGAAACTCTCACATTTTGTCACTAGTGGGGTCTTTTGTCTTTCCACATAGAAATGTGTGTTCGGCAGACCTGTTCATCTATATGACGATGATGGTCAATTCGTTGTGTCATCATCAATGAAACTGTGAGTAAATAATAATAATAATAATAATAATAAAATGTTTGACAACTCGTTCCTTATTGTAGAGTATAAAGAACACAGACACACTCAGGGAAACCTTTACAGGTAACAAAATAGTGGTGGAGGTATCTAATTCAATGCCCTCTCCCAATTCGACACTCAACTATTGGCAAAAAAAACTAAACATGGGTTTAAAATGTTTAAGCATTATCGGTGTGTTGCAAGAATCTACTCAGCATATTAATCTCTCCTTAATTTGAAAATATGGGATAACTCATCATTTTATGTAAACTGGTTGATAAACAGATTTTGTAAAATGAAAGGAATAAAGAAGATAAAATTATGTTCCAGCTCTGAATGTTTCGATATCTGCTTATAAACAATCACAACAGCCAAGAGAATGCAGAACTCTGCAATACTGCGTCAACATTTCAGCAACACATAACTAGCTATGTACTCAATAGATTCAGATACAGCATATCATGCTCAAGAAGCTAATGTTGATTTTAAAAAGGGGTGCTAACTGAACGGCAAGCTAAAACATGTTGTAATTAACATGGTACAACATCTAACTAGTCTGATGAACTGTATCATACAACGAAGCATGTAGGAGATGTGACAGAAAGCCACACCTTTCTACCCAGATCTCCTCCTTACTTGTGACTATGTTTTGCAGGAATGATAGATTCCTGTTACACATCGATGAAAACTCAAAATGTTTACATTCATGTTGGCTTCTCCACATTATTGAAGTTTACGCACCACAGTCTCCCTCAAGTCCGACCTCTTGTCCATGTCATGGGAGGCACGCAACAGCATGAGGCAGGGGATTGACTGAAGCGGTGAAGTACAATGCAGACGATGTGTGTCGCAAGATCCTATTGTAGCTGTGAATGTCCTACAGTAAACACAAAATATGATGGCCAACAGGGCTCTGGTGTAGCTACAATAGGCACAACACACCAGTGGTGGAAACCCATTTGCTTTCAACAATCAAACAAGCCTCTCACACAGCACAAAATAATAACAGAGCTTCAACTTACCCATATATTTGTGACACACACACACTAGCCTAGCTAATTTCAAATTTATTTAGTAACATTCTTAGGGAGTCATCAATTCTGTGAAAGTATATGCCGCATTCACTGATGTCATTTGTCATTAGGCTTGTTGATTGTTGACCCACATTGACAAGTCTCCTTTCCATTATTAATTTCTTACTAAAACTTGTAAGCACTTCATCTATTTGTGGAATTTGCTCAAGAACATCACAACAACACTGTATTCATTTCCTTTGCTTTTTAATGGAATTTGCAACAAAATTCTATATTTAAATGTTACATAATTGTACTGCGCTGTTACATCTTCACATCACTACATTAAAAAATCTACCTCAGCCCTGTGTGTTTGATATTAAAAAGTACCTGGTATCACATATCTCCACATGCGTGCACAATGCTGTTTGACTTTTGGCCCAGCAGCTTATTGTGTAACTTCTACACTTCGCTCTCATGTGTCTTGGCCACTCCACGTTCAAACTTCATACAGAGAGCAAGCATGAGGTCTGATCAACACCCGTTCATGCGACACTATCTACTATTCCTTTCAATACTATCAACTATTCCATTTGCACTGGTGACAGTGCCTACCAGCAGCAGAATAACATGAATGGTGCCTCAACAAATTTTACTCAGCTTTAGGTCAATAATTATTTGTAAGCCATGGAAAATGACTGCTAGAACAAAACCAGTTTAGCGATTTCAATATTTTATGAGCAACTGCAGCAATATTTATTGTCTACACTCTCCATCTAACGACATAAGTGTGAACACAACATGTAAAGGTGTTACAAAGAACAACCTTGTATGTTGTGAAGAACTGCACTGACCCTGCTTGACCCATTTCATATTTCCCTCCATATCGTATGCAAAATGGTGCATTCATAGCTGGCGATCTCCTGGGCCTACTGGATAACTGCAGAGTGAAGAGAGGATAATAACCATAACCTTAAAGGAAACTGGCATATCAGCTATATGACAGAACACTTATTGGATTTGCCAAGCAAAATCGTTCCTTCAACACAGAAGCCAATGCCTTAACTACTTCAATACATTCTTTGGTGTTAATCATGGCTTCTTTACAGAATATGTTTCAGAGGTACTCGAAAATAACATTTTCTTAAAAAGCACTGTACAAAAAGAAGAGAGCAAAATTATCTTTTACATCCTATGACACTTGTAATGCCATATTACATAGATGAAGTGGGAGGGTGGGGGGGGGGGGGGGGGGGGCAAATATTACGGTTAACCTCAACAAAGATGAAGAAAATGACGAAATCTTCTCAAATACTAGGTAGGTTTTAAAATTAACTATTGCTTCTAATCTCACTACAAAAGATTGATTCATTCATTTACCTACTGTGTAATGGCTGTTAAAACTACATTGTTTACTTTTAGCAGAATTATTGTGTAACTGTTAAACAAAATAATTTATGGTAGCAAATGTGAGAGCAATAAGATGCCATTTAATAAATTACAACTGTACGGATCTGCAAGGCCAAACAGTGTTATGACAATTCCTGGTGAAGCAATCTGTAGTTATTATACAGCAGTTTCAAATCCTGCACATACTAAATGCTCTGAACGAGGAACAACTGCCACATACTCTCTTCACTACATCACAATCTTGCATCCCGCCAGTGGCATTGTAGTTACAAAAGGAAAAGAAAATAATCGCTATCTACTGTGTGTACCAAATCATGTATTTTTTAACCACTTTTGCACTTGCTGATTGAGCAAACTAAATGAAATATTAAATACACTGAGAAAGATCTTCCATTGAACAGTCTGCTGTGTTACAATTCTTTCATTCTGATCAAACAGCTGGTGTTATAATGCTGACAATTGATCACTTTTCAGGAAACAACTTCACACAATACTGCGTAAGAACTTTCTTCAAACAATACAACATATTTATAATTGTGTGTGAAAATTTAAGTTATTAAGATGTTTCTTCTAAAGTATTCATATGGAGTGTAGCCATGTATGAAAGTGAAACATGGACGATAAACAGTTTCGACAAGAAGAGAACACAAGCTTTCAAAACGTGGTGCTACAGAAGAATGCTGAATATTAGATGCGTAGATCACATAACTAATAAGGAGGTATTGAACAGAATTGGGGGAGAAGAGGAGTTTGTGGCACAACTTGACAAGAAGAAGGGACCGATAGGTAGGTCATGTTCTGAGGCATCAAGGGATCACAAATTTAGCAGTGGAGGGCAGCATGGAGGGTAAAAATCGTAGAGGGAGGCCAAGAGATGAACACACTAACCAGATTCAGAAGTATGTAGGTTGCAGTAAGTACTGGGAGATGAAGAAGCTTGCACAGGATAGAGTAGCATGGAGAGCTGCATCAATCCAGTCTCAGGACTGAAGACAAGAACAACAACAATTCAATCACTGAACTACTGTGTAAAGGCTGGTACAACTACATTGCTTATCTTTAGCAGTTATTGTATGAGTGATCAAACAAAAGATTTTTGTATTTGTTAAACAAAAGAATTTATGGTAGTAAACGTGGGATCAATGAGATGCCATTTAATAAATTACAACTGTACGGATCCGCAAAGCCAAACAGTGTTATGACAACAATTCTGGGTGAAGCAATCCATAGTTATTATATGGCAGTTTGAAATCCTGCAGATACTAAATGCTCTGAACGAGGAACAACTGCCACATACTCTCTTCACTGTATCAAAATCTTGTATTCCACCAATGGCACTGTAGCTACACACGGAAAAGAAAAGTTATCTACTGTGTGTAGCGAATCATGTATTGTTTAACTGAACTACTGTGTCAAGGCTGGTACAACTACATTGCTTATTTTTAGCAGTTATTGTATGAGTAATCAAACAAAAGATTTTTGTATTTGTTAAACAAAAGAATTTATGGTAGTAAACGTGGGATCAATGAGTTGCCATTTAATAAATTACAACTGTACGGATCCGCAAAGCCAAACAGTGTTATGACAACAATTCTGGGTGAAGCAATCCATAGTTATTATATGGCAGTTTGAAATCCTGCAGATACTAAATGCTCTGAACGAGGAACAACTGCCACATACTCTCTTCACTGTATCAAAATCTTGTATTCCACCAATGGCACTGTAGCTACACACGGAAAAGAAGAAGAAGAAGAAGAAGAAGAAGAAGAAAAAAAAAAAAAAAAAAAAAAAAACGTTATCTACTGTGTGTAGCGAATCATGTATTGTTTAACCACTTTGGCACTTGCTGATTGAGCAAACTAAGAACAAACTACATGAAATATTAATTACAAAAAGAAATATCTTCCACTGAACAGTCTGCTCTGTTACAATTCATTCATTCTGATGAAACAACTGGTGTTACAATGCTGACATCAAAAACTGATCACTTTTCAGGAAACAACTTCACACAATACCGCGTCAGAATTTATTTTATATTATACAACATATTTATAATTGTTTGTGAAAATTTAAGTTATTGAGGTGTTTCTAATCCCACTATAAGAGATCAATTCAACCACTCAACTACTGTGTAAAGGCTGGTACAACTACACTGCTTAAATTTAGCAGAATTATTGTGTGAGTAATTAAACAAAAGATTTTCGTATCTGTTAAACAAAAGAATTTATGGTAGTAAACGTGGGATCAATGAGTTGCCATTTAATAAATTACAACTGTACGGATCCGCAAAGCCAAACAGTGTTATGACAACAATTCTGGGTGAAGCAATCCATAGTTATTATATGGCAGTTTGAAATCCTGCAGATACTAAATGCTCTGAACGAGGAACAACTGCCACATACTCTCTTCACTGTATCAAAATCTTGTATTCCACCAATGGCACTGTAGCTACACACGGAAAAGAAAAGTTATCTACTGTGTGTAGCGAATCATGTATTGTTTAACTGAACTACTGTGTCAAGGCTGGTACAACTACATTGCTTATTTTTAGCAGTTATTGTATGAGTAATCAAACAAAAGATTTTTGTATTTGTTAAACAAAAGAATTTATGGTAGTAAACGTGGGATCAATGAGTTGCCATTTAATAAATTACAACTGTACGGATCCGCAAAGCCAAACAGTGTTATGACAACAATTCTGGGTGAAGCAATCCATAGTTATTATATGGCAGTTTGAAATCCTGCAGATACTAAATGCTCTGAACGAGGAACAACTGCCACATACTCTCTTCACTGTATCAAAATCTTGTATTCCACCAATGGCACTGTAGCTACACACGGAAAAAAAAAAAAAAAAAAAAAAAAAAAAAAAAAAAAAAAAAAAAAAAAAAAAACGTTATCTACTGTGTGTAGCGAATCATGTATTGTTTAACCACTTTGGCACTTGCTGATTGAGCAAACTAAGAACAAACTACATGAAATATTAATTACAAAAAGAAATATCTTCCACTGAACAGTCTGCTCTGTTACAATTCATTCATTCTGATGAAACAACTGGTGTTACAATGCTGACATCAAAAACTGATCACTTTTCAGGAAACAACTTCACACAATACCGCGTCAGAATTTATTTTATATTATACAACATATTTATAATTGTTTGTGAAAATTTAAGTTATTGAGGTGTTTCTAATCCCACTATAAGAGATCAATTCAACCACTCAACTACTGTGTAAAGGCTGGTACAACTACACTGCTTAAATTTAGCAGAATTATTGTGTGAGTAATTAAACAAAAGATTTTCGTATCTGTTAAACAAAAGAATTTATGGTAGTAAACGTGGGATCAATGAGTTGCCATTTAATAAATTACAACTGTACGGATCCGCAAAGCCAAACAGTGTTATGACAACAATTCTGGGTGAAGCAATCCATAGTTATTATATGGCAGTTTGAAATCCTGCAGATACTAAATGCTCTGAACGAGGAACAACTGCCACATACTCTCTTCACTGTATCAAAATCTTGTATTCCACCAATGGCACTGTAGCTACACACGGAAAAGAAAAGTTATCTACTGTGTGTAGCGAATCATGTATTGTTTAACTGAACTACTGTGTCAAGGCTGGTACAACTACATTGCTTATTTTTAGCAGTTATTGTATGAGTAATCAAACAAAAGATTTTTGTATTTGTTAAACAAAAGAATTTATGGTAGTAAACGTGGGATCAATGAGTTGCCATTTAATAAATTACAACTGTACGGATCCGCAAAGCCAAACAGTGTTATGACAACAATTCTGGGTGAAGCAATCCATAGTTATTATATGGCAGTTTGAAATCCTGCAGATACTAAATGCTCTGAACGAGGAACAACTGCCACATACTCTCTTCACTGTATCAAAATCTTGTATTCCACCAATGGCACTGTAGCTACACACGGAAAAAAAAAAAAAAAAAAAAAAAAAAAAAAAAAAAAAAAAAAAAAAAAAACGTTATCTACTGTGTGTAGCGAATCATGTATTGTTTAACCACTTTGGCACTTGCTGATTGAGCAAACTAAGAACAAACTACATGAAATATTAATTACAAAAAGAAATATCTTCCACTGAACAGTCTGCTCTGTTACAATTCTTTCATTCTGATGAAACAACTGGTGTTACAATGCTGACATCAAAAACTGATCACTTTTCAGGAAATAACTTCACACAATACCGCGTCAGAATTTATTTTATATTATACAACATATTTATAATTGTTTGTGAAAATTTAAGTTATTGAGGTGTTTCTAATCCCACTATAAGAGATCAATTCAACCACTCAACTACTGTGTAAAGGCTGGTACAACTACACTGCTTAAATTTAGCAGAATTATTGTGTGAGTAATTAAACAAAAGATTTTCGTATCTGTTAAACAAAAGAATTTATGGTAGTAAACGTGGGATCAATGAGATGCCATTTAATAAATTACAACTGTACGGATCCGCAAAGCCAAACAGTGTTATGACAACAATTCTGGGTGAAGCAATCCGTTGTTATTATATGGCAGTTTGAAATCCTGCAGATACTAAATGCTCTGAACGAGGAACAACTGCCACATACTCTCTTCACTACATCACAATCTTGCATCCCACCAGTGGCATTGTAGTTACAAAAGGAAAAGAAAATAATCGCTATCTACTGTGTGTACCAAATCATGTATTTTTTAACCACTTTTGCACTTGCTGATTGAGCAAACTAAATGAAATATTAAATACACTGAGAAAGATCTTCCATTGAACAGTCTGCTGTGTTACAATTCTTTCATTCTGATCAAACAGCTGGTGTTATAATGCTGACAATTGATCACTTTTCAGGAAACAACTTCACACAATACTGAGTAAGAACTTACTTCAAACAATACAACATATTTATAATTGTGTGTGAAAATTTAAGTTATTAAGATGTTTCTTCTAAAGTATTCATATGGAGTGTAGCCATGTATGAAAGTGAAACACGGACGATAAACAGTTTCGACAAGAAGAGAACACAAGCTTTCAAAACGTGGTGCTACAGAAGAATGCTGAATATTAGATGGGTAGATCACATAACTAATAAGGAGGTATTGAATAGAATTGGGGGAGAAGAGGAGTTTGTGGCACAACTTGACAAGAAGAAGGGACCGATAGGTAGGTCATGTTCTGAGGCATCAAGGGATCACAAATTTAGCAGTGGAGGGCAGCATGGAGGGTAAAAGTCGTAGAGGGAGACCAAGAGATGAACACACTAACCAGATTCAGAAGTATGTAGGTTGCAGTAAGTACTGGGAGATGAAGAAGCTTGCACAGGATAGAGTAGCATGGAGAGCTGCATCAATCCAGTCTCAGGACTGAAGACAAGAACAACAACAATTCAATCACTGAACTACTGTGTAAAGGCTGGTACAACTACATTGCTTATCTTTAGCAGTTATTGTAAGAGTGATCAAACAAAAGATTTTTGTATTTGTTAAACAAAAGAATTTATGGTAGTAAACGTGGGATCAATGAGATGCCATTTAATAAATTACAACTGTACGGATCCGCAAAGCCAAACAGTGTTATGACAACAATTCTGGGTGAAGCAATCCATAGTTATTATATGGCAGTTTGAAATCCTGCAGATACTAAATGCTCTGAACGAGGAACAACTGCCACATACTCTCTTCACTGTATCAAAATCTTGTATTCCACCAATGGCACTGTAGCTACACACGGAAAAGAAAAGTTATCTACTGTGTGTAGCGAATCATGTATTGTTTAACTGAACTACTGTGTCAAGGCTGGTACAACTACATTGCTTATTTTTAGCAGTTATTGTATGAGTAATCAAACAAAAGATTTTTGTATTTGTTAAACAAAAGAATTTATGGTAGTAAACGTGGGATCAATGAGTTGCCATTTAATAAATTACAACTGTACGGATCCGCAAAGCCAAACAGTGTTATGACAACAATTCTGGGTGAAGCAATCCATAGTTATTATATGGCAGTTTGAAATCCTGCAGATACTAAATGCTCTGAACGAGGAACAACTGCCACATACTCTCTTCACTGTATCAAAATCTTGTATTCCACCAATGGCACTGTAGCTACACACGGAAAAGAAGAAGAAGAAGAAGAAGAAGAGAAAAAAAAAAAAAAAAAAAAAAAAAAGAACGTTATCTACTGTGTGTAGCGAATCATGTATTGTTTAACCACTTTGGCACTTGCTGATTGAGCAAACTAAGAACAAACTACATGAAATATTAATTACAAAAAGAAATATCTTCCACTGAACAGTCTGCTCTGTTACAATTCATTCATTCTGATGAAACAACTGGTGTTACAATGCTGACATCAAAAACTGATCACTTTTCAGGAAACAACTTCACACAATACCGCGTCAGAATTTATTTTATATTATACAACATATTTATAATTGTTTGTGAAAATTTAAGTTATTGAGGTGTTTCTAATCCCACTATAAGAGATCAATTCAACCACTCAACTACTGTGTAAAGGCTGGTACAACTACACTGCTTAAATTTAGCAGAATTATTGTGTGAGTAATTAAACAAAAGATTTTCGTATCTGTTAAACAAAAGAATTTATGGTAGTAAACGTGGGATCAATGAGATGCCATTTAATAAATTACAACTGTACGGATCCGCAAAGCCAAACAGTGTTATGACAACAATTCTGGGTGAAGCAATCCGTTGTTATTATATGGCAGTTTGAAATCCTGCAGATACTAAATGCTCTGAACGAGGAACAACTGCCACATACTCTCTTCACTACATCACAATCTTGCATCCCACCAGTGGCATTGTAGTTACAAAAGGAAAAGAAAATAATCGCTATCTACTGTGTGTACCAAATCATGTATTTTTTAACCACTTTTGCACTTGCTGATTGAGCAAACTAAATGAAATATTAAATACACTGAGAAAGATCTTCCATTGAACAGTCTGCTGTGTTACAATTCTTTCATTCTGATCAAACAGCTGGTGTTATAATGCTGACAATTGATCACTTTTCAGGAAACAACTTCACACAATACTGAGTAAGAACTTACTTCAAACAATACAACATATTTATAATTGTGTGTGAAAATTTAAGTTATTAAGATGTTTCTTCTAAAGTATTCATATGGAGTGTAGCCATGTATGAAAGTGAAACACGGACGATAAACAGTTTCGACAAGAAGAGAACACAAGCTTTCAAAACGTGGTGCTACAGAAGAATGCTGAATATTAGATGGGTAGATCACATAACTAATAAGGAGGTATTGAATAGAATTGGGGGAGAAGAGGAGTTTGTGGCACAACTTGACAAGAAGAAGGGACCGATAGGTAGGTCATGTTCTGAGGCATCAAGGGATCACAAATTTAGCAGTGGAGGGCAGCATGGAGGGTAAAAGTCGTAGAGGGAGACCAAGAGATGAACACACTAACCAGATTCAGAAGTATGTAGGTTGCAGTAAGTACTGGGAGATGAAGAAGCTTGCACAGGATAGAGTAGCATGGAGAGCTGCATCAATCCAGTCTCAGGACTGAAGACAAGAACAACAACAATTCAATCACTGAACTACTGTGTAAAGGCTGGTACAACTACATTGCTTATCTTTAGCAGTTATTGTAAGAGTGATCAAACAAAAGATTTTTGTATTTGTTAAACAAAAGAATTTATGGTAGTAAACGTGGGATCAATGAGATGCCATTTAATAAATTACAACTGTACGGATCCGCAAAGCCAAACAGTGTTATGACAACAATTCTGGGTGAAGCAATCCATAGTTATTATATGGCAGTTTGAAATCCTGCAGATACTAAATGCTCTGAACGAGGAACAACTGCCACATACTCTCTTCACTGTATCAAAATCTTGTATTCCACCAATGGCACTGTAGCTACACACCGGGGGAAAAAAAAAAAAAAAAAAAAAAAAAAAAAAAAAAAAAAAAAAGGTTATCTACTGTGTGTAGCGAATCATGTATTGTTTAACCACTTTGGCACTTGCTGATTGAGCAAACTAAGAACAAACTACATGAAATATTAATTTCAAAAAGAAATATCTTCCACTGAACAGTCTGCTCTGTTACAATTCTTTCATTCTGATGAAACAACTGGTGTTACAATGCTGACATCAAAAACTGATCACTTTTCAGGAAACAACTTCACACAATACCGCGTCAGAATTTATTTTATATTATACAACATATTTATAATTGTTTGTGAAAATTTAAGTTATTGAGGTGTTTCTAATCCCACTATAAGAGATCAATTCAACCACTCAACTACTGTGTAAAGGCTGGTACAACTACACTGCTTAAATTTAGCAGAATTATTGTGTGAGTAATTAAACAAAAGATTTTCGTATCTGTTAAACAAAAGAATTTATGGTAGTAAACGTGGGATCAAGGAGATGCCATTTAATAAATTACAACTGTACGGATCCGCAAAGCCAAACAGTGTTATGACAGCAATTCTGGGTGAAGCAATCCGTAGTTATTATATGGCAGTTTGAAATCCTGCAGATACTAAATGCCCTGCACGAGGAACAACTGCCACATACTCTCTTCACTACATCACAATCTTGCATTCCACCAATGGCACTGTAGCTACACACGGAAAAGAAAAGAGAAGAAGAAAAAAAATGTTATCTACTGTGTGTAGCAAATAATGTATTGTTTAACTACTTTTGCACTTGCTGATTGAGCATACTACATTAAATATTGATTACATTAAGAAATTGGTATCGTAAAAGATCTTTAGCAATTTTTCCACTCATATTTTCATCACAATACAAATCATTGAAATTAGGAACATAAGATTCAAAATAAACACAATCAGCATTACATATATATTCATAAAGTTGAAGTACACTTGAATGACTTGTTTCAATTTGAATATGCTTAATGACATTTGATAACACTATCACTAAGTGTACAAAGTGTTGTATTTGATCTCCATATAGAAGTTTCTATTACTTTATTAATTGGTACACTCAAATTATTTATTACTACACGTATGACTTGAATCTGGATTTACATATAATTTCATTTCCCTCTTTTTGTGTCTCCACCATTAAGACGTGTTGATATACTTTATTGTTTGAGTTGAATAAAATTGAGCAATCATATAAAACAGTTTTTCGTCCTCGATCCATGAAGAGGATGTAATAACATTGTTGTTCTTTCTAACTGAAATACTGCAATAAATTTCTTCCGCTTTGTTCGTTGGATCTGTTAAAAACTGTAGCATATTCTGACTTCCCAACTATATTAGTGAAGTATATTCTGAAGTAACATCTGCACCATCCATTTCGTCTGTTACAGCAATGGACGACGTGGATGTGTTCCGAGTTCGTTTCTGATTACTCTGCAAGGATGAAGAGAAATCTGTTTCTTTGATTTTGTTTGCAAAAGAATCTAACGCAATTTGTATTGGCTTTGGATGAACACAGTGTGTGTCCAATCCAATCCTCTGGATACACAAGTAATTAATGATGTTGTCTGAGGTGATTTGTCCCATTCCTCTTCAATTTTCTGTAAAGTTTGTAAACGTTCAAGTTGATTTTCTTTTTTTTTCAAAGTGAGAACGTAACCATAAAACGAATTTAGACATTCTTAAGGATCATCAAATAAATTAATGATTTTAACTAATAGACTTACAATTTCAATTACGTCTGTCAGTATCGTCGTCGTCACTTGTTAAAGTTGTTATTTTGGTTTTCTTAGGGGAGTTACCTCTTTTTGTTCTTCTGTATCAGAAGTTTTTCTCTTACGTCCTGTGCCTATATCTTTTGCTGGTTTCGTTGGTCTTGCATCGTCTTCGTCTGAATAGTCAGAAGATTCTGCTGAAATGTCATTTTTAGACATATTAAAAAATAAATGTCTGTCTTTTTGAGTTGGAGTAAAGTATTTAAATTGTACTTCTCCAGTACTAATAATAGATCTATTAAAAAAAAAAACATTAACAGTATTTTATAAATCACATTGTGTTCCTTGATTTACAGAAGGTATTAAATCTTTAGTGAAAATACTTTCAATGCGTTCTGCAAATGCAGCAGTTAAACATATTCTACAAAATAAAATATCACTCATTTGTAATATAGTTTCAAAATAACGAGCTTTTGATGTACAAAGTATTTCTTGAGTAGTAAACCCATAATGATCCTGAGTCGGTTGTTCAGTTAAATATAACACATTACTAGGTCGGCTCACAAAATGGTTATTAGTCAGTATTTGTAATTTTCCTTCATCTTGAGTGTTAATAATAACATTTAACTAACAATTTGTACACAATACATTGTATAGAACATGTCTACACATATGGTCATAATGTCTAAGACAGTAATTGCGTGGTTGATTAAGTGATATTAATTGATAATTTACATTCACAATTTTAATCCTATATTGTAATTTACACAGTGTATCAGATCGTGTCCACGTTATTAAATCTTTATCTTTTAATGAACAAATTCACATAAAATGATCATATCTTCTAAAAGCGATAGCACTCCAATTAAAATGTCTTTCAAATTCTTTGTTTCTAATAAATAATTTGTAAGTGATATTCATTACGGCATTGTCATATAAACAGCTTGGCCACTCCAAACCTTTTAATACTATTTTTGTCCACCGTACTGCAAGTCTCTTGTAGATACAGGCACTTTTTCATCAATACATGCGGCCCAGTCTGCACGACGACGATTAAATTGGTCATCAGATTCTCTACTACGAATTTGAGATAGTTCTTCATCGCCATCACTATCACTTTCAAAAATTAAGCTTGGTTATTCATGTTGTCTCTGAGGAAACGATTCATCGCTCAATAACGAAAGACTGATATTACTTTCGTTGGAATCGGATGAACTCATTGTATCGCTCCGAGATCAAGCGCACTAATTAAAAAATTCCTTTGTCTTCTACATGCCACTGTTTGCAAGTGAATGTTTCACTGTTCAGCCCAATGACTATAACATTTGTTCATCAGGTACTGACTGCAATTGTCGTTCACTCCAACGCTGCCCCTTATATACATACTTGCAACTTCATTTGTAATACAAACGAGGACATTTTTACATAACTGATATCTTGCCAACGACCCCCAGCCACTCACCGGCCCTCGGCCGTGACGTCACGGCAGCCACAGATTGCTACTTTCACTTAACTGGCCTTTTTATGATTCTTTTATAATACCACATGATAAATCTGACGATAATAGAAATTTATTTGCTATAATATATATATATATCTAACTGTGTGTGAAAATTTAATTTACTGAGGTACTCTCAACTTTATGAATACCTCATAAAAAAGTGTGGGCCATGCATTGCCAATATCTGCTGACTGGTAGGTAACAGGAGATAAAAAGTTCTTGTAATATGATACAATGGCATTTGTGGAATAGAAACAGTTGCTTAACCCTTTAAAATAAAGGCTTTTTCACAGAATACGTTCCAAAATTTGGTATTTTCCTTAAGAATTAAAAAATATTATTCAGTAAAACAAATTTTATTTGATAATGCAAAGATACAAAATAAAGGCCATAACAATAAGTTAAGAATTTTTTGAAGTCCCTGCAATCAAAAATTATGAGTATATTTGTGTATAAAAAAACTGAGGAAAGTTTGAGAAAAGTGTCTCTTTTTCACAGTTCCACCGTAAACTGGAAGTTACAGGACAGATCTGACACTAACCTAAATGAAACTTCCTGGTGGATTAAAACTGTCTGCTGGAGTGGGACTCAAATCCAGAATGTTCGCCTTTTGAGGGCATGTGCACTACCAACCAATCATGAATCACGACCTGCCCTCAAAGCTTTACTTCAGCAGTATCCCTCTCCTCCACGTGAATGAGAGGTACCGTGTTAAGAGTCCCAGTGTGGCACATAGCTTTAAAGTTTAGTAGTTTCAAATCGACACACATTCTGTTACAGAGTGAACATTCATTCTGATGAAACTTATGTGTTTGTAACCACAAAATATTCATGAAAGCAAGGAGCAACGCAAAGGCTTACAGTACAGTATTCAAAACAACAATGTCATTGTATTTCTGCCTTCAGCCTGCCTGCCTGTGTCTTGCACAAAGCTGTATGATCTGAAATTTGTTATTGGATTTTGTTTCTACGCAGTAGGCGGAGTAAGTGGTGGTGAAGTTCACTCAACCAAGAATTTGGGACTGGTACCTGAAGATGGATGACCTCCTGTTTTTTAAGGCGAACTATATTTTCCATGTTTCAAATTGCCTTTTGGAAAAGGACAAACATATTTCATAAAACAAGTTCTATAAAGTGAAAAATACTATTTTCCCCATCTTTTCAATTGCCAAAGTTTTTTGCAAGGAGCTGATCAACCTCATCAACTCTGTCCACCATGTTGTATACCACAATTGCTACTAGTATATTAAAAACAAAGATTCCAAGACTTACCAAGTGGGAAAGCGCCGGCAGACAGGCACAATGAACAAAACACACAAACACACACACAGAATTACTAGCTTTCGCAACCGATGGTTGCTTCTTCAGGAAGGAGAGGGTAAGACGAAAGGATGTGCGCTTTAAGGGAGAGGGTAAGGAGTCATTCCAATCCCGGGAGCGGAAAGACTTCCCTTAGGGGGAAAAAAAGGACAGGTGTACACCCCCCCCCCCCCCCCCACACACACACACACACATCCATCTGCACATACACAGACACAAGCAGACATATTTAAAGACAAAGAGTAAGGGCTTACTCTTAAATATGTGTGTGTGTGTGTGTGTGTGTGTGTGTGTGTGTGTGTGTGTGTGTGTGTCTTTCCTTAGGGAAGTCTTTCCGCTCCCGGGATTGGAATGACTCCTTACCCTCTCCCTTAAAGCCCACATCCTTTCGTCTAACCCTCTCCTTCCTGAAGAAGCAACCATCGGTTGCGAAAGCTAGTAATTCTGTGTGTGTGTTTGTGTGTTTTGTTCATTGTGCCTGTCTGCCGGCGCTTTCCCGCTTGGTAAGTCTTGGAATCTTTGTTTTTAATATATTTTTCCCATGTGGAAGTTTCTTTCTATTTTATTTACAATTGCTACTAGCTTTGACATCACACCTCTCTTATCTTCAATCGAATTGTTATTACTTTCCGTATTTAAAAAGCTTCAGATCCCCTTTTCTACTATATTATATTAATATTGTAAATGCCAGCATCAGGAATTTTGTCCTGTACATCTGGCAATTTGGCTTACAATGCTTTGAAGTAAAGAATCAGTATGACACACTTGCATTTTGTCACTGGCATCGTCTTCCCAGTTGGAAATGTGTTTGGCACACCTATTCACCTGTACGAGCACTTCCACGAAATCATGATCACCAGTTAAACGGCAATTAAACAACAATAAAAGACTTTTCAACCTGCTCCTCAGTAAAGAGTATAATGAAAACTAATACTGTCAGGGTGGCCTAGCAGCAACAGCTGGTCAACTAGCAGACTTTGTAAAATGAGGGAAACTAATTCTAATGTAACTATGTTCTAGTTTTCTCTCTTCCAAATCTCATTTTGAACATCACAGCAGACAACAGAATGCAGGAACTCTGTATGTAACTGCCATAAAATCTGAACAAAACATAGCATGCTGGGCATTCCATAGATACTAATAGAGCACATCACATTTAAGGAACTAATGTTACTGATTTTAAAAAGGAATGCTAACTGTATTATAAGCAAGAATATTAATTTCAATGGCACACATGATAGGAAGATAGCATACCACAACATACTATAATTAACACAGTATATTAGCTAGTTTGGCAAACAGTATCATAAACAAAGCAAGTCCAATGGAGAGAGAAAATGGAGAAGAGTGGAGAAAAAACGGGCATGTGCATTGGCAGAGGGTGGCAAACAAAGAGGATGTGAGTCTTCCACCCTCTTCATTTGGCACCCTCTGCCAATGCACCCACCCACCTTTCCCTGCTCTCCTCCTATTTCGCTCCTTTTCCCCACCTCCCTGTCCCATAATACTGCACCTGTCAGCATTCTAGTCCCTGCACGCTCTGGCAGACAGCACTCCCAGCCCCCACGAGTACACTGCTATCCCCTCCCCTGCCCCCTCAGACTGCTGATTCCATTCCTAGTGAGTTTCATTCTGGTCTGAGCTGCCAGAGTTGGTGGTCATGTGTGCGTGAGATGTGCTTCCTTGTGTGAATTAATGGTGTAAGTTTCTCTTTCTTCTTCTGATGAAGGCTGTGGCAAAATGCTAACTGTCTGAGTGCCTCAACTGTGCCCATCTGCAACTTAACCTGTCATTTCTACAGTAAATAGCAATCTACCTTTTCCTACATTGCTAACCCAATTCGTATTAGCTGTAAACTGAAAATTTGAGTTCTAATTCTGTGCTGAGTTGTAGGCAGAAGCTTTTCTGTCTCAAGGAAAATTATTATATTTGAACTGAGAATACATTCCAGAATACTGAAGCAACCTGATGTTAAGGTTATTGGTGTATTTATGTGGGTTTGTTCTTTTACCCTTATACTTTGGAGTCATCTGTGTTTTATCTAGGCTCTTTGATACTTTGCGCTGGGTGAAAAAATCGTGACAAATGCTGGTTAAATAAGGGGCCAATGTTGTAGCATACTCTGTGTAAGACCAAACTGGGATTCCACCTCGGCCTGTCTTAAACTCTCAGTTGCTTCTCTACTCCAGGGATGCCTGTTACTATGTCCTCCATATGGGAGTCTGTACAACAGTCAAACCACAGTATGCTTGTATGATTCTCCTGCGTAAGTGCTTTATTTAAAAGTGAAATTTAAAGCTTGCGCTTTCCTTTTGCTGTGTTCTACTGACACACCAACCGATCTTCACTAATGTCTGATGGTAGAAATTTTATGATTCACACACAAATCATCTTACAAATGCACGAATTTCTAACCTTTGCCTGTCAGTAGTTGTGCATTCTTGTTTGAACGAGGGTGCAACAATCTTCCCTTCCTCAGCGTTTACCAAATTTTATTATCAAACCATAGTGGTTCTTTTCTGTCCTTAATCCATTTTCTCAGCAGATACTTATCCATGGCACAATTTACAGTCAGTTTGAACTCTGCACATAATTATTCTATGTCCACCACACTAGGACAAATTGATGTCCATTCATAGTCTAAGCGGCCTACTAACACCTGCTTCCCGCTTTTTCTAGCATAATTACTCTCACAGCCCTCTTGATGGATTTATTATTTTAATAACCCTCATTGCTTTGATGACACCAAATCTCAAACCCCTGTCTCTATACTGACATTGTTGATAAGGTCAGACCCAAATGTAGCTATAAGGTCTCAAATATTTCCATTGCTGCCGAAGTAGCTGGCCAAGACAGTGTTCAGAAAACTGTGTTCAAAAGTATTTCAAAAGCTATCTGTCCATCTCACCTGCAATGAATCCACATATGTCCCAGTAGATACTCACAAGATTGAAGTTGCCTCAACAAATACTGCATGATCTGGATATTTCTGTGCTCCTGAGAGCAAGGTTTCTTTGACCTAATCTACAATTTAAGGCAGCTCTGGATGGCCAATAAAAAGATCCGGTAATTAACTTTACTTCACTTAGGCCGGCTAACTTCACAGTCAGACAATTTCAGCCGCAATAGATATTATTTTGTCAACTTCAATGTACACTTCTCCTCCTATGGCATTTAATATCTCTCTTTGATACATATGTTGCATACCTTGCTAGATGTTTTAAAGCTTTCTACTTTGTGTTTCAGCCAGTCTTCGGATCTCAGACTCTAATAAGAGTGTGAAAAATTTCTTATAGGGCAGTAAATACAGGAACTTTGTTAAGAATATTTCAACAATTTACTGTTAAAATTTAACTACTTGAAGTGTCATTCTTCATACTCCGTCTGATTCGCTCTCTGCTTATCAACTTATGATTGTCTGTCAGAGGACCGCAAATAACCGCATAACCTAAAAAAACTCCGATGTGCACTCCATAAGTACTCTGCTACCCTACTAGCTGCTTCCTTTGTGTAGTGCACCCTGCCCTATCAAAGTGTGTCCTACAAATGTACACCTCATAATGCAGTCCAGAAACCTGTAATGAAGACCGTCACAGAATCGATCGAGCATTTGCTTCAGGCACTCCACTTGGTTCCAAACCAAAGTATCCCAATCAACTCTGAATGACACTGTAAATTCTGCTTGCAGCCTGTGACTGAATCCAGCTACCTTTGCCACTTCCACCAGCCGCTCGTACAAACTGGAAGTAGCCTCAGAAGCAAAGTGACAGGCGTGGGACGTGAGCAACAACTCATAGGTGACTGCCCCCTTCACCCTTGATAGCCGCAGGCAAAGACTCCACTGATGTCCCCCAGCAGACATACTGAGCACAAGCGGACTGCTTTTGGGCCCTGAATGCTACTTCCCTAAGGGCCTCCATAACATGCCTACCTTTAGAGCTCCAAATAAGTACCAAATCTTTGCCTGTGCCTGGTCAGACCCTGGTGAAGAAGTTGTCACCTGTCCACTCACAGGTTGAATGGGCAAGGCCAGACGGCCAGTCCCCAGATTGACATTACACAATATGAAATGCTGCAGACACTAAAATCCCTGCATGAAGAAAAATTGAAGAATTCTGTACTCATGAACATGATTTTTTGCATGCTGCCCATGGCATTGGAATCACACAAGGAAAATGAAAAACACTGAGCCACTGGATACGAGATGTAGTTAAAACATACCCCCTTAACTGGTAATTACATACAGGTTACACCTAAACACTGTGCTCAGTTTCAGTGTTATTTGCATCAAATAGCTGCTGTGGTAACACACAAAAAATTCGACAATTTTACAATAGTGGTTAGTATTCATTGTCTTACACATCGGGCATCATCCTTCAAAAAACACGGACCAACAATCATACACGCCACAGCTGCACATCATACCATGACTTCTGGAATCGCCTGGAGTGTTCGTTTAAACGTCATATTTTCCTGAGTCCGAGTTTAGAAGATTTGCTTCTCAACATACCTAGCCATGAAAAAACTTACTTTAACTGACATTGACAATTGTTGGAGAAACAGCTGTTCTCCACTGCAAGAATGTCAGTACAATTGACGAGTACATTTTGACAATCAGTGTCAACTGTTTAACCTCCAGCAGTTTATAAGATTCAACTTAGAATCATATGATAAGTAATCCAATAAATGTCGTGACAATTTCAAAGTTTATTTCAGTTAGAATTACTGGCATGTGATGCCAATTGGGAGATTACCTATGACTGGCGTAATCTTTCTAATCAAAAGTAATCATCGCCATTCTGTAGGCACATTGAATTCGTATTACATGTAACTTAACACCTCTTCTGTTGAAATTAGTATTGTGTTTGCAAATCACTATGGCCCCTCTATACATAAGTGCATGATAATGTGTTATCTTTGTTAAAACACTCTTCTCACCGAATTATTTTCCCCCTGTTTTTCCATATTTGAAAATATGTTCTGCTACAGCCTATTTGTCAGTATGTGCAGTGCAAAAGTTCCTTCAGTTCTTGACGAAAAGGGCGTTACCTTTCTTTTCACTGTTCCAATGTATGCTTGCTTGCAACAAAAAGGAACTTCATACACCCCAGTTGTTGCTAGTAGAAGCAGCACATCTTCTGCTGCTCTTAAACTTCCTTTTATCTTCTTCGTGGGTCTTCACTTAGTTTCAACCCTATGCTTGGCTAATGGGGTATGTGATCCTGGTAATAAACAGGAGTGAAAACTTCTACAATTTGGCAACCGTTGCTCCATTTTTGCCCTGGCTTCCTCTCTTCTTGGGGCAGAGTGATCGTTTCACTTCCTTACTGGAGTAACCACTTTTCTTGAAAGAAATCAGATTTTGTTAGCTCTGTCCAGAAAGGTATTAATGATATCTCTTTTTTGTCTTGAGTGATGGCTGCATTCCTTATGGCGATATCAGTGTACGTAGCTTTCCTGTACACCTTATAGTCACTTATCTGATTACAGACACATCCATAAAATTAACTTGCCCACTGCTATCTTTCTCCACTGTAAATGGAAATTTTGGGTTGATACTACTGAGATACACCAAGAAGCCATCCAACTGTTCTTCACCATGTTCCCTTACTCCAAATATATCATCCACACAGCTGGATTTTCTTTTTTTCTTTTTTTGGTTGTCTGCAATACTCGTCGTTCGACAATTTCCATAAACAAACTAGCAATAGATGGACTAAGAGGGCTGCCCAAGGCTGCCACGCCAATTTGGTTGTAAAATTTAATGCTGCAGTGGAAACAGGATGTAGCTACTGTATCAGCCGGAAACATACCTGCTATACATGAAACAGCTTCATTCACAGGAATCATCATAAATAAGGACACAATAACAAAGCTGACAAGAGTACATTCAGGCTAACGTTAATTTCCTTTAATTTTTCAATAGAATGTCCTGAGTTTTTAATAACTTTGTTCTACCATTGTGTGGTCGCAGCAATGAGGCTAGATATTGAGCTACCTTGCGGGGGAGCGACCCTATAGCAATCAGAATAGGTCTCTAATATGGCTTGTATACTTGTTATAATCCACACTGTCTGGGCAGGTAAGCTTTTCTCCTGCAAAGTTACTTCTCATCACCTGAAAAGGAAGAAGTTGCTTTCACCAGTTGATTAGTAATTCTTAAAACTTCCATCATAGGATCTTTCTGAAGCTTTTTACATGTAGTCAGATCCCAAGAATCATTTAACCTTCTTCACTCTTCACCACAACAACGATATCTGCATTAGTATCTCTGAAAAATCTTCCTTGTGACAAATTATATTTAGATACACTTTACGTAGTACTCTAGCTGTTTATGTCCTAATTTTATCCTTGAACTGTTGTGGTAACAGATGGATCTGTGCCTCAACATTTGTTATAATGTCCTATGCAGGAACCTTGAGAGACGTCATAGCAAAACTGATGTAAACACCGGATATGAAGGCCTACACTGTACGAATTGAATGTCTGTGCATGTTGCTGCGCTGTACATTAGGGACTGTGTTTAGATGATAGGCACACTTGTTCCACGTTCTCTTGTTCCACTTGTTCTCACAAGTTCGAACAAGCCTTCCCTGACTTGGTGATAGACAGTACAAGACACTACCAATGGCCCTCCGCCATCTCACCCACTTGAGAATGCTGTGTTGTTCAGGTACAGCCAAACGGTAACATTATTGTCCCACTGCAATGCTTGCTGAGCTCCACGACAGAAGCAGTTCAGATAAAGGTTTCCAATTACAACCCATCTGCATAAACTGCAATGGCACAGCATCCGACACGCATTCTGTCAGAGTTGCCAGCTCCAATTGGGTAGATACAGTATGTACCATCCTGTATGTGAAAACATACTGACAAATTATGCACTAAATAACTGTAAGAATTAGAGATGGGTTGTTCTTCAACTAATGGGTCAAAAAGAATGGTTCATCAAGGTGAACGGAACGAATTCTAAGAAATGGCCTTTCACAATTCACTTTGCTTGCAGCTTTCTGCTTAATATTCCGGGGAACAGGAAACGATCGGCCTCATTCTCGCAACTGCACGTCAGCCAGTCTTGGTTCTGTTCCCGTCGGTCTCTGTTGCGGCTTTCTACTTATAGTTCCTGGGAATGGGAAACTGTCAGTTTCATTCCCGCAAAGGCACATCGGCCAGTTTAGTTCCAACCTTGGGCCCATTCTCAACTGTCTCGATCTTGCTCGGCCAGACTCTTCCTTCTTCGTGTGGCCACTCACAGTTCCACTGCTGATTGCTCATAGGTAGTTCAGTATAGAGTTGTTCATTTTGTTCGCCACGCACGCCCATTCTATATTGTTTCAAATTCTTTTTGAGCTCTGAACTTCTGGTTCTTTTCGTATTCTATTCAGCGCCCATGACCAGTAGTTAAAATGTATTTTATAACTACGTAAATTCAATAAAATTACGTGGTATGTAATACATACACCTTTTCAGGTAACAAAACGGCACATAAGCTTACTTCACTATTTCGATAAACAGCAGAAGAAATACTTGTAGAAAGGCAAGATTTTTTGTTATTACACATGCAAAGGAAGTCGCCATGGCACACATGAGGAGCCATTTTCCGTCTTTTTTTGATCCAAGGTAAAAGAGCGTGTTCATTGCTATGGAAGGCAGACTGACTTACAACCGAATGAAGTCCACGTTCCATAATCGAGTATGTGGTGCCACATTTTGTAAAGATAATATGATAACTTCTACAATATTATTTCAGTGGTACAGGGTGGTGCACGAAAAATCGGCCCAGAGTACAAAACTGCTCAATGTCGTCTACCAATTGTCGTCTAATGTTTCAAAGTTGTTATTTGCATTAGCTTATTTGTTATTTATTCAGTGCTTAATTATTGCATGTTTATTATTCTTCTCGTAGCGGCCAACAAATCCTCCATAATTGGTGAGCAGTCTGTACTCGGGACTGGTTTTTCGTGGACCACCTTATAATATTTCACTCGGATCAGCCACATAACGCTACAGTTTGCTAAACGAGAGGTTCTGCAGAATCACGAAAATTACAAGTGTGTGAGAATTCTGTTATGACTAAAAACTAGGTTCTCCAGGGCAGAGGCAAGTGGCCCCTATTGGCACCTTCCATCTACAGTCACCTATTCTACTGCAGTCACCTATTGTTCTACTGCAGTCACCTATTCTTCTACAGTCACGTATTCTACTAATTTTCAAATTTTCATAAGAATCGTATACCAAAGCACAAATGAACGGTGAAAGATTAAAAATGAATGGTCCAAAAATGAGCAATCCCAGTGAACTAGTTCCCAAGGATGAACGAGTTTGCCCATTCCTAGTAAAGATCATAAAGCCAAATACATCACAACAATTCTGGATGAAGCAATCCATATTTACTATACAGCAGTTTAAAACCTGCAGCCATGGTATACACTACAGAAGGAACAACTGCCAAAGAACAATAACTAAGAATTCACTATCCAGTTATGAGTGAGTAGCTCACTTGCCCTAAACCTAGACAAGCACTTGATTTGTGTGGTTAATAAATACTGCAAGGAAAGCTTTTCTACCTTAGATTTAAAAATAGCTATGATTCTACAATTATATGACACATGGAAACATACTGACAAACTATACAGTAATTAACTGTATGGCTCCACAAAGCCAACCAATGTGCTCGATTACAATTCTGCGTGAAGTAACCCTTATTTAATACTTGGAAATTTGACATTCTATGGCTATTATATGCATTTATTGTCAGTTATTCCTAAAAAGGTACTGTCATCTATGGGAACACTGTACAAACACAGTTACAAAAGATATAGTAGTGGGCCTAAAAAATATTGGCAGTAATGCAGTGGAAATTGTTTCAGGAACTGCAGTTATGCAGACAGTAGTGGAAGAGAGAGAGAGAGAGAGAGAGGGGGGGGGGGGGGGGGGATATACACAAGACACTGCTCGATGCTTTGGCACATTATGCCTACTGCATAATATTAATCGCACGCTGTAGGTCTCTTGTGCTCCCTGCTGCCACTGGATAAGCAGCTGCAGCAGCAAGTCGTATACTCCTAGCTCACTCATTTGTTGTTGTTGTTGTTGTGGTGGTGGTGGTCTTCAGTCCTGAGACTGGTTTGATGCAGCTCTGCATGCTACTATGTGCAAGCTTCTTCATCTCCCAGTACTTACTGCAACCTACATCCTTCTGAATCTGCTTAGTGTATTCATCTCTTGGTCTCCTCCTACGATTTTTACCCTCCACACTGCCCTCCAATACTAAACTGGTGATCCCTTGATGCCTCAGAACATGTCCTACCAACCGATCCCTTCTTCTGGTCCCTCAGAACATGTCCTACCAACCGATCCCTTCTTCTGGTCAAGATGTGCCACAAACTTCTCTTCTCCCCAATGCTATTCAATACTTCCACATTAGTTATGTGATCTACCCATCTAATCTTCAGCATTCTTCTGTAGCACCACATTTCGAAAGCTTCTATTCTCTTCTTGTCCAAACTATTTATCCTCCATGTTTCACTTCCATACATTGCTACACTCCATACAAATACTTTCAGAAATGACTTCCTGACACCTAAAGCTATACTCGATGTTAACAAATTTCTCTTCTTCAGAAACGCTTTCCTTGCCATTGCCCACTACTTTAAGTGTCTCATTTCCTAATCTAATTCCCTCAGCATCATCCGACTTAATTTGACTACATTCCATTGTCCTCGTTTTGCTTTTGTTGATGTTCATCTTATATCCTCCTTTCAAGACACTGTCCATTCCATTCAACTGCTCTTCCAAGTCCTTTGCTGTCTCTGACAGAATTACAATGTCATCGGCGAACCTCAAAGTTTTTATTTCTTCTCCATGGATATTAATACCTACTCCGAATTTTTCTTTTGTTTCCTTTACACTCATTTGTTACATAGTTTAATAATTAATTTCTTTGTGTGTTTTTGGTACTTGCATTGTTTAATTCATAAATTTCAGGCGTATTATAGTATTTGAGAGTTGTAGCATTGCGTTTTAGTACCTGAATAATGTAAAATCGCGTAGTCTCCTTCCGCCACCAAGCAATGTGTCAGCAGTGCGCAAGTAGCAGCATTACTGCATTTACTAGGCAATCTTGTATTTTAATAACCGTTTAAATTTTGTGTCAATTTGTTTGTAATCTCTGTAGATGAATTCAGACGTTCTTTGCACAACAGTTTTTAGCATGGCTAAAGACTACAACTGCTGTGTTCGGATGCAGGCTGAGTTGGCATCCCTTCGCTCCCAGCTTCAGGCAGTGTTGCCTTCGGTCACACAGCTTGAGGCTGTTGCCAATGGGCATCACTGTGGGGGTCCTGATGGGGGTTTGTCGGGGACGGCCAGCTCGTCCCACGCATCCCCCGATCAGACTACGACTGTGGCTGCCCGGGATACTTCCCACATTGAGGCTGATCCCTCACCTGTGCTAGAGTGGGAGGTCGTCTCTAGGTGTGGCAGGGGGCGAAAGACATTCCGGAGGGCTGAACGGAAGGCCTCTCCAGTTTGTCTGACGAACCGGTTTCAGGCTCTGTCTCCGGCTGATACTAATCTCTGGCTGGAGATGGCTGCTTGTCCTGTTCCAGATGTTGCCCCTCAGTCTGCAAGATCCGGGCAGTCGCAGAGGGTGGGCTTACTGGTAGTTGGGAGCTCCAACGTCAGATGCGTAATGGGGCCCCTTAGGGATATGGCAGCAAGAGAGGGGAAGAAAACCAATGTGCACTCCAAGACTGCCAGTCTCGCTAGCGGGATGAAAGCAGAGCTCACCACCTGTAGCATTGTCGACAGGACTGACTGCGGACCTTTGGTAGAGCCGAGTGGAGGGTCTGAATCAGAGGCTGAGACGGTTCTGCGACCGTGTGGGCTGCAGATTCCTCGACTTGCGCCATAGGGTGGTGGGGTTTCAGGTCCCTCTGGATAGGTCAGGAGTCCACTACACGCACCAAGCGGCTACACGGGTAGCAAGGGTTGTGTGGTGTGGACTGGGCGGTTTTTTAGGTTAGATGGCCTCGGGCAAATACAAAAAGGGCAACAGCTTCAAAGGGCGCGGGGCAAAGTCAGGACATGCGGAGACCAAGCAGCAATCGGTATTGTAATTGCAAACTGTCGAAGCTGCACTGGTAAAGTACCAGAACTTCAAGCACTGATAGAAAGCAACGAAGCTGAAATCGTTATAGGTACAGAAAGCTGGCTGAAGCCAGAGATAAATTCAGCCAAAATTTTTACAAAGGCACAGACGGTGTTTGGAAAGGATAGATTGCATGCAACCGGTGGTGGCGCGTTTGTCACTGTTAGTAGTAGTTTATCCTGTAGTGAAGTAGAAGTGGATAGTTCCTGTGAAATATTATGGGTGGAGGTTACACTCAACAACCGAGCTAGGTTGATAATTGGCTCCTTTTACCGACCTCCCAACTCAGCAGCATTAGTGGCAAAACAACTGAGAAAATTTGGAATACATTTCACATAAATTTTCTCAGCATATTATAGTCTTAGGTGGAGATTTCAATTTACCGGATATAGACTGGGACACTCAGGACATGTGGTAGGGACAGAGCATCGAGTGACAATATACTGAGTGCACTATCCGAAAATTACCACGAGCAATTAAACAGAGAACTGACTCGTGGAGATAACATCTTGGACTTACTGATAACAAACAGACCCGAACTTTTTGACTCTGTAAGTGCAGAACAGGGAATCAGTGATCATAAGGCCGTTGCATCATCCATGAATATGGAAGTTAATAGGAATATAAAAAAGGGAGGAAGGTTTATCTATTTAGCAAGAGTAATAGAAGGCAGATTTCAGACTACCTAACAGATCAAAACAAAATATTTCTGTTCCGACACTGACAATGTTGAGTGTTTATGGAAAAAGTTCAAGGCAATTGTAAAATGCCTTTTAGACAGGTACGTGCTGAGTAAAACTGTGAGGGGCGGGAAAACCCACTGTGGTTCAACAACAAAGTTAGGAAACTACTGCGAAAGCAAAGAGAGCTTCACTCCAAGTTTAAACGCAGCCAAAACCTCTCAGACAAACAGAAACTAAACGATGTCAAACTTAGCGTATGGAGGGCTATGCATGAAGCGTTCAGTGAATTCGAAAGTAAAACTCTATGTACCAACTTCACAGAAAATCCTAGGAAGTTCTGGTCTTACGTTGAATCAGTAAGTGGCTTGAAACAGCATATCCAGACACTCTGGTATGATGACTGCATTGAAACAGAGGATGAAACGCGTAAAGCTGAAATACTAAACACCTTTTTTCGAAAGCTGTTTGACAGAGGAAAACCACACTGCAGTTCCTTCTCTAAATCCTCGCACAAACAAAAAAATGGCTGACATCGAAATAAGTGTCCAAGGAATAGAAAAGCAACTGGAATCACTCAACAGAGGAAACTCCACTGGACCTGAAGGGATACCAATTCGATTCTACACAGAGTACACGAAAGAACTTGCCCCCCCTTCGAACAGCCGTGTACCGCAAGTCTCTAGAGGAACGGAAGGTTCCAAATGATTGTAAAAGAGCACAGGTAGTCCCAGTCTTCAAGAAGGGTCGTCGAGCAGATGCGCAGAACTATAGACCTATATCTCTGACGTCAATCTGATGTAGAATTTTACAACATGTTTTTTGCTTGAGTATCATGTCGTTTCTGGAAAACCAGAATCTACTCTGTAGGAATCAACATGGATTCCGGAAACAGTGATCGTGTGAGATTCAACTCACTTTATTTGTTCACGAGACCCAGAAAATTTCAGATACAGGCCCCTAGGTAGATGCTATTTTCCTTGATTTTTGGAAGGCGTTCGATACAGTTCCGCACTGTCGCCTGATAAAGTAAGAGCCTACGGAATATCAGACCAGCTGTGTGGTTGGATTGAATAGTTTTTGTTATCAATGGAGAGACGTCTATAGACGTTAAAGTAACCTCTGGCGTGCCACAGGGGAGTGTTATGGGACCATTGCTTTTCACAATATATATAAATGACCCAGTAGATAATGTCTGAAGTTCCATGCGGCTTTTCGTGGATGATGCTGTAGTACACAGAGAAGTTGCAGCATTAGAAAACTGTAGCGAAATGCAGAAAGATCTGCAGTGAATAGGCACTTGGTGCAGGAAGTGTCAACTGACCCTTAACATAGACAAATGTAATGTATAGCGAATACATAGAAAGAAGGATCCTTTGTTGTATGATTATATGATAGCGGAACGATTTGAAGTGGAATGATCATATAAAATTAATTGTTGGTTAGGCGGGTACCAGGTTGAGATTTATTGGGAGAGTCCTTAGAAAATGTAGTCCATCAACAAAGGAGGTGGCTTACAAAACACTCGTTCGACCTATACTCGAGTATTGCTCATCAGTGTGGGATCCGTACCAGATCGGGTTGACTGAGGAGATAGAGAAGATCCAAAGAAGAGCGACGCGTTTCGTCACAGGGTTATTTGGTAACCGTGATAGTGTTACGGAGATGTTTAACAAATTCAAGTGGCAGACTCTGCAAGAGAGGCGCTCTGCATCGTGGTGTAGCTTGCACGCCAGGTTTCGAGAGGGGGCGTTTCTGGATGAGGTATCGAATA
Source organism: Schistocerca gregaria (assembly GCF_023897955.1). Taxonomy (NCBI): domain Eukaryota; kingdom Metazoa; phylum Arthropoda; class Insecta; order Orthoptera; family Acrididae; genus Schistocerca; species Schistocerca gregaria. The sequence goes on along the minus strand of NC_064928.1, from coordinate 111,344,855 downwards.
TATTGCTTCCCCCTACTCATACCTCCCGAGGAGATTAGAGAGATTCGAGCGCGCTCGGAGGCTTTCAGACAGTCGTTCTTCCCGCGAACCATACGCGGCTGGAACAGAAATGGGAGGTAATGACAGTGGCAAGTAAAGTGCCCTCCGCCACACACCGTTGGGTGGCTTGCGGAGTATAAATGTAGATGTTGTAGTTGTAAGAACGGTAAAACAGCACTGAGTGGGTAAGTTCAGTTAATCAGTTTGGGGGTACTCTGTTTATAAGAAACACTGATTATGTGGCATAAAGTGTAGGATGTGTTTCAAGACATGTACTTAAGATCTGAACTTGATTGCTCTCGCTGTCTATTTAATTTAGGTTTTGGTAAGAGGGGGTGGCAGACTTGATTTCTTTCTAGTTTGATTTGCAGTGGGAGTTCATTCTCATTTAGATGCAATACAGCTGTTGACTGAATAATATGGCAATTCCAATCTCTCCCAGGTAGAAGTGAGTGGCTTCACAAAACCTGATCTGTCAGAACTGGCTGAGAGAAATACAGGTAGCCCACACACTCACTGAGGAATCTAGTATATGCAAAGTAACTAGCATGAAATTCTGTTAATCAAATGTGAATGAATGTCTTGTTGCTGTAATGTAGCACTCATTTATTCTGAATAATTTCTCAGCCAATACTTATGCTCTCTCCATCCCCCATAGCTCCCTCACAAACCACTAAACAGAGCACTTCAAAACAAATGCAGTGATAACCAATAACGGTAAAAGTGCAAGTACGGGATACCACACATTTTCCACTGCTTGCTGCTCTTGGTAATGATCTGTGTGATAAGTGATGGGACATGGACTTAGTTTCACGGGGTTAAAGGGACTAAACAACTAGGTCATCAATCCCTCCCTCCTACGCATATTAAGTCTGGAAAAGTCCTCGGGGAGGAGGGACACTGAAGACAAATCCTTATGAACCCAGTTGTAACTGAGAATCACTACAACCAAGAGAAAGAAGCAAATGGAAGTCATAAAGGGGTAAGAGAGTGAAGGCAGGTGAGTTGCTCCACCCAGAAAGCAGATGGAGGTCCTCAGAACAAGCTATGCAATGTGTGATGCACCTTCTGCACCTGACCAATGTTTCCTCACTCTCCAGCCTCCCCATCACCACAAGAAAACTAGCAATCTAGACAAGTTGGTTGGTTTGGCCCATTACCGCATGAAAACTAGCAATGTGGACAAGTTGGTTGGTTGGTTGGTCTGTCTGGAGGAGGGACAGGGGAGGGTCAGACGAAACACTAAGGTCATTGGTTCCACAATCTAAGGTGACAGAAACTGTGGGACAACAGCACAAACGCACAGTCCAGTCAACAGGAAAGGAAACTGAAAACAAAGGTGCAAAAGAAATGTTGGGACAGCAGGAAGAGTACAGAACAGGAAAGGGGGGAGGGGTGTTGGGGAAGGGCAACAGCAGGGTGTGCTCCAAAGATGCTAGCTACGCACGATGGGGAACCAGCACCGCCATAAAACCATCCCGATTCTCACATCATATCATAATCATGAAAGAGTGGGGACAACACCAGGGCTTGTCATTTTTGAGAGTGTGAAGTTGTGTTTTTGTTGTATTTTACAAAAATGGAACAAAAGAATTTAGGGCAGTGTTATGTAATAAAGTTGTGTGTTGAACTGTGGGTATGACCACTGAAAAATTGAAACAGGCCTGTGGAGAACATTTTTGATCAAGAGCAGAAGTTTTTCACTGGCACAAATCACTTTTCAAAGGCCAAGAACCCACTGCAGATGTTTTGGAGATAGTAGACGGGCTCTCAAATTCCATAAATGACATCTGTTGATAGAACACCTCTTTGCCTTTACACGGCTCCATGCCTGGGTCTGATTGTTAATAAAATGGAAGAAACAAGAATGCTAGGAACGTTGTGTCAGTACAATTTGATCGCACGCCCCTTGTTTGCAGGTTTGGTCAAAGGTTCACTGCCTCTCTATGGAAACCAGTCCCCACATATGTACCCAGTGTTTCCTTAATCGTCTTGACTACTCTGATACAGCTGCTGCTGCCGAGCGTTATGCTCTAGCCTCTACACCAGCGAATTATCGGCCTGTATTTCGTGTTCTCAAACAGTGTATGGAATGAATAATGAGACTGATTTTTTAGCTACTGTTTCGTTCATCAATGAGCTCTACACTACAGCCAAAAAACAAAGAAGAAGGGGAGGGGGGAACATAGAAAGAGAAGAGAGAGCTTTAAATCACTGCAATGAAGAATGGAAATGGGAAACACTGAAAGTGGCAAAATTGTACAATGTTAAGATTTTCATGGAAATCTTTGTACGTGCCAACGCAAATTACATGGGAATGGTTGGAAGTACCACAAAGGTTTCCTTTTAGCTCACAAGACAGGTGTGTAATAGATGTAAGAGAATGGATGTTCCATCGGCAGAGACACAGTGAACACTGATTGTGCCACGCACCTAAAAGCAGCAATTGTTGGAACATGTGTCTGGTGTACGGTGCTACCATTGTAATACTTTGAATATTGTGTATTTGTTTCGATACTGTTTATTGCTATTATGGAAAGGAACGGTTACTGACTTAAAAATAAACTCAGAGCTTAGAATTCATGGAAGCCCATATTCAACGTACATGATGTAGGTCCGAACTGTAGGTACAGTGGTGTGTTTTGCCTTACACAATAAAATACCTATAAAGAATATTCAGGATGGAATGTAACAATATTATGGAATGGAAGGTTGCCACTCATCATATAGCAGAGATGCCTTTGTCAAACACAGACGATCCAGTCTTTGTGTGTGTGTGTGTGTGTGTGTGTGTGTGTGTGTGTGTGTGTGTGTGTGTGTGTGTGTGTCCTATGTTTTATGTTTGACAAAGGCCTTGTTGGCCAATAGCTTATTTGTGACAGTCTTTTTGTTGTGCCTATCTGCGACCAACTGTGAGGTCAATGGTCTCGTTTCGGTAAAACAATTACACAACGGAAAGAAGAAAAGAAAGCACACATACAGCACAATAACACGAGAATGAAAGAACCAGAAGAACGACAGGACAACCAAGACTACGATGGACAAAACAGGAAAAGAGAACCACAGAGAGAAGCAAGAAACAGGTAGCAGGGATAAAAACGAAATAGCAGATGACCGTGGCTGGCTGATAACAAGAATAAAAAGGAAAAGCCAGGCAGTCTGTGACACATTAAAACATTCAGTCTAAAAGCATTGTAGTGGAGAACACAAAGGGACAAAGGACATGCGCAAAAACCACTATAAAATGATAAATCCCATCATCACATATAAAACGTAAAAGTAACTTAGATGAGGAGGCATTATCAGTTCAAATTAATGGCAACGAGTCCGGTAACTGAAGAGTCCGTTGCAGGGCAGCCAAAGGAGGACAGCTCACCAGGATATGGCCCACTGTCGGCCGGACACCGCACCGACACTGAGGTGGGTCATCACAACACTGGAGGTAGCTGTGTGTCGTCGCCCAAGCGTGGCCAATGCGAAACCGACAGAGAACCACAGAGTCCCCGCAAGAGGCCCGCATGAAGGTCTTCCACACATTTGTAGTCTACTTAATGGTACGCAGTTTGTTGTGCGGACTGAGGTTATGCTATTCCATCTACCAAAGCCTCAAAACCTTGGAGCATAGTACTGAGCGCAGGTCAGTTGCAGAGAAGCCAATCTCTATAAGTGGTTTCCACATAGCCTGTTTGGCCAGCCTGTCGACAAGTTCGTTGCCGAGATTCTGACGTGACCTGAGATCCAGACAAACACCGCTGAACGACTGGACCGTTCCAGGGCACAGATACGGACTCCTGGATGGTTACTACCCAAGATGACGAGGGTAGCACTGGCCGATAGCTTGTAGGCTGCTCAGGGAGTCAGAACACAGAAGAAATGATTCCCCAGAGCATGAACGGATGTCCTCAAGAGCAAGATATATAACCACCAGCTCGGCAGTGAAAACACTGTAGACATTGGGCAAGGAATGCTGTTCAATATGTCCTCCATGGACATATGCGAAGCCGACAAGATCATCAGCCATCATGCTATCAGTGTAAACCACTTCATGGCCACAGTACATGTCAAGAATCGAAAGGAAATGGCAGTGGAGAGCCGCATGGTTAACTGAGTCCTTAGGGTCATGTGAAAGGTCCAGGTGAAGCTGTGGCCTAAGTGTACACCATGGAGGTGTACGTGAATGGGCCTCAAGTAGAGGTGGTAAAGGCATAGACTCCAGTTCGGAAAGAAGGGATTGGACATGAACTGCAATTGGAAGCCCTGACCTGGGCTGCCGATGTGGGAGATGAACCACTGTGGGTGGGAAAAGGAGATTGTAATTCGGATGTGCAGAACTACGAAATTGTGCAACTTAACTGACCAGCCAGTTGTGCATGCCTAACTTGCAACGAAGCGACTCTGGCATCCACCAGGCCATTGGTCACTGGACTTGTCCTAAAAGCTCCAGTCGTTAGGTGAACGCCACAGCGGTGCACTGGGTCGAGTATATGCAATGCTGAGGGCACCGCCATACCATAAACCACACCCGCATAGTCAAGGCGAAATTGGACAAGGGCTCTGTAGAGCTGTAGCAGCGTAGAGCGATCTGAACCCCAGTTGGTGCTGCTCATGCAGCAGAGGGCATTGAGGTGCTGCCAGCACTTCGCTTAAGCTGATGAAGGTGAAGAAGCCAAGTCAATCGGGCATCAAAAACCAGAAAAGAATCAATATGTGTCTACTATAGTGAGTGGATCATCATTAAGGTAGAGTTCTGGTTCCGGATGAACATTACGATGCCGACAGAAGTTCATAAGACACAACTTTGCGGCCGAAAACTGGAAACCGTGGGCTAAAGGCCATGACTGCATATTGCGGATGACTCCCTGTAGGCACCACTCGGCAACAACAGTACTGGTGGAGCAGTAGAAAATGCAGGAGTCGTCTGCATACAGAGAAGGAGAGACGGACAGCCCTACAGTTGCTACTAGACAATTAATGGCCACTAAAGACAGAGAGAGACTCAATACAGCGCCCTGCGGAACGCATTCTCCTGGATATGAGGGGGAACTTTGGGAGGCACCAACTTGGGCACGAAAAGTATGGAGCGACAGAAAATTTTAGATAAAAATTGGGAGCGGGCCTCGGAGACCCCACTCATATATTGTGGAAAGGATATGATGTCACCAGGTAGTGTCATACGCTTTTTGTAAATAAAAAAATCTGTTCAGATGGCAGACTTGAGGGACACAAGATTATCGGTGGTTGAGCGAACCAGGTAGAAGCCGCCCTGACATGGAGCCAGTAGGCCACATGACTCTAGGACCCAACCCAACCGCAAATACACCATATGTTCCAGCAGCTTACAAAGAACATTGGTGAGGCTGATGGACCGATAGCCACCCACATAAAGCGGGTTTTTATCAGGTTTGAGCACTGGAATGAGGGTGCTCTCCGCCACTGTGAGACACTTAGAATAGCCCTTTCCACCATATTGATGACGTCATGGGTCAAACCAGACAGGTGGAATAGGACGCTTCCATTGACCCCAAATTAGTAAGAAACAACCTCAGGGAAGAGATACATAACCCTTGAAAGTAAAAAAAGAGGTTTTTTAAAACAAAACCGATACAATGTAAAAGTGGAAGCTCTCCTTTACGGAGAATATAGCAATACATGGTACTAATCCACAGAAAAGAAGCTAACTTTTCTGGATTGGCATTTTTGAAGAAGAAAAAAATAAAATAAAAAATATATTAATTCCAACTGTGACAGTAAAAGAACTTTGACAGATATGTGCAAATGGAAGATACCATTGTAATCACAAAGCAATTACCTTTCAAATGAAAAAACTCAAACAAAATATCTAGAACTGTTGCAGAGCTACAGCATTTTAAAAACTTTTCCGAAATTCGTCAACTTCTAAGTGGTCTTCACAGTGTCATCTTTCGAGGCCTGTAACTCGGGGCAGGAATTTTTTTTTGGAGAAAACAAAAACAGTCAACGTTTCTTACTCCTGAATTTTAACATATGCTACATTCAATAACCACGCTGCCTGAAGAGATACGGATTATGCCATCAGAACTTATATTTCACTAAATGCAAATTGCTCGTAGTGTAACTTCCATAGGGATTTCCCCCTATTTTCCTAAATATTTATTTTTGGGCATTCAGCATTTCCCACTTCCATTCTTCAACTGACAAATATACTATTTTGAAATAATTCCATTTGGATGATTACTTGGAAGACAATTCTCAAAAATTATTGTTTGTGTTTTTATAAATGAAGACGCATTTGGTTCTGATGCAAAAAAAGCAGTACTCATTACCTGTCAACAAATATTCACTCAAAAATTAATTTTTGAACCTATAAACATATTCGATACAATGACTGGAATAGTAAGAGATAAACAAACACGTGTAGCACTTACAGTGTCATAGTCTACACAACAAATTACCTATTTAATACAGGTAACTTATGTTGTTTGTTTTCTGTAGCTATTTATTTCTGTAACAATTGCAACTCTCAAAAAAGCAAAACCTGATTTTTTTCATATATTTATTATTAACTAAACCAAAGTAGCTCTGAAAACAGAATACAAACCAATATGGTTTACTATGGTTAAAGCTTCGAAATTGGGGTGTAAACACACTACATAGTACACTGAAGAGCCAAAGAAAGTGGTACACCTGCCTAATATCATGTAGCCCCCCCCCCACCACCCACAAGCACACACAATTGCTGCAACACGACGTGGTATGGACTGAACTAATGTCTATAACCATGAATTTTGCAGGCGTACCTACAAATCCATAAGAGTATCAGTGGTTGGAGATCTCTCCTGAACAGCACATTGCAAAGCATACCAGATATGTTCAATAATTTCTCACGTCTGGGGGAGTCTGGTTGCCAGCAGAAGTGTTTAAACACAGAACAGTGTTCCTGAAGCCACTCTGTAGCAATTCTGGACATGTGCAGTGTCGCATTGACCTGCTGGAATTGCCGAAGTCCGTCAGAATGCACAATGGGCACAAATGGATGCAGGTGATCACACAGGATGCTTACATACGTGTCAACTGCCAGAGTCGCATCAGCGGTCCCATATCACGCCAACTGCACATGCCCCACACCACTACAGAGCCTCCACCAGATTGAGCAGTCCCCTGCTAACATGCAGGGTCCATGCATTCATGAGGTTGTCTCAATACCTGTACATATTCACCGTTCGATAAAATATGAAATGAGCCTCGTTTGACCAGGCAACATCCAGTCATCAACAGTCCAATGTCGGTGTTAACGGGCCCCTGTATCCATGGTATTTTGTTGAATGATTTGCTTGTTGATGGCCCAGCATTGAAGTCTGCTGCAATTTGCGGAAGGGTTGCACTTGTCACATTGAACGATTCTCTTCAGTCGTCGTTAGTCCCGTTCTTGCAGGATCTTTTTCCAGCCATAGGGATGTCTGAGATTTCATGTTTTACCGTATTCCTGATATTCATGGCACACTCATTAAATGGTCGCACATTGAAATACCCACTTATCGCTACCTCGAAGATGCTGTGTCCCATTGCTCGTGCATTGATTACACCACGTTCAAACTCACTTTTTACCTCGATAACCTGCCATTGTAGCGGCAGTAACTGATCTGACAACTGCGCCAGAAACTTCTCTTCCACAGGCGTTGCAGACCAAATCACGTATTGTGCCTGTTTTCATATTTCTGTACTTGAATACGCATATTAATAACAGTTTCTTTGGCGCCTCAGTGCGTGTCAACATCTCATTTACAAAGCACAAAAATGATAAGAGATACTGCAACTAATATTCCTGATCCCTTACCCACTGGCATAAAATGCTCGACAAACAGTAAAGTAAACCTTAAGAACAAAATGGAATGAGTGGTGGTTAGGAATTACTAACTCAATTCTGCAAATTAAAAAAAAAAGTATCGATGATCAGCTTGCAGACATATTTGCAAAATAATTTGCGACATGTAAAACGACAATGACTCGTTCCACATGATTAAAATTTATAAATTATCAATGCGACATAAAAACAATTTAGTTCATGAATGTTTATTGCATCTTAAGCTTTTTTTCCCCCTCTAGCTTATCCAATTAACATCGGTAATAACAAAGTACTGAATATTTCATCCAATACGCTTACATTATTACGACTACTTCCATTTCAAAGACAACACTGTATTTGTATTTTATAGGAAACATACAGCAACGGGCGTTTGTTTCTCTTACAATATACATATAATAAACATCAAGAGACAACTGTTCCGAAGAGAAACGTATAAAAACATACCTTACCAGCAGCACAGCGTCGTTTACTGTTTGGATGATACAAAATTACCAAATACAACAACGCGCGATTTTCAACCGACACAACTACCGGTTTAGCCCTCCAACAGCCTTGTCGTGATACGTGATTGGAGAATCGCGAGCACGCGCTTTCAAAATTCGATCAAAGACGCAAAAATACACACAACAAAGATAAAAGATCCATCCACGAACAAACCAAAGATAAAAGACACACTCATATGCAAAGATGTCTGCGCAGTTATTAGCGCAAGTTTGTGTATGCAACATATCGCCGTAAATGTGGAGTGTTGACATGACACATGACCCATGAACCATGGACCTTGCTGTTGGTGGGGCCGCTTGCGTGCCTCAGCGATACAGATAGCCGTACCGTAGGTGCAACCACAACGGAGGGGTATCTGTTGAGAGGCCAGACAAACGTGTGGTTCCTGAAGAGGGCAGCAGCCTTTTCCGTAATTGCAGGGGCAACAGTCTGGATGATTGACTGATCTGGTCTTGTAACACTAACCAAAACGGCCTTGCTGTGCTGGTACTGCTAACGGCTGAAAGCAAGGGGAAACTCCGGCCGTAATTTTTCCCAAGGGCATGCAGCTTTACTGTATGGTTAAATGATGATGGCGTCCTCTTGGGTAAAATATTCCTGAGGTAAAATAGTCCCCCATTCGGACCTCCGGGTGAGGACTACTTAAGAAGATGTCGTTATCAGGAGAAAGAAAATTGACGTTCTACGGATCGGAGCATGGAATGTCAGATCCCTTAATCGGGCAGGTAGGTTAGAAAATATAAAAAGGGAAATGGATAGGTTAAAGTTAGATATAGTGGGAATTAGTGAAGTTCGGTGGCAGGACGAATAAGACTTCTGGTCAGTTGACTACTGGGTTATAAACACAAAATCAAATAGGGGTAATGCAGGAGTAGGTTTAATAATGAATAGGAAAATAGGAATGCGGGTAAGCTACTAAAAACAGCATAGTGAACCCATTTTTGTGGCCAAGATAGATACAAAGCCACGCCTACTACAGTAGTACAAGTTTATATGCCAACTAGCTCTGCAGATGATGAAGAAATTGAAGAAATGTATGATGAAATTGAAGAAATGTATGATGAAATAAAAGAAATTATTCAGATAGTGAAGGGAGACGAAAATTTAATAGTCATGGGTGACTGGAATTCGGCAGTAGGAAAAGGGAGAGACGGAAATGTAGTACGTGAATATGGATTGGGGCTAAGAAATGAAAGAGGAAGCCGCCTGGTAGGATTTTGCACAGAGCACAACTTAATCATAGCTTGGTTCAAGAATCACGAAAGAAGGTTGTATACATGGAAGAAGCCTGGAGATATTGACAGGTGTCAGATACATTTTATAATGGTGAGACAGAGATTTAGGAACCAGGTTTTAAATTGTAGGACATTTCCAGGAGCAGATGTGGATTCTGACCACAATCTATTGGTTATGAACTGTAGATTAAAACTGAAGAAACTGCAAAAAGGTGGGAATTTAAGGAGATGGGAGCTGGATAAACTGACTAAACCAGAGGTTGTATAGAGTTTCAGGGAGAGCATAAGGGAACAATTGACAGGAATGGGGGAAAGAAATACAGTAGAAGAAGAATGGGTAGCTTTGGGGGATGAGGTAGTGAACGCAGAAGAGGATCAAGTAGGTAAAAAGACAAGAGCTAGTAGAAATCCTTGGGTGACAGAAGAAACACTGAATTTAATTGATGAAAGGAGAAAATATAAAAATGTGGTAAATGAAGCAGGCAAAAAGGAATACAAACGTCTCAAAAATGAGGTCGACAAGAAGTGCAAAATGGCTAAGCAGGCATGGCTAGAGGACAAATGTAACAATGTAGAGGCTTATCTCACTAGGGGTAAGATAGATACAGCCTACAGGAAAATTAAAGAGTCCTTCAGAGAAAAGAGAACCACTTGTATGAATATCAAAAGCTCAGATGGAAACCCAGTTCTAAGCGAAGAAGGGAAAGCAGAAAGGTGGAAGGAGTATATAGAGGCGATGTACTTGAAGACAATACTATGGAAATAGAAGAGGAAGTAGATGAAGATGAAATGGGAGATATAATACTCCGTGAAGAGTTTGACAGAGCACTGAAAGACCTGAGTCGAAACAAGGCCCCGGGAGTAGAAAACATTCCATTAAAACTACTGACAGCCTTGGGAGAGCCAGTCCTGACAAAACTCTACCACCTGGTAAGCAACATGTATGAAACAGGCGAAATACCCTCAGACTCCAAGAAGAATATAATCATTCCAATCTCTAAGAAAGCAGGTGTTGACAGATGTGAAAATTACCGAACTATCAGTTTAATAAGTCACAGCTGCAAAATACTAACGCGAATTCTTTACAGACGAATGGAAAAACTAGTAGAAGCCGACCTCGGGGAAGATCACTTTGCATTCTGTAGAAATATAGGATCACGTGAGGCAATACTGACCCTGCGACTTATCTTAGAAGCTAGATTAAGGGCAGGCAAACCTACGTTTCTAGCATTTGTAGACTTAGAGAAAGCTTTAGACAATGTTGACTGGAATACGCTCTATCAAATTCTGAAGGTGGCAGGGGTAAAATACAGGGAGCGAAAGGCTATTTACAATTTGCACAGAAACCAGATGGCAGTTATAAGAGTCGAGGGACATGAAAGGGAAGCGGTGGTTGGGAAGGGAGTGAGACAGGGTTGTAGTCCCTCCCTGATGTTATTCAATCTGTATATTGAGTAAGCAGTGAAGGAAACAAAAGAAAAATTCGGTGCAGGTATTAAAATCCATGGAGAAGAAATAAAAACTTTGAGGTTCGCCGATGACATTGTAATTCTGTCAGAGACAGCAAAGGACTTGGAAGAGCAGTTGAAAGGAATGGATAGTGTCTTGAAAGGAGGGTATAAGATGGATATCAACAAAAGCCAAACGATAATAATGGAATGTAGTCGAATTAATTCCGGTGATGCTGAGGGAATTTGATTAGGAAATGAGACACTTAAAGTAGTAAAGGAGTTTTGCTATTTGGAGAGCAAAATAACTGATGATGGTCGAAGTAGAGAGGATATAAAATGTAGACTGCCAATGGCAAGGAGAGCGTTTCTGAAGGAGAGAAATTTGTTAACATCAAGTATAGATTTAAGTGTCAGGAAGTCATTTCTGAAAGTATTTGTATGGATGTCAAACATGGACGATAAATAGTTTAGACAAAAAGAGAATAGAAGCTTTCGAAATGTGGTGCTACAGAAGAATGCTGAAGATTAGATGGGTAGATCACATAACTGATGAGGAGGTATTGAATAGAATTGGGGAGAAGAGGAGTTTGTGGCACAACTTGACAAGAAGAAGGGACCGGTTAGTAGGACATGTGTTGAGGCATCAAGTGATCACCAATTTAGTATTGGAGGGCAGCGTGGAGGGTAAAAATCGTAGAAGGAGACCAAGAGATGAATACACTAAGCAGATTCAGAAGGATGTGGGTTGCAGTAGGTACTGGGAGATGAAGAGGCTTGCACAGGATAGAGTAGCATGGAGAGCTGCATCAAACCAGTCTCAGGACTGAAGACCACAACAACAACAACAACAACAACAACAACAACAACACATGACACACATTCCAGTGAACTGTTCACCTGCCGTCGGTCGGCGCAGAAAAGAAATTTCAGTGCCAAGCGATTAAATTCTCGTACAATAACCTCAAAGTTTATTTCATTTATTCAGAAATGGAGGAAATTCTATTACGGTATGTATTAGCAGCTTGTGTTAAAAAAGAATTTAAAAAATGTAGTGTGTACTCAAGAGTGTCCACCTTTGGTGGATTGTCCTTGTTGTAAAATCAATATGACTCAACAGTTCACATATTTAAGGACACAATGAGAGGCAACCTGAGCACTCAGGTGGATCCTTGGAACTTCGGTACAATGAAGGTGGGAGCCAGTTGCCTATGGCGGATGGTGTTTCGGAATGGCCCACAGAACTTAATGCCATGGTTGTGGATGGACTGTACCAACATGTTGAAGCTGATGGACAAAAAGCCTTGATGCGTCGGTTCTGAGGAACACAAATGCGGCATTGTCCTTAATCTTGTCCTGTAGATAGATTTCTGCCAATAACACCTGTAATTCTCATACTCTGCCTCATCACAGCTCTCTCAGCGCCCACCACAGACAGCAGTTAGGAGTAGTTGTAGTAATGACACATTCAAGGTGCCAGTCATAACCCATGCGGCGCAGCCAAAGAGGAGTTTGGGTTGCACAGTAAAATTATACATCTGACCATCTTCATCTCCAGATCTTTACTGAGGAAGAATAGCAGCAGAACCTTAATCATCCTGTATGTTGATTGTTTACATTGTCGGAGATGTTGTGGTAACATGAACGACTTGTCGAGGACGACACTCAGATATCTCAGGCTGGTGACTATGTGATCTCATGTCCAAGGACTTTTAGTCATGTTAGAAGAATCGGCAGCCGTTTCTGCCTTGGTGCAATTGAAGTCCCACTTCTCCATCATGTCGATCTGGTTGGTTGGTGTTATGCCTGGACATTGCGAAAGCACTATCTTTGGCATAAAGGCTGCATGTGATCATGGGATTGGTCAGTAGGTCGTTCACATAAAGATGAAGAATAATTGCGCAATGAGCGCTCCCTGCAGGACACCCTCCTCTAGTGATTTGAGTCCTGTCCACAGACATAGAAAACGTTTGGTCATTTAAGAAATTGTCTAGAAAATGGATGTAGCAGTCTGGAAATGTCATCTGCTTGTCACATTTCACAATCAGGTTGTTGTGCGACACCTTATCGTGAGCCTTTCCAGTATAAAATAAGATGGCTACAAAAGATTGAAGTGGTGTTGAGTATATCTGGTTAGGCGTATAAGCTGGAGTTTGGCAGAGACCTTTCACTGAAAGCAAAACTGGTCTGGCCTGATGCCGTTGTGCTCTAACAGGTGATGCCCGAGTCGTACCAGCAACACCCTCTCCAGAAGTTTCCCCACTGTGGGCGACAGACTGATGTGGCAGTGATTCATTGGCCAGGTTAAATCTCTGACCAATTTAGAAATGGCCACGATTTTGACTGCCTTCCAGCAGCCAGAAGTAGGCAGAGAGAGAGAGAGAGAGAGAGAGAGAGAGAGAGAGAGAGAGAGAGAGAGATATCAGACTGGTCTACACAGTGGCTGCTTAAGTGAAGACAATTTTCATACATTAATTTACGAGTTGCAGGGCGAACTGGATGACTGGCATAAATATTTGAGGGTGGATTTAGAAACATACAATTATCTTTTGATGTTTATAACGCCTAGTATAATACAGGAAAAGCTTGTATGATGACAGAAATTTCTCCAAATGAGTGGCTAACACTGACATCAACATTCCTGGTAATAGGAGCTAAAAGGATCTGAAATTTGCTGCTGTAGTTTCGAAACAAGCATTGAGTGAAATCATACCCAACACACACAAGCTACTTACACAGTTCTGGAAGATGATTTCATGAGGGGAAGTACAGTACAGTGCCAATACTTCAATGTCAACGAGTTACAGATATTAATTTTACAGTTTAAATGCGATTGAGACAATATATTCTTATAAGTCACATACGTGGTCAATGATCCGTAGTGCCGTTTGTTTCTAAGTCGAGATTTTCAATTCCATGCCTGAAGTCTACCAGCAACTTCTGCAGCAGAATAAAAAATTGCATTCTGAACTATAGATAGGGATTTACGGTCTATGTGGAAAGCTTTACTTCTTATACTGTGGCAGTAAATTCTCAGACAAGCTCGGCAGTGTAGTGATAGAGTTACCACCTACCACACAGGGGCGCTGGGTTCGATTCCTGGCAGGGGACTGGGTGTTGTGTGTCCATAATTTTCATCATCATTGACTCACATGTCGCTGATGTGGCGTCAACTGAAAAGGACTTGCAATATGGCGGCCCAACTTCCCCCGAATGGGGCCTCCTGACTAACAATGCCATACAATCATTTCATTTCAGTGAATTCTCACTCATTACATTAGGACAGGTCTAGCCAAACAGTACTGCTCAAGTGCTAGGGCTCCAGTCGCACTTTTGCTTCTCGCTCCATGTGCAGCAGTGAATAGGACCAAAGTATGATTGTTGTTGTTGTGGTCTTCAGTCCTGAGACTGGTTTGATGCAGCTCTCCATGCTACTCTATCCTGTGCAAGCTCTTTCATCTCCCAGTTTTAACATTTCAATATGGCGTCCGGTACAGTTGTTTATAATGAGAAAGTGAACAAAAGTTGTGTGTGAAAAACGGAACATACGTAAATTATAACAGTGAAATAGTGAAGCTATATGAACGTGTATCAAGCCTGCAATTAATTGTAGATGTACTAAGGCGGGACATTGCGCATTCAGAAAATGAAAATGCCGAACTGAAAATGGCGCGTAATATCCCGATCGCCAAAGCAAGTAACACACCTAACTGGGAGCACAGGACTAGCATGATCACGGAAGAAGAACGAACCGCGGCAATAAAAGCAGTTTCAGTGTCCTACCTACAATAAACTAGTGCTCTGAAGTGGATAAAGGCCTAAAGGCAGAAACAACAAGTCAACATATGTTTACTAGACCAAAAAGGGTTGGTCGTGTGAAACCCAGTGACTGTAGAATTCCTGTGGTAACAAAAACTAGATTCAGATATAAATGTGGAATCCACGGAAAACTGTGACGACAACAAAACGCCGAATCTATATAGTGACAAGCACATGAGCAGAAACTTCCGCAATAAACGTGAAGACAAACTCAAAGTGAAAATATTCTCTGATAGCCATGGACGTGAGATCGCAAAAATACTACGTTACAGTCATTGTATACAAGCAACTAGTATTATCAAAACAGGTGCACCCATCCAAGAACTCATTAGAAACACAGAAACTGAAAATGACCGTCATAGTGTCCTCATAGCTGGAGCCAAGAATGTATATAAAAACGACCTCCACAGTGCAACACTAAACCTTAAGGCAATACTAAATTCAACAGGGGAGAAATCAGTTTTCGTAGTCGTAATTCCACATAGGCATGAACTTTCGGAATGGTCATGTGTGAACGTAGAAATCATAAAAGCAAACAGGCAATACTCAAAGATTTGCAGGGCCTACCAAAATGCATATTTTATGGACTCCTTGCAAAGAGACTGTAACACGAGACATGACATGCACCTTAATAACAGAGGCAAGAAGATTCTGTGCCAAAACATCAGCATGATACTGAAAGCATCTGACAACCAAGAAGTAATTGCTGCTCTTCTAGTTCCTTGCTTGACGCAGCAGTGGAAGCAGAGGTGGAAGCCGCAATTGTACCTACACACATAACAAACGCTGCAGCAGCAGTACCTACCACACTTCACCAGCAAGATTCAACAGCAGCAGAAGAAGAAGCAACCACCTTATCTCCTCAGTCACCAGATGCCACAACAGTGCCTCCACACACCCTAACAGCAGTTCCATCAATTCCTGTAGTAGCAGCAGCCTCATCTACAATATCATCACAAGGAGGGAAGATTAGGCATATAACAGTAGATGTGCTACCACTCCAAGTGAACAATTTTTTAGTAAAAGGCAACAAGAGGCAGAAATCCAAAAGATAAGCCCTGAAAAAGGTTTGAAAACCAATCACCATAGTGTTCAGTGTGTAAGTAATAAGAGCATGGATCTTAAAATATGTTACCTTAAAGTTCAAGGATTGAACGATAAAGAACTTATCATAAATGAGTTTGGTCTCGATAACCAGTTGGATATTTTTTGTCTGAGTGAACACTGGGCTAATGAGAATGAACTTGCAGTTGCCAAATTTGACAATTTTAGAATAGTAAATAGCTACTGTAGGAAAGAGCACATTAGAGGTGGTGTGGAAATTTATTCCAACCAGTCACTCAATTGTACAACAACCAAACTAGACCTAAATACCTTGTGTGATGAACAGCACTTTGAAGTTGCGGGTATAATCATTAACAGTCATAAGCTAATAGTAGTATCCATGTACAGATCACCAAAGGGAAGCATTAACATATTTTTAGAAAAAAATGGACATGCTATTGTGTGAATTAAGTAATATTAAATTGCTGCACTATGATATTGCAATAGGAGGTGATTTGAATGCTGATTTTGATGTTACTAAATGTAAGGGTAGTGTTGCAGATCTGGAAAACTTACTAGGACAATACAATTTACATCAAGTTAATAACATGCCCACAAGAAACAAACCATGTTTAGATAACATCTTTGTAAACTTCAAGACCACTGAAAACACATGGGAAGTTGTAGTGTTCCCATTCTCTGACCATGACTCCGTGTCTCTAAATTATGCACGTAAAATTCCCCTCAATAGGAGCAATGCAAACAGACCTGTCCCAACAGTTGTGATTACCAGACCTGTAACTGAGTATAAAATTAACACATTTCTTAATTCCCTTACTGACAGAGACTGGTTTGGCCATTGTAGTGTCGATGGACATTACACATCAAGTAATGACGTGCCAGTCAAAATAATATTTGATCGATTTTTTAATGCATTGTTGACTCTGTTTAACCATAGTATTACCATAAAGAAAATCAAAATAATGGACAGCACCCACAAATCCAGATCTCAAAAAAGACAAAATATATGGTACACTAAACAGCTGACAGATCTAAAGAAACAAGTTTTAGTACTGTACAACATATACAATGGTATGAAGTCTGACTGTGCCAAATCAGCCTATGTGGAATGCAGGAATGAATACAAAAAAGCCATCCTGCAAGCCAAAAAAACCTACAATGCCAACAGCATACATAATTCCACCAATAAATGCAAAACCGCTTGGAAAGTAATTAACAGTGCTGCCACATATATTAAAAAAGACAAAATTAATATCCCACCACAAACACTCAAAGAGTTTTTTACTAATTCAGTGAAAGAAATAAGAGACGCAATTATCAAACCAGACATTAGTCCATCAGAGTTACTCTCCCAAAATTGAGGCAGACAGTCACTAAATACAACCATACTAACCTTCTGCGAAGTATCACCTAGATATGTAGAAGGGGTCATAAAACGACTGAAATCATCTAATACCTTAGATATATATGGCATATATGAAAAACGTGTGTCATTGAATTCTCTACCCTTTAACCCATTGCATAAACAAGTGCTTACTTGAGGGATATTTTCCTGATGAGTTAAAACTGTTTAGGATCGTCCTAGTATACAAAAAGGGAGATAAAGACTCTCCATCTAGTTACAGGCCTATTTCAATAGTGCCCGCATTCTCCAAGGTATAGAATGCATCATGCACCAACAATTATCATCTCACTTTGAGAATCTATGAATTATTAATGCAACACAATACGGGGTTAGGAAGAATCTGTCGACTACTGATGCAATCAACATGGTAGTCAGTTACATCCTCAAAGTTTTTGAGAACAAAGGCTTTGCCAGGTCTCATTCTGTGACCTAACCAACGCCTTCGACTGTGTTGAGCATACGCCACTACTAGAGAAACTAGAATTCTATGGCATTGAAGGAAACAGTCTCAGACTATTAAAAAAAGTTATCTCAACAACCGTAAACAGGTAATTTTTGTTGGTAAGGAAATGTCAAACATAGAAAATGTTAAAGTAGGTGTACCTCAGGGATCTGTACTGGGGCCCTCATTGTTTCTGATAATGATCAATGACTTCCCACTGTTTATTAGATCCATCACTGTATTGTATGCAGATGACACGAGTTTTCTTCATAGCAGGAACAATCTTAGTGATCTTAAAACCTGTGCTGAAAATACACTCACTCATGCAGCATATTGGTTCAGAGCAAATGGTTTCCTGCTAAATGAAAATAAAACTCAGCAGATAATCTTCACTCTAAGAGACAAGCCACTATCTGATGACCCTAGTTCTGTTAAATTCCTGCATGTTTATTTAGACGAAAAGTTATCCTGGGGCCAACGTGTAAACTATATTAGTAGTAAGCTATCTAGAGTAATTTATTTATTAAGGCAACTCAGAAATTGTGTACCTGAAACATACATAAGATCATCTTATTTTGCATTTTTCCAAAGTATAATATCCTATGGCATTATCTTGTGGGGTAACTGTAGTCGTATACATGACATCCTATTATTGCAGAAGAAAGCCATTAGGATAATTACAAATTCTTCACATAAGGCTCACTGCAAACCCTTATTTACTAAACAAAAAATAATGACTGTAATAAACCTCTATATATACAATGTCTTAATCTTTACGAAGCAGAACCTACAAGATCTGAAACGTAGAGAAAATGTACATTGTTACAACACAAGAAGCATCAAACACATATACACACCTTGCCACAGACTATCGATATCAATAAATAGCTATTAAGTCACAGGGCACAATCTATTTAATAAGCTGCCACATGCCATACAGGATCTTCCTGAACACACATTCAAAGAAAGACTGCAAGAATGGTTTACTGCCCACCCGTTCTATGATATCAATGTATTCTTCAACTGTAAAATACAGTAATCCAACAGATGACCCACTGTACATTTATTGTAATATAAGCTAAAATATTTCAGTAGTCAATACCTTACCACACTGTATTATAAACTGTAACTTCATTTGATGTTGTCAATTGCTGTAATGGCCTAAAGACAATAAAATCATTATCATTATCATTTTCGATTATTCCCAATTAAGAGAGCGTTTGAACTTGAATTCCTTTATGATGATTGTTTATGGTTTTTTCTGAGCCCAAATTTTCTTCATGTGTTCACTGTGTTGTTTCTTTCGCTCCGCTGTCCATTTGCATCCTGGTCTCTTATGTGTTGGGGTGTCAAATTTATGTTTTTTGATGATGTACCTGAATTCAGTTCTATTTTCTGCATCGTTTACTGTTATGTGTGCTTGTCTGAAGTCCTCTTCAACTTCTTTTATCCATTTTGTTTTTCCCCTGCCTGAGTTGATGACTAAGAATTCGCTTTGAAATTCTGTTTTCATTCATCCTGTGGACATGTCCATAGAACTGCATTCTTCTTTTCCTTATTGTGTCCGTTATTTTGTCTGTGTATTTATGTAATTCTGATGTTGGTCTTCCAGTATTTATTATTATTATTATTATTATTATTATTATTATTATTATTATTATTATTATTATTATTATTATTATTATTGCAACCCACACCCTTCTGAATCTGCTTAGTGTATTCATCTCTTGGTCTCCCTCTACAATTTTTACCCTCCACACTGCCCTCCAATACTAAATTGATGCCTTGATGCCTCAACACATGTCCTACCAACCGATCTCTTCTTCTAGTCAAGTAGTGCCACAAACTTCTCTTCTCCCCAATCATATGCAATACCTCCTCATTAGTTATATGATCTACCGCTCTAATCTTCAGCATTCTTCTGTAGCACCACATTTCGGAAGCTTCTATTCTCTTCTTGTCCAAAATAGCTATCGTCCATGTTTCACTTCATACATGGCTACACTCCATACAAATACTTTCTGAAACGACTACCTGACACATCTATACTCGATGTTGACAAATTTCTCTTCTTCAGACATCTACATCTACATCCATACTCCGCAAGCCACCTGACGGTGTGTGGCGGAGGGTATCTTGAGTACCTCTATCGGTTCTCTCTTCTATTCCAGTCTCGTATTGTTCGTGGAAAGAAGGATTGTCGGTATGCTTCTGTGGGGGCTCTAATCTCTCTGATTTTATCCTCATGGTCTCTTCGCGAGATATATGTAGGAGGGAGCACTATACTGCTTGACTCTTTGGTGAAAGTATGTTCTAGAAACTTTAACAAAAGCCTGTACCGAGCTACAGAGCGTCTCTCCTGCAGAGTCTTCTACTGGAGGTTACCTATCATCTCTGTAACGCTTTCACGATTACTAAATGATCCTGTAACGAAGCGCGCTGCTCTCCATTGGATCTTCTCTATCTCTTCTATCCACCCTGTCTGGTATGGATCCCACACTTCTGAGCAGTATTCAAGCAGTGGGCGAACAAGCGTACTGTAACCTACTACCTTTGTTTTCGGATTGCATTTCCTTAGGGTTCTTCCAATGAATCTCAGTCTGGCAACTGCTTTACCGACGATCAATGGTTTCCTTGCCATTGCCAGTCTACATTTTATATCCTCTCTACTTCCACCATCATCAGTTATTTTGCTCCCCAAATAGCAAACTCATTTACTACTTTAAGTGTCTCATTTCCTAATTTAATACCCTCAGCATCACCCGAGTTAACTCGACTACATTGCATTATCCTCGTTTTTCTTTTGTTGTTGTTCATCTTATGTCCTCCTTTCAAGACACTATCCATTCCATTCAGCTTCTCTTCTAAGTCCTTTGCTGTCTCTGACAGAATTACATGTCATTGGCCAACCTCAAAGTTTTTATTTCTTCTCCATGGATTTTAATACCTACTCTGAATGTTTCTTTTGTTTCCTTCACTGCTTACTCAATATACAGCTTGAATATCATCGGGGAGACGCTACAATCCTGTCTCACTCCCTTCCCAACCAACGCTTCCCTTTCATGTCCCTCGACTATTATAACTGCCATCTGGTTTCTGTACAAATTGTAAATAGCCTTTCGCTCCCTGTATTTTACCCCTGCCACCTTCGGAATTTGAAAGAGAGTATTCCATTCAACATTGTCAAAAGCTTTCTCTAAGTCTACAAATGCTAGAAACGTAGGTTTGCCTTTCCTTAATCTAGCTTGTAAGATAAGTTGTAGGGTCAGTGTTGCCTCACGTGTTCCAATATTTCTACGGAATCCAAACTGATCTTCCCTGAGGTCGGCTTCTACCAGTTTTTCCATTCGTCTGTAAAGAATTCGCGTTATGTTTAGCATCCGTGACTTATTAAACTGATTGTTGGGTAATTTTCACATCTGTCAGCACCTGCCTTCTTTGGGAGTGGAATTACCATACAAATGAAGGCTGCAGCCGGATGCCATTTGAGCAAAACATTCATCTTGTTAGGCGATAAGCAGTTTTCTGACAACACTACTTGCTTTAAATGATGTTTACTTTTTTCATTATGAATACTATGGTGTCTATACAACTGTCCAAAGAATAAGAAGAAGTGAAGCCACATAATTAAATGCCAATTGAAATTTCCTTACTTTTCAGGTCATTTAAAGGCCATGCAAGCACTTAATATACCATCACAGTATTATGGTTTGGATAAACACTTACAGGATCGTCATTACGCTACCAGCCAGGAAGACGATGGGATGTACACGTCTTGTGACTAATGACAGCAACTGCTGGCTGCACTGAGTTCAGGGTAAGTAGAATGTTGACAGAATATTTTGTGGTTAACAGTATGTATTATTTGAATTCATTAAGTGTCTTAATGCAAGTGAAGCATTATTTGATAACATATGGTGGTCAACATTTATGTCATAAAAAAAAGGAATCCTATGGAAAAAACTGCTTTAAGTTCTTAACATTTCCTAAACTTCAAGGCAGTCATCTGTAGACCAGGCATGACTGTGTGTCAGAAATTGAAACATTTCATTATGATTTCTTGAACTGCTTCTAAAACCTTGCATGACTGAAGCCAAATTATGATTTTTTTGTTACATCCTTCTCGTTTTTGGCTGCTAATATACATCATTACTTCCAACTTGAGCTGACTGACGTTCAGTATTACACACAGCTCAACGACCTGTTTCTCCATTGCAGATATTTGCAAGACTCTTATGAAATATCACCCCAAGAGCAATATCCTCGACTGCACAGACAAGCTAAAGTTATTTCAACCTTTCTTTTCCCCGTTATGAAATTGACAATGTATCACCGGCAGTGAGGTTTAATACATTTTAATCTGCATAACTCTGTGTGTCTGACTGTATCATGAATCATAGTTCTAGATATATCACATATTATAAAATCGATATGTGTATAAATTTATAAACATAGCAACTTAAGCCTGGTTTACATGATGACATTGTGTTGTGCCACTCGTTGTGCAGAATGAGTTGCACGCAGATGGTTTCATATTTTTGGGTCCCTGAGTCTTGTCTGAAATAAAAGTTTTGTTAGCAGCTCGTCGTACGAGTTGTGATGGAGTTAAAGCTTGTTGCGTGGAATTGCTGCATAAGAAAACAAATAAGAAACGTGTACGATTTGTGACTGGATGAAGAAGATACGTCAGCTCGGTTGCTTAGCATCCTTGCTGAGATAATTTAAAATGTAAGACCCAAGAAGTTCTTTTGACTATCTTAGGATGTCACCAGAACTGTTCACGTTTCTTCTACGTAGAGTTAATTATGGGATAAGGAGTAAAGATACTTAACGCACGAAGCACTGTAGCCAGAATTGAAATTACATATATTGCATGCATTACAAGCGAGAACACTAAGATGTTATAAGATGCGGTTTTAGTTGGCGGTGACGCTTTTCCCATTAACACCAATAGTTATTAACATTAACAGTAATAATTATTCGAAGCAGGCCGCATTAAGAAGAGAATGGTTTGCAAACTACTCTCTTGAAGTTAGATCTGTATAGTGGCAACACTTCAAAATGCTAATAATTATGTAAATGGGGCGCACTTCTGCGACGTTTTAAGTAAAGAAGTTTTGAATAAACAATGCAGCTTCTTGATTTGTGTTGTTTTCCCTCCTGTCAACAATATTCCTTAACAAAGAGCCGGCCAACTCGAAAGAAGGGATTTTTGTCTTGTAAACGAGAGCATTGCCGCAGCTAGAATTACACTCGCTTGTATTTTTCTTAATTCAGTTTTATATGTGCTCCTAAAGGCCCGTCCACACGCAACGATCTGTCTGCGCACATCACATCTGTGCAGACAGATCGTTGCATGTGGACAGAAGATTTGCACCAACCTGAGGTGTGTGTGCAAACCTGGAAGTTGGAGTTGGAGGTTTGAGCGAAACCTATCAATTCTGTGGGTTCAAACCACATCTGCGCAGACAAGTTGGAGCGTGTGGACAGGAGATCGCCGCAAATCTGGCGCAAAACAGCTGTTTGCTCAGTCTAGTGTTTGTATTTGTGCGCACAGAGCATTAAAATGGCTGATACTCGTCAGTGTTCTCGAGAGTTTGTAAGTGAATTCATTGAAATATATAGAAACCACCCATGTTTATGGAAGATTAAAAGTAAAGAATATAGTGACCGAGACAAAAAGACAGGAGTATACAATGCTCTAATTGAAAAATTGCGAGCAGTTGACGCCTCGGCAAACAGAGAAACGGTAATAAAAATTTAAAAAATTCGTTGCGAACCCCTCATATTATGAGAAAAAATTACTTGTATGAGAAGGGCAATTTCTTCTCATGACCGGCTGGCGGTAACATTAAGATTCCTAGCAACAGGAAGGAGCTACAAAGATTTGGAATTTTCAACTGTAATATCGAAATAAGCGTTGAGTGCCGGCCGCGGTGACCGTGCGGTTCTAGGCGCTTCAGTCTGGAGCCGCGCGACCGCTACGGTCGCAGGTTCGAATCCTGCCTCGGGCATGGATGTGTGTGATGCCCTTATGTTAGTTAGGTTTAAGTAGTTCTAAGTTCTAGGGGACTGATGACCTAAGATGTTAAGTCCCATAGTGCTCAGAGCCATTTGAACCTAGCATTGAGTAAAATAATACCCAACACACGTGAAGCTATTTACGCTGTCCTGAAGGATGAGTTCATGAAGGCAAATCAAGTAAATTAAGTCGGACAGCGAACTGTTTACCGAAAAGAATTATCCAAAGTTCAGAAATGTGTAAGAGTAGATCTAGTATACCAGCCAGCATTATGGTATTTTGATCTGCTTGGCTTTCTTAGTTATCAAGAAACGCCAAGACCAAGCAGGAGTACAACTGAAGATAAAATTGGAGTGTCAATGTGCCAGGACATGGAACACGAGGTAATGTAAAACAAAACAGGTTCGCCCTGCAACTCTCGCAGTAAATGTTAGTGAGAAAACTGCTTTCGCTTTAGCAGCCACTGTCTATACCATTTTGACCGCTTTCTCTGTTTCCTGTGGTTGGTCTGAATGTTTTTTGCAACAGAAGGTGCAAACACAGACCACCACAGAACTTCCTCCATTTCTATATTTCAAAATAACTGAATTAAATTTTTGACGTTTACGGGGAACGTAGTCTCTTGCCACTGATATTTCTTTTCTACCCCGACAGATGGCGGGCGAGTAGTAGATTGGGGTTTGTGTTGTGTGAACACACCACATTTGCAGCGATCTTTTACATGTACAGACATCTGTGCCGATGTCTGCGCAGACTGATCGTTGCGTGTGGACGGGCTTAACGCAATAAATTTTGCCCTGCAGCTCCGATATTGTCAAGCCATCTACGTTCTGATCGTGGCGGTCTCAGGAGCAGCAATAAGTTGCTTATTTTTGTAATCAACATCCTTAAATCCCACAAACATCTATTCAAAGCATAGATATCCAAAAAGCGAACATCATTCTCCGTTCCCCACTTCATATTTCAGTTTTTCTACGCTCTATGAACACACAACCCACAAACTTATGAAATTAGTGTCGCCAAAGTTGGAACACACCAAAAATGTTTAGTTTCACCAACGAGTTGCACAAACGCCCGGTGCACATGCGCAGTGGTCGGCAACTTAGTGTCGTCCTGTAAACAGGCTTTAATGTCACATGCCTGTACGTAAAGCTTTTTGTAATTCTGTCCACTGCATTAACACTATCTAATGTACTTTAATTAATAAAAGTTATTGCTTTGGCAGAAAAAATAAAAGGTTGAGAATAGACACACGTGATAAAATCCTATTTGTAAAGGGATGTTGCAATTTTACCCACTTACAGGTAGTTGCAATCCCGTCTTCCTAAGTTTCCTGCGTCTGTGGCTTCAGCATTAAGCTGTCACTCTCATACAACTGCCTGGAATATTGCGGTGATGGGGGAAGTCTGAGCGCTGAGCAGATTCGACTGTGCTCGCAAATCTTGGCCAGGCCTGCATTAGGAAGTAAAAGAAGTGTGATAACTATTTCCCTGGATGTACTGTCTCAAGACCGTCCATTATCACCTCGACACAATGTTCTACAGAACAAATAGGGCCTACTTTTTTCTTTTTTGCAATGCATTTGCAACGAATAATGGCAAAGGGCAGTACTGAGTGATAGCATGCTTGCTTAGCTCTTTGCGGTAAACAGTCTGCAACGATTTCTTTTATTATTATTATTATTATTATTATTATTGTGGCGTTTTTCTGTTTGCTAGCAATTTCTCTGTAAAAGGATTCTAAGCAGTTGCCTTCTTATCCAAATCGCAGTATTCCATGATTTTAATTTTCCACAAACATGTATGACTCTTAAACATTTCGATTAATTCGGAAATGAGTTATCTAGAACACTGACGTATACGCCATAGACCCGACTGAACAAATAGTTGACTCATACATATTTACGAGCCAGATTTGCTGTGATCTCCTGTCCACACGATGTGATTTGAACCCACAGATTTTAGCAATTCCGCTCACACCTCCAATTTCCAGGTTTGCCACATCTCATATATGCGAAAATCTCTTGTTCACATGCAATGCTTTGTCTGCGCAGATAGTGGACGGGTCTTACAGTACAGCCACAGTCTAACTTATGTTAGACTGTGGTACAGCAACCTTTATTCCAGCCAAGATCTATTTGAATTATAACCTTTTTATTGCTACAGGGAAATATAAAATGAAAATAATAACTCAAAAGAGAATTCATTTTTCAAGTAGTTTATAATAGGGTGACATTAACCAATACGTCAGGAGTTCTTGAAGGTCAATTCACAGTAGCCTTCGTCATCTCACCGAACGGTGAACTCAATGAGTTTAAATTTTTATCTCATTGGGTGCCATTGAGGATATGAGTTATCATATGAGGTACAAAAAGTCGCCTTATAGTATCAGAATAGAGGGACAAATAACGACAAAGGTTATTGATGACCAAAGCAAACTCCCTAACGCATGGTTCAAATGGCTCTGAGCACTGTGGGAGTTAACATCTGAGGCCATCAGTCCCCTAGAACTTAGAACTACTTAAACATAACTAACCTAAGGACACCACACACATCCATGCCCGAGGCAGGATTCGAACCTGCGACCGTGGCGGTCGCGCAGCTCCAGACTGTAGCACCTAGAAGCGCTCGGTCAACCCGGCCGGCCCTTGACGCATGTTCTTGGCCACTTTTACGTGGTAAAGTGATGAGAAGTGAGACAATATGTCAAAACATCGAAAGCTTTTTGGTAGCGAAAACATACACACCCCAAACAGTAATTATTAGGCCGAGGTAATAGAAGCAGATTACCTTATTCATTACGTTTTTTCCTTACGTAATAAATACACACACACACACACACACACACACACACACACACACACACACACACACAGTAACTGTTAACCCAAGGAGATAGAGCCAGTTTACCTTATCCATTAAGTTTTTTCCCATCCTTAACTAAAAACATTAGAAACAACTTTATTTTTCCCCTTCGTTAGAGCTCATTTTTCAAAACTGCTTCATTAACTTATGTTCGTATTTATATGCAGTGTGAGTGTCAGATCCGCTCTGTTATTGTAAAACCTAAATTATTTTTCACTTTCAGATATCCGTCTCGCTAGTGTAAGAACACTCGATAAAAAAAAACATCCAAATCTTCATGGAACATTTCTAATTTGGCACGTGAACAAAACGCAATAATAAGGTAATGATTAAGAAGAAGAAACAGGACAAAATTCGTTAGTATAACACGAGTATGGGCGGCAAAACTGAGTTAACTTCCAATGTTAGCAAACAACGACGCCGTCAAAACTTTCTTACCGAGAAACTTTGGCGTACCGTGGCTGCCCATTGAAGGTCTGTGTGAATGCCGCCATCTGAAATGCATCGTCAAACCTTGCATCGTGTGATGTGACGGCCAGTGCGAACTGGTCTAGAGGACTCCGCATTCCAAAATTTTTCGGGGAAAAATGAATTGTTAACAGTTGTTTTATTCAACTGTTATGTTTCATCTGATATCTGATTTGCTATGCATTTTTAACTTGCGAGACAGTATTGCTGACAATGACTGCCCCCCCCTTTTTTTTTACATAAGAGTTATAAAACGACTGTACAGTATCCTAAGTAAGCATAGATTGCGGCAATTTTCCTAGTAGCCTTATTCAGTTAAGATCGGAAGTGCTGACTTATCGGGCGTTACGTCATTTGGATCGTTTTGTTTGTGTATGCTATCACAATGTGCTACTACATTCCCCTAGAAACCGGAAGCCATGAACAGTGTAGAAATTGAGTGAGGATATATTTATTTTACGGCCGGGCATCCTTCGCTTATTCCTGCTCTTAAATGTCACTAATCTTGAGGTCTTACTGTAGATGTATCACAACTCATCAGAAATTTTTCGGCTTGCAATTTAAAGAATTTATTATTGCACTAATTGTTGTATGGTCACAGATCATGTCTTTAAGACGGCCACTTTTGCATTTCGTGTAGTTTGAGATGTCGATGCCCTTTTGTGCAGGTCTATGATGTGGTGTGTTTATGATTCCAAATGCAGTGAGAATCCCATTATTCCAAACAGTATTTTGCTCATACATACTCAAGCCCAAATGAAGTCAATAATATTAAATTTTAGAATTACTTCTTGCCTAACGACGAAAAGTGGCGAAGTGGATAACATAGAGCATGTAGAGAAAACACCAAGCGAATGAAATGTCGAAAACGCAGCATGATGAAACCTAACGAAATTACAGGCACGGCCAGCATAGAGACTAAAGTACAGATATATCCTCCCACAACAAAGGCAGTTCAGCGACATCTGCAGTAGCATTTTTTTGTGTGTGTGTGGGGGGGTGGGGGGGGGGGGCGGGGGATTTAAGGCACAAAACATCTAAGGTCATAAGCGCCCATTATAGGACCATCGAATGCTGGGACCATGAGGGTCAAAAACCATTGCGAGGTCCAGTATTGAAAGGAAGGAAAAAATCTAAAACGTCAAGACTTTACGGAAGAGTATCTAAAAGATGGCGACAAGACACCGGAGTCACCAGGTAAAAATCAAATCTCTTTTGTCATATTACTGCTTTTAAAAAAACTTAAAACGCGAGCCACAGCTCGCACATCATCCGCTAAAATGTCCAGCAAAGCAAGCGGCAGCCCAACCCTGAGATGTAAGTGGCTAAAATGGGGGCAGAGCATCAGGAAATGTCTGGCTACAGAAAGGGCAGCTGGGTACAGGGTCACCACTCAACAAGTGGCGGTGACAAAAGCGGCAGTGTCCTATTCGCAACCGAGCTAATATTACTTCCTCACAGCGAGATGGGCGGGAGGAAGTCGACCAGGCTACTGGGAGAGGTTTGGCTTCTCTCAGTTTGTTCCCATGAAGGGAGCACCAATGGCCATGCCAAAGTGATGTGATGCGCCAACAGAGAAAAGTACAAATATCTTACGAGGGAACAGAGTAAGAGGCGGGCCGACCGAGATGGACTGCAGCATCAGCAGCGTCATTCCCAGGCACACCAACATGAACAGGAACCCACATGAACGACACTTGGGCTCCCCCACTCAGGAACAAATGGATGCAGTCCAGGATCCGTCGAACGATGGGGTAGACTGGATCTGGATCATCCAGACTCTGAAGGGCACTGAGGGAGTCAGAGAAGATCACACAGCGAGTGAGCTGGTGCCTCGGGACATAGTGAACAGCCTGATAGAGGTCAAAAAGCTCTGCAGTAAAAATTGTGCACTGGTCGACAACCTGGTATTGTAACTTATCAGCCTTGACGACAAAGTCATAGCCAACACCGTGGGCAAACTTGGAACCATCACTGTACAAAAATATGCTATCAGCAAGTTGTGAGCGAAGTTCGGGAAATTTGCAGCAATAGGTCAGCTCGTAGTCAAATCCTTTGGGAAAGAGCTGAGATCAAAATGAACACAAACCTGTACCTGAAGCCAAGGTGGTGAAGGGCTCTCCCCCATTCGGAAAGTGGCAGGAAGTGCAAACTGCAGCTGCTGAAGCAGGTGACGAAAGTGGACGCTAGGAGGCTGCAGAGAAGAAACGTACATCACGTACTGGCGGTCAAAAACATTAAAAAAGGGCCAAAGGTTGGGTGGCCTGGCATGGAAGAAAGCCAACACACATACCTACTGATTAGGATGTCGCGCTGGTATGACAGCATTAGTTCACTGGCTTTTGCATTGAGGCTTTCAAGTGGGCTAGTACGGAAGGCAGCAGTGGCGAGATGGATCCCCAAATGGTGGATTGTATTTAGACAGCGTAAGATAGATGGTCATGCAGAGGATTAGGCAATGCATCCATACTCCAACTTAGAGCGGGCAAGAGATTGATATGAGCGGAGGAGGACAGTGTGGTCGGCTCCCCAAGAGGTACCACTCAATACACGGACCGGGTGCAGTGTTCAGCCAGGTAGGACAAGTGGGGAGACCAGCTGAGTTTCCTATCGAATGTAAGCCCTAAGAACTTCGTTGCATCCACGAATGGGAGAGCATTTTGGCCCAGTCGCAAGGACGGTGGAAGAAATGCCTTGTACCGCCAGAAGTTAATGCAAACGGATTTAGTAGCAGAAGCATAAACCATTTGTGACACTCCTTGAATAGAGACGGTCCAGACAACGATGAAGACAAGATGGCAGGAGACACTTCTGCTGGAGGTGCAATAAATAGTAAAGTCATCAACGAAAAGAGAGCTGGAAATGCCAGCTGGAAGGCAGTCCATAATGGGGTTGATGGCTATGGCGAAGAGGACGACAGAACAGAGCCCTGCAGCACCCCGTTCTCCTGTGAAAAGGTGTGGGATAAGGAGGAACCCACACGTACCCGGAAAACTCGGTCTGTTAAAAATTCCTAGATGAAAGTGGAAAGATGACCACAAAGGCCCCGTGTGTGCAGAGTACGTAGAATGGCTGTCCGCCAACAGGTATCACAAGCTTTCTCCAAATCAAAGAAAACGGCCACTGTTCGTTGTTTCTGCAGAAAATTATTCATGATGACCGTCAACACGGTGACGAGATGATCAACCACTGAGCAGCACTTTCAGAATCCACACAGAGCATTGCTGAGAAGATGGTGTGACTCCAGCCACCACACTAATCGACCATTGATCATGAGTTCCATCATCTTACAAACGCTGATGGTAAGGTAAATTCGAAGATAGCTGGAAAGATTTATCTTTACCAGGATTAGGTAGGTGAACAATAATAGCTTCACACATAAGCGTGGGAATTACACAGTCAGTCCAAATATGGTTGTAGGTATCGAGGAGAAAGCGTTTTCCCGCAGGCGGAAGATTCTGCAGCACGAGGACGTGGATCGTATCAGGCCCAGGAGCAGAAGATCTGTATGAGGAGAGAGCACGCTCAAGCTCGATTCAGAGAGAGCAAAGAGATTGCACGAGCCTCCTCTGCCTGTTTCCGAGGAAGGAAGGCAGGATGGTAGTGGGTGGAGCTTGAAACCTCCACGAAGTACTGGCCCAAAGCGTTGGAAACATCGGCAGGGTCGACTATGACGTTTCCCACCACAGTCAGACCAGGGATCGGGGAGTGGGCAGTAGTACCAGAAAGCCGGCGCAGGCCACCCCAAACGAGAGAGGACGGAGTAAATCTGTTGAACGAGCTGATAAAGAAGCCCAGCATGATTTCTTGCTTTCCTTAATAATGCGACGGCACTGCACACGTAGTTGCTTGTAGCGGATGCAGTTCGGTAACGTAGGATGACGGTGAAAGACACGAAGCACACGCCGTCGGGCATGAATCGCATTACTGCACTCCACAGTCCACCAAGGAACTGAGACCTGATGGGGAGACGTAGTAGTACGAGGGATACAGGATACGGCTGCCGAGAGAATAACGTCCATGAGGTGCTTGACCTGATCATCACAGCTAGGAAACAGCCATTTGTCCAAGACTGCCAAGGAGGAATATAGTCTCCAGTCAGCAAGAGGAAATTTCCAATGAGCGGGCCACTGTAGCAGGGTATGTTTGTACAGGCGAGACACACAAGGGAAGTGGTCACTCAAGTAAGTTTCAGAAAGAGCACACCACTTGAGATATCGAGCGAGCTGGGCAAAGTAGATCAAGAGGTCTAAATGGGAATAAGTGTGCATGGAATCAGAGAGAAACGTGCCTTCGCTGGTGTTAAGACACAAAAGATTATGATGATTAAGAAGATCCACCAAAAGACAACTTCTTGGGCAGGCGACAGGCAGACCCCAAAGAGAATGATGGGCAGTGGTGAGACCTAGGAGCAGAAAGGGTGGAGGAAGCTGAGCAACAAGCTGCATCAGGTCCACTGTAGTGACAGCAGATGACGGGATATAAATGGTGTGGAGGGAAAAGGTAAATTTGGGAGGGAAAACACAGGCTGCAACTGCTTGCAGGTGGATGTGCAAGAGGATAGGACGATGACAAACATCTCATAGAAGCAGCATGACCCCACCATGAGCAGGAATACCCGTCGTAAGGGGAAGGTCCAGCTGTAGCGAAGTAAAATGGAAAAGAGCAAAATGGTTTTGAGTACGTAGCTTGGTTTCTTGGGGACAGATTACAAGTGAACACTGCGATCGCAGGAGCAGCTGGAGGTCCGCCCTGTTAGGCTGAAGGCCATGGATATTCCATTGTAAAAGGGCCATAAAATTTAGGAACACCGGAAAAAGAATAAGAAACACTCACCTCGATGGCCACTTAGGGCCAGCCGTCGAGGGAGGACGGCCACTGCAATCCACAGGTGGAGGCTCTTCATCCATCTACACAGTGGGATCAAAGGAGCGTCCCTGATGTCGATCAGCTGAAAAGGACTGACTAGTCGAAGAGGGCCAACGAGTTAGAGAGGGGTAAGACTGTTTGCCTTTGGATGATTGGTTTGACTTTTGGCGATTGGCAGAAGAGCCAGATGGCTGCGAACTCGAGGTGCGCAAGAAATCTTCCCGGGAATAAACCTTTTCGAACTGATGGTTTGCTGCCTACGTTGCAACTATCTTCGCTAGCGAGGGTGAAGAACAGGGAGCAGGATCTACAGCTGATGGAGTGTCAGCTTGAAGGCGAGGTGACTTTGCCACTATCGAACTGAGCTGGAAGTCACAAGTTTACGTAGCCATGTTTTTCGTGGGACGGGGTAAGGCTAACACAGTGCTGTAGCTTCCAGACAAAGGGACATTCGGTTTACAGCCCGTCAACAGTTTCCCGGCAACAGGAAAAGCTACCTTCTCCTTCACTCTTATCTCCTGAACAGCTCGTTCGTCTTGACAGGCGGAACGAGAACGAGAAGAAGCAACATGTTCTCCATGACAATTAACGCAGCAGGGGGAAGGGGGTGGACAGGTGTCATCGTGTGCATCCCTGTTACAAGTGACACATTTGGCTGCGGTTTTACATGACATGCTGGTATGATTGAACTGGTGGCATTTATAACACCTCAACAGATTGGGAATATAAGGGCGCACAGAGATTACTTGAAAGCCTGCCTTAATCTTGGTAGGAAGTGTTAACTGATCGAAAATCAGGGACAATGTGCAAGCGAGCACCAAATTGGTAGCTTCCTTCTCCATAACTCGTACAGCAGTAATGCCCTGGTCCGATAGATAATTAGTTATTTCAGCCTCGGTCAAACCATCCAACAGCCGGGTGTAGATAACACTGCAAGACGAGTTAAGTGTTCTGTGAGCCTTCATTTTTATACGATGTTCATGGAGGATTTGGGACTTGAGTAATTTCTGGTCCTGGAGGGCACTATCAATTTCCAAAAGCAGAGTACCAGTGCGGAGACAAGAGCATGACTTTACAGGGCCGGCGATGTCATCCACACCTTTCTGTATATCAAAGTGGTTAACAGTAGCAAAAGTCTGGTTTCCGCCTAAACGTGAGACTACTAGATATTGAGGCGCAACAGGAGGAGACATTGAGGCAGGAGCCTCACTCCACTTTCTTTTATGTGAAGCACTCGGAGAAAGAAAAGGAAAACCAGTCATTGGGAAAAAGTCCCCCATGATTGCCAGCATCTCCGATGGTGCACTCCTTCAAGCCAGGGGCCCTCCAAAGGGCAAACCCACACATTTGGTGATTCTTCTCACATTAGGTCACACCACCCGGACGACAGATGGAGGGACCAATCAGCAGAGGAGGAAGGTAACATCTCAGGCAATCACCCTTCCCTGGGCCTGGCCTGTAGCAGCGGGTACGTGCAGGCCCTACATGCCAACCTGGGGCTGGGAATTACCCGTTACCCAGTCTCCTGCTACGCGACAGGGAAGGGGCCAAACAGGGAGAGGGCCAAACAGGGAGAGAGCAAAAACGAGGAAAAAGTAGTACATGTAAAGGGGGCTGCGGGGACAGAGGGGCGCAGGGGCAGAGGGGCGCAGGGGCAGAGGGGCGCAGGGGCAGAGGGGCGCAGGGGCAGAGGGGCGCAGGGGCAGAGGGGCGCAGGGGCAGAGGGGCGCAGGGGCAGAGGGGCGCAGGGGCAGAGGGGCGCAGGGGCAGAGGGGCGCAGGGGCAGAGGGGCGCAGGGGCGCAGGGGCGCAGGGGCGCAGGGGCGCAGGGGCGCAGGGGCGCAGGGGCAGAGGGGCAGAGGGGCGCAGGGGCAGAGGGGCGCAGGGGCAGAGGGGCGCAGGGGCAGAGGGGCGCAGGGGCAGAGGGGCGCAGGGACAGAGGGGCGCAGGGACAGAGGGGCGCAGGGACAGAGGGGCGCAGGGACAGAGGGGCGCAGGGACAGAGGGGCGCAGGGACAGAGGGGCGCAGGGACAGAGGGGCGCAGGGACAGAGGGGCGCAGGGACAGAGGGGCGCAGGGACAGAGGGGCGCAGGGACAGAGGGGCGCAGGGACAGAGGGGCGCAGGGACAGAGGGGCGCAGGGACAGAGGGGCGCAGGGACAGAGGGGCGCAGGGACAGAGGGGCGCAGGGACAGAGGGGCGCAGGGACAGAGGGGCGCAGGGACAGAGGGGCGCAGGGACAGAGGGGCGCAGGGACAGAGGGGCGCAGGGACAGAGGGGCGCAGGGACAGAGGGGCGCAGGGACAGAGGGGCGCAGGGACAGAGGGGCGCAGGGACAGAGGGGCGCAGGGACAGAGGGGCGCAGGGACAGAGGGGCGCAGGGACAGAGGGGCGCAGGGACAGAGGGGCGCAGGGACAGAGGGGCGCAGGGACAGAGGGGCGCAGGGACAGAGGGGCGCAGGGACAGAGGGGCGCAGGGACAGAGGGGCGCAGGGACAGAGGGGCGCAGGGACAGAGGGGCGCAGGGACAGAGGGGCGCAGGGACAGAGGGGCGCAGGGACAGAGGGGCGCAGGGACAGAGGGGCGCAGGGACAGAGGGGCGCAGGGACAGAGGGGCGCAGGGACAGAGGGGCGCAGGGACAGAGGGGCGCAGGGACAGAGGGGCGCAGGGACAGAGGGGCGCAGGGACAGAGGGGCGCAGGGACAGAGGGGCGCAGGGACAGAGGGGCGCAGGGACAGAGGGGCGCAGGGACAGAGGGGCGCAGGGACAGAGGGGCGCAGGGACAGAGGGGCGCAGGGACAGAGGGGCGCAGGGACAGAGGGGCGCAGGGACAGAGGGGCGCAGGGACAGAGGGGCGCAGGGACAGAGGGGCGCAGGGACAGAGGGGCGCAGGGACAGAGGGGTGCAGGGACAGAGGGGTGCAGGGACAGAGGGGTGCAGGGACAGAGGGGTGCAGGGACAGAGGGTTGCAGGGACAGAGGGGTGCAGGGACAGAGGGGTGCAGGGACAGAGGGGTGCAGGGACAGAGGGGTGCAGGGACAGAGGGGTGCAGGGACAGAGGGGTGCAGGGACAGAGGGGTACAGGGACAGAGGGGTACAGGGACAGAGGGGTACAGGGACAGAGGGGTACAGGGACAGAGGGTTACAGGGACAGAGGGGTACAGGGACAGAGGGGTACAGGGACAGAGGGGTACAGGGACAGAGGGGTACAGGGACAGAGGGGTACAGGGACAGAGGGGTACAGGGACAGAGGGGTACAGGGGCAGAGGGGTACAGGGGCAGAGGGGTACAGGGGCAGAGGGGTACAGGGGCAGAGGGGTACAGGGGCAGAGGGGTACAGGGACAGAGGGGTACAGGGACAGAGGGGTACAGGGACAGAGGGGTACAGGGACAGAGGGGTACAGGGACAGAGGGGTACAGGGACAGAGGGGTACAGGGACAGAGCGGTACAGGGACAGAGGGGTACATGAGAAAATAGTCCTACAAGCAAAGCAACGCAAATGAGCTTTAAGAGCCCATGGAGGCATGAGATATCTCCCCAAGGGAGGGGAAAAGGACAGGAGAAGAGGAGACAAGCAACACAGAAAGAGAAGCAGTGCTGCGAGGGCTGGGGCCCCGCTGTCGCCAAGCACATATTCAACAAAGAGCTGTGAGCCCCCTGGGCAAGGGGGGGGGGGGGGCGCAGCAGCAGATCAGTTTACAATGCAATATAGAATATTAGAAGCAACAATGAGTGCTAAATTAAACAATTCTGCAAGAGAGCAATCAGCACAGATTAAAACAACATTGATCAAGTAGTTACAGAACTATCAAACCAAATGGAAGAGAATTTTAATGAAATCTCGAAAGAACAATCAGAACAGATTAAACTGACACTTGATCAGGTCGAAAAGAACAGTCAGAGCAAATTAGATTAACATTGATGTTGATGATGTCAGATAGTGACGAGGCCTCAGGCAAGCAGGTGGGCCCATCCACCATGTTGAAGAGGTAGTGGCAGCCACTGGGGGAAGGTAGAAGGCCGATGATGTTTATATGTAAGCGGGCAAAGCGATTCCAAGACAAATGACAACTGCTGGAATTGATGTGGGAGAGGAGTGGTCAATGGCTTTCGAGAGGACAAAGTTACAGGCTTATGGTTGCTTCAAAACCGTGATAGGATGGCCAAAAGTATTTCGTTGCCTCTTAGATGATGAAGAGCTCTCTGTCATATGTACCTATGTGTCACTGAATGGCTGAGAACTTGACAGAGATGAAAGCAAGTGACTGCTAGGTGTCACTGATGCACTGCTGCCAGTGCGCATCTGACTGGCACTGACCACGACAGCAAGTGGGGCAGTGTGGTGATGGTGGGCAAACAGGCTATTGTCTGTAGTATTGTCATTCCTCAGACGGTGCCAGAATAAGTTTAACATGCTGAGGGAGCAGTGGAAGACCTAAAATGTCTCTGGGCATGGGAGATTGATGACAGTTTGTAACTTATGTGGTTCTTGAAGTTTCCTTGCAGTCCTGAATATTCTACGAGGTTTCAGGATTGCAGCCAGATCATGTTGCCTTCTTGCCACAATATGTTGGCTGGCAACTGTCCAGCCATCTTCAAGTGAGTGTGTGCCACTGCAGACAGCTAGTTCACGGTGTCGGCTTTATGGCAAAAATTGACGTGGAGATGAATGCACTTTGGTGGCTGTCACAGAACAGTTCTCTATTGAAATCCGCGCCCACTGGAAATACTGTTCCATCTGTGACACACAGACGCATGTCTACCCTCATCATAATGTGCACTTCTGTTGCCAAAAACAATCGTCAGATGTTGCAGTCGTGTCATTACGAATAAAATGTTTTCTCTCAGAAGAAATTAAAGACGTCACTCATCACTGCATCCCAGGCCTGGTCCAATTGAAAGCTGCTGTCATGATTTATAAGATTTTGTGTTAGATGTATTTCCACAAATTCTTTAATTACTGGATCCCAAAAGGACTTTGCCGGGGCCAAGATTTTTGTGGCAGCATGCGGTAATACACGCCTCAGCTGAAGTTCAGTAACTGGGCTGTGAAGGCAAGTGGGGTACTCATGATCAACACACCTTTTGTGAACTGTGCATATCGTCTGACATATGTTTGCTTTGCCACATTGTCAAGAAATTTTGTTAATTCTGGTGGACAGTCACCTGAAGATGGCTGAATGGTTGGCAGCCACAATATTATGGCAAGTCAACGTGATCCGGCTGCAATCCCAAAACCTCAAACTACATTTCTAACTTACTAGAAAGAGGACATGAGCTGGCAGTTCACATAGTATGGCCTGTAAGTACCACCTCACTGGCAATGGATGTGCTCTTTACTGTGTTGACCATAATGACAGCGCCCTGGAGAGATAAAAACTAACGTGCAGATGTTAATGGTGTTCCTCATATGTCAAAGAGAAATAAATATGTCGTCCAAGTAGGCAAACACCAAGACAAGCATCGCAAGATTCAATCTAGGAAATGCTGCCACATTTGGGCAGCATTACGGAGGCCAAAGGTCTTGAAGAAATCTAATGGCATGATGACAGTGGTCGTCTTATTTCCTTGGGTGCAAACTGGAATCTGGATGACAGCGTTTGCGCCATTGATCATGCTGAAGATTGTAGCCCCACCCAGCATGTTGTAGCTGTGTACGACGGTGTTGGGTACCATCAAAGATTTGAACAGCGTTTAGCTTCTGGTAATCGCAGTATTGGTGCCAGGAGCCATCCTCCTCCTTAGCATGGTGAAAGGCAGATGAGTGCCCACTGGCTCTTCGAAGGATGCCGCACATTAGCAGCAAGCAGCTCATCAGTTTGTACTTGGCAGTCCCGAGACAGTCCAGTGGTAGGGGCAATAGCCAGCATGAAACACCCACTAAACCTGCTGCGCAGAACAGGTAATTAGGATTGTGGAAAGGGCCAAATAAGGTTGGGTGGGGTCAGTTTCACCTTCTAATTGTAATTTATTGTAATTTAATAACACATTTACTACCAAAGCGGCACATAGCCTAACCTTTATCAAATGCAACTCTTTCACGGCTGAAGGCCTCCAAACAAGAAATCTTAACAAATCACCAAGATAAAAATCCAATTAAAATAGCAATAAAATAATTAAAAAAAACCACCTATCACAGCTCGGTGGAAAGCCTCAAAGCAAAGTAGATAGAACAAACATACGCAAGGTGCAATAAAAATGACTGAAGGCCACAATTAAGTTTCAAAATTTTTTTAGAATTTATTACCATAGACTTTTAAAGGCAGAAGGCCACACTTTAAAAACAAGAAATATTAAAAATCAAGATAAAAATACGATTAAAAAAAAGCAGTTCATGGTCTTGTGGTAGCATTTTCACTTCCTGCGCACGGGGACCCAGATTTGATTCCCGGCGGGGTCAGGGATTTTTCCTGCCTCAAGATGACTTGGTATTATTGTCTCGTCTTCATCGTCATCATTCATCCCGATTACGGTCAGAGGAATGCAATGGCAAAACACCTCCTCAGAGTATGGGACATCATCATCATCATCATCATCATCATCATCATCATCATCATCATTATCATCTCATGGCTAAGTGGAAAGCCTCAAGGCAAAGCAGATAGAACAAACATATGCAAGGTTCAATACCAATAGCTGAAGGCCACAATGTTTACGCTTCAAAGATAATTTTAAGAATAAGGTTGCATGACAGAGCCCACAATTAATTTTGCAAAATTTTTAAGAAGAAATTATAAACATAACCATAAGCCTTAAATTTTAAGTAGCTGAAAACAGATAATTAAACACTGGTGGGAAAGACAATAACGACAACGGCACTCAAAAGCCTCCATGGAGGTTGGTCTGCCCTCGTTCACTTAGGTGAGACAGGTAGTGAGCCCAACTACACTTGATCCGTTGGAACCCAACCAGGGGACAGCCACGGACCGACTGACTCAACAACTTGCTTCCCATCAATCGGTACATGAGAACTCAAACAGAAAAGGTTACAAACATGATAATCCACAATGCAGTATATACCAGCTCTCAAAATTACACACCATGTTGGTCAGCAACAACAGGTGAGGAAAGGACGTGGCCTGTAAGTTAGTGGCCAGGGCAGGTAACTGGTACACTAACGGCCACTAGGCAGAAAATTCTGCTGGTACACTTGAATTTGAAACACAGTAATATAGTTAACTTCACCCAAAAGAACACTGCCTGAATGTATGTCAGTGCCCAGGGTAGGTAACCAGAACACTAACGGCCACAGGGCAGAAAATTCTGCTGGTGCACTCAAATTGTAGTCAAACAAAATAGTTAATTGCTCTGCATGGTGGCTAAATTTCAGCAGTAGAAACACTTGGTGTTGCTCACAGGAAACCTTCCCCAACAGCAAACCACTGAAATGAACCACCACAGCATAATGCTGACAACATTTAAAATAGTTGTCAGTGAAAGTAACACCAACTACACACACAATCTGATGAACACTTGCACGAAGACCTGAATGATACCCAACACTAACTAAACACACACTAAGACAAACTGGGAGTTGATGCGTGTGCACGCAAGCACTCGTGCACACACACACACACACACACACACACACACACACACACACACACACACACACACAACAGTTGACTCATGGACTCACGAACAATTGGCAAGCCAAAACGCATCGTCCGGTAGGACGACCGACCGACCAACGATCCACCAAGACCGTGGCCCGGCTCAAGTGATGTGTGGTGGCAATGGTTGGGTGAGCCATGTCAGCACTGATGACCTCACAGCTCCAACCCGACTGCACTAGTACCGCACTGCAACTTCCGACTGGCAGGTCCGGACTGCACTCCAGACGCGTTCCAACTGACTAGCAGCCCAAACTCGCTATCCAAACTCTCCTTATGACAGACAACGACTGGGAAGTAATAGCAGTCAAGCAAAGATACTACGAGAGGGGATATATCGATATGTGCTGCTAACGCTGCTCACAGTCAGGGAAAGCAGCAACTCACTACATTAAAAACTGGGTGTAAAATACATGATGGTGGTAACACGTGCTACGCATGGCTCACAGCAGAAGATGAGAGATCTGGGAACGGAATCAATGTACTGGACAGGCGAATGACAGACCTTCCAAGTCATACGGGACAAGCCGATGAGAACAGGACATTGTGCCAGTTGGTCAGTATATGGACCGGAGTACGCCACCTGCTTCACATAATAGAAAGCTGAAAATAGTGGTGCACTTCACTGATTGCCCAGTATCGCTGCTAATGGCGTGCCAGCCAGTAGCTGCAGGGAGCAGATGATAGTGTCCAATGAAGTCCACTCCGATAATAAGGTCAGTTAAGTCAGTGATTGAGGAAGTCTAGGGGAGGCTCTATTGCATGCTGAGATTGAAGATGTGACGACGTATGCCATAGGTGGCAATAGTGGAGTTATTGGCCGCCGTCAGGAGGATAGCTGACGCAGTACCAGGGTTTTGTGCATGCTGCTGTAGGAAGATATGACAATTTGGAGCCAGTGCCAATCAGAATGGTGTGGCGGTGTGAATGTCACAGGAAAACAGGTGCTGGGAGATGGAGCAGCAGCCGGGCACACCTAATCCAGGCAGTCATCAGTGCTAGGGTGCTACAGGTAGGGTGCCCTGCAGTTCACAACATCCAGGCTGAAGCACTCTGGTACCAGCAGAGACTGACTGTGTCACGAGAGGCATCAGCAGGGCACCTGGAAGAGCACGCATGGCGGAATCAAGTCAGGTCATTGTCACTTGCAAGACTGCCATGTAAACACTGAGGCAGGTAGGATTTCCTATGCTCCTGATTGCTAGGTGCTGTTCTATGGGCAAGTGGGGAGGGGAGTGGGCGCTGGCATCATTAGCGGCATGTCAAGTTGGAAGTAGCAGCTCATGGTGAGGTGGGAGGCATCTTTACAGCCAGCTGACTGCACTGGGTGGAGGTTAGTGTGGGGAGTGGTGGCTGCAGTTATGGAGGTTGGTGTCTTGTGCACCTTTCAGCAAGGCTGGCGGCGTCAGAGAGAGTGTCTGTGAGCAACTCAACAGCCATCTTTATTTGGGTCAGAAAGCAAGCCAGGCATATGTTGGACATCTTGTGTAGGTCTACGAGGGTTCAGTGGTGGCACAGGAAGGCTTGCCAGTTCCCACACTGCTCAAATGGAAGGAAGACCCAGATGTGCTGGATCTCTGAGGCTGTTAGCTGTACTACGAGACACTGCCTGAGAATCTCATAGCGGACAGTGGCTGGGGGCGATGAGATGATGTCGCAGACCTCCATCATGTATGTTGGCTGGAGCTGCCCGATCACCATCACAACTCGGTGGTGTCTTGGCTGATGTCGCAGCCTGCAAAGATGGCATCTGCCAAGGAAAAGCACAGGTGTGGGTCCCAGGGATAGAAGGCTGACATGTGAGTTGCAAAATGGCTGGAAAGAGTGGCAGCGGGAGGCAGGGGATTGGGCACCGACACTTCGAGGTTAGGGCGAATGGTGGCAGTGGCAGATGCAGGGGCCAGTGCGGGTGTCAGTGCTGAGTCTGATGTTGAGGGCCGGGCCTCTAGTGGTCGCTTTGCCACAATTTGCACGCACAAGTCGGCATTGCAGTGTTACAGTTTCATGAGATGTGCAGTCAAGTTGGCGACAATGTCGTGAGGTGCTGGAGTGGCGAGTGTGTAGGTGAAGTGTTGCGCCAGAGGCAAAGCAACAGTTGCAAGGTTGCGCACGGGGCGAGCACACGAAACACGTGCAAGAGAAATGGCTCACGGTGTGAACTTAAGTAGTGTCCGTAGCACAGAAATCGAACTTTCTCGCAGTGAATGTCAACTCTTTGTGTCAAGAGTATTCCAGACTCACCATAATCTTCCTGTAAGAGATACTATTTATTTGCCACACTGTTTGTATGCTATCAACTGCAGATACATAGCAGTAACTTACAATAACTCAAGAAGCAGCTGCTTTTTTTCAGAATGGTTGTTTGTTTACCAATTTACTGGGTTAATTAAATAAAAAAGGAAAATTCACTTGAGAAAATTACAATATTACGAGACGGAATTGCTGCAGAGTACTTACCAT
This sequence comes from Schistocerca gregaria, assembly GCF_023897955.1. Classification (NCBI taxonomy): domain Eukaryota; kingdom Metazoa; phylum Arthropoda; class Insecta; order Orthoptera; family Acrididae; genus Schistocerca; species Schistocerca gregaria. Next base: position 111,302,758 of record NC_064928.1, on the reverse strand, counting down.
CAATAGGCAAAAAAACTTTGTTCGCCGAGCTTTCAGAACTATTGTTTTCTTCCTTAGGCTAAAGACAGAGATTTGTTCAAGAAATCATTATAAATATTCTCCTCCAAGGAATGCTGTCACATTCTTCCACAATGCCTCCATTCACTGGTAAAATAAAAAAAAGCAAGAATTGTCTATATCTGTAACTGACTTTATTTAAAGTGCTCTCATTTTGCGATAAAGCCAAACCATTAACAGGTTATTCACAACATTGAGATAAAGCTTCAAGCTTCGGTTGCCTGAGAAAAATTTACACACAACTTAAAGCCTCACACATTATAAACACATCAGACACCTTATATGATGTCACAGGACTATAAAGCTTTCATGACACACTTCATTTTTCACTTCTCTATCCATGAGATGATGCAATACGGTCAACGTCTCCATGAGTGTATTTCCAATAAGCTTCCTCAAACATGGAACGGCACTCAACACGAGCCTGCAGTTTAGCACACAGAAGGAAAACTCCTGACAGCTTGCGATGCAGAGAGTAGATTTGCTCCGGCGGTGGGCGCAGCCTGTGTTTCAGCATTGTCGGCACCAGCTCTGTAATGCGACGAGTAGTGTCCTAGAGAAACCAAATGTGTACATTTTAGAATCAAGTACATATTGTATGGATAAGAATCAGTACAATAACTAAGTAAATTTAGAATAACTTTCCAGTGATACTGAGGTCACTGCATATGGAGTGCAAGCTAATATTTGATGGGCAATAGGATGGAAGAGTATTCAAACTAACTGTCCCCGATGTTGCGTAATGTGATTTAGACAGGCTTAATTAAACCTGGGTGTACAGACTGGAATTTAAACTACATTCTACATCTTAATCTATACTGCCAAACTACTGAAGTTCCCATTCTAACTGCATGTTGAGCACAGAAAGAATGCCAGCCGGTGTGGCCGACCGAGTGAGGTGGCGCAGTGGTTAGCACACTGGACTCGCATTTGGGAGGACGACGGTTCAATCCCGTCTCCAGCCATCCTGATTTAGGTTTTCCGTGATTTCCCTAAATCACTTCAGGCAAATGCCGGGATGGTTCCTTTGCAAGGGCACGGCCGCTTTCCTTCTCCATCCTTCCCTCACCCGAGCTTGCGCTCCGTCTCTAATGACCTTGTTGTCGACGGGACGTTAAACACTAATCTCCTCCTCCTCCAGTGTGGCCAAGCAGTTCTAAGCGCTTCAGTTTGGAACCACACGACCGCTACGGTCGCAGGTTCGAATCCTGCCTCAGGCATGGATGTGTGTGGTGTCCTTAGGTTAGTTAGGTTTAAGTAGTTCTAAGTTCTAGGGGATTGATGACCTCAGATGTTGAGTCCCATAGTGCTCAGAGCCATTTGAACCACAGAAAGAATAATTGTTTACAATAATTGGTGTACACTGTAAATAATTTACTCTTACTTTTGCATTCCATATGGGAGTAATACATACGAGTTTTTAGAGTTTTCCTAGATGCCTCACTTAATGCCGAGACTGGAAAATTTTTAAGAAGGCTTCCACATGGTCAGTGGTGCACTTTTATTTTTGGTATACAACAAGACACATATGATGCATGATCAAAAAGCATGAGAATTTTAGTTTTTCCGAAAGAATGTTTACTTATTCATCACCATTAACGTTGTCCTCATTGAAGTAATCCCCCTAACATACATGTTCCAGTGTCTCTTCCAACCTTGGAAGCACTTGCAGAGTTCACTTTTCATTATGGTGTTCAGCTCCTTCAGTGATTCTGTTTTTATCTCATCAATGGTGGTAAAACAATGCCCTTTTAGGATTCTCTTCAGACTCAGGAAAGGAAGAAATTGCAGTAGGCCATGTCCAGTGAATACAGTGATTGACACAACGTAATGGTTTCTCTCCTCTCTCCTCTCCACTCTCTGTCTAACCTTTGAGATATGAGTGGGAGCATTGTAATGATGTAATTTCCACAAGTGGTTTTGCCACAGTTCCAGTCATTTTCTTTGGACTGCTTCATCCAAACAGTGCAATGCTTCCAGGTAGTATTTCTTTCTGACTGTACAACTGTACAGTAGGAACTCTTGATGCACTACCCCTTTGTAATCAAAGAAAACCGTGACAAGAACCTTGACATGTGGGCAAGCTTGTCAACTTTCTTTTCAGTCTTTGCACTTCAGGCAGATTCCATTGGGATGATTGGGCCTTGGTTTCAATGTCATACCTTTATATCCAGACTTCGTCACCAGTCATAACGTTTTATAGAAGTTCTGGATCATTGTTGATTTAATTCAGCAATTTCTGAGTGATGTCTATGCAATGTAGTTTTTGGTTGAAACCCAACCATTTTGGAACAAACTTGGCTACAATAAGTTTCATGCCCAAAAGTCCCAAAAAATTGGTTGGCATGAGCCAAAGAATATGCTGACATCAGCAACCTCTCTAGGGGTGACTGGGTGATTTTTCAGAACATTTTCTTTACTTCTTCCACACTGTTATCAGTAACTGATCAGCTAAGGCATCCAGAATGGTGTCTTCTTAAGCCTCTTTCAAATGTCTATAGCATTCATGAACTCTTGTCTTACTCCTAGCGGATTCACCAAAAGTCATTATTTCAAATGGGGTGCTGCACTTTGTTCCATTTTTCATGTAAAATTTAATGCAAATTCTTTGATCCATCATTTTCGAAAATATTGAAAACTGGATGTATAAACACCACAGAATTAAAAAATTCCCATATCTGATTACACCTTGTATAATAGTCACCACCCATTCTAGTAACATTTTTTGTTCAACAATAATTTTTTATTTTCACTTGTGTCCAAACAGATGATACAGTATAATTTGTTTACATATAAATGTAAAAATATGTAGTGAAGAATTATTTTAAATTTGCCAATCATTGATATTGCTGTCATAGGATACTATGATTTTGGTTTTAAGAAGTGCAGAACTTTACATCTTTGAAAATTTAAAAGCGAACTGTCACATACAAGTTTGAGTTACGAAATACAAGTGAAATGTATTAACTACTGGTCATTTCATTCAGATGAATACAGTGAGTTGAGAAATATGTTATTGACAAAAAGATAACACTTTTTCACTTCACTTCACTGTGTAGGCACTTCCCTCTCTATTTCCTAGTCACTAACAAAGAAAGCACCAACCAGAACATTCACTATATTCTTGAGACTGCATTGGTGACCTGACTCTAAAATCTCGTCACAAGACTCTTCCAGACAGGAAGGTTTGATATTGCTGGATATCACGCAATCTAAGCTATGAAAGAAAGGAACAGTAATCAAAGTTCTGAGAATATATGTTTCACAAATAATTCTAGAATGTCAAAAACAATATTCTACAATGTAGCTCAAGACAAAACATCTCTGTCAGTTTCAACACACGAAGCAGCACTCGTGCATTGGGATTTTCTCTAATAATGCTCAATTGCTAAAAGTAAATTGAACAACAACTGTGCTACACTATATGCATGCAACACTTGAAATTCTTAGGCCATATTTGAAGCATCCAGTATCGACACCAGCCCAATCACTGAAGGCATATTTTCCAATATGGACAAAACACCTCACGAGACAAAGCAATGACACCCACAAAGTGTTTTCTTTCATAGTTTCATCCTTAATGGTTTTACATTTAAGTTTTATTGTTTTGTGACATCTGATTAATAATGATCCTATTATTATGTCAATTTAAGTCTGGTCTCCTTTAATCCAATGGTATTTATAGTCTACAGGAACTTTCCTAAAAAAATTTTGACTTGGCCGTTTTTGTTACACTTTTACAGGGGTGTGCAAAAAGTAATGCAGCACAATTTATTTTCTGAAAGCATGTTTGCTTTATTCAGGATTCCAATATACCATATTATTGTCTACTCTTTTGGCTACAAAAACCTATTTTTCAACATAACATCTGTTCAATGTGACGGCATCTTGCTGGGAGGGCCTGCTTGTCAGTATGGTACCACTCTATTGGTCAATGTTGGAGACAATGTCTTTCTGCATCAATAAGCTCCTCCATCATCTGTGTACTGCTTCCTCAGGAGTGCATCTTTAATTGGGCCAAACATGTGGAAGATGCGAGATCCAGGCTGTAGGGAAGATGAGGAAGTACAGTACAATCAAATTTTGTGAGGTCCTCATAGGTGTGCAAACTTGTGAGAGTCTGCCAAGGAGCAGTAGTGGTGGTGGTGGTGGTGGTGGTGGTGGTGGTGGTGGTGGTATTAGTAATAGTAGTAGTCTGTATTTTTGTGGTGATGAATATGCTGAAATCATTTCTTCAATTTCCTGAGGGTAGCACAATGCAATTCGTAGTTGATCATGCACCATGAGGAAGGACATCAAACAAAAAAGTCCCAGAAGATTGTTGCCATGACTTTTCTGGCCTGGGATGTGGATGTGAATTTTTTCTTTGAAGGATAAGTGGTGTCGTGCCTCCCCATGTTTCAGTGCCTGTGACAATGTTCAACAAAAACTTGTCACATTCAGTCTTGTACGTGCAAGGAATTCCATACACATACATCAAAAAACGTTTTGCGTCACCTCAGTTCCGAGAGTTCCAGAACTGTACAGAAAATTGGAATAGAGATAAACATAAACATCACTTCCACTCTTTTTATTGCTCATGAAAATCACGCACTGCATATTGTACAACCATACAGTGAGACCTTCAGAGGTGATGGTCCAGATTGCTGTACACACCAGTACTTCTAATACCGAGTAGCACGTCCTCTTGCACTGATGCATGCCTGTATTCGTCATGGCATACTATCCACAAGTTCATCAAGGCACTGTTGGTCCAGATTTTCTCACTCTTCAATGGCAATTTGGCGTAGATCCCTCAGAGTGGTTGGTGGGTCACGTCGTCCATAAACAGCCCTTTTCAATCTATGCCAGGCATGTTCGGTAGGGTTCATGTCTGGAGAACATGCTGACCACTCTAGTCGAGTAATGTCGTTAACCTGAAGGAAATCATTCACAAGATGTGCATGATGGGGGCACAAATAATCGTCCATGAAGATGAATGCCTTGCCAATTTGCTGCTGATATGGTTGCACTATTGGTCGGAGGACGGCATTCACGTATCGTACAGCCGTTACGGCGCCTTCCGTGACCACCAGCGGCATACGTCAGCCCCACTTAAGGCCACCTCAAAACATCAGGGCACCTCCACCTTGCTGCACTCATTGGACAGTGTGTCTAAGGTGTTCAGCCTGACCGCGTTGCCTCCAAACACATCTCTGACGATTGTTTGATTGAATCCATATGCGACACTCATCGGTGAAGAGAATGTGATGTCAATCCTGAGTGGTCCATTCGGCATGTTGTTGGGCCCATCTGTACTGCACTGCATGGTGTCGTGGTTGCAGAGATGGACTTTGCCAAGGACGTCGGGAGAGAAGTTGTGCATCATGCAGTCTAGTCTGTTGCGCACAGTTAGAGTCCTAACACAACATCCTGTGGCTGCACAAAAAGCATTATTCAACATGGTGGAATTGCTGTTGGGGTTCCTCCGAGCTATTATCCATAGGCAGTGGTCATCCACTGCAGTAGTAGCCCTCGGGCGGCCTGAGCGAGGCATGTCATCGACAGTTCCTGTCTCTTTCTATCTCCTCCATGTCCGAACAGCATCGCTTTGGTTCACTCCAAGATGTCTGGGCACTTACCTTGTTGAGAACCCTTCCTGGCACAAAGTAACAATGCAGACGTGATCAAACAGCGGTATTGACCGTTTAGGCATGGTTGAACTACTGTCAACACGAGCTGTGTACTTACTTCCTGGTGGAATGACTGGAACTGATTGTCTGTCTGATCCCCTGTGTCTAATAGGCACTGCTCATGCATGGTTGTTTACATCTTTGGGCAGGTTTAGTGATGTGTCTGAACGGTCAAAGGGATCGTATCTGTGATACAATATACACAGTAAATGTCTATCTTCAGGAGTTCTGGGAACCGGGGTGAAGCAAAACTTTTTTTTGATGTGTGTAGATGGTCCTTTGTTGCTCTTTACAGTCCTCGGTTAGGCTAAGAAGAACGCAATGAGCACACACCTTCGAGTACCCTCAACTGGTGAACGAGTGTGTCATTGTCATCGGAGACATCCAGTTACACTGGGAGCTGTTTGTTTGTTAACTGTCAGTCATCTCGTATGAGTGTCCACACATTTCAACATTGCAGATATCACAGTTGTGCACAGCTGGCTGCTGGCTGGCTGGCATGCAGGAGATCTGACAGTTCGCACAACCTTGTTGAAAGAATGACAGAATGCGATGCCCAACAACTCACTGTGCTTTTATTCACTGCCAGGTTCCCGTAGACATAATGCAATGAATGTATGTGATGCTCTGGTTTCTGCGAAAAGAATCCCGATGACAGCTCTCTGCTCGATATGTACCTCCGTTACAGACATATAGTGCTGCCACTGATCAAAACTTCATGAAACTATAGAGGCTGAAGTGGGAAATTCCCCAATGTCCCACAACAAGTCCCATATTGTTCCAACCAAAACTAGTTGAGAAAAAGAAAATGTTACATTACTTACTGAATTCCCCTTGTATACAATGTGTTCGGAAATTCCTGTTCCAAACTTCTAGGACCTGTAAAGCAGAGTGAGTACATAATATTTTAAACAGGAACTCATGTCCAGAAAAATATCATTTCCTTTCTACAATAGTTTTGATTCAATTGTTAAACTCGTCCCACTTCAACTTCAGGAACTTAATTAGGCATAAAGCAGTAAGACTTTAGCTAACAAATTGAAAGAGAACATAATGAAACATCCATTTATCACTTACGTACACTTGAACATTACAGGTTTACATTGGTCTACAACAAAAAAGAACCCAACATATGTGTGTACAGAAATATGATGTTTAAGTGTTAATAAAACAAATGTGCTTTAGTGATAAATGGATGTTTCATTATGTTTCCTTTTGAGTTGTTGCCTAGTAACTGTACTGTGCCACGCCTAATTCAATTCCTCGTGCAGAACTGGATGGGTTAAGCAACTGAATTGAAATCTTCATAGAACGGAAACAATACCTTTCTGGACATAGATACCTATTCAAAATATTATATTCTCATTCCCCTCTACAAGTCCAAAAAGTTTTAACAGGAATTTCCAAATACCCTGTATATATATATATATATATATATATATATATATATATATATATATATATATATATATATATATTTGTCTTTCTCTCTAATAAAACTGTACTGTTTGAATTACAAAATCTTGTGTAAAAAGCAATTAAATGAAAATAAAGGGACACTGTAATTACTTTTCTTTATAGCAATAAATAGAAGCATTTCAACATAATGTATCAACGATATCAGAAAACTGAGGATAATTCTCTTGCTAAAAGTTTGTTGTTCACTTAGTTCTTGAATGCAATAGAAACAAAATGGTCTGTAAATGATCGTGGACAGTTGCTGTTCACCCATACTGATTAATTTTGATGTTTTAGGACTTCAATTTGCTCTAATTTAGATCACAATATCAGCCATTTCACGTTGATGCCGACTTTGGAGACCATGTTGTAACTCTCATTCCTAGTGCAAGATCTTTCACTAGCTAACATCACTGTTTTATAACACTGCAACGCCTGAAGATCTTCTCATGTTGGACCAAAGTCTTTCTCAGGAGAAGTTTTGTGGCTTTTGTTCTGGGGACAGGAAGAGGAATTACCTTTGATTGCTGTGTGAGGTGTCATTTGAGATAGCGACTTTTGTTTTTTTACACAGACTTTGGTACTTCCAAGTTTCTGGAATTATTTTACCCACTGAAATGACCACATTGTTTTGTAATCTAACAACAAGAGATTCCAGACAAAAATGCTGCTATGTGAGGACTGTTGCAGGTTCCTTGATTTGACCAGTTATGAATTCACAGGTTGCAGGGCTTGACCCGTGCTGTTGCACAAACAAGAATTCAATGTTCTATAACTGAAGACAAAACCAATTTTAAAGCATATTTTCACCTTACCTGACAGCGATATAGTTTTACTTTAAATATATGACTTGAACTAATTTTTTAAAATTTCGTTACTTGGTCAGTTTTGATACCGTATGTGCCATTTATAGAATGGACAATAACAGACTCACCAACAGATTATTCAACATTATTAACAGGAGATCAAAATCAGATGGGTAGAAGAAATTAGGGAAGATTAAGAAAATAAGAACATTACAGAAGAAAACATAATGTAATAGGAACCAGCTTTTACTATTTCAACTTACATATTCACATTTTAAGCACAAACTTTCAGTCTTCTTCAAAGTACTCTCCGCTTCCAGTAATACACTTGCCTAATCCTTTACTCCATTTTTCGAAACTTTGTTTAAATTCATGTTTTTGACAGTGCCTTCATCTTTTTTCCCTTCATCTCAGGGTCCGCACAAAAATGCTTTTCATTCACGGCTCTTTTCATTCTAGGAAAAAAAACAGAAAAAGAAAAAAAAAAAAGGTCGCACAGAACAAGGTAAGGTGAGTTTTGCGAGGGGGGGGGGGGGGGTGTTAGTTCACACCATTTTCAGTCAAGAAATGTCGTACAGACAGCATTCTGTGAGCAGGGGCATTGTCATGATGGAAATACTAGTCACCCAACTGCCACAAATCAGGCCACTTCCGCTGCACACTGTTGTGCTGTCTTCTCAAAACTTCCAAGTAGAAAGCCTAATTAAATGTCAGACCCTGGGGAACAAAGTCTGGATGGAGAACTCCCCTAAAAAAAATGTCTTAATGTTTGATTTCACCTGATGAACTTTCTTGGAATGAGGCAAACTTTAAGTCTTCCACAGGCTTGAATGTTGCTTTGTTTCAGGATATTAAGCATGGCTGCAATCTTTGTCACATGTGATAATTTCTTAAAAAAAGTTTGTATCATTTTGGGATGCAACTTTCAACACACACCATGCTTCCATGTGACCTTGTTTTTCTTCAGCAGTCAGCACTCTTGACACGAATTTAGCAACCACCATATTCATTCTCAAATCTTCTGTCACAGTTCCCTGCACTGAACTCCAAGTCACTCCTTACAGCTCCACAATTTCTTCAATGGTCCAATGTTGATCTTTGTTGAAGATTGCACAAATGTTCCCAACCAACACCTTCATGTGTGTGGACCATGGAAGTACGACCAGAATGAAGCTTGGCATCAATTGACATTTCACACTTTTGAAATAGGAAAACCACTCAAAAACTTAAGAAATTTCCCCATATCTTCATCCTTGTACACTGTTTTTAACATTTCACTAGTTTTTGCTCCACTTTGTACTAAGCAAAAAGCAGAATCTCACCACCACATGCTGTTGATGAAAATCAGCCAGAGGAAAAATGACTATCACACAAAACAGTTGTCACTATGAACTCTGCAAAAACTAGTCCTTCAGTGATGGCACTCAGCTTACTGACTCTATAATGTGCACTCCATGCACTCCTAATCGCAAAATATGGTAGTGCAAAAGCTCTGCCCACCAAAAAATTAGTTTGACTTTTTATGGAACTCCTTTGTGAAACATCTAGCCTTTGGAACACTACTTACAAAGAACAGATTTGTGCACAAGCTTATAAAAACAACTGGCAAGAAATTTTCAGAGGAACAGAAGAAAAACAAGATGGAATTTATGTCAACTACCAACTTCAAAGACAGAGGGGTAAAGTAAATAATGCTTTTCTAACAAAAGGATGATCATAAGATTTTTCCAACCCCAAATTGTGACTGGACTGATGATATATTGGTAAGGTGGCCACAGTAAATTACCTTGCTTGGGGAGTCAATGAATGATGTTGAAGTTAGCTTCAGTTTTGCCCCAGGAAGTGTGTTGGGACCCTTGTTGTTCCTGTTGTATATTAATAACCTGCAGACAATATTAATAGTAACTTCTGATGTTTTTAGACTACGCCGTTATCTATAATGAACTACTGTGTCAAAAAAGCACTACAAAGGTTGAGTTTTGATAAGCTTTCAAAGCAGTACAGAGAATTGCTTTAAATCAGGTGTGTAGTCTGTGGGAAACATGCACTGATCTGCTAGGGGCCTGTGTCTCACCATTACATTCCCAGAATTACTTTTTTTTTTCATTCAATTTTCATTCCCTCCTGGGAAAGAGAGGGTGGGCTCCTGTAGAACTTAGCTGTTCTGAGATATGTCAGTCCAACTGGCACTGGGGCAAGGGTCCTAATTCAGAATATTACATTATTATTTTGCAGATTTCATTTCACAGGTAGGATACTGGGAAAATGCAATCAGTGTACATATTTGCTTACAAAACATTTGTGTGACATACCATAGAATATTTATCAAGTGTATGGGATCCATAATAAACAGGACTAATAGGGGGATCTACATCTACATCTATACTCCGACAGAGGGTACATCCCATTACATCAGTTATCAGGGTTTCTTCCTGTTCCATTCATGCATGGAGCATGGCAACAATGATTGAATCTTCAAGCGTCTGCCACTTCAGTTCCTTCAGTATCTTTGTGAAACTCTCCCAATGATTAAACAAACTTGTAACCAATTATGCCGCTCTTCTCTGTATACATTCAATACCCCCTGTTAGTCCTATATGGTACAGGTCCCACACACTTGAGCAATATTCTAGGATGGGTCACATGAGTAATTTGTAAGCAATATCTTTTGTAGACTGATTGCACTTTGCAGTATTCTATCAATAAACCAAAGTCTACAACCTACTTTACCCACAACTGAGCTTATGGTATCATCCCATTTCATGGCCCTACAGGTATTTGTAAGAGTTGGCCGATTCCAACTGCGACTCATTGATGTTATACTCATTTTTTCATTTCGTGAAGTGCAAAATTTTATATTTCTGAACATTTATAGTAAGTGGCCAACCATTGCACCACACTGAAATCTTATCAAGATTTGACTGAATATTTATGCAGCTTCTCTCGGATAGTACGTCATTACGTATAGCTGCATCATCCGCAAAAAGTCTAATTGTGCTGCTAATAATGTCTGCAAGTTCATTAATATACAACATGAACAGCACACTTCCCTGGGGCATACGTGGAATTACTTCTACATCTGACAATGTCTGTCCATTCAAGATAACATGCTGTGTCCTCCCTCCCATCACAAATTTCACTTGATACCCCACATGATCGTACTTTAGACATTAAGTGTAAGTGTGGTACTGGGTACTGAACATATTCAAAGAAGGGCACCTTAAATTATCACAGGTCTGTCCCACGGGGGAGAGGGGGGCGACATGTAAATGCTTGAAAAACAAACTGTAATGTAACTAGAGAGAGGGAAATTTGAAAGCTTTCAGAGCCAGTGGCTCCTTATTCTGGCAAAAGAACTGATGGGGAAGAAAAAGGAATGAGAAAAGAAGACTGGTGACTAGGAAGTAGAGAGAGTTAGGAAAAAGCACCCAGAATCCAGGGTCATGGGAGACTTACCAGGTGGGATGAGAAGGAATGACTGACTGTTGGGGACTGCACTGGATAAGATTTCAAAGCTGAGAACTTTGAGGTGGAATGATGATGATAAGTTTAGACTAAGTACAGTGGGCAAAAAAAGACTAAGCAATCATTCATACCATACATGCGAACAGAGCAGGAAGAAACCTTGACAATTGTATATGAGAGTTGGAACTTAAATAGTGGCAATTATTTATTCACAACCGATACAGAAGAGTCACATGTTTGCACCTGTTACTGTCCTTCAAAGTAGTCACCAGCATTGTGTAGAACCCATTGCCAGCAATGTGGAAGGCGTAGTATACTGTTAGCTGAGCCCATTCTGTTGATGGTGCGAATGGAGTGGTCTACTGCCTGTCGAATCTCTGGAACAGTTCTGAAGCAAATGCCACGAAGTGATTCCTTCATCTTCAGAATCAAATCAAAGTCACAAGGAGTTAAGTCCAGGGAGTATGGTGGATGGTACAGTACTTCCCAGTCCCACTGTCCGAACAGAGCAGCCACAGCTTGTGCTGTACGCCCCCGCTCATTGTCATGCAAAATGATGGGTGGGTTGTGCAGAAAGTGTCGCCGCTTCTTTCGCAAAGCTGGTCGCAGGTGATACTCCAAAAATGAACAGTAATACTGTGCATTGACGGTGGAGGAACGTAACGTTAGGATAACACCATCACAGCCGTACAAGAGAATCACTATAACTTTCACCATACTGGGGTTCTGATGCACTTTCAACTTTCGTGGTGACCCATAATAACGCCATTCATTGGATTGGCATTTCAGTTTTGTCTCATACAATGTGGCCCATGTCTCATCCAATGTTACAATATGGTGTAAGAAAGCCTCTCCTTCATGCTCGTAGCACTCCAAGTACGTCTGAGCAGCATCGTAACGCATCCATTTCTGCAATTCCATCAATTCATGCAGAACCCATCGTGATGCAGTTTTTTGCATGTCCAGGCATTCCTTCAGGATGCAAAGCACAGTTGTATATGCTAATCTGATTTCGTGGGTGAGCTTATGAATCATATGGCATTGATCACTGTCCACTAATGCGGCAACAGCATGCTCTTCTTCTTCAGAGATGGTAGGATGGCCTGTCTGATGTATGTCTGCCACAGCTTGATGACCTTTGTTGAAGGCTTTTACCCACTGTTCCACTGTTCTGTACGGCAATGCCGATTCCGTGCATGCCTCTCGAAGACCTCAATGACAGTGTTGTATTGTACGACCTCTGGCACATTCAATCTTGATCCAACTCCATTGCTCCTGTTTTCAAAACATAGTGACACCGTTACATTAGACAGCTCGCTCACAAGTGGCGGTGTTTACCTCAATTGTGTGCACGCCAGTGAGGGACGGCAAGTCCATTTGCTTGGAGGTAAGGTAGGTCTGTCAACAATGTGTGCTATCAGCGACAATAGTAGATTCTATTGTATAGTGTCTCCACAGCAGTGTTGTCACTATTTAACTTCCAACCTGCGTAATAGGAAGTACTGTCTGCTTTGCGTTTCTCAGTGGTTTGCGGAATACGTAATTATACAAATGTGCATCGATGACAAGAGCTAACCTTTGAGACAGAAAACTAATAGTAATTACCATAGATGTAACATGTGCAACTATGGGTTCCTGTGAGTACAGCAAGCGATAACAGTTTGTACTCAAAGACAGGTGAGCTACGTCAATGCCATTCTTTATAATGCACTGCCTACATCTCCAAGAAGCTTGGTAAGGAAATAGCTCTTAGAGCAGAGTTAAAATGATCTCTTACTGAGAACTTTTAACATCATAAATAAATATGTTTGCTTGCAGAAATACTAGGCTCTCATTTATTGTAGAGTACTTTCTAATCTGTTGACTGGAGTATCATCCACGCTGTATTTGTCTTCACACCAGAATGTTTCTGCAGTTCATTTCCTGTTAACTTTGTTTCAAATGCAGTGCAGTACACCTCAGAAAAGAATCTGTTGCAATAATAGTTGTGATGGATATAGTTTTGACAGATATTCATGTTTTTATATGTTTCAGCAGTATGATATATGTGTTCATCTGTTTACATTTTTCAGACGTGTCATATAAAAAAGTTGCCTCTTCTCATTATATTATTGATTATACTAGTTAGGCATATTGTAATCTACTTGTAGACATCCCAGCATTCATTTTAGAAACTTGATGAAGACTACGGAAAGCCCAGCTCAGGATGGCTGGGCAAGGTATGAACCCCGTTCCTCCTGAATGCGAATACACTTCATTAACACTTTCTGAATCATATATTGAGTTAGGTGGCTAACCCAGTGTTAATGAACTGGATTCACATTTAGCTGGAATGGGGTTCGTGCCCTGCCCAGCCATCCTGAGCTGGGCTTTCCGTAGTCGTTCTCAAGTTTCTAAAATGAATACTGAAACGCCTACATTGATAAGGCCATGGCTGGCTTCCTGCTTGTTCTTGCATAATTCTGAATACAACAGAACAAAAATGGGTGGCTTTGAGAGATTACATAGGGATGAGAATAGAGGAAAAGCTAAAAAAAGAACAAGATTTAGAAAGAGTCCTTGGATAACACAGGAGATATTAAATTTTACTGATAGAAGAAGGAATGATAAAAAAATGCAGCAAATGAAACATGCAAAATGGAATACCAACACCTCATATCAAGGAGGGAGAGGCACAAAGCAGTCAGCCGCAATCTCATTAGCTTTTATTAGTGTTGCAAATCTAGATTTTGGATATAAAGAGACATCTTCAGCTCATTTTCATTATATTTCAACAGACTCACACCAGTTCATGTCACCCTGTTCAGTTCATGACACTGAGGAGCCAATACACCTGTAAGAACATACGGTGATATGAACTGCCCCGAGTCTGTTGAAATATAATGAAAATGCACTGAAGATGGCTATTTATAGTCAAAATCTAGATTTGCAACACAATGAAAGCTAATGGGATTGTGACTGGCTCATGTGTGCCTCATCTTCCTTATAGTCTACAGTCACTATGCACAATGGTTCCTGACAGAATCAAAGCTGGTTATCTCAAATCAAATCAAGAAAAGGAGGTTGACAGGAAGTACAAAGTTGAAAAGCAGGAATGGCTACAGGAGAAATCCAAAGATGCAGAAGTGTGCGTGATTATAGGAAAGACGGATGCTACTTATAGAAGAATTAAAGAAAACTTTTGAGAAAATAGATGCAGTTGCATAAGTATTACTCAGAATGTTACAATTTGGATAATGGAAGAAATGCTACCCCTTAGGAAGTAGTTGGATGAAAAATGGGAAAGAAGTGGTGTGGGGGAGGGTTGATATTTTATGACAAAAAGAAGGCTAAAGATCATGTTAATGTCTTTCAATAGCAGTGTAATTTTTCACAAACATTTTGTATCTCCAATAAAAGAGGACACTATGAATGTTGAAAATAAAAAAGGTAAAAAAATTGCTGGCTTTAATACAATGAGAATGATTTTGTCCTTATACCTCACACTTTATCCTTGTGTGTAACGACACCCCAGCTCATTCTGCTGCAAAGTATCACCAGTTCCTTTCTCAAAAACAAGTCTCAACTTTGCATCATTGATCTTATTCACAAGATTTATCTCCCACGATTATTTTAATCATTTGGCTTGATAAAGATATCCAGGAAGCTGTGACTCAGTGATACCGGACAATTACGAAAGTAGGCTTCTCTAAGGGCAGATAGGTACTGAAACCTTGTAACATTATGTGATTGACTTATCATTTTAAATCATTCACTAATCGAGCAGTCACTCGGCAACAGCTACAGTTAGCAAATAACGTTGCGAGAATGTAAAAGGTGAACGACCTGTGACGTAACTTGTTTATTGTCGAAGCGCCATCAGAGATGCAGTGAGTTATTGGCTTTGAAAACCGCGGCGCGAAAAACGGACAGAAGAAGAACACTTTTACACATTTTCTTTTTTTTTTATGTACGAGATATTCTCAATGAACAGTTACTCATTCTTCTCTTGTCTCTTGTAACTTGTGTCGGACGCGCATGTCTTGCCGCTGTAATATTATCGTTAAAAATAATAATATTTTAGTGTAAAGTAAAGTGCAATACTAAAAGTGCAATACTGCATAGCAGTAAATTTATTGTGCGACGTGTATGTGAAAACGTCAAAGGAATTATTGTCATTACGAGAAGAGAAGTGCCAGTCAAAATGGCATCGATTTTAAAATTCTTCATTGTAGTGTAAGTTCATCTATTAATTGCCATAAATTAAGATTTAAATGGAATTGGTGTATGGACTATTTATTTAGTGTAGAATCTACGTCTCACTCCTTCATGAAGTTATTTAATTTTCTTTATGTTTCTGCCAAATAGAGAGTTCACAGTCATGAATTCTTTCGTCGAAATCTGACGGAAAATGTATGCAGCGAAATATTTTCTCTGCGCCACATTCTACTGGTAAATGCATGATAAACTACGGTCCCTTAGGAAATTCATGTTGAGCTATCCAAAAGTAATTATATTTTGAATAGGCATTTACTCTCCTCAATGCAACTTCCTGACTGATCAGACGATCCAACAAGAGGCAGCTGCACACGGTCGGCGTTCGCAAATATATTTCCACCCCTGATTATAGCTATATGTTGCAGCACAAAAGAAACATATTGTTATAATTAGCGACTACGAACGGGGACGTTTATAACATATGTTTATGTATGCACATTACGTAAACATATCGTTATAACCTGTGCTGAGAAATGCATGATGTTAAATGTGACCTATTTCGAGTCTGTAAATAGGCAAAACTTATGCAGTCAATTTTGATTGCTTTATTTTTTATTTTGCATGGGCTGCACAGTGTATCTGTGCAGCATCTTTTGAACTTTATCTACTGTGACTCAGAAGAAATTGTAGAAAAAATATGATTATTTTCTTGATTGACAATGAGTCCTCAATACTAAGGTCGCATGTACGCTACAAGTACAAGATTGGAGTCAAATATGGAAGGAATACATATGCATACCTGTGCTCCAAAGTCAAAAGGTTCTTTACTTCTGAACACCTCGCCCAGTATCATAACAGCATTGACATGAGCATCTTCCATCACCTGCAAATGGAAACAACCAGTTTATATTTAACAGCATTTGCAAAATTTTAACTTTCATATTTTATGTTTTAGATCAAAGTGAGGAACTCAAATGGGGAGTGGGGGGGGGGGGGGGGGGGGGTGAGGGGTGAGGAGGACAAATGAGGCAGATTTTATGCCTTGAGGCACAACAAGTGGAGGGTACAAAGAGGTGTACTCTTGTTTCTTTCTTTGAAATGATAAGGAGTACAAATATTAGCTTATGTAAACAATCTATCTGTCTAAATTGAACAGTATTCATAGAAATGTGAGAATATAAACAGCTGTAAAAACAGTTTGCACCATCCCCTTGACAGCAGAAGTGAGTGATCTTACACATAGCATAAACTTCTATGCATTGCGATTAAGTACTTGTCAGAACCTTGTGAACAATTTGACATAAATACATTTAAGCTACTTTTATGGAAGAGAAACTCATATATTAACACAAGCCACACCAACGTCAGTACTTTGTCAGCACCGGCAAAGCACCAGTGCTCTGCTGCAGTGCCAGTGGGGTGGGGAGGCAGACACAGCACCATTGTGGCAGCACTTAGCGAGGGCAGAGCCTTGTTATGGTTTAATGAATGGGACTGGGGAAAACGGTGTGGGTCAACTGCAATCGTTAGCCCCAATCTAGGCTGCCGATGCGGAACATGGACTGCTGCAGCCGGGAAAAGCAGATGGTTATTCGGATGCGCAGGGGAACTACGAATATGTGCTGTGTAACTGGTGAGCAGTTGCACATGTCTGTTCTGTAGTGGAGGGACATCAGCCTCCACCAGTACAGTGGTCACCGGACTCGTCCTAAAAGCTCCTGTTGCCAATTGAATCCCACAGTGGTGCACAGGGTCGAGTAAATGCAATGCTGAAGGTGCTGACGAACCATAAACCACAATCCCATAGTCAATTCAGGATTGGACAAGGGCTCTGTAGAGCTGCAGCAGCGTGCAGCTATCTGCACCCCAATTGGTGTTGCTCAGGCAACAGAGGGCATTGAAGTGCTGCCAGCACGTCTGCTTAAGCTGACGAAGATGAGGGAGCCAAGTCAATCGAGTGTCAAAAACCAGTTCTAGGAATTTATATGTCTCTGCTACATTGAGTGGAGCGTCATTAAGGTAAAGTGTGGGTTCCGGATGAACTGTACGACGCTGAAAGAACTGCATGACACATGACTTTGCAGCTGAAAATTGAAAGCTGTGGGCTAGAGCCCATGACTGTGCCTTGTGGATGGCTCCCTGGAGGCACCGCTCAGCAACAACAGTACTAGAGCAGCAGTACGAAATGCAGAAGTCGTCTGCATACAGAGAAGGTGAGATGGAGGGCCCAGATGCTGCTGCTAGACTATTAATGGCCACTAAAAATAGAGAGACACTCAATACAGAGCCCTGCGGGACTGCATTTTCCTGGATATGGATATTACTCTGGGAGTCACCAACTTGGACACAGAAAGTACGGAGTGACAGGAAGTTTTGGATAAAAATCGGCAGTAGTCCCTGGAGACCCCACTCATACAATGTAGCAAGGATATGATGTCGCCAAGTCATGTCGTATGCTTTACGTAAGTCAAAAAAGGCAGCAATCAGGTGTTGATGTCTGGAAAAGGCTGTTCAGATGGCAGACACGATGATCACAAGATTATCAGTGGTAGAGCGACTCTGGCGGAAGCCGCTCTGACATGGAGCCAGCAAGCCACATGACTCCAGGACCAAACCCAACTGCCAACATACCATATATTCCAACAGCTGACAAAGAACACTGGTGACGCTGATGGGCCGATAGCTATCCACATCAAGTGGATTTTTACCGGGTTTGAGCACTGGAATGATGGTACTCTCCCACCACTGCGATGGAAAGATGTCATTGCACCAAATCCGGTTGAAGATGACAAGGAGATGTCACTTTTAGTCAGATGAGAGATATTTTATCATCTGGCTGAGGATGCAATCAGGCCCAGGAGCTGTGTCGGGGCAATGTGCAAGGGCAATGAGGAGCTCCCACTCTGTAAATGGGGTGTTATAGGATTCACTGCAGCGTGTAGTGAATGAGAGGGTGTTCCGTTCCAGCCGCCGTTTGAACGTGCGAAAGGCTGTGGGGTAATTCTCCGATGCAGAGGTTCGAGCAAAGTGCTCAGCACAGTGCTCGGTAATCATGTTTGCGTCAGTACATAACTTGCCATTTATGGTAACACCGGGGACAGCTGCTGGGGCCTGGTACCCGAAAAGACATTTGATCTTGGCCCAGACTTGGGAAGGCGACGTGTGGCATCCAATGGTGGAGACGCATCTCTCCCAACACTCCTTCTTCTGTTGTTTGATAATGTAGCGAGCACGAGCCCGGAGCCATTCAAAGGCTAAAGGTGCTCCAGGGAAGGGTGCCGCTTATGCCACTGTAGAGCTCGCCAATGCTTCTTAATTGCTTCAGTGACTTCCAGTGACCACCAAGGGACTGCCTTACGCCTTGGGCACCCTAAAGAGAGCATTTTCTGCAGCAGAAACAACTGTGCTAGTCACTTGCTCAACCATCACATCAATGTTACCATGTGGGGGAAATTCAGTGGTGACAACAGAGGTGAAAGATCCCCAGTCCGCCTTGTTCAAAGACCATCTGGGCAGATGTCCATGTGCCTGACGCTGGGGCAGTGACAGGAAGATGGGGAGGCGGTCACTACCAAACGGGAAGTCATGTGCTCTCCAGTGGATTGATGGGAAAAGTCCTGGGCTGCAAATTGATAAATCAATGGCCGAGTAACTACCATGAGTCACACTGAAATGTGTGGCAGCCCCAATATTTAAGAGGCAGAGGTCGAATTGCATCAGTAAAGTTTTGACATTTTTGCCTTGGCCACTAAGCGTGGCACCACACCACAAGGGGTTATGGGCATTAAAATCTCCCAGAAGTAGGAAAGGTTTAGGGAGTTGATCAGTTAGTGCAGCTAATACATTCAGGGGTACTGAACCATCTGGAGGATGAAACACATTGCAGACAGTTATTTCCTGTGTCATCCTTATTGTGACAGCCACAGCTTCAAGAGGGGTTTGAAGGATCACATGTTCACTACTGACTGAGTTTAGGACATAAATACAAATTCCACCTGACACACTATAATAGTTGCTCCGGTTCTTGAAACATCCCTTATAGCCGTGGAGGGCAGGGGTCTGCAATGCAGATAGCAGGTGTAAAGCTTAACAGTTGCCGCATCTCAGCCACAATTCCACTGGAGGATCATACTGTGAGACTGGGAAGGCATTGAACATTCACT
Organism: Schistocerca gregaria; assembly: GCF_023897955.1. NCBI lineage: Eukaryota > Metazoa > Arthropoda > Insecta > Orthoptera > Acrididae > Schistocerca > Schistocerca gregaria. The sequence goes on along the minus strand of NC_064928.1, from coordinate 111,282,940 downwards.
GAGGCAGTGTACACGTCAGAGTCACCTGCTGCCACTGATTTATTGCCTGAGCAGTCTATATCCATTGTGTCTGAGGGTCTGGTGAGATCTAGGGCATCAGTGGATGCCAAAATCTCCACCCCATCCTCAGTCGCAGAGCTTGTAGGTAGTGGTGGTGCTCATGCCACCACAATTTCCTTGGTCTTAGGGGTTTTCGTTTTGGATTTCTCTCGCTGCACCGTGGGTTTCCCTGGCTGGAAGGACTTCACTGACTCAGTCTCTGGGACTGAGGATGAACATGAAGTCGTATGACGAGATGCTTTTGGGCTCTTCAGCCACTGGTACGTGTCGTCTTTCCCACTAGAAGAAACCTGGGAAGGGAGTGACCCAAGGGATCCCTTCCTAGCGAGAGAAGCCGAAGAAGACTTATGCTTCTCCAGCTTAGAAGTGGGGGCGGATGTCCCTTATGGTTGGGGGTGTTGCTCCTGAAGTAGGTGGTGCAGGAGCAACAGGGAGGAAAATGTCCCTCACCATCAAGGGGGCAGATGTAGTCTTCCAGCTCTGAGAGGTGAACTGCGTTGGCGGAGCTGATGGTGCCACAACAGTTGTAGCAGCAGCGTTAGACGATGTCATACGCACAGAATGCAGGCATTCAAATTTTCTCTTAGCCTCAGTATATGTCAGTCTGTCCACGGTCTTGAATTCCATTATTTTCCTTTCTTTCAGGAGAATCCTGCAGTCAGGCGAGCAAGGCGAATAGTGCTCTCCACAGTTAACATAGATTGGAGGTGGGGCACATGGAGTATTGGGATGTGATGGGCATCTGCAATCTCGGCATGTGACGCTGGAAGTACAGCGGGGAGACATATGGCGAACTTCCAGCACTTAAAGCTTTAGGGCATTGACCTTCTCAGGCAATGTATCACCCTCAAAGGCCAAGATGAAGGCACTGGTGGCAATGTGATTATCCTTTCGACACCGGTGGACACGCCGGATGAAATGTACACCTCACCACTCTAAATTGGTGCACAGCTCATCGTCGGACTGCAATAGGAGGTCTCTATGAAATATGATACCCATGGACCATATTTAAGCTCTTACGGGGCGTGATGGCAACAGAAACATCCCCCAGCTTGTCACACACGAGTAACTCTTATGACTGGGCAGAGGATGCTGTTTTGATCAAGACAGACCCAGATCTCATTTTGGACAATGCCTCCACCTCCCCGAACTTGTCATCTAAATGCTCAACAAAAAACTGTGGCTTCATCTTCATGAAAGATTCCCCGTCAGCTCTCGAACATACAAGGTACCGGGGCGAATAAGATCCGCTGCCATCCTTAGCCTAATGTTCCTCCCATGGTGTGGCCAGGGAGGGGAACGATTTGGGGTTGTACTTCTGTGCATTTAATTGGGCTCGTGATCACTTAGACACTGCTGGTGTTTCACCACCAGCAAGAGATGACGGACTACGCTTCATCGTGTGTCATCCGCCCTGATGCCACCCACTCCGACCAAGAGCCCTCCCCATGAGTGCCACCCAGCCGCAGCAAAGGCCACCTGGCAGGATGGCCTTTGCCGGGAGTCCCAATGCCCCAGGGGGACATGCATCTACCCCTTGGCATACATGTGGAATTAATGGTGCAGGCATCAGCAGAGCGATTACTGTGTGGTCAGGGGGCTACAACCAACAGGGTACATGGCCACCCCACCACAATGGACTGGCTACCATGCTGGATATCAGGTGCAAAGAAGTCCATGGTCATCGTCGGTGCAGAAATCTACACTGCTTAGTGCATGCACGAAAAGCACCCAGGAAGGTGTCCTCGCCCAAGAGGTGGAGAATTGGCAGGACTGCAATGCGACGATGAGAAAGTGAGCTAAATATCTCAATGCACGATGGACATGATGCACCTTGTAAGACGCCCTTTCCCAATTCGCTCGCTCTTTAGGAAAATTTTAAAGAATGGAGGTCAAACCCTACAGGGGACCATCACATAAAGGTCGAAACGTGTGAAACTCCTTTTAGTCGCCTCGTACGACAGGCAGGAATACTTCGGGCCTATTCTAAGTCCTGCACCCGCAGGGGTGGGGGGGACTTTCAATAGGATCACACTTAGTGCCAATTAATTTATTTTTACCTTGCAACAAGATATTTAAATAATGTAAATAACTCGTGATGTCTTCCTGTCCATTCGCATGAATGGACACAGGCAGACAGTGTTTGTTGGTAATGAGGATCACCCTGTGGCTAAACATGCCTTGGTGCATGGCCAGCACATCTTGGCACAGTGTTACACCGTCCGGGTTATCTGGGTACTTCCCACCAACACCAACCTATCCGAACTCCGGAGATGGAAACTCACCCTTCAGTATATCCTCTCTTCTAGAAATCCGCCAGGCCTCAACCTCCGCTAATTTCAAGTTGCCGCCGCTCATACCTCACCTGTCTTTCAACAACTTCTTTGCCTCTGTACTTCCGCCTCGACTGACATCTCTGCCCGAACTCATTGCCTTTACAAATGTCTGCTTGTGTCTGTGTATGTGCGGATGGATATGTGTGTGTGTGTGTGTGTGTGTGTGTGTGCGCGCGCGAGTGTCCACCTGTTCTTTTTCCCCCCCAAGGGAAGTCTTTCCGCTCCCGGGATTGGAATGACTCCTTACCCTCTCCCTCAAAACCCACATCCTTTCATCTTTACCTCTCCTTCCCTCTTTCCTGAAGAAGCAACCGTCGGTTGCGAAAGCTAGAAATTCTGTGTGTGTGTTTTATTTATTGTGCCTATCTACCGGCGCTCTCCCACTTGGAATCTTTGTTTTTAATATATTTTTCCCATTTGGAAGTTTCTTTCTATTTTATATAAAAGAAAGGTTCCAAGACTTACCAAGCACGAAAGCGCCGGTAGACAGGCACAATAAAATAACACAGAAACACACACACACAAAATTTCGAGCTTTCGCAACCGGCGGTTGCTTCGTCAGGAAAGAGGGAAGGAGAAGGAAAGATGAAAGGATGTGGGTTTTAAGGGAGAGGGTAAAGAGTCATTCCAATCCCGGGAGCGGAAAGACTTACCTTAGGGGGGAAAAAGGATAGGTATATACTCGCGCACACACACACACACACACACACACACACACACACACACACACACACATATCCATCCATACATATATAGACACAAGCCATATATACACTCCTGGAAATTGAAATAAGAACACCGTGAATATTCATTGTCCCAGGAAGGGGAAACTTTATCGACACATTCCTGGGGTCAGATACATCACATGATCACACTGACAGAACCACAGGCACATAGACACAGGCAACAGAGCCAAAACCTACATCCTTTCATCTTTCCTTCTCCTTCCCTCTTTCCTGACGAAGCAACTGCCGGTTGCGAAAGCTCGAAATTTTGTGTGTGTGTTTGTGTGTTTTTTATTGTGCCTGTCTACCGGCACTTTTCCGCTTGGTAAGTCTTTGAATCTTTGTTTTTAATATATTTCTCCCATGTGGAAGTTTCTTTATATATATATATATATATATATATATATATATATATATATATATATATATATATATATATATATATATACAGTCCAACAATCCCCCTTGTGTGCTGAGGAATGTTTATTTTTGTAATGATGGCGCCTTGTGGATGCTTTGATATTTATGGTAGTGTGGCAGATAATCAGTCATTTCCCATCAGACTTTACAAAAAAATACCAGTCTTCCCATTGAGCATTAAAAAATGGCACACCTAAATTCAAACCTTTTCTGCCCATGCTGAACACTTGCAAGACAGATTAACAGTGACCCATTTCATAAGATTCTGAATGGATACTTCAGCGTACTGAAGATAATGCAAGAGTGAGTGCTGCCTCTGTCAACGCATGCTGCTACAGCCACTACACAGGAGAAAAGAGAAGAGGGAGGGGAAAAATGCTGCTGCCTCTCAGTGTGGCACCGAGGCACGCAAGCACTAAGTGCTGAAGTTGGTGTGGCCTGGTTTAGAGTCTAGGGGTGCACGAGAAAACTTTACTATAAAATAAAAACCAAATACAGGGTGAGTCAGAAAAGACTTTATAACTTTGGAATTATACAGAAATTTATTGAGATAAATTACAGAATCAGCAGATGTATCATTTCGTAGCACAGAACCTCAAGTTTGATTCACACAGTGCATCTATACCTCATCCTGAAACACAGTGTCAGCATAGTGCAAAATTAAAATGGATAACTTCAGTGGTGCAGAACATGCTCACTCATGAAACAAACTCTGCAACAACTGTTTGGTATAAATTTCCCACCGAATATGCTAAAGAATATCCAAGTAGGTCTACAATTTACTCTTTGCACAAGAACTTTCTGGAGACTGGTTGTTTGCTGCAGTGTGATAAATCACCAGGTCCGTGCACGTCGATGATTGTGTCAAACATGTGAAGGACAGCTTTGCCCACAAATCGATGAAGATGACCGAGATGGGATAGTTTACTGATGAAGCACCACCTTATTTTCTCACAGAAGTCCAAGGTTTCCTTGTTAATCACTTCCCAGGCCAATAGCATGGCCACCTCGCTTCCCAGACTTGACGCCACTTGATTTCTTTCTCTGGGGTTTCATTAGTGTCCGTGCATATGTTCCTCCCATACCAAACAATTTAGTCAAGGAGAAAAATCGAATCTATGCTGCCATTGCACAAGTTACACCCGATTTGCTGCAACAAATGTGGGAAGAAATTTATTACCACTGGGATGTTTGCCACATCACAAATGGTAGTCACACCAAACCCAAAGTGACACTTTTACTGATTCTGTAAGTTATCTCAATAAACTTGTATATCATTCCAAAGTTGTGAAGCCTTTTTGACTCATCCTGTAATAACCAAGTATGGTGTTGCAAATCACTTTGGAAGAGTGACGTGTACCCCTGTGTATTTCTTACTGGCGAATGACACTCATGAAAGAAAGTAGGATAAAACAAATTATGTTGCCGGAAAGCTCAACTACAGTGTGGATGTACTGTTTTATCTCCCCACGGAAAACTGAGACGATGGATGGTGTGTGTCATTAAGATTGGATGGCAACTGCAATAACTTTGTGGGCACAATTTAGAAGCTCCATGAATGCCCAGTATGTATTGGAGAAGTGTGTCACCTCAATAGAAATACAGGAAAACCTGAAATGGCTGTAGTGATATTGAAACAATGTAATTGTCAACTGATCTGTCATTCTGAATCATGAATCCTTCATGGCATGGAAAAGGAACTTGTATGTAGTGTTTCACAGTAAAATATTATGACTGAAGTTTTTTGCTATCTGACAGACACCGTACATGTTTCAAAAAATGCATGGTGTATATACAGGGTGATTCAAATGCCTCTATTAATGTTGTTTTATGTAACCTGCAATGTTACATTTGATCTTCAAAAACCAAGTGCGAGATTTTCATATTCTCTCATTAGTCCTACAGAAAAAAATGAATGGGACCATTTCTAGGAAATTTAATGTAGTTGAATTTTGTACTGAGATACGTTTTTGCTATACATTATAGTTTTCACGTTATTCAAGGAAAACGTACAAAAGTGATCTTCAAATGTACCCCAACTCCCTGACTCTGCTCCCACTGGTCAGAATTTCTAGTATGTTGTTCATGGCACTAAATCCTACCATTGTGCACAAATTTGCAACTGCATGAATTATTCCCAACATTTGATTTTTGTTTTTGGCCTTCACTGACTGGCCTTATTACAACATTGACTTAATTGAGCACTTATAAATAGTAAAATTGAAATTTGCTTAAATTTTACCTAACAATTTTGTGAATTTTAAAAGCATAAAATAATTATATCCTGCATTCATCAGACCTTCCAGCTACAAAACTACTGTGCTTGTAAGGGTTAAGTTTGGTTTGAATTGCTAATGTAATTAGTTATAGCATCATGTTTACAAAAGAAGTTTTCCTTTCATTGCCCTCATGGTGTATAGGACCAATCGAGAGAGACCAAAAAAGGTGTAACATCAGGAATAGTTCATGTAATTGGAAATCTCGACTGGTGAGAAATGAGTACGGGGGAGTACGTGCATTTAAATGTCACTTTCGTATGTTTTGCTGGAATTACTCAAAAACTGTGACCTTCAGCGAAATTATATTCCAGTACAAAATTTAACTACATCAAATTTCCTATTTAAAGGCCCCATTTCTTTTCATTTTTTAGGGCTTAAAGTTTGCATGCAGCAGGTGAAAGAATAAGAAAATCTTGCGTGTTGTTTTTGAAGGGCTGATGTAACATTTCGGGTTGCATAAAACGACATCTTTAGGGCAGTTGACTCATCCTGTATATACGAAAACTGTTAGAACCATTACTGAAGTAAAGCAGAAGTTGTTGTACTACATTTCCTTCAAACATAAACTACACAAGCAGGAAGTGGAGCCTTAGGTTCCAGCATCAACTAAGAGGAAGAGGAAGAAGAGCAGAACAATAATTAAGTTGCCATTCAATCCAGTAAATAAAAATCCAACAGAGAATATACCAAAAGGCAGTCTGTGCAAAAGAACACATTTTTGCATGTTTGTTGCGAAATAATATTCATTACAGTGTCGATGTACTCCACATCTTACAACCTGCTCGGATCGTTCTCATTTTGCTGTCAATGAGGTGATCATGATCTTGGCACTCGAACCTGTTCTTGACAGGGTGCTGCTGACATCATTCATAGTGTGAGGAGGGCTCCTACAATGATAACCTGCAAGTTTCATCTCATCCCAAGGGTTCTCAGTCAGGCTGACAACAGCAGATACTGCACACCATTTGATTTAGTCAACTCCCACTTTCTGGTGGAAGGTGTCCACTAGGTGAGCATGCTTTGCCTGTGAATTATTATCTCAGAAGATGAACCCATTCCCCAAATGTCGATTAGAGAGAATCGATAAATCACAGGATCCTGTTTCAATACAGCACAGACCACAAATTATGCTAATCAGTGATGAGATGTGTCTGGCACTCATATGTGATACCAGTCTAAAACAGGCCCGACTCACCTCTGTGTTGATTCCATGAGACTGAGTGCCTGGAAAGTGCAACAGTACCTGGCCACCTCCACAGTATCCACCATTAATAGAACACTACACCAGCGATCCACGTTCCATTCTGTGTGTCTTGTCCTCCATTTTCTACATACCTCACGGCATTGAGGGGGAGTTTGTCCTGTTATTCACGATGGGTGTCTAAAAGCCACAATTATCATGTGGGGAAGGTCATATGCTCTATTGGTACACAGAGTCCTATCAGTCACTTCCAAAAACGAAACGACCAGTTCTGCAGGACTTCTTGATGGGCTTGAGCTAGTTCATTGGCCGCAGGTGGCCACTACGGTACAAATCAGCACTGTTTCGTGTGTCACACAAGGGCTGAATTCACTAATGACTTCGCTGTGGCACATGCCAACTCAGCATCCACGATGACACCACTTCTCAAAATAAAGTGACCCTTTAAAACTAGGTGATAGGTTGAACAAGTAAACAAGCCACACTATCACATCATTCAGGACAGGCACTCTGTGGAACTGCACCAAGAAAGCACAGGTTCTTCATTAAAGACATAGCTGTATGTAGCCATTTCCTGTAGCCAGGACAGAACTGAGAATCAGGTTTTCAATCACGTAACCACAAACTATGGAAGTCACGAGAGTCATGCACAAAGCCTTTTTGCACCAGCTTTTATTACTCCCAGATTATTAAGAAATCAAATGGAAGTGAAGTGTCTTGCCTTTCTAAAATATCACAAGCAACTACATATTTTGAGGTTGTTTATTAGATGTGTGTGGCTAGCAGCTACACTAGTGTAATGCTTCAAACTGCACAGTATGTTAAGATTATACCTTTGACTCGTAGCCCGTCAGGAAGCCCATGTCCCGAGACAACACGAGAACCTTCTCACGATCGGCATCTGCTGCACCTCGAATCACTTCGATGTATTTGTCCATGAACTCTCGGTCGTACCCTCGAGATGCACCAAAGTCCAACAGAGCAAGCTGTAGGAGTAAATGTAGTTCGTGAGTCTTAAAGAACATTGCCTCCATTATCTACAGTTGCACAAAGACTAAGGAAGTTCTGTCTGGCCATAACAGAACCTGAATCCAAACAATTACATGAATAACCTCAGCTTACAAAAAGGTCACATAAAATATGGGAGCTTGTCATGTGCGATGCTCGTGACTCTCAAAATGAGGAATTATTTGCATGGCATTCTTAAAAACATCTTTAGTATGACAGTTAATTAAAATATGGCATGTTGCGTGTGGTAACTCACCTGAATAATGATCATTGAAAAACCCTAGAACAGGGGTATACAACCTGTGGCCCGTATGCAGGCCAAAGCAAATATCAATGTGACCACATATCACACAATCAGAAAAAAATAAAATTCCATAAAATTCCATTTATGTAAAATTATAATACATTACAAAAACAGACATAATGTCTTGTGGGGTAACAGCAATGAGCGATTTTATAATGTTACTTAAAATCCAACTTGATTGCATTTTTTTTATTTTTTTATTTTTTTTTATTTCTTTTTTCATTCATATGACCGGTTTCGGTTCATTCAGAACCATCTTCAGATCTGATATTTCAGTTACAGGAGTAACTCGTCAAATCCAGCAACTTTCACATGCTACATCACATCTGAATGAACTGAAACCGGTCATATGACTAAAAAAAGGAATCAAGATGGATTTTAAGTAACATTATAATACATTAAATTTGATATTTCAATTTGAAACTCCCACCACACAGTGCTATTCTCTCATTGGTCCATCCCATTTTTAGCATTGCCACCAGTGCTACACTTGACACCAATCAACTTACATTCAGCATAAATGAAATATCACACACACACACACACACACACACACACACACACACACACACACACACACACACACACACAAAAAAAAAAAAAAAAACGTTATAAAGGCATTGTGCAACAAATTACTAATGGTGATGCAACTTTATATGGGTGACATTACACTATGTCGGTCTTTGGAGCACTGGGCACAAGCCGCTATTTATTAACACTGGGTTTCATTCTCCCCATCTCTCTCTATATCTGAATCAACTACAGTAGTATGAACACTACGCTGTACTTTACACAATGTCTTCACCATGTGACCATAGGAGCAACTCAGAAAAAAGTTTACTGAGAATCGTTGATCTCACAACTATCATTTACATGACAGTGGGTAACGTCCCTGGGTACAAAGATTCCTCTGCCTGACGATATCCAATAAATGAAGAGTCACACACACAAACACACACAAAAGCTATGGGCAAGTCGGGGTTCTTGGTTGACTGTCTCTACAAAATGTAAAGGATTGTTATGCTATAAAATATCGTTCTACTTCATCTAAGAAGACAGCACGCTTTCATTCTGTTATGGGCAAGAATATACAAAAGCCAATCTCTCTCCATATTCTTTGAAGAGGAACTTGGGCACTGCAGATCATTCTTGAGACATCCCAAAATTTTACCACTTCTAACTAGATATTTGAATCCATTTGCTTCGCACAAAAACTGTGTGCTGATAGTATCAGATATCCACACACATTGTAAAGATGGACTGTAACAGTCAACAGTCACTGGAGGGGTAAGAACCACCTACCTATCATAGTTCAGGAGACATGACACCACAAACACTGAGATGTATGAAAAACTGGCACATTATGCATGACGTTTAAAAGTATTACTCCTTTGCTTTGCTACTACCTCTATTCACAACATATTTCATTGACAGTAACCACATACACTGGTGAATGCACCTACGCTAATACACTGATGCACCAAAGAAACTGGAATAGGCATGCGTATTCAGATACAGGGATATGTAAAAAAGCAGAATTCAGCTTTGTGGTTGGGAACCCCTATATACGACAACAAGTGTTTGGTGCAGTTAGAAGGGTTACTGCTGCTACAATGGCAGGTTATCAAAATTTAAGCGAGTTTGAACATGGTGTTATAGTCAGCACACGAGCAATGGGACATGACATCTCCAAGGTAGTGATGAAGTGGGGATTTTCCTGTACGACCATTTCACGAGGGTACTGTGAATATCAGCAATACGGTAAAACATCAAATCTCCGATATTGCTGTGGCCGGAAAAAGATCCTGCAAGAATGGAACGAACAATGACTGAAGAGAATCGTTCAGTGTGACAGAAGCGCAACCCTTTCACAAACTGCTAGGCCATCAACAAGTGTCAGTGTGCAAACCATTTAACAAAACATCATTGTTATGTGATTGCAGAGCCGAAGGCCCACTTGTGTACCCTTGATGAGAGCACAACACAAAGCTTTACTCCTTGCTTGGGCCTCTGAACACCGACAGTGGACTGTTGATGGCTGGAAATATGCTCCCTTGTCAAGAGTGTCTCGTTTCATATTGTATTAAGCAGATGGTCGTGTACGGGTATGGAGACAACCTCATGAATCCATGGACCGTGCAGGTAAGCATGGGATTGTTCAAACTGGTGGAGGCTCTGTAATGGTGTGGGGCCTGTGCAGTTGGAGTGATTTGGGACCCCTGATACATCTAGCTACAACTCTGACAGGTGACACATGCGTAACCATCTTGTCTGATCACCTGCATCCATTGGGCATTTCCCATGGAACAATGTGATCTTCCAAAAGTCCAGAATTGCTACAGAGTGGCTTCAGAAACATTCTTCTGAGTTTACACTTCCACTCGCCAGCAAACTCCTCAGACGTTAACATTATTGAGCATATCTGGGATGTCTTTCAACATGCTGTTCAGAAGAGATCTTCACCGCCTCGTACTCTTGGAGATTTATGGGCTTCCCTGCAGGATTCGTGGTGCAAATTCTCTTGAGCACTACTTCAGACGTTAGTCAAGCCCATGCCACATCATGCTATGTCATTTTGCCACCTGGGGGCACACGATATTAGGGCAGGTGTACCAGTTTCTTTGGCTCTTCAGTGTATATCACTGTATGATTCATAGTTCAACTGATATAATGTCATGAACACTTCCTCACCATACATTAGTTTTAATACACTCATTCTCTACTACTAAGACACTTCCTACAGTTGAGTCAACTTAAGGAAATTCCTGACACCTGTCAGTGGTTTTGACCACTTTCAACTGTGAAGAGCAAATGACTGTAAGCGAAAACAATAGCTGACTACATAGCTATGAAGAGCCATTGCTATGGAGGTGTTTACAAAATCTTGTTGTAGACACACAACACAGTTGCACCTGGCATACAGAAATTTTCAGGGATCTTGTTTCCTTGTTTGGGTACTGTCCCCATATAGTAGACATATTTCTTTGTATGACTGTTTCATAATTTCAAAGGTTTCTTCGCAAATTCATGAGAATGAATTTTTTTTTGTATTTTATGACAATACAGTTATTTCCTGCAACAATTAGACATTTTAAAATATCTGGCATTTTAAATTTAATAATCTGCAGCACTTACACGTAACTGGTCTTTTCTTAACTATGTACATCTCTAATGTTATTGTCAGTTATGGAGAAGAGAGGATATAAAATGTAGACTGGCAATGGCAAGGAATGTGTTTCTGAAGAAGAAAAATTTGTTAACATCGAGTATAGATTTAAGTGTCAGGTAATTGATTCTGAAAGTATTTGTATGGAAGTGAAATATGGATGATAAATAGTTTGGATAAGAAGAGAATAGAAGCTTTCGAAATATGGTGCTACAGGAGAATGCTGAAGCTTAGATGGGCAGAACATGTAACTAATGAGGAGGTACTGAATAGAATTGGAGAGAAGAGGAGTTTGTGGCACAACTTGATTAGAAGAAGGGATCGGTTGGTGGGACATGTTCTGAGGCATCGAGGGATCACCAATTTAATATTGGAGGGCAGCGTGGAGAGTAAAAATTGTAGAGGGAGACCAAGAGATGAATACAGTAAGTAGATTCAGAAGGATGTAGGCTGCAGTACGTACTGGGAGATGAAGCAGGTTGGACAGGATAGAGTAGCATGGAGAGCTGCATCAAACCAGTCTCAGGACTGAAGACCACAACAACAACAGTTATGGAGAACAGTTTTATATAACTGACATTCTAGTAAAATCAGATTATAGTTACTTTGTGACTGAATAAGCTTAATTTGCCTAGAAATATGGTTTAAAAATTTTACAATCTAGTTTCTGTAATTGCTAATCATCAACTCATGTATCACCCTCCACCATTTCACCATGCTGGCATATCCCATATCATAAGTGCAAATCCAGTACCATCACAATATGAGCCACAAATAGACAAATTAATGACATCATTCAGCAATTTTCTACAATCAAAATCTTGGCAACTGGCCCAGAGAACCACTGTGAGCCCGTTACCTAGCACATTCAACCCTATGGCTGCCTGGAAATCAGTGTGGTCATCTTCACCCCAGCAAGGCTTTTTGTGGGTTGAAAAGCCAGCCACCAAACGTTCTACATTCCTCATGTTATTTGGCACAGACTGAACCAAATTACAAATGGGAGAACAGCTGCAACTCTCGATAGCTCGGGATGGCATGTCTCTCAGATCTGCGACTGTAGATGGCACAGATGGCAACACACATTGTACTGGACTGTCCCTTGCATGATTTCACAATATTCCTGGAAGAACTGTATTGGGCCAGCTCCTTAGCATGGAGTGGCTGGAAAACCTGAACAATGGTTTCAGTTTTTCCTTTTGTTTATTTAATAGGCCATTTATAGTATCTTTGTTAGTAATTGTTTATGTCTTGTATTGTTCAAGAGCATCATAATGCTAAATAAAATACACTCCTGGAAATGGAAAAAGGAACACATTGACACCGCTGTGTCAGACCCACCATACTTGCTCTGGACACTGCGAGAGGGCTGTACAAGCAATGATCACACGCACGGCACAGCGGACACACCAGGAACCGCGGTGTTGGCCGTCGAATGGCGCTAGCTGCGCAGCATTTGTGCACCGCCGCCGTCAGTGTCAGCCAGTTTGCCGTGGCATACGGAGCTCCATCGCAGTCTTTAACACTGGTAGCATGCCGCGACAGCGTGGACGTGAACCGTATGTGCAGTTGACGGACTTTGAGCGAGGGCGTATAGTGGGCATGCGGGAGGCCGGGTGGATGTACTGCCGAATTGCTCAACACGTGGGGCGTGAGGTCTCCACAGTACATCGATGTTGTCGCTAGTGGTCGGCGGAAGGTGCACGTGCCCGTCGACCTGGGACCGGACCGCAGCGACGCGCGGATGCATGCCAAGACCGTAGGATCCTACGCAGTGCCGTAGGGGACCACACCGCCACTTCCCAGCAAATTAGGGACACTGTTGCTCCTGGGGTATCGGCGAGGACCATTCGCAACCGTCTCCATGAAGCTGGGCTACGGTCCCGCACACCGTTAGGCCGTCTTCCGCTCACGCCCCAACATCGTGCAGCCCGCCTCCAGTGGTGTCACGACAGGTGTGAATGGAGGGACGAATGGAGACGTGTCGTCTTCAGCAATGAGAGTCGCTTCTGCCTTGGTGCCAATGATGGTCGTATGCGTGTTTGGCGCCGTGCAGGTGAGCGCCACAATCAGGACTGCATACGACCGAGGCACACAGGGCCAACACCCAGCATCATGGTGTGGGGAGCGATCTCCTACACTGGCCGTACACCTCTGGTGATCGTCGAGGGGGCACTGAATAGTGCACGGTACATCCAAACCGTCATCGAATCCATCATTCTACCATTTCTAGACCGGCAAGGGAACTTGCTGTTCCAACAGGACAATGCACGTCCGCATGTATCCCGCGCCACCCAACGTGCTCTAGAAGGTGTAAGTCAACTACCCTGGCCAGCAAGATCTCCGGATCTGACCCCCATTGAGCATGTTTAGGACTGGATGAAGCGTCGTCTCACGCGGTCTGCACGTCCAGCATGAACGCTGGTCCAACTGAGGCGCCAGGTGGAAATGGCATGGCAAGCCATTCCACAGGACTACATCCAGCATCTCTACGATCGTCTCCATGGGAGAATAGCAGCCTGCATTGCTGCGAAAGGTGGATATACACTGTACTAGTGCCGACATTGTGCATGCTCTGTTGCCTGTGTCTATGTGCCTGTGGTTCTGTCAGTGTGATCATGTGATGTATCTGACCCCAGGAATGTGTCAATAAAGTTTCCCCTTCCTGGGACAATGAATTCACGGTGTTCTTATTTCAATTTCCAGATGTATGTAGATCTGCCTGCATAAACAATAAGTATTTAATATCCCTTTGTAACCAGTAGTTGGATGAGGGTACGCCACACCTGACTAGAAGACAGGTAACAAAAGTAATTCACAAAACTGCTATCCATCACTTGCAGAATCTTAACAACATATTCTAAGGTCTCAGACATGACAATTTATCTTTATGAGGATGACCACTTCCATGGCAATCATATGGACTTAAAAAAATATGGGTCACACAAAACTCAACTTGCCTTGTTCTCCTGTGACATCCTGAAAAACCATGGATCAACATAGTCAGATGGTTGCAGTAATACTCGACTTCCACAAAGCATTTCACTGAGTACCACCTACACTTGACAAAGATACACCAGTAGGGGATATTGAGCACAGTTTGTGACTGGATTCAGGATCTCGGTAGGCAGCATGTTATCTTTGGTGAGTATTCGTCAGATGTATAAGTAAATTTGGGTGTGCCACAAGGAAGTGTGATGGGACACGAGCTGCTTGTGTTGCACATTAATGATTGTGCAGACAATATTAATAGTAATGTTTGACTTTTCATAGATGGTGCAGCCAACTATAATGACGCACTCTCTGGGAAAAAAAGAAAAAGCCGCACAAATAATCAGTCAGGTTTTGGTAAGATTTCAAAGTGGTGCAAACAGTGGCAACATTCTTTACAGATTCATAAATGTAACATTGCTACATCATAAAACAGATAAATGGAGTGTAATCAGTAGAATTCTTCAGGATAGCATATTCTGTTATTATTCTCTTGGATCAACAAATGACATTCATGAGAGTCGAAGGTGTATTTTTATGTAGTTGTAAATGAAAAATGTCCCACTGTGTACGCTTTTGTGTTCAAACATGTACACAGATGATGAAAGAAGTGTGGGCACGGGACACTGACAAAGTGCGATGATCACTGAGCATCTACACCTTCTGTGATGGAGTTGTTTATGCGTTGGCATCACATCTCGGCAGTGCTCGGAAAGCAGAGAGAAAGAAGTGCAGCCTACACTCTTGACAACTAATAAGATAAAATTGATATGTTCTGTTCTTAAATGCCTTTTAAATTCATTCTCTTATTTGATATCATGAAAGCCACTCAGTTTATGTTGTTCTGGTCTAGAGAGATGTGTTCACCTAACTGCGTTAGTTAAATATTGAATCAACAAAATACAGAAGAGTCACTGAAAAGAAGTTTCATCATTTCATAGCCAGTTGGTGTAGACTTAGCTCTCTTGCAGACCTCAAATTACTGCAGAAGGAGACAAAGTCAACACGGCCAGAATTAGTGGCGCTACATAACAGGTCCACATCACCAAGAAATCTACAAGAAGGCAACTTTAAATACAGTAAAACTAGAGCTACAGAGTGAGAGAGCAATCATGAAGTGAAAAACCACACAAATATTATATTTCACTTCAACTCTTCTACTTCTACATCTACATGGATACTCTGCAAATCACATCTAAGTGCCTGGCAGAGGGTTCATTGAACCACTGTCACAATTCTCTATTACTCCAATCTCGTATAGCGCGCAAGGAATGAACACCTAAATCTTTCTGTACGATTCCCATATTGTATCATGGTGATCGTTCCTCCCTATGTAGGAGGAGAAAGTTGGTGATTGGAATTTTGTGAGAAGATTCTGTCACAATGAAAAACACCTTTCTTTTAATGATGTCCAGCCCAAATCCTGTATAATTTCGGCGACACTCTCTCCCATATTTCATGACAATACAAAACGTCTTGCCTTTCTTTGAACTTTTTTGATGTACTCCATCAGTCCTACCTAGTAAGGATCCCACACCTCACAGCAGTATTCTAAAAGAGGACGGACAAGTGTAGTGTAGGCAGTCTCCTTAGTAGGTCAGTTACATTTTCTAAGTGTCCTGCCAATAAAACACAGCCTTTGGTTAGCCTTCCCCACAACATTTTCTATGTGTTCTTACCAATTTAAGTTGTTCGTAATACCTAGGTATTTATTTGAATTTACGGCTTTTAGATTAGACTGATTTATCGTGTACCCGAAGTTTAATGAATTCTTTTTAACATTCATGTGGATAGCCTCACGCTTTTCATTATTTAGGATCAACTGCCACTTTTCGCACCATTCAGATATTTTTTCTAAATCGTTTTGCAGTTTGTTTTGATCTTCTGATGACTTTATTAGTTGATAAACGACAGCGTCATCTGCTAATACCCAAAGACGGCTGCTCAGTTTGTCTCTCAAATTGTTTATATAGATAAGGAACAGCAAAGAGCCTATAACACTACCTTGGGGAACACCTCAAATCACTTCTGTTTTACTCAATGACTTTCCGTCAATTAGTACGAACTGTGAACTCTCTGACAGGAAATTGCAAATCCAGTCACATAACTGTGAAGATATTCCACAAGCATGCAATTTTACTACGAGCCACTTATGTGGTACAGTGTCAAAAGCCTTCCAGAAATCCAAGAATACAACATCAATCTGAAATCCCTTGTCAATAGCACTCAGCACTTCATGTGAATAAAGAGCTACCTGTGTTTCACAGGAACGATGTTTTCTAAACCCATGTTGACTGTGTGTCAATAGACCGTATCCTTCGAGATAATTTATAATGTTCGAACACAATACATGGTCTAAAATCCTGCTGCATATCGACGTCAATGATATGGGCCTGTAATTTAGTGGATTACTCCTACTACCTTTCTTGAATATTGGTGTGATCTGTGCAACTTTCCAGTCTTTGGATACGGATCTTTCATTGAGCGAACGGTTGTATATGATTGTTAAGTATGGAGCTAATGGACCAGCATACTCCGAAAGGAACCTAATTGGTATACAGTCTGGACCAGAAGACTTGCTTTTATTAAGTTATTTGAGTTGCTTCACTACTCTGAGGATATTTACTTCTACGTTACTCAAGTTGGCAACTGTTCCCAATTCAAATTCTGGAATATTTACTTAGTTTTCTTCTGTGAAGGCATTTCGAAAGGCTGTGTTTAGAAAATCTGCTTTGGCAGCACTGTCTTCGATAGTATCTCCATTGTTATCATGCAGAGAAGGCATTGATTGTTTCTTGCCGCTAACATACTTCACATACGACCAGAATCTCTTTGGATTTTCTGCCAGGTTTCGAGACAAACATTTGTTGTGGAAACTGTTATAGGCGTCTCACATTGAACTCCGCATTAAGTTTTGAGCTTCTGCAAAGGATCACCAATCTTGGGTATTTTGCATCTGTTTAAATTTGGCATGTTTGTTTCATTGTTTCTGCAATAGTGTTCTAACCTGTTTTGTGTACCAAGGAGGATCAGCTCCATTGTTTGTTAGTTTATTTGGTATAAACCTCTCAATTGCTGCCGATACTATTTCTTTGAATTTAAACCACATCTGGTGTACACTTATATTATTAATTTGGAATGAGTGGAGATTGTGTCTCAGGAAGGTGTCAAGTAAATTTTTATATGCTTTTTTGAACAGGTATATTTTTTGCTTATTTTTCGAGGATTTGGGGATTACAATATTCAATCTCGCTACAACAACCCTGTGCTCACTAATCCCTACAGCAGTTTTGATGCTGGTTATTAACTCAGTGTGTTTTCACAACTGTTTACTATTCGCTGGGCTCATGAACTAACTGCTCGAAATAATTTTCAGAGAATGCGTTCAGCACAATTTCGGACGATATTTTAAGCATACCTCCGGAATTAAACATGTATTTTTACCAACATATCAAGAGTAAATTAAAGTCACCACCAACTATTATCGTATGAGTCGGGTACGTGTTTGAAATCAAACTCTAGTTTTCTTTGAACCTTTCAGCAACTGTATCATCTGAACTGAGAAGTAGGTAAAAGGAACCAATTATTATTTTATTCCGGTTGCCAACAATGACCTCTGCCCATACCAACTCACAGGAAGTATCTACTTAAATTTCGCGACAAGTTAAACTACCTTTTCGGAACATCATTTGGTTCCTCACAAAAATTTTGGCTGAACTTATGTCCGGCTTTAGCCAGCTTTCAGTGCCTGTAACAATTTGAGCATCAGTGCTTTCTATTAGTCCTTTGAGCTCTGGTACTTTCCCAACACAGCTACGACAATTTACAACTGTTATACGAATGGTTCCTGTATCTATGTTCTTCATGCGTTCAGCCTGCACCCTTTATGACTGAAGCCCTTATTGTGTTTTCCCCGAGACCCTCTAACCTAAAAAATTGCCCAGTCTACACAACACAGCCCCTGCTACCCATGTAGCCGCTTCCTGTGCATAGTGGACACCTGACCTATTCAGCGGAACCCAAAACCCAACCACCCTTTGGCACATGTCAAGGAATCTGCAGCCTACACAGTCGCAGAACCGTCTGAGCCTCTGATTCAGACCCTCCACTCGACTCTGTACCAGAGTTCCACAATCAGTCCTGTTGAATATGCTGCAAATGGTCAGATCTGCTTTCATATTGCAAGCAAGACTGGCAGCCTTTACCACTTCTGTTAGCCGCTCGAAACCAGAGAGAATCTCTTCTGATCCAAAGCAACACACATCCTTGGTACCGATGTGAGCAACCACCTGCAGTTGGCTGCACCCTGTGCTCTTCATGGCATCCTTTCTACATCTGGAATGACTCCACTTTGTATGCACACGGAGTGCACAATGGTTTTCTTGCCCTCCTTGTCAACCAGGACCCTAAGGGGCCCCATATCGCACCTAATGTTGGAGCTTCCAACTACCAATAGTCCCACCCTCTACGATTGCCCAGATCTTTCAGGCTGAGTGGTTTCCTCTGAAACAGGACAGGTGACCACATCTGGCTCAGCGACAGTGTCACCCACAGACAGCACCTGGAACCTGTTTGTCAGGTAAATTGGGGAGGCCTTACATGCGGCCGCCTGGGAAGTCTTTTGCCGCCTGCTGCACCCCGGGGTGACCTCCTACTTAACCACAGGCTCAGTGCAAGCAGTAACTGGGTTGCCCACTAGTGAGGACCGATCGGAGGACTCTGACGCGCTGGACATCCACTGAATCACCACGACTGGCCCACAACAGTGGTACCCATCCACTGCAGCCTCAAGCTGTGTAACCGAAGCCTGAAGCTGAGAGCGAAGAGTCACCAAGTCGGCTCGCATCCGCACACAACAATCGCTGTTCCTGCTGACCGTGGAAAACTAAGCTATGCACATAAATGGACTATCAGCACATGCTGCGCAACTCTAATGTAGACCCTGATGAAAACGCACAAACTGTGCCTAGTAATACACAGATATTCAAGAACATAATTACCGAAGCACTCAGGTGAAACTAAATAATTTGCCCCGATAAAGAACTTGTAATGTCACAAAATCAGTTTACTTTGTGCCAAAAACGCGAGAACTGTGGCTATTAGATTTTAAATTTACCTGCAGAAACTCAAGAAGCACTCAGATGATATAATAAAATTCACTCCTGGTTAGGAACATGTAAAAGTCACAAAAGCGGTTTACTTATCTGTTGCTGCGACTGTCGTGGTCGGCTACTACTGCCTGACTGATTCTAATATCAATGAATCCCAATTAGAATTGATTAACTCACATAAATAATGGGGTGTAATAATTTGTAGTTACATGAAACAGAATAATCAGGTCAGACAGGGGCAGCATGGAGGGTCACAGGATTTTTTGACCTGTGAGAGACACGAAGGAAACTGAACTGACAGACACTTGAAGATATATGCAAACCATTCTGAGAAAGCCTATTTACAAAGTTTTCTAGAAATATACCAGAATCCCTTTGCGGTGTAACAGACAATAAGTGGTCTGTTACATGCGCCATCTATCGCCCCTGGCCTAGCACAAATTCTAATTAAATGATAAAATAGAGTTATGGGTTAGGATTTGTTAGTTATGTGCAAAAATACTGTGGACGTATTTGGTTTTTATATGTGCAGATAATTCAAACACTGAGCCAGCAACCGGCGCGGACTTTCGTTAATGTGGCAAGTAGCGAGCCGCCATGGAGCAAACACAGTGAGGCTGATGACGTCGCTACATGGAGGTCCAGAGTCGCGGCGGAGGGATACTCCGAGGCGGTTGTTGGACTTCGGAGGAAAAAAACGAAGAATGTATAATGAGGAACTTTGCGTATAACAGTGAAAGTAGGAAGAAGTAATTTAATGACCAGTAACGCAGTAGGCGGTACCTCAGGAGCCAACTGTACATAGGTATCAGAAATAAATCGATGCAACTATTGTAAAAAAGGAGTTCTGAATAGGAGCTATTATGAGAAGCAGTCAGACAGCGTCAGTTGCTGGTGAATGATTGTCATAGGCAACATTTTCTTCATCAGCTGCGCTGTCCCCTCTTTCACTTGACGAATTTAGTCAACATTAAGACTGGGCCAAACTACGCAAATAATGAAACTCATCAGAGGGGCAGGGACATCGCACCCTTACATACTGCCGCCGCCCCCCCCCCTCCCCCCCCCCCAAAGGGATCACAAATGTAAAGTTACAGTGCGCAGAGTGGTATTTAACCCATCATTCTTCCAGCATCCCATACGTACGCTGAAGTGGCAGAATGAGAAGTACTCTCAGCCATGTACTTCACAGTAGTTTGCGTAGTGTGCATTTTTCTCATGTTTAAGGTTCTCATTGGAACATATGTGGCAGCAAGTAGCGTGCAAAAGATTATCACTTCACAACAGAATTCACCAAGAATGCAACTGCTTGCCACTGCCTATTTGGTAGAGTGGACGAGATGCTGCTACTACCACACACACACACACACACACACACACACACACACACACACATACACGAACGACTGCACTCTCTGGAAACTGAAGCCACACAGGCCAAAAGCTTAATGGTGACAGTCTTTTTGTAGTACCTATCTGCAACTTGGCATCTTCACTATATGGTGAGTAGCTACTTTCCTTTTCATAATACTGTTATAGCTATCTTCGATAATTCATGCTGTTTATATCCAACTGCTGTTGGAGTTCCACTGCGACAAACTGTATTTATGTTCAGAGTAAGATAGGTTTTAAATACCCTAACAAAGAGGAAAGAGCGGAGTAGTAGTTTTTACGTAGTTGCGAGATTCTACTAATATCAAAATAAACACGATGGGGATGCAAGTAATTTGATGAGCTACTGGAATACTTGTAAGACTCTACAGTATACATATTACACAAAATAACTTGTTCCTCTTCTAGCTGCAGCCTATCACTCATCACTGGAGCAATGCAAGTGTTCCAAACAACTGCAAAAGCATGTATCACTCAAAATATTCTGTGTAGGAAATACCACAGCTTCCGCCAACAGCAGTTTTGTGAAGATTTGTTCACTCTGTTTGATGTGGAACACAGTGGATAGTGGTGCCAACCTGCGCTGATGATATGGTTCACTTCATGAACAAAATTCAAGTTTACAGAACACCAGGCTAGCTTTCCGAATGGATTGAGTACTTCCTAGCAGACAGCACTTGACAGATAATCATCATTCAGCTGAGGTCACTAGAAGTGAATGTGACTTTGAGCAGGAACAGGAACATTACAGTTCCATTAGTGTTCACAATACTATGTGAGAGTATCATGTCCTCTAAGTTTCATTTTTAAGTTTAATTTTCAGTTTAAATAAATTTATTAAGAAGGATCATTAGCTGACAATAAGTACAATAATAATAATAATAAAGAAATTCCTTGGATTCTGCAGTGAAAGATATAACATGTAGTTATTTCTCTAGTCCAGATATCTTGTACTTCACTGTCTGTTGAAAAAACTCATGGCATCAAAGAAACACAATATTTGTTTGTGCTTTACCTCTGATATACTCTCTAAATTGATTTCTTAACTTTCTTCCACACCACCTCCAACTTCTTCAGTTTTCTGATCACTTATCATTCCGACATTCCACCATGATTTCCCCTTATTATGACTTATGAGCTTTTACCTACCATGTAGTCATTGCTGTATTTTCTAGTTAATTACTGAACTGCCCCATTAACTTAGAACACTTCTTTTTTTGCCAGACATCAGAATCATTAGTTTTGAAGGTTAGTCAGTCAATTTCTTACTCACCAGTAAGCCTGTCATACTACAGCAAATGGAAGGCTAATTTCTGTCTACATTTGTTTAAAGATACATTACAGTCTGACTTTTATTAACAGCCTATGGGTGCACACAACGGTATTTCATTTATCGAACTGCTTACTTTCTTGGTATTTGGGTTGAAGAAGAAATTTGACCAGTTGGGGTCGGTCTGCATGTAACGGAAGGTAAACAACTCATGCAAACAGAGTTTCATGATGAGCTGACAAATGTGGTTGCGGGTTTCCTGATCCATATGGCAGCACTTATCCACTGGAATTCCATCTACCAGTTCAGAAGTCAGTATCTTAGCAGTACTAAGTTCATCTGAAAAAAAAGGGATTCATTATTGTTGGAAAAGAAACTTTACATATTATTCATGAAAACATGAAACTGTGCTGATAGTGTGAAACATTCTAATATTAGAATGCAAAATTAGTATAAAAGATACAACAAATTCAAAGATTAGCTGCATTTTCTCTGGCACCATATAACTTTTTAAAAAACCATGCAATAATAGTATAATGATCCATGCTTCCAAGCACAACAAAAACCATTTTAACGCTTTGTACTACCACTACCATTGACATGGCCACCACATCACTTGTGTTTCTTTGACTACTATCTCTGCATCAGCACATGCACATGACATATCAAATTAAAGACAACAGTCAATGTTCTTCAGAGAATACATCATTAGATGAAGAATGCAATCATCATTAGATTTTGCTACAGACGGTTGCCACCCCATGAGAAGCACCAGAAAAAGAGCACAACAAAATTATTCAGGAACTTGTCAGCCAGTCTGGTGTGCCAATAGAAAACATCAAAAGGAAAGCTGAAGTTTTAAATTCTGTAGTTAAGATAAAATCATTCAGGTAAGATGATCATACAAACACGTTACCTTTTGACTTAGAAATAGGCATTCCTGGCATAGTAAAGCAGTTGTAATAGTTAAAAGCAAAATAAATCACCATGTCCATATGGAATCTCAAACTGGCTTTGACCCCATATTTAGCTTGCATTAATCATGAATCTGCCACACAGGAAAAGTTGCAAGAGATTGAAAAAAAGTGAAGATGACTCCTGTTTGTAAGAAAGATAAAACAATGGATCCATAAAATAACAGATCAATATCCACATCAGTTTGCTGCCGAATTTTTGAGCATATTCTAAGTTCAGATATAATAAATTCCCTTAAGTGGAGATGCTGAGTTGCGATAGGCACAACAAAAAGAGGGACACAAGCGCGTGGTAAAGGGACAGGAACTGTGGAGAGTCAGTGGAGGAAATGGTTGGATTGTTTTATATAGGAGGATAGGTTCTAGGTAATAGGTTGAAGGTGTTGGTCTACAGGAGCAGGGATTCTCTCAGTGGGGACATAGTAACCGGCCACAGTGGGGCATCCTGGGTGGTTGGGTTTATGGACTTTAGGAAGCATGTAGAAGGTGGGAGTGCGGGGAGTGGTAGGGGTAAGTAGAGAGATGGACTCTGGGGAGAGGTTCTGGGATGGGCCTAAGGATTTGAGTAGTGACTGGGGATCCTGCTGGAATTATCTGATAGCTGACAGAGTCATTCTGCCAGGTAATCCTTGTGGTTCAAAACAACGGTGGTGGAGCCTTTGTCTGCAGGTAAGGTTATAAGGTCGGGATCAGTTTTTAGATGGTGGACTGTGGTTCTATCTGCATTTGTAAAGTTAGTTTGCATGTTGAGGGATTTGGAGAATGATGGTGAAGCAAGGTTCAAGGCTAAGAAACTCTGTAAAGTTAACAGCAGGTAGTTTGGAGGCAGCGGGGTTGGATCACGGTTGGCTAGGAGTCAACTGAGTTAGGCAAGGTTTAATATTGGTCTTTGGTTGAGCCTGATTGGTCGGGTTGGTGGCGAAAAAGTGTTCCCACTGTAGGGACCAGAAGAAGAAGGTCTTTAACAAGTCCTACATGATTGAATTTGGGAGTGGGGCAAAAGGTGAGGCCTTTGGAAAGGAATGATATTTCTGTGGGACTAAGGCTTCTGGAGGAAATGTTCACGGCTGTGTTGCAGGTCTGTTTAGGTTCTGGGTTCTGTGTGGTGGTGGGAGTGAGTTTTGGAGGGTGGGGTAAGTGTGGTAGGTCTGTGAGACAAGGTTTGTCAGCTACGTGGGGATGTGGGGGGGAGGGGGGGGGGTTCGGAGGTTGTTGTTGAGGTGGTGAGACAGTGATACTCCGAGACGGGAATAGGAAGTGAGCAGGATGGAGAGGTTTTTGAGGTGGTGTTGAGCATGTTGCTCAAGCTCCTGCTGGGTAAGAGTTTTAATGTGTGTTATAATGTTACAATCCATCCAGGATTTTCCACTGTTCGATAAATTCTGTTAAGAGAGAAAAGCTTCTATTTACAAATCAACAAAGAGTTGGGATGCATTACTCATGTAAAACTCAGCTTGCCCTTTTCTTACACCTGAAAACCATGGGCAGACTCCATATACCTAGGCCTCCAGAAAGCAACTGAAACAGTACCACACTGGAGACAATTAACAAAACTCTGAACATGCAGAATAGGTTCTTGGATGTGAACGTGGACTGAAATATTTTTAAATAACAGAACCCAGTATGTTGTCCTGGATGTCAACTGTTCATAGGAGACAAAGTTATCATCAAGAGTGCCCTGGAAAATGTTATAGGATTGCTCTTTTCTCTATATAGAGCTCAATGATGTGACAGCCAGATGAGCAGAACTTGTTGACTGTTTTCTGACATTGCTGGAGTGCATGGGGAAGTGCCACCTCTAAGTGGCTGTAGGACAATAGAGGATGACCTGAATGGAATTTCTATTTGGTGTGATGAATGGCAGCTCACTCAGTATGCAGAAAAATGCAAATTGATGTAACTGAATAGGAAAAACAACCCCGTAATTATCAAATATTGTGTTTGTGATGCTTTGATTAACATAGTCACATATATTAAATACGTAGGTGTAATGTTGCAAATAAAAATGGAACAATCACATAAGATTTGTTGTAGGCAAGGTGAATAGTGGACTTGGGTTTACGTGGGGAATTCTAGAGAAATGTAGTTCATCTATAAAGGCGACTCATTTTTGAGATCGGTTCATGGGATGACATCAAAGCAATTCAGAAGCAAGCTGCTAGAATCATTACTGATAGGTTCAATCAACACACGAGTATAATGGAAATGCTATGTGAATTCAAATGGCAATCCCTGCTGGGGAGAACCCATTCCTTTCATGAAACATCGCCAACAATATACATGAAAACACTGTTTGGCCTCCTACATTGGCATGACTACCACTATGTTATTAGTTAGGGTGAATGAACACCACACAGTCTCCTGCTGCAGAACATGCTCTACAACACTACAGTCATGACCCTGGTGTCTGTTTCACCATATGTGCCATCTGAATTCTTCCCCCCAGACACCAGTTTCTCAGAACTTCGCAGATAGGAACAGATGTTAAAATTTGTTCCTGGTTCTCACCACCCACCTGGCCTTAATTTTCATTAATTATTTTCTTTAATATGCTCTCACTCAACATTTTTTCTCAGTAACTATTCATTTGTTCATTCCCTTTTAAGTTTTCTATATATTTTATTTTCTGACCTATCTAGTTTTCTCCATCTCCCCCACCCTGTTACGTCTACCATGTATAATGCACCTAGTTTTCCATTCTTGTCTCATGTATGATATTTTGTCAGTAATGTCTGTCTTGCTTATTACTCTATCTGCCACCTCTACGCTCTCAGGTATTGAAATCTCATCTGGTGCAGTCCCCATCAACTAGTCTTTCATTCTCGTCCCATTCAGTAAGTCTCCCAGGTTTCTGGCCGACTTTTCTGAGTTTTCCTCATTTCCTACGCCTCCCCAGTCCTTTTCATTCACCCCTCTTCCTTCCTCTTCACCACTTCTGCCACAAGAATGAGTCAATGACTATGAACACCTGCACATTTCTTTATGTGATTTCTCCTCCTGCACGTGCTGAGTAGTTTTTTTTAATCTCTCCAGTTATATTATATATTCAAAAATTTATCATTTTCATTACAATATTTTCTTTGAAATATACCACTATAATCGAGTAAATATTAAGCTGTTAATAGCAGATAACCAACAGCTGCATAGGAATTCTGATGAAGCAGCAGCTTTTCCTCAAAGTAGCAGCTTTCTTACCCATTTATTCTATTACATTTAGAAGGCATAAGTGTGAATAGCACTAAGCAATGAAGTGATTGTTTAATTTTAATGCAGTATAAATATTAAGTTTCTATGATTTCATGACCTTCTGTTAACACATTTCACAGCCCTGAAGGCTCTCAGTCTTGATGGGATCTATAGAACATGATGAATGAATGTCGAATTTGTCGTCTTAACTTGTGCATGATCCTTAGCTGCGTCATGTAGATGTGACTGTCCTAGATGCAGTCTCACAATTTAAAAACAACCATAACTGAATAAATTCAAAATGTTAGTGGCACAACTACTACATGATTTTCAAACACCTGCCAGTTTTGTCCTTGTTTCTTCAACACAAAAGAGCTTTTGAGTCAACATGGTTAAGCTACAGACTGTACCACCAAGTGCACTTCTCCAGTGCCTTGCAGATTTCTTGCTGAAGATGATCCAATTGATTCTAAGTTTCTAATTCATCAGAGTGTCCTAACCAAAATAAAACATCAGAACTTCCCCTGCACAACTTTGAAACAGTTGGTACGTTTATATTTTTATTACAAAAGCACAATACACTCATACCACTTTTAATTGACAGTCCTAGATTTTTGAATAGAACCTCTTAATATGTGTTTTTAGTGAGGAATGTGATACACCATAATTTTTGTTACATTGTTGTACATTTATAATTGTATCTTGATTTACAACTTTTACTAATCATTGTTTAATATGCTCTGAAGTATTACAATGGAATATTATCGGAGAAGGCGGAAAAAACGTATGCGACAGGAAAAAATAAATAGTTACAAAATGCAGCAATGGTGGCACTGTAAGCATCACAATTTGATAGGGGTCAACTACAAATGACAAATGAATCATACAACAATGCCTAAGGTTTACATCTGATGTTAAAGAAACTGTACCACTAGTGTGCATGGGTGTACAGTTGTGATACTGTTAGTTACGTAAGCCCATCCATCACAGCAAATTCATATCACATCAGGTGGTAAAAATCGGTTTTTAATTGTCCTGAGGCCAAAAACATCATAAAATGCATCAATCACATTGGTTTTTAATTGTCCTTAGGTCAAAAACGGCATAAAATGCATCAATCAGAATCACATCAGATTATTAACTTCCATGTGACTGGCACGAAATGTGTTCAATGTGGTGTCCATCATTTTTTGCAACAAGTCTAAATCAAGAAACAGCATGTTCCACAACTGATTGACGTGTTTCCGGGGTCATGTTCAGAATGTGTTGCACAATGCATTCCTTCAGTGCAACTAAGTTTTCAATCGGAACACAACATCTTTCAGATATCCCCACAGCCAGAAGTCACACAGATTAAGATCAGGTGATTGGGACATCCAGGCTGTAGGGAAATGGCAGCTGACAATTCTAGCATTTCCAAAATAGCGCTTCAGCAGCTGCTTAACTGGATTTGCAATGTGTGGAAGTGTGCCCTCTTGCATACAAATGATCCCATCCACACTGTTGGAGAGCTAGAATGACGTGGTTGCACAAAAGACACTCATAGTGCTCACCACTGACGGTAAAGGTAACAAGACCGGAATCACCTATCTCTTCATAAAAATATGGCCCTATGATAAATGATGCTGTAAACCTGCACCACACAGTGACCATTTCAGGATGAAGTGGTACTGGTTGATTTGCGTGTCGATTTTCCGTTGCCCATATTCGACAATTCTGTGTATTGACATATCCTGTCACATGAAAGTGGGCTTTGTCTGTACACAAAATCTTCCACGGCCAATCTTTGTCCACTTCCATGCAAGCAAGAAATTCTAAAGCAAAGGTCTCTCCTACCGGCAGGTAAACAGGAAGAAACTTGTGCACATGGGTAATGCTGAATGGCTAGAAAAGGATGTTTCATAGAATTTTACACACCACGCTCACGTGTATGTCCAATGTTCAGGCAATTCTCCATGCAATACAAGTTTGCATACCACCACTTTTCTCCTCTTGCATTGCTATGGCCACTGCTGCCACTGATGTCGAATCAATTTGTTTCCTCCTCCTACCAGGTTGCACACTGAACGAACCCATCTTTTTGAATTTCTGAATCACATTCTCCACACCCATTTTAGTAATCGGACCAATGCCTTTTTTCAAACCTTTCAGTGTCCGGAACTGCTGCAGAGCAACATGTGCACCAACTTCCATGGGTTGTGTGCATGACATGTGTATTCATTTACATATTCTGACATGTACAGCACCATCTATTGATCAATTTTCACACTATTTTTTTCTTCTGCCATACGTTTTCCCCCCTTCTCTTATAATATTCCGTTGCAATTTGACGTCATTCTACAGCGTTTTAAAAGTTTAACTATAATTATAATCACCCTTTATAACCTACAACAGAAAAATATTTTAATGAAATTAATGAACATGTCTTCTAAAATGACAACTGAATGCTCAAAATGTAAACATTCAACATGTGGGTAATCTTCTATATAACTTGAATCATTGCATACAAAGGACAATATTTCAATTTTAGCATTAGAGTCACTATTACTGTAGAGAACTAAAATACTCAATTCAATTTAATGACATTTAATTATCTGAACATCCACAGTCGAAACTAACTATTTTATGAAATTTGGCACAGGAAAGCTTTCCATTCTACAAAACATATTACTTTAAACATGTTATTAGCATCTCTTGAATTTGTTGCCACATTTAAATCAATTTCAACAAAACTTTCTCCACTGTAAATCATAAGGAATTATAATTAGAATAATAATGTAAAAAGTGTTACGTGTTGATTGTCAATAAACTATAATAGCCTACATTAGGTTAAGAGTTCAGTTATTAAAATTAGTGGCACTTGTTAAGGAGTCATTAAATTTCAGTATAAAGATGATGATATAAGTTAATAACAGTATATTATAAGCAAAAATTAATACTAAATGAAGCAAATATGAAACATGTCAACAATTATTTGAAAAATATAAATCCCATTTTCACATCAAGAATATAACAGGATTCAAAAATAAAGCCATGGGCTTTCTCGGTGAAGGAGAATGGTGAATGATGATAATCAAATATTGTTATCAGTATTGTTTCTTATAGTTACATACACGGAATTAATATTTATTTTCCTCTTCTACAACTTAAAAATATTGCAACACTCTCATTTACTCAATGAGGAGACTGCAATTTATACCAGAAATTTGAGTAGAAAAAACTGCACCTTGAGTACTAAAGGATGAAGTAGTCTGCACATCAAGATCCATTAAAAGTGCTGCCAATATCAAACTGCTGCCAGCAGAGTTTTTCAAAAGATTCATTTTTGTATTACTCCCTATCCTATGTTTATCCTACACAGTCCAGACTCAATACAGGAATTAAGACAGTTTGGAAAACAATAATAGTAACAGAGGAGGAAAGAAACTGTGACAAAAACAATAAATTAATTTACTTTGTAAAGGTCTCCTTTGCTGAACACTGCACATTAGTAGGTACTGGTATTACAATCTCATTACTTAAGACTGATTCTCATCCCATACGGTAATTCTCCCCTGACCCGCACTTCTGGGTGACTTTCCCGAAATCTACCCCTTTTCCTAGACCTCTCCAGTTCCTTAACCCCTCTTCCTTCCCCTTCAACCCTTCTGCCTGAAGAAGGAGCCACTGACTCCAAAAGCTTACCAATTACAACCATATTTTTTATGTGTGTGTTCTGCAGCTGCTTGGTGAGTATATAATTTTGTTAGTAATTGATTGTTTACATTGTTGCAGTAGATCACAATACTTAACCGTACATGAGAAATGGTTCTAAACAATTTCTGCCAATATTGCAGCACAACTTACCAATTATTTTAGGCACGTAGTAGTCTGGGTATGGAGTCAGTAATTTGTGGAACTTTCGAGTACATTCTGCCTCGCGAATGTAATCTACCTCCCATGCAAGCTCTCGTTTTGCTACTTCAACTACATTGTCAATGAAGAACCCTAAAACAATAATTGTAATTAAATGAAAAACTGTGCAAAAGGAATGACATTTGCAAATGATGTCTACCAACTAAAACAGGCAGTTACTTAGAATTTAAAGATAACAGAAAAGTATCTATTGAAACATTTTAACTGACATGAAAGTATATATATAAACAGCGAAAACACACCAACAAGAAAATACTTTCTCTGTCTCGTTACCATCATAGACTGGCATTTTTTAGTAACACATGTAGTTTGCCTTTTACTTATATTCACAAAGTTAATTTTCTGCTGTTGCTCTAGTGAATTCATCCTGCCCGAGTATCTATCAGCATTATTATTTCACTAAAGCACTTTAAAGACTCTGTGAATAATTATAAATAAAGCAATACATTTTGGATATGATATTCTGCACTATTGATTTATTTTGTTAATTAATTCTTGGCTTACAAGCCACCATCATACCGACTATTGTGATCTAAGATGGGTACAGTATTCACGAACAACACTGAAAAAGATGTAACACAGAACACAAGTCACGCACAAGAAAGATACAGAAATTTTTAGGGTAAGTGCTGTATTAGAAATGCCATTAGATAAAGAAACAGAAATCGTTTCAACTAAAGTTACTAAATACCCAGATTTTGCTATATTACACCATACATTTACATCTACATTTATAATCCGCAAGCCACCCAACGGCGTGTGGCGGAGGGCACTTTACGTGTCACTGTCATTATCTCCCTTTCCTGTTCCAGTCACGTATGGTTCGCAGGAAGAACGACTGTCTGAAAGCTTCCGTGCGCGCTCTAATCTCTCTAATTTTACATTTGTGATCTCCACGGGAGGTATAAGTACGGGGAAGCAATATATTCGATACCTCATCCAGAAACGCACCCTCTCGAAACCTGGCGAGCAAGCTACACCGCGATGCAGAGCGCCTCTCTTGCAGAGTTTGCCACTTGAGTTTGTTAAACATCTCCGTAACACTATCACGGTTACCAAATAACCCTGTGACGAAACGTGCCACTCTTCTTTGGATCTTCTCTATCTCCTCCGTCAACCCGACCTGGTACGCATCCCACACTGATGAGCAACACTCAAGTATAGGTCGAACGAGTGTTTTGTAAGCCACCTCCTTTGTTGATGGACTACATTTTCTAAGGATTCTCCCAATGAATCTTAACTTGGTACCTGCCTTACCAACAATTAATTTTATATGATCATTCCACATTAAATCATTCCGCACGCGTACTCCCAGATATTTTACAGAAGTAACTGCTACCAGCGTTTGTTCCGCTATCATATAATCATACAATAAAGGATCCTTCTTTCTATGTATTCGCAATACATTACATTTGTCTATGTTAAGGGGCAGTTGCCACTCCCTGCACCAAGTGCCTATTCGCTGCAGATCTTGTTGCATTCCGTTACAATTTTCTAATGCTACAACTTCTCTGTATACTACAGCATCATCCGCGAAAAGCCGCATGGAACTTCCGACACTATCTACTAGGTCATTTATATATATTGTGAAAAACAATGGTCCCATAACACTCCCCTGTGAGACGCCAGAGGTTACTTTAACGTCTGTAGACGTCTCCCCATTGATGATAACAACATGCTGTGTTCTGTTTGCTAAAAACTCTTCAATCCAGCCACATAGCTGGTCTGATATTCCGTAGGCTCTTACTTCATCAGGCGACAGTGCGGAACTGTATCGAAAGCCTTCCGGAAATCAAGGAAAATAGCATCTACCTAGGGGCCTGTATCTAATATTTTCTGGGTCTCATGAACAAATAAAGCGATTTGGGTCTCACGTGATCGCTGTTTCCGGAATCCATGTTGATTGCTACAGAGTAGATTCTGGTTTCCAAAAACGACATGATACTCGAGCAAAAAACATGTTCTAAAATTCTACAACAGATCGACGTCAGAGATATAGGTCTATAGTTTTGTGCATCTGCTCGACGACCTTTCTTGAAGACTGGGACTACCTGTGCTCTTTTCCAATCATTTGGAACTTTCCGTTCCTCTAGAGACTTGCGGTACACGGCTGTTAGAAGGGGGGCAAGTACTTACGCGTACTCTGTGTAGAATCGAACTGGTATACCGTCAGGTCCAGTGGAGTTTCCTCTGTTGAGTGATTCCAGTTGCTTTTCTATTCCTTGGACACTTATTTCGATGTCAACCATTTCTTCGTTTGTGCGAGGATTTAGAGAAGGAACTGCAGTGCGGTCTTCCTCTGTGAAACAGCTTTGGAAAAAGGTAAAAAGGTGTTTAGTATTTCAGCTTTAAGCGTGTCATCCTCTGTTTCAAAGCCATCATCATCCCGGAGTGTCTGGATATGCTGTTTCAAGCCACTTACTGATTTAACGTAAGACCACAACTTCCTAGGATTTTCTGTCAAGTCGGTACATAGAATTTTACTTTCAAATTCACTGAATGCTTCACACATAGCCCTCCTTACGCTAACTTTGACATTGTTTAGCTTCTGTTTGTCTGAGAGGTTTTGGCTGCGTTTAAACTTGAGTGAAGCTCTCTTTGCGTTCACAGTAGTTTCTTAACTTTGTTGCTGTACCACGGTGGGTTTTTCCCGTCCCTCACAGTTTTACTCGACACGTACCTGCCTAAACGCATTTTACGATTGCCTTGAATTTTTTCCATAAACACTCAACATTGTCAGTGTCAGAACAGAAATTTTCATTTTGATCTGTTAGGTAGTCTGAAATCTGCCTTCAATTACTCTTGCCAAACAGATAAACCTTCCTCCATTTTTTTAAATATTCCTATTAAATTCCATATTCAGGGATGCTGCAACGGCCTTATAATCACTGATTCCCTGTTCTGCACATACAGAGTCAAAAAGTTCGGGTCTGTTTGTTATCAGTAGGTCCAAGATGTTATCTCCACGAGTCAGTTCTCTGATTAATTGCTCGTGGTAATTTTCGGATAGTGCACTCAGTATAATGTCACTCGATGCTCTGTCCCTACCACCCATCCTAAACATCTGAGTGTCCCAGTCTATATTTGGTAAATTGAAATCTCCACCTAAGACTATAACATGCTGAGAAAACTTATGTGAAATGTATTCCAAATTTTCTCTCAGTTGTTCTGCCACTAATGCTGCTGAGTCGGGAGGTCGGTAAAAGGAACCAATTATTAACCTAGCTCGGTTGTTGAGTGTAACCTCCACCCATAATAATTCACAGGAACTATCCACTTCTACTTCACTACAGGATAAACTACTACTAACAGCGACGAACACTCCACCACCAGTTGCAGTCACTCACAAATAAAACATTCGTGTTGGAAGCACTACTCCAGTAGGCACTAAACATAGACATAATTTGCATTACTGAACATTGGCTATGAAATGACGAAGTAAAATTAACCTCAATCTCAGGATATAGATTAGCAAGTCGTTTTAGCCGAGAGTTTTCCAAACATGGTGGCTCTGCTATCTTTGTGAAAGAACAAATAAAGTTCTGTGATGTCAGTAAAAGTTATATTGACTCAACTGAAAAAGACTTTGAACTTTCCGTTACCAAACTGCCAGAGCTAATTTTCATAGTTATTAACATATATAGAGCACCAAGTGGAGACCTGTCAGTCTTCATGAATAAACTAGTTCTGCTGAGCAGGATCAGTACACTAAATATGAAGATAGTGCTTTGTGGGGATTTCAGTATTGAATTTTCAAAAGACAGCAGCACCAGATATGCTTTGATAAATATGACCAACACATTCAATATGATCCCCACAATACACTGTCCAACAAGATTAACAGAATGCACAAATTCCATTATTGACCAAATATTCATCTCAGAAACAACTTACAGATTCACAAGCAGAGTACTGAGCATGGGTTATAGTGATCACAAGGCAAAGCTGCTGTGTATAGAAATGCCAACAAGTAGTAGCAGTTCCGGAAAAGTTGTTGAAAAAAGAACCTTTTCTGAAGATAACATTAGAATTTTTAATCTCTTACTAGTGAAGGAAAACTGGGAAAACATTGCCACTCAGAACAATGTTGATAGCATGTACATGAGTTTTCAGAGCATCTTTCTTCACTGTTTTAATATAGCATTTCCAAAAGTGGTAAAAACAGTAAAACCTAACAATAACAAGCAATGGGTAACTAAAGGCATAAAAATTTCCAGTGAGAGAAACAGATTTGTGCAGTAATCTTGTAAGAAATATAGAGTAACCCAAGAATTTGCAGATTATTCAAAAGCCTACAAAAGAATCTACGGTAAAGTAGTCAAAGAGGAAAAAATTATGTGGAATGATAATTTGATAAGAAAATCATCTAACAAAATGAGATCCATGTGGAAAGTTATAAAGAAACAAACTTGTAGTTCAGCGCCAAAGAAAAAGTATGTATCATTAACACTAGAAGGCTCAAAAGTCACAGACCCAAATTCAGTTGTGGAAAAATTCAATGAATACTTCACCTCATGAGCTGAAGACCTCATTCAAGTACACTGTCAAGGACCAGTACCAAGGTTCTCCAGCAAGTCAGTGGTCTTGACTGCTTTTATGTATGTGTATGAAACAAACCCCAATGAAATTATAAGTAAAATTAAACATTAAGCAATAAAATGTAAAGTGGTTTTGATGAAGTGCCCGATTTCATATTAAAAGAATGTGCTCACCACATAGCAAACCCCTTGGCAAAAATTTTCAACCTCTCTTTACAAACTGGTTTATTTCCAGACATTTTTTAAACAGCAAAAGTTTCACCACTGCTAAAAACAGGTTCTTCTGAAAAAAATATCAAACTACTGACCCATGTCACAGTTAAGTTCCTTCTCAAAAATTCTAGAAAAACTCTTCTATGATAGGCTTTTAATTTTCATAAATAGATATGCACCTCTTACAGTAAAACAACATGTTTTTAGAAAGTCTAAGTCGACACAGACAGCAATTTTCGAATTCTTAGACTGCATTTTAAAATCCCTTGATCAACATAAATTAGCTGCAGGTATTTTTCTAGATCTATCAAAAGTCTTTGACGTCATGGACCATAACATTCTGCTCGAAAAATTAGAAAGACGAGGAGTAAGAGGTGTAGCACATAGCTGGTTGTGTTCATACTTAAAAAATCGCAGGTAGAAAGTATCACTTCAGTATGAATTCAACAACATGAATAAAACAAGAAACAACTCCTTTCTTTCTAGGGAATTACCAATAAAATATGGTGTACCACAGGGTTCATTCTTAGGTCCACTACTCCTCTTGATTTATGTGGACGACTTAGTTGAATATATGAGTCCCACAAAAACTATCCTGTTTGCCGAAGACACCAGCATATTGCTCACTGGATCCAGTCCAGATACTTTGTGGTCCACAGCAGAAAGTTCTATGAAAAGACTTTCTGAGTGGTTCCCAAAAAACAAACTCATTATAAAAACTGAAAAAACTGTGTGTGTTGATTTTCACTTAATTGCTCCAACTAATCAAATGTCTATTCAAGCCCAATTAAAAAATGATCCCCTAGAAAACTTAAATGTCACAAAATTCTTGGGTCTTTGGATTCAGCAAGACAAAGTCGGATACACATATAAATAACTTGTGTAGAAAGCTATCATCTGTGTGCTATGGCCTAAGAATTTTAAAGGCTACAACAAGCAAAACAACAGTATTACAGGCATACTATGCACAGTTCCACTCACTAATCCGATATGGGATCATTTTCTGGGGATTCTCAACTCACAGTGTAAAGGTTTTTTTGAATGCAAAAGAGAGCTTTAAGAATAATCTGTGGCCTTAAAAAGATGAAGTCCTGCAAATCCCATTTTACTGAGCTTGGTGTTCTAAATGTTGCAAGTTTATTCATTTATGAAACTATCTTGTTCACTAGGGACTACCTCCTGAAAAAAGGCAAACTGCTACAGAACAAAAATGTACACAACTATAGTACCAGAAGGGAGTCAAATATACATCAAAAATATCAGAAAACAACCACCTATCCAAGGAGCATAATTAACATTGGTGTAATACTACACAATAAGATACCAGAGGAAATAAAAAATACTACTCATTCAATATTTAAAGCTAAACTAAAGGCATTTCTAATAAAGTACTGTTTCTATTCTGTCAGAGAACTTCTGAATAAGTAACAAAATTAATTGTAATAGGTATGTAATTTTAATTTGCCTGCTATTTTGCTAATACTATGCATTATTGTTAACTTATCTTTGACCTGTCCAATATCAATTGTACAATTTGTGCTATATGATAAAACTGGACCAATAAAAAATCAATCAATCAATTTAGAGGTAGGTGTGAACACACAATAAATGTCATCTTTGACAGTGCAGCAGCAATTCAATTAAAAATGTTAAAGTTAAACAGCAGACAAATATTAAGAGAACAAGGCAAAAAAACATTGATGCTAATCTTTAAACATTGTCGAGGGAGAGGGAGAGGGAGAGGGAATGCACAAAACCTTCCATGTATATGAGTGTTGTAAGAAGATTGCACTCTACCAGGATGTCAGCCCCCATCTGCAAAGGGTCTCATTACGCAAGATGAAGCAATGGGCCAAAGTGTGTCTGACAAGGAAATGGTGGTCTCTGGCTGAGATGAACACGAGAAACACCACAAAGTCATGATCTACTTGATGACAGGCTGTTTGTCATAGGTAGCAGCAGCCCACAATCAAGTTATTACTTGAGCTTTTCAGCACAGCAGCTCATGTGGCTGGTTTCGGGTTTTCTCAAATAAAACCACTCACCCTGCTATCACTTTAAAGAGATCATGGCCACTTGGCTACTGGTTGGAGTACCTGCACATATTTACCCACCCTCAATGACAGAAAATGCTCAACCATGTCACAATGCTTGAAGACCACTCCATTGCTAGTACTGAAGTCCCCACGCCCATGTTTATTACCTAAAGCACAACTGTATGGGGAGGAAGAACACAGCATGTTGTCTCACATAGATAGTCATTGACAGAACTTCAGGGAAGTGTGTTAGGACCCTACAGTCAAGACAGTATAAGAAGATCCCCGACACCTCGAAGCACAGTTGCCAGCTTTCAACTGTGAAGCACAGATAGCTGCAGGCAAAAACAATAGCTTCTATAGGGGCTGTGACAACACTCAGTTGTTGAAGTAAATGAGTGAAGCTGCCGTGCCCAGCCCACTGTTACTGTCAGAGATCAACATATGCCAACTCAACTGTAGTTGTTCATTTTGTAAATTCCTGACCTGATGCATTTATCTATTGTGGAATAATATCTGAAAAAGCTGCACAATTATTCACAGAGTTCTTGACAAGATTTCAGAGTGGTCCAAAGATTAGCAGCTTGCTTTAAATGTTCAGAAAAGTAAGCTTGTGAACTTTACAAAATGAGAAAACATAGTATCATATGACTACAGTACCAACATGTCACAAATGGTATCAGTCAACTCATATAAATATCTGGCTGTAAGGTTTTGTAAGGGTATGAAATGGAACACTCATAGAAGCTGTCATACATGAAGCAGATGGCAGATTTTAGTTCACTGGTCAGATACTAGAAAAATCCTATCAGTCTACAAAGGAGATAGTTCACCTGTGTGACCCACCCTACAATACAGCTTAAGTCTGTGGTAACTGTACTATATAGGACAAACAGGAGATATTAAATGTATACACTGAAGGACACTGTCATAGAGATGCTAAAAAAATGCACCTGATAGACACTTTAAGATACATGCAAACTATCTATGGTAGTATTATTACTAAGTTTCAAGAAGCAAAATTAACTGAGGAATAAACTAAAGCCCCATACATATCACTCCTTCAGGGATCACAGTGACAAGATGAGGCTAATAACAGTGCACACAGAGCTCTTCAAGTAACCATTCTTGCCACACTCCACTCCAGAATAGAATGGGAAGAAACCTGAACAACTGGTTTATTAGCAAGCCGCCGCTCCCCCCCCCCCCCCCCCCCCCCCCCTCCGTTGTGCAGTTCACAGATATTTGCAGAGTATGTAGGGACTTCAGAAAGCAAGTTAGACATGTTATCCCAAGCTAAAATCAATGCACAATAAGAGTGATGCGTTCTCAAAAGTGAGTACGGGTTCCAGGTTTCCCGGAGACACATTTCTGTTGTGGTGCATCACAGTGTTGGAGAAATAGTGTGGAAACTGGCAATG
Source organism: Schistocerca gregaria (assembly GCF_023897955.1). Classification (NCBI taxonomy): domain Eukaryota; kingdom Metazoa; phylum Arthropoda; class Insecta; order Orthoptera; family Acrididae; genus Schistocerca; species Schistocerca gregaria. The sequence goes on along the minus strand of NC_064928.1, from coordinate 111,244,394 downwards.
TGCCCAAAAATTGAAGCATTATTCTTGTGGGAAAATGTCTAACTTGCTCACAGATTCACCATGAAATGCTGGCAGTCTAAGGACCAAGTGCAAATCACAGCCACACAAATGTGGGTGATGCTCACTGGGAAGTCCAAATCTCGTACTGTGTGATCTCCATCTTTTCAGCAAGCTGACAGAACATCTGAGGGAGGAGATTTTCCAATGACACGGATGCTCACAACACAGTTCTTGAATGGATCCATAACAGAGTAGCAGATTTTTACTGTCAAGGATTTGAACAACTGGTAGAACATTCTGAGTGCTGTTTAAAGACACTTGTTGACTATATTGAAAGGTAGTGTCATGTACATTTGTCACTTTGAACTGCAGTGTAGTGTAGCACTCAATAGCAGTTACTTGGTGTGCCACTATAATGTGTAACTTTTTGACGTACCCTCGTACACGTAGTCAAGAGAGTTATGCATTGTCTGGGAAGGAAGGGGATGGGGGAGAGCCACCTATACAGGTGCACAGTTGTACGTACGCATTCACACACGTACAAAATACTATGAATTTTCTGACAGGAGGTTTTAAAATATTCTGGTTCCTTACCTTCTGGGAATATGTTCCACACCTTCAAAACTCCAACAAGGTTATTGATGTCTGAATCTATTCCTTCTGCCACACCGGGATACTGTATTTTCATGGCAACCTCTGTCCCATCTGGCAGTCGAGCCAAGTGAACCTGTCCGATAGACGCTGCAGCAAATGGCCGTTCTTCAAATTCCTGCAGCCGTGACCGCCAGTCAGCCCCGAGTTCCCGTGACAGGACTCTCTGTGCAGAAACCAGAACAAAAGAAACTTTAACATTTTCTATATTCAAGAATAACAGATGAATTATGACAGGATGTATATGCAGACAAGGAAAAAAAATTCCTGGATTTCCTGGAACTGTAAAACTTATCAATCCTTCGAACGGATAAGGTTTTATACACCGGCATAGAACTACCCAGCACTTAAGAAAACGAAATCCAGAAGAAGAAGAAGGGGGCAAAAATAAAAAAAAAATATGTTTCCTAAAGATCTTTGACATGCAGCAACATGTACGCTGAATAATCTCATATTATGATACGCTTACATATTTTCATATGTCATGTGATCTCGCCAGCCAATGACAGCAGATATTCAGAGCATAGGATACGTGAAGCAGTCAGCCAGTAACAACATTCACTGTTACAAAGCATGAACACACAAACAGGAAAAGTTTAAATTAATACACACAGTGTAGCTACAAGAAAAGCTATACTTTCACATACTTTTGTGTTACAGTTTAAGATACATCACACAAACATGGCAATACAGTTTTAAAATAATGACATAAATGTCTGATCTTCTGGGCTCAAAATTCTTCTAAGTGGCTGGTCCTCAAACTGTTAATTTTTATATGAGAGTCAAACACCTTGTGATTTAGGAAATTCATTGGACATTTTTACACGTAACATAATTCATCTCACTTAAAAGGAATTGGAAGTAAAACTTTTCAAACCACCACCTGCAATATTTTCCTGTGACTTGTAATAAATAGATTCTTTTCAGCAGTTGCCAGAGAGCATTACTGCATTAGCGTTAAGTGACCTTACATTATGCCACAAAAGAAACAGGACATCATAGGATACTCATCAAGCATCAGAATTTCATAGACCATACGAAAATGCATAATTCGGCTTAAAGCACACATTCATAGGTTAATATTAACAATGAAGTAGGCCCCAACCTAATATTAAGCTTTTCAGTGTGGTTTTCAGGATGCAAACTTTCTTGTAGTACCTCACATTTGGTTCTTTATTATGGCCTAATGCCATTGTGTGGGTAGATGAAAATGGGCACTTGATATTCAGTGGACAATTGAAACTAGCGAATAGTGTGGAATGAAGCACTTCATTTCAAATAAATTGTGTTTTTCTGCAGAAAAGATTAACAAAAGCCAAATTTCTTTAGCAAACCAACAAAAATACCTTCATTTTACTGCATGGCAGTATATGCTTGACTGCCAAAAATGTGGAAATACAATAAAATCAGAAAATTGAAACTAATAAGATATTTTAGCCTTCTGTAATTACGTGAATGTACTTTAATTCACTTGATAGCTTCCGGCCACAGAAATCAGTTGTAGTTTTATGTGAGAGCTGTAAACAAAGAGGAAACAGCAGAATCACTGGCCATAAACATGAGTCACATTAAGACTACGCCCCCTCCCTGCTACTACTCAGAATGCTCTGCACATGCAAGAATCTGATCACTTGGGCATGCCAGAATTTTTTTTTGTGTAGCATCTGGCTGCTTGTTGCTACTGCTGTTGCAGCTAACAGCCAGAAGTGGGAGAAGGTACCGCTCATATGCATCTCAACTGTGTATGCGTGTGAGCCCTTTGGCAAGTGTTCAAATGAACCTAATGTAAAGAGCTGTGCCATCACATTCATCGGATTCAGTTTATTGTTATGAAGTTTTGCATAGCCTTTGTCCTAAAACCTTTGTCACATTTTGATGTTGGCAGACACTCGTGTGTGCATTGTGTTTTGTTGTTGTAAATGGTACATTTTCTTTGCAACTTAAGTTTTATTTTGGTTTTTTCCTCTTGTGTGGGTTTTATTGCTACAATGTTATTCTGCAGTATGGGATATAGTACAATTCCTTGTTAGAGTATCAGTTCTTACCAGTCAAAATTACAAAAATTTGACTGAAAACTAAAACAATGAAAAATGCATGTGTTTTTGCTGGTTTTCTCCTGGGTGAAAAAATTCCCACATTTTTTTTACAGATTTCCTGGTTCTCCCTGGGCATATACACCATGTATGAGCATCATGACTAGAATTATGAATTTATCTTCACTGACAGTTTGCATAAAAATTCTGTCACAAATCATTCAATAATTTTCCTGTAACCCACACTTTATAGCCAAGAACTATTTACTGAGCATAAAATTAGCATTCTATAATGACAGAGTAAATTGTCTATTAGTCCACAAAACCAAACAATAACAGTTTATGATCGAAATTCATATGTCTCTGAATGGTTCCTTTGTTGGGTACACACATTGTAATTTTAATACTAAACAGCCATCCAAATAAAGTTTTACAGCAGTGGAACTTACACACTCACCAAATAGATGCACTACACAGAAATGTACATCATCTCATGGAGTGAAGATAATGGACCCAACACTACAGTCCAGTAACAACAGGAAAGGACAGCAGCCCCTATCCAAACACTAACCCAATCCAGTCCAGGTAATCTGCAGTACAAATGGGCCATGACGTTGTGAGGGATCTGCTTGTAGCTGCATGTAGAAAATATGTAGGACCTAACAGAAAAAAAGGTCGCGTCCAGAAACAGCGCATTAGCAACGAAAGATGTGCAGAATGTGTTTAAAAACAAGCTGATGTCAAAGTTGATGCCATGCTGAAAATGTGCAAGAAAATAACTTTCAGAAGGAAGACATTGAAGAAATGTTTGCTAGAAGCACTGTCATTTGTTCAAATGATTCCTTGGATAGTGTGTCTTCAGAACAGGACAACTAAACAGCAATAAATAGCAGTAAATTTCTTTTTCTTATTCCTTCCCCTTCAAAAGGCTGTAAAAGGAATTCTCTCTTTCTGGTTCTTTTTTTTCTGTTATTTTGCCTTTCCTCTCCCTCTCCACCAAACATTTATCAATATGAAGTGCATCAACTGAGAGACACACTGCCTGTGGCGGACGTTAGTCGGGGTTATTTGTGGACAGCAGAAGACCCATTTTCTGCTGTGTACTGAAGTTATAGCTAACATACAAATCTATGGAATCCATATAGGTCCACACACTGTACCAACTGTATTCGCAATAAATTTTGCAAACAGTATCCACATATGCTGCTAAACTTACTTATACAACTGTATTACAGTGCCACACATAATTCAGGAGGTACGACACCAGGAACACTGAGATGTGTGAAAAAATGTCGCATCCTACAGTCAAGTCAACTTAAGGAAATCCATGACCTAGCAGAACTTTTGACAGCTTTCAACTACAAAGTGCACACAGATTTAGGCAAAAACAATAGCCACCCTCAGAGCTACAAAGAGGTGTTGCCACAGGCATTTACAAAATTGCATCATAGACACGTGATGCAAATGAATGTATACATTTGTACATTGTGCATATTTCTTTGTAGATCTGTCTCATAATCTCAAAAATGTTGTCAAGTATATGAAAATGATTTTCTTATATATTATACTAAAAACTTTTTGTTTAGATTTATAATAGAAAATTTGCAAAATGGATGACCGCACAATGCCAGTTTTTTCAGATAGTATTTTAAAATGAAAAGACTGGCATTTCACTATAATGTATTCTAAAAAAATTTTCTTGTCATACAGGGGTTGCTTGCGACTGTAAAATCTTTGTTGCAATGTGGTACTAGCTAATCTTGGGTATCTTATAATTTTCTTGTGAGTGCCTTATAATACAGAGTGCACACATATACCAGACAGCATTGTCTGAAAGTTGCTACTCACCATACAGCGGAGGTGCCGAATCAGAGACAGGAAAAACAAAAAAAATACTCTCACAATTAAAGCTTTTGGCCATTAAGGCCTTCGTCAACAAGGCACGCACTCTCTCTCTCTCTCTCTCTCTCTCTCTCTCTCTCTCTCTCTCTCTCACATTACGCAAACGCAACTCACGTACACAAAATACAGAAAGCAGGGAAGAGGAGGAGATGGACAGAGAAAGGGGAGAAGAAAATGGACAGAGGGAGAGGGAGAAGAAGATGGATACAGACAGGGGGAGGTGGGGGTTGACAAAGAAAGGGGACAGAAGGGGACGTGTGCAACATATGTGACGGACATGTGTATAGGTGAAGCACCAGGTAAAAAGCTACTGAAGATTTAAGTTTTTCCTCCCTAACAACTTCTATACCACAGATGACTAAAATAAAGCAGTAAATCGCAAATCTGTAAATGGACAGCAATTAGCTAAATACTGATTTTTGTAATTTTGTGTGTATGTACAAATGTAGAAACTAACAACCAACAACAGACAATATTTGTGGCGTGCCATCTCTGCCAGAAACTTTTGAAGTATTATTTACGAACCAAGGGGAATTACTGACTACTATACACATCCCGATGTGTGATATTACCAATTGGTGGAACACTGTTACAATTTTAATCCTCTCGACGCGCCATTACCTCTACTTGCCACGTAGGCATGAAATCTGCTGACTGCCGCACCCTCTCGAATGCAGCCTGCAGACCAGGACTGATAGTGTTGCTGTCCTGTATGCTGAGGATCTGGCCAATCTTCAGTGCTGCTCCTGCACACACAGTAGCCGAGGAGACAGTCAGACGATTATCATTACATATGTTAAGTGGTTGAAATGGTTAAGGATGGGTGGAATTGGAAAACCGAAGAAAAGAGTTAGGGCACACAATTACAAGTGTGGTTATACGGGAGCACACTAACCGACAACTGACATTTTTTTGAAGTGTCGATTGGAGTAAACATTGTAAATAAGCAACATTGACAGGCAACTGCTACCACTGCAATGCACATGCTAATAACAAACTGTGACAGTTGGCTTTGTAGATAAGTTTTTATCTGCTAAAGATACATATTAGTCACCAAACAACATAATATAAAAGAGGCTAATTATTAACATAAACGAAAATGGCTGTAACCAAATCAAATAGGGCAGTGCTAAGGAAATGAGACTGGGAAATGAGATACTGAAAGTAATAGATGAGTTCTGTTATTTGGGCAGCAAAATAACTGATGATGGCTGCAGTAATGCGGGTGTAAAATGCAGACTTACAATAACTAGAAAAGAATTCACAAAAGAGTAATTTCCTAACATACATTTCAGTGATAGGAAGTGATTTTGAAAGGTATTTGTATGGAGCATAGCCTTGTACAAAAGTGAAACATGGACAACAAGTAGTTCAGACAAGAAGAGAATAGAAGCATTGAAAATTTCATGGTACAGGAGAATGCTGTAGATTAGATGAGAAGATGAGGTAATTAATGAGGAAGTGATTTCTACTTCATTAGGAACCACAACCATAACATACCTTTTGAATGAAATTGCCACCATTTGATCGTAAGTTTTTTAACATTCATTTATTTCACACTATCAAAATTTTGGCTTTACAGCCAATATGAAGTGCAAAGTCATTATACATCCAGTATGTCTGACTGACACAACATTGTCAAAATGTTACAACATATATTCCAGTTGTTGCACAATAAGATCTGAGTGTGAATTAGGAACAGATATTAAAGCTGACATTACACACAGCAGACAGACCTTGCGGACTTTAGCACTGTCAGCAATGTCTTGTTCTTCCAATTTCTCTAATTTCTTCAGTTTTGATCTGCAGTTCATAACCAGTATTATTGTCACGGTCCACATCTACCGCAGAAAATGTTTTGGAATTTAAACTCTCATCTGAAAATCTGTGTCTTGCCATTACACAAACCTCTGGCATCTCCAGGTCTCTTGCACGTGTACAATCTTCTTCCATGCCTCATAAACCAAGTTTCCCATTCCATGTTCTCTAACTGTTTTTCTTACTCTTCATTGTCCTACTATTGAATTCCAGTCTCCCATCAAAACTAAATTTTCATATCCTTTAACTATGTGAATAGTGTCTTCTATCTGACCATACACTGCTTCAGTCTCTTCAACATCTGCAGAGCTAGTATGCACATAAATTTTTACTACTATTTTCATATTCACTATTAGATCTACTCTACACACACTGTTTTTTTATTCATAGCCCGGTACTTTCGTGACTCAAAGTCACGTTCTTCCTGCAACTCCACTTTACTAACTCCCAATACATTTAATTTCAACCTACCCATTTCCCCTTTTAAAATATCTACCCTATCTATCCAGCTACAACATTTCCAAACTCCAACCAATAGAACACCAGTTTTGTTTTTTTCCCCAAGGACAATATCCCCCTAAGCAGTCTCCATCTGGATACTGGAAAAGGGGACTATTTTAGGTCCGAAATATTTTACCCAAGATGATGCCATCATCATTAAGTTATGTAGTAGAGATGCAATCTCTAGGGAAAAATATCAGCTGTAGTTTCCAGTTTCTTTCAGATGTTCATCGTATTAATAAAAAAAGGCCATTTTGGCTAAATGTTAGAGGGCCAGATCAATCAATCATTCAGATTTTTGCCCCTGCAGCTACTGAGGAGGCTGCTACCCCCTTCAGGAACCTCCCATTTATCTGGGCTCTCCACAAGTACACCTCCACTACGTGGCACCGACAGTACAGTTATCTGTATTTTTGAGGTACACGAGCCACACCACCTAAGCAAAGCAAGGTCCACAGTTCGTACTTCATTGTATCAGTAAAGTCAGAATGTCCGTACTTGTATTATGTAAAGCATTCTGTTTAAATGGCAGTACCACATGTTCATTAAATCTTAGGTCACATTCTGCACATTCCACAACAAAGAGAAGCACCCAGGGATAAGGAACAAGTCACAGAATGTGACTAAGTATGCTGTAGCTCATACCCACCTCTAACTTTGCACAGTGTGTTGACGATCCTCTGGGCATTGGCCTCTGACAGCAGGACATTGTCCAGCGTCCCACCCCTGTCCCTGTCCGTGCCCCCGACACCCAGCGTGCGGCGCGTTACCTCGGCCACTGCCCCCATTCCCAGGCCAGCCGCCAGACTGCCGAAGCTCACCAACCGCCCCACACGAGACGAGGGGACACGCCGAGCGCGGGCCATCTCACTGAGCTGCAACAGAATTTTGTTCTGGAGAACTTTAAGCCAAAAAGACACAAAGCTACACATAAAGTTTGCAAGTACAAATTTCCTATAATCAGTTAGGTGTTACACTGATGATCTTTATAGTATAATTGGATAGATTAAAATATTCACTCATCAAGTGGTGGCAGAAGAAAACACACATAAAGGTACTGAAATTTGCAAGCTTTCAGAGCCAGTGGCGCCTTCTTATTGCAGAAGGGTTGAAAGAAATGGATAGGTAGGTTGTAGGTTTAGGAAATGGGGAGGGTTCGGGAAAGTCACCTGGGAGGGGGGGGGGGGGGGGGGGAGGAGACTTATCAGACTATTAACAGAGGTACAAGCGTATGAAACACAATACCCGAAAGAACTTGCCCCCCTTCTAACAGCCGTGTACCGCAGGTCTCTAGAGGAACGGAGGGTTCCAAATGATTGGAAAAGAGCACAGGTAGTCCCAGTTTCAAGAAAGGTCTTCGAGCAGATGCGCAAAACTATAGACCTATATCTCTGACGTCGATCTGTTGTAGAATTATGGAACATGTTTTTTGCTCGAGTATCATGTCGTTTTTGGAAACCCAGAATCTACTCTGTAGGAATCAACATGGATTCCGGAAACAGCGATCGTGTGAGACCCAAATCGCTTTATTTGTTCGTGAGACCCAGAAAATATTAGATACAGGCTCCGAGGTAGATGCTATTTTTCTTGACTCCCGGAAGGCGTTCGATACAGTTCCGCATTGTTGCCTGATAAACAAAGTAAGAGCCTACGGAATATCAGACCAGCTTTGTGGCTGGATTGAAGAGTTTTTAGCAAACAGAACAGACACAATGAACAAAACACACAAACACACACACAGAATTACTAGCTTTCGCAACCGATGGTTGCTTCTTCAGGAAGGAGAGGGAAAGACGAAAGGATGTGGGTTTTAAGGGAGAGGGTAAGGAGTCATTCCAATCCCGGGAGCGGAAAGACAGGGGGAAAAAAAGGACAGATGTACACTCGCGTGCGCGCACGCACATGCACACGCACACGCACACACACACACACACACACACACACACACACACACACACACACACACACACACATATATATTTAAAGGCAAAGAGTAAGGGCAGAGATGTCAGTCGAGGCGGAAGTACAGAGGCAAAGAAGTTGTTGAAAGACAGGTGAGGTATGAGCGGCGGCAACTTTAAATTAGCGGAGGTTGAGGCCTGGCGGATATCGAGAAGAGAGGATATACTGAAGGGCGAGTTCCCATCTCCGGAGTTCGGATGGGTTGGTGTTGGTGGGAAGTATCCAGATAACTCAGACAGTGTAACACTGTGCCAAGATGTGCTGGCCGTGCACCAAGGCATGTTTAGCCACAGGGTGATCCTCATTACCAACAAACACTGTCTGCCTGTGTCCATTCATGCAAATGGACAGTTTGTTGCTGGTCATTCCCACATAGAAAGCGTCACAGTGCAGGCAGGTCAGTTGAGAAAATCATGTGAGTGCTTTCACACGTGGCTCTCTCTTTGATCGTGTATACCTTCCGGGTTACAGGACTGGAGTAGGTGGTGGTGGGAGGGTGCATAGGACAGGTTTTACACCGGGGGCAGTTGAAAGAGTAGGAGCCAGAGGGTAAGGAAGGTGGTTTGGGGATTTCATAGGGATGAACCAAGAGGTTACGAAGGTTAGGTGGACGGCGGAAAGACACTCTTGGTGGAGTGGGGAGGATTTCATGAAGGATGGATCACATTTCGGGGCAGGATTTTAGGAAGTCGTATCCCTGCTGGAGAGCCACATTCAAGGTCTGATCCAGTCCCAGGAAGTATCCTGTCACAAGTGGGGCACTTTTGGGGTTCTTCTGTGAGAGGTTCTGGGTTTGAGGGGATGAGGAAGTGGCTCTGGTTATCTGCTTCTGTACCAGGTCGGGAGGGTAGTTGCAGGATGCGAAAGCTGTTTTCTGGTTGTTGGTGTAATGGTCCAGGGATTCAGGACTGTAGCAGATTTGTTTGCCACGAAGGCCTAGGCTGTAGGGAAGGGACCGTTTGATATGGAATGGGTGGCAGCTGTCATAATGGAGGTACTGTTGCTTGTTGGTGGGTTTGATGTGGACGGATGTGTGAAGCTGGCCATTGGACAGATGGAGGTCAACGTCTAGGAAAGTGGCATGGGATTTGGAGTAGGACCAGGTGAATCTGATGGAACCAAAGGAGTTGAGGTTGGAGAGGTAATTCTGGAGTTGTTCTTCACTGTGAGTCCAGATCATGAAGATGTCATCAATAAATCTGTACCAAACTTTGGGTTGGCAGGCTTGGGTAACCAAGAAGGCTTCCTCTACGCGACCCATAAATAGGTTGGCATACGAGGGGGCCATCCTGGTACCCATGGCTGTTCCCTTTAATTGTTGGTATGTCTGGCCTTCAAAAGTGAAGAAGTTGTGGGTCAGGATGAAGCTGGCTAAGGTGACGAGGAAAGAGGTTTTAGGTAGGGTGGCAGGTGATCGGCATGAAAGGAAGTGCTCCATTGCAGCGAGGCCCTGGACGTGCGGGATATTCGTGTATAGGGAAGTGGCATCAATGGTTACAAGGATGGTTTCCGGGGGTAACAGACTGGGTACGGATTCCAGGCGTTCGAGAAAGTGGTTGGCGTCTTTGATGAAGGATGGGAGACTGCATGTAATGGGTTGAAGGTGTTGATCCACGTAGGCACAGATACGTTCTGTGGGGGCTTGGTAACCAGCTACAATGGGGCGGCCAGGATGTTTGGGTTTGTGAATTTTAGGAAGTAGGTAGAAGGTAGGAGCGCGAGGTGTCGGTGGGGTCAGGAGTTTGATGGAGTCAGGTGAAAGGTTTTGTAGGGGGCCTAAGGTTCTGAGGATTCCTTGAAGCTCCGCCTGGACATCAGGAATGGGATTACCTTGGCAAACTTAGTATGTAGAGTTGTCTGAAAGCTGACGCAGTCCCTCAGCCACATACTCCCGACGATCAAGTACCACGGTCGTGGAACCCTTGTCAGCCGGAAGAATGATGATGGATCGGTCAGCTTTCAGATCACGGATAGCGTGGGCTTCGGCTGTGGTGATGTTGGGAGTAGGATTAAGGTTTTTCAAGAAAGATTGAGAGGCAAGGCTGGAAGTGAGAAATTCCTGGAAGGTTTGGAGAGGGTGATTTTGAGGAAGAGGAGGTGGGTCCCGCTGTGATGGAGGACGGAACTGTTGCAGGCAAAGTTCAATTTGGATAGTGTCTTGGGGAGTTGGATCATTAGGAGTGGGATCAGGATTATTTTTCTTCGTGGCAAAGTGATATTTCCAGCAGAGACTACGAGTGTAGGACAGTAAATCTTTGACAAGGGCAGTTTGGTTGAACCTAGGAGTGGGGCTGAAGGTGAGGCCTTTGGATAGGACAGAGGTTTCGGATTGGGAGAGGGGTTTGGAGGAAAGGTTAACTACTGAATTGGGGTGTTGTGGTTCCAGATTGTGTTGACTAGAATTTTGAGGTGTTGGGGGGAGTGGAGCTGGAAGTGGGAGATTGAGTAGATGGGAGAGACTGGGTCTGTGTGCAATGAGAGGAGGTTGAGGTTTGTTGGAAAGGTTGTGGAGGGTGAGTTATATATATATAAATAAAAAATAGAAAGAAACTTCCACATGGGAAAAACACACTAAAAACAAGGATTCCAAGACTCACCAAGCGGGAAAGTGCCGGCAGACAGGCACAATGAACAAAACACACAAACACACACACAGAATAACTAGCTTTCGCAACCGATGGTTGCTTCTTCAGGAAAGAGGGAAGGAGAGGGAAAGACGAAGGGATGTGGGTTTTAAGGGAGAGGGTAAGGAGTCATTCCAATCTCGGGAGCGGAAAGACTTCCCTTAGGGGGAAAAAAGAACAGGTGTACACTCGCACACACACACACATATCCATCTGCACATACACAGAGACAAGATATATATATATATATATATATATATATATATATATATATATATATATATATATATATATATATATAGAAAGAAACTTCCACATGGGAAAAATATATTAAAAACAAAGATTCTAAGACTTACCAAGGGGGAAAGCGCCGGTAGATAGGCACAATGAATAAAACACACAAACACACACACAGAATTTCGAGCTTTCGCAACCGGCGGCTGCTTCGTCAGGAAAGAGGGAAGGAAAAGGAAAGATGAAAGGATGTGGGTTTTAAGGGAGACGGTAAGGAGTCATTCCAATCCCGGGAGCGGGAGCGGAAAGACTTACCTTAGGGGGAAAAAAAAGGATAGGTATATACTCGCGCGCGCTCACACACACACACACACACACACACACACACACACACACACACACACACACACACAAGCAGACATATTTAAAGGCAAAGAGTAAGAGCAGAGATGTCCTCCTGTGTGTGTGTTTGTGTGTTTTATTCATTGTGCCTATCAAACGGCGCTTTCCCGCTTGGTAAGTCTTAGAATCTTTGCGGATGATGCTGTAGTATACAGAGAAGTTGCAGAATTAGAAAATTGTAGCGAAATGCAGGAAGATCTGCAGCGGATAGGCACTTGGTGCAGGGAGTGGCAACTGACCCTTAACATAGACAAATGTAATGTATTGCGAATACACAGAAAGAAGGATCCTTTATTGTATGATTATATGATAGCGGAACAAATGCTGGTAGCAGTTCCTTCTATAAAATATCTGGGAGTATGCGTGCGGAAAAATTTGAAGTGGAATGATCATATAAAATTAATTGTTGGTAAGGCGGGTACCAGGTTGAGATTCATTGGGAGAGTCCTTAGAAAATGTAGTCCATCAACAAAAGAGGTGGCTTACGAAACACTCGTTCAACCTATACTTGAGTATTGCTCATCAGTGCGGGATCCGTACCAGATCGGGTTGACGGAGGAGATAGAGAAGATCCAAAGAAGAGCGGCGCGTTTCGTCACAGGGTTATTTGGTAACCGTGATAGCGTTACGGAGATGTTTAACAAACTCAAGTGGCAGACTCTGCAAGAAAGGCACTCTGCATCGCGGTGTAACTTGCTCGCCAGGTTTCGAGAGGGTGCGTTTCAGGATGAGGTATCAAATACATTGCTTCCCCGTACTTATACCTCCCGTGGAGATCATGAATGTAAAATTAGAGAGATTAGAGCGCGCACGGAGGCTTTCAGACAGTCATTCTTCCTGCGAACCATACGTGACTGGAACAGGAAAGGGAGGTAATGACAGTGGCACGTAAAGTGCCCTCCGCCACACACCGTTGAGTGGCTTGCGGAGTATAAATGTAAATGTAGATGTAGATGTAGATGAATATGATACAAGATGACTTAGACAAAATTTCTACTATGTGTGATGGTTGGAGGACAGGATGAAAAGGAAAGACTGGTTGTTGGGAATTGATGATCTTTACCTATACAAAGCTTAAATTCTAATACACAAGGTATGTCCCCAAAGTAAGCTCCGTCTGAATTTTTTCCGCAGCTGCATTATAATCACACTTTGATGCATGTGGCGCAGTCTCTGACTCCAGGTGAAGGAGATTACATGAGTTTTCTTTATTATTTATGCTGTAAAGTGCATATTTAGAATGGTGAAATATGCTGATAACACTATTGCTTGAGAGACTAGATCTGTACTTCGTTTTCTGAATGCAAAGGACACTAAACCAGTCAATATTCCATCAACAGATCTGCTGCGAGACTAATGAGGAAAATGCAGTGAGGGATTTAGTGGTAAGTAGATGGACCCAATGGTTCGATGAAGGACGTAATTGAGTGCACAATGATGAACGATGTGGACATTCATGTTTGATTAATGAGGAACCAGTCAGTGCAGTTGAAGAACTAAAAGGAAAAGTTTACAGTAACCAATCTGCCTAAGAACTTTCCGCAAATTTCAAGATCGCTTCTTCATGAAATTGTTGATTAAAAAACTGAATTTTTGAAAACTATGTACTCTTTGGGTGTCAACATCTCCTGCAGAGCAACATAAAAGAATAGCATCTTGGGATTGCACTCAGCTTTCTGACATGTTACAACAAAAATAGTGATGAGTTTTTGAGCAAAGCAATGGGGATGAGACTTGGGTCACTTATGAAAATCCTCATTAGAAACAACAATCAGTAATGACTATGCCCAAGCAAAACTTAACACCTCAATAATGTAGGTGCAGAGTTTTCTACTGATGCATTTTTAATGTAAGCTGAAATGATGCAAATGTTTATCGTAAGACAATTATGAAAGTGTGAAGCCCAACATAGAACAAGCGTCGCAGAAAGCTCACAAGCAGTATTGTTTTGATTCATGACAAAGTCTGACCTCACCTTGCAAACAAGACATGACAAGAAACTTCCTGGGTGATTAAAACTGTGTACCAACTCAAGACTTGAACTTGGGACCTTTGCCTTTCGCGGACAAGTGCTCTGCTGACTAAGCTACCAAAGCACAACTCACAACCTGTCCTCACAACTTTGCTTCAGCCGGTATGTCATCTCCCACCTTTCAAACTTCACAGATGCTCTCCTGTGAAACCTGGAAGAGTAGCACTCCCAGGAGAAAGGGTGTTGTGGAGGCAGCACAGCTACAGCATGGGGGATGTTTTCATAATAAAATGTTCACTCTGCAGTGATGTGTGAGGATGGGTCGTGAGTCTTGCTTGGTTAGCTTAGTAGGTAGAACACTTGCCTGCAAGAGGCAAAGGTCCCGAGTTCGAGTCTTGGTCCAGCACACAGTTTTAATCTGCCAGGAAGTTTCTTATTACCCTCACACTCCACTGGAGAGAAAAAATTTCTTTCTGAAGACATGATAACTCTTACAGGACTGACTGGAGCCAGTGTGACTGCTCTTCACACAGCATTAGCCTCGTTCCTATTGACTTCAGTCTCATTTTGGAGCTGTAAGCATTTGTTGGTGGTAAAACATTCAATGGCAATGATGAGCTTAAACAACATGGTAGCTCATGGTTCACATTCTACAAGGAAATCATAGAAAAACTTGTACTACAGTATAAGAAGTGCCTACAAAATGGAGGGAGCTATGTAGAAAGATAAGTTTCCAATTGGTAGTTTTGCCCCATTGCATAATTTTTCTGTATCTGTACTTGTTCTGTTTCTGTCACCAAATGGAAATTTCTTTCTGGACACACCTCACACATGCTACTTTTATGTGGTAAACAAGATCACATAGAATGCACCAGAAAATTTTGTAATGCTCAGAGGAAGAATTGGTGCAAGAAAGACAGCTGAGTATATGATTGGAGCTTGTTACAATTATTAAGGTAGTGTAACGTTACTTGAGAGATGGGTGAGGATGCGGCATAGGAGAAGCAACAAAATTCTCTTTCAAATCATAGTTTCTAGCAACAAAGATATCTGAACTGACCCAGAAGTCTTAATGTGAGCCAGTACTGAGACAGGTAACTGTTATTAAGATTTTGTGAAAGGAAAAGAGAATATTGGGGTTTTAAATTTTAATGGTGCCTGCTACGTAAAGGGAATAACATTGACTTTGAGACTGCCCTATGCTTATCATACATCTTCCTGGTGTGCAAGCCAGACCTAGATTTCACATTCTATCAACATTTTTACAATGGCTTTGGAGGGAGTTATGCTGCAAATTTCAGCTGATCATGAGATGTGTAAGAGAGAATGTTTAATCTATAAGCTTCATCAACAGTTAATTGCACAAATGAATAAGAATGTCCAGCACTATTTGGATTGCTTGAACAAGGTTTAAAGTGGGGGAATGGATTACATAGCACAGCACATGAGGAATGTTGCTGACACAGGGGCTATCTACAGTGCCTTCTGTCCAGCTCACTATATCAGTGTACTGTTAGTAAACAAAATACAATGCATGGTTTTTAAATAAGTATCATTTTGAGATAAAAATAAAACAAGAGCAATTTTATTTTTACATGACAGCCTGTAATTTAATCTACTTTTCTACGTTCCACCAATATTCAGCGTGTTTAAATAGGTTTGTGAGTATTTGAAATGCCTCCTCCAACTGAGAATCCTGTGGGACTGCAAAATACGCAGTGTGAATTTTTTTTTCCCTTCGAGCTAAATGTGTGAAAGCAGCTGAAATTTGTTGCCACTTCATTGAAGGGTATGGTGAAAACATTATGAATGATAGGATGGTACAGAAACAGGTGAGAGATTTTGAAGATGACCACGTGAAAGTGCACGATAAAGGACAAAGTGGATGATCTTCTGTCATCACTGACAATTTAGCCAGTGGAAAAGTGAGAGAGAAGAAACACCTTACAATTTTGGCATTATGTGATGAGTTTCCTCAAATGTCAAGAAGTGTGCTTTATGCAATTGTTACCTAACCAGGCAAGAGATTTCTGTAACGATGGTATTCAAAGCTGATTGTATGATATGATAAGTGACTTAATATTGGTGGGATTTACATAGAACAGTAGATTAAAATACAGGCTATAATGCAAAAATATGATTAGTAAGAAAAGGATAGATTGCTACTCACCATATAGTGGAGATGTTGAGTCACAGCAGGTACCATTATTCTACTTGTTTTATTTTTTATTTCAAAATGGTACTTGCTTACAAAACATACCTCATATTATATCTGTAGTCAGTCCCTGGCCTCCAGCATGAGTCTGGTGGCTGTGCATACATGCGATCACTTCCTCCAGTCCACAACTTACCACAGAATTCCCTAAAATCTGCTTTTCCACATACATATAAAAACTTTGTCTCTCGTTCATTCTTCACACAGGACCAGCATTACCATGATTGGCTTAATTCATTATCTCTGTCTGCTATTCTATTTATCACTTTTCTTATTTTCAAGACAGGCATTCCTTTCCAAGGTTTCTAGTCATCAGTATAATTAACTGTGTAAGCACCAGTTCACCACTCTCTGCATGTCGCACAATACTTTTTTACTTGTAACTATATGCACGACCAAGGGGATACCTTTTCCATCCCAAAATATGTCACAGTATGAGCACGAATCACCCAAATAACAAACTGAATGCGAAAGTCTGCCATGGCCAGCAGGGCCTGATGACACTTGAATATTTCTAATGATAGCTATCTGCAGAAGGCCTGTTTCTTATCCATGTATTCTAATATTCTGTCAACAAAGAGAACATCAGAGACATGGGACAAGTTTGGATTGGGCAAAGATGGAGTATAAAATCAGCAGTGTACTTCTCAAAGGAACCAGCATGGTATTTGCCATAAGCGATTTAGGGAAATCATAAAAAACAAACTTGGAAGGCTTATGAGAATTTCAGTAGCTATCCTCCTGATTACAGTCCAGTGTCTTTCAGGGGAGAGAGAAGGTTAAGGATGGCAAACACAGTGATCAGCCAACAACAACCCAAGAAACTGTAGCAGTCAAACCATTCTTTAAGTAAAATAATATATTTGTTGACCATGGTGGGCACAGCTAGGTTTGCAGAGTAGGAAAGGTGCTGGAATTAATTGCCATGTAACTACCTTCTATTAAATATTTATCACACATTAAAAACTCAGGCCGTGGAATACCATTTGATATTTCCTGTGAAGTTCCTTCGAACAACAATGCAGTATAATGTTGTTAAACCTCTTACTTTCTTCTTTTTTAAAATAAAAAATTAAACTTTCAATTTAACAGGAAATTTAAAACTGATTTAAATGGAATGAAGTTCTTAAAACCTCCTTAAAAGATTTCAAAAGATAAACGCCATAATGTAATCCAACAAAAATGCCAAGACTTGAAATAATTCAAGTAATTAAAAATCAATGCCACATACCCAGGCAGGCACTACTTTAACACATGGCGGCCTGGTTAAATTGTGACTCAACACAACTGCCAACTACCCACACCCCTGCACGACAATGACCTGCACATACTACAATGTGCTGCATTGTCTTCTGTTCTCTCTTGAAAACTGGCAAACTTAGAGGGCGATGTTCCATGCAGCTGACACATACAGGTGGGCATTCACAAGGAATACTTTTGTGGAGTGGTCGTCCACAGCTGAATTTTGGGTCTGTCATGCAGCAGGACGACATATGCCCAAAGCATAAACATGTGAAGCACCTCATAGACAGTGGGGCTTATGGTTTCACATCACACCTGTACAATACGGCCTTAACTTTCTCCAGAAGGACATTGCCTTTAAAGGCTAAGATAAAGGTGTCTGTATCTATTTTTTTTTGCACACATCTGATAAAATGTATGTCTCACCACTGGAGATTAGTCTGGAGCTCCTAATCTACTTGGAGTGTAAGATCTCTGTGGAAGATCATTCCTTGAATGACCATGCCTAAAGTTTTGTATGTGACAATGAACACAGGTATGTCAGCTAGGCGATCACATGCCTGAAGAGCTGTGAATTGGGCAGCAAAGGAAGTTTCAATTAATAATGAATCATTCCACATATTTCCATTACACTCTACTTTCCCAGACAAAAAAGAAAATGATTCTGTTGCAGTAGAAGTATCTCCACCATTCTGAGTACATACCAAGTATCACACAAAGTGTTTCGCAATAGGACGTCTGATCTGTCCCTCTTCCCCTGTCTTAGACAGGGAACAAAATGCTGTGGTGTTGTATCTCTCTGCATTATGACAATTGCCCCAACTGAAGAGACTGTTGGGACCTTGTGACCACCTGCAGAAGAAAGTTTAATGTGCTTCATGTGGGATTCTCCTGCTATGGTACTTCCAACTCTGAACAGGGGCTCTCCCTATGGTGCTAACCAGCCACAGAGCAATTGTTACCTGGCCAGTAAATCATTGCCCAGAGTTGCTGTACACCAACCATGACAGGCATATACAGTACTCCTAGGCTTGCATCATGAGGGATTTCCAGCTCTGCACCGCCGCCGCCTCCCGCCCCGAGAGCACGAGATACAGCCACCAGCTCTGCAGTGGAAACATTGCAGCCACCTGGCAAGGAGCACTGTTCAAAATGTCCTTTGTGAACATAGGCGAAGCCACCATGACCATCAGCCATTGAGCCCCAGGACACATCAAGAATCGAGAGGAAGTGACAGCCGCGGGAAAAACTGAGTCCTTAAGGCCATGCGAAAGGTCCATACGAAGCTGCGGTCTAGGTATACACAATGGAGGTGTAGGCTAATGGAGCTGGAGGGGAGATGGTAAAGGGAAGAACTCTAGTTCACACAGAAGGGATCGGGAGCGAACCGCGATCGTAAGCCCTGACAGACCCGCCGATGTGGGAGATGAACCGCCATCGTTGGAAAAAGGAGAAGGTTATTGGGATGCTCAGGAGAACTACGAGTGTGTGCGACATAAATGGTGAGCAGTTGGGCACACCTGACCTGCAATGGAGGGACTCCAGCCTCCACAAGTACGCTGGTCACCGGACTCATCCCAAAAGCTTCTGTCGCTAGTTGAACTCCACAGTGATGTACTGCGTCTAGCAACCGCAATGCCAAGGGTGCCACTGAACCATAAGCCAGACTCTCATAGTCCAGGTGGGATTGAACAAGGGCTCTGTAGAGCTGCAGCAGTGTAGAGCGATCTGCACCCCAGTTGGTGGTTTGCTCAGGCGGCGGAGGGCATCAAAGGGCTGCCAGCACTTGGCCTTAAGCTGATGAAGGTGAGACCACCAAGTCAATCGGGCATTCAAAACCAGTCCTAAGAATTGATATGTCTCCACTACAGTGAGTGGATTATCATCAAGGTAAAGTTATGGTTTTGGATGAGTGATATGATGCTGACAGAACTGCACAATACACGGCTTCGGAGTTGAAAACTGACTGCGCCTTGTGGATGGCTCCCTGTAGGCACTGTTCAGCTACACTAGTACTTGAGGAGCAGTAGGAAATGCAAAAGTCATTTGCATACAGAAAGGTGAGGGACGGATGGCCCTACAGCTGCTGCTAGGCTGTTAATGGCCACTAAAAACAGAACACTGTGGGATCCCTTTCTCCTGGATATGGGGAAACTATGAGAGGCACCAACTTGGACATGGAAAGTACAGAGAGACGGGAAGTTTTGGATAAAAATCGGGAGCGGGCCCCCTGAGATCCCACTCATATAATGTGGCAAGGATATGAGCACAGGAACGACAACGCTCTCCCGCCATTGCAACAGAAATACGCCATAGCTCCAGGTGCAGTTGAAGATGACGAGGATATGTCACTGGCAATCAAACGAGATGTTTAATCATCTGAGTGTGGATCCAATCTGGCCCATGACCCGTGTCGGGGCAACGAGCAAGGGCACTGAGGAGCTCCAACACACTAAATGGAGCATTACACGGTTCACTGTTGCGTGTAGTGAACGAGAGGAATTTCCCTTCCATCCGCCGTTTGAGGGTACAAAAGGTTGGTGGGAATTCTCCAACGCAGAGGCCTGAGCATAGTGCGCAGCAAAGTGCTCGGCAAGTGCATTTGTGTCAGCAGATAACACTCCATTTATACGAATGCAGGGACACCTATCGGGGTCAGGTACCCAAAGACACGTCAGCCCCACGGGCGGGTGTCCTATATTCCACTGGCAGGAACGTGGGAAGGGAGTGACCCAAGGGACCCCTTCCGAGTGAGAGGAGCCGAAGAAGACTGATATTTCTCCAGATGAAAAGTGGGGACTGATGTCCCCGATGGTTGGGGGGGGGGGGGGGGGGGGCATTGCTCCTGAAGTAGGTGTTGCGAGAGCAACAGGGATAGGAGTGCCCCCCACCAGATGTAGTCGGGTAATGTATCACCCTCAAAGGCACAGATGAAGGCACCGGTGGCCACTTGATTATCCTTTGGTCCCCCTATGGATGCACTGGACGAAATGAACATCTCGGCGCTCTAAGTTGGCATGCAGCTCACCCTCTGACTGCAAAAAAAGGTCCCTGTGAAATATAAGACCCTGGACCATATTTAAGCTCCTATGGGGCATGATGGAAATAGAAACGTCCCCCAGCTTGTTACAGGTGGGTAATGCACATGACTGGGCAGAAGATGCAGTTTTTATCAAGACTGACCCAGATCGCATTTTCAACAATCCCTTCACCTCCCCAAACTTTTTCTCCAAAAGCTCCTCAAAAACACTGAGGCTTCAACGACACAAGGGATTCCCCATCAGCTCTCGTACTGAAGAGGTACTGAGGTGAATAAGGTTCACTGCCATCCTTAGCCTGGCGTTTTTCCCATGGCATGGCCAGTGAGGGGAATGATATGGGGTCATACTTCTTTGCATTAAAGTGAGACCTTGACTGCTTAGAGACTGCTGGTGTTTGACCACCAACAAGAGATGACGTCCACTTCATGGTGTGTCATCTGCCCGGATGCCACCCACTCTGACCAGGAGCACTACCAACAGGTGTCACCCAGCCTCAGCAAAGGCCACCTGGCAGGATGGCCATTGCCAGGAGTCCTGAAGCCCCAGGTAGATGGGCATCTACTCCTTGGCACACGTGAGGAGTTAATGGCACAGGCATCAGCAGAGCGGTACCTGTGTAGTGAGGGGGCTACAACCAATAGAGTACATGGCAGCCCCACCATAATGGACTGGCTAGGATGGTGTCCTTACCCAACAGCTGGAGAATGAGCAAAACTGCAAAGCCACAATGATTTAAAAAAAAAAATGCTGAAGGTCTCAGTGCACGATAGACACGATGCACCATGTAAGGCACCTTTCCCAGTTGGCTTGCTCTTCGGAAGAATTTTGGAGAATAGAGGTCAAACCCTACAGGGGACCATAACAGAAGGCCAAAACATTTGAGACTCCTTTTAGCTGCCTCTTACAACAGGCAGGAATACCTCGGGCCTATTCTAACCCCCAGACCCGCAGGGAGTATTTGTATGGAGTGTAGACACGTATGGAAGTGAAACATGGACAATAAACATTTGATGCAAGAAGAGAATAGAAGCTTTTGAAATGTGGTGCTACAGAAAAATGCTGAAGTCTAAATGGTTAGATTAAGTAACTAATAAGGATGTAGAATTGGGAAGGAAAGGAATTTGAGGTACACCTTGACTAAAAAAAGGGGTTGATTGAGGGAACACTTTGAGACATCAAAGGAACACACACTTTTCATTGGAGGGAAATATGGGAGGTAAAAATCATATAGGGAGAGCAAGAGATTAATACAATAAGCAGACTCAAAAAGTATGTACTTTGCAGTAGTTATTTGGATATGATGAGGCTTGCACAGTAGAGAGTAGCATGGACAGAACAACAACAATGATAACAACAACAACAACAACAAAAACAACAACAACAGTAGGAAAGTAAAACAATGATCACACAGGTTCACTCACAGTTAAAACACATGGCAGACTTCAATTCATTGGCAGGATACAGGGAAAATGCAATGACTCCTAAAACATTGCTCCAGTGTATGGGACCCAAGCCAAATAGGGCAAACAAATGATACTGGGCGTATTCAAAGAAGTACAGCATAAAAGGCCAAATATTTGTTTGAGTCATAGGAGAATATTATGCAAATGTCGAAACATTATCCCATGATAGCCTGTTACATAGTTTTGAGAATCGGTATGAGGTGAAGAATCTAGAGATATTCTTTAGTCTACTACATACAACCCATATATGGACTATGAAGGTAAGATCTGATTGATTACAGTGCACATAGATGCATTTAAACAATCCTTATTTCTGTGCTCTCTACATGAGTGGAACAAGAAGAAACCCAAACATATGGACATTGGTATCACACTGAGTACCCATACCATGCCTGTCACAGTGGTTTGCAGTGTGTGGATGTAGATAGGTGAAAAAAGGAAAATCAAATGTAAGCAAGTTACATCAGGCAACACCAAATGAAGTAGCTTAGACTATGATTTTTGCAAAAAATAGAAGATGAGTTAAGTAAAGAGTACACATTAGCACTACCAAGGAAAGCTTTTTTGAAAAAGACAAATACTTTAACATCTAATAAAAATATGAGGAAGAGGAAGTCCCCTTTGAAAATGTGTGTCTTAAGTGGAGCCTCGTACAGAAGAGAAATGTGAACAGTAAAAAAATTACATACAAAGACAATAGAAGCTTTTGAAATGTGGTGCTCCAGAAAAATTATGAAGATTGTATGAGTAGATCAAATAATTTAGAGCTACTAAATCAAATTCAGGAGCAAACAGATTATTTTTTTAGGGCCATATTAAGTTAAGTCATTTCAAGTAGACTGTTGTAGCTTGAAAGTATTTCTTCCTTTCTTTCATCACTCGCCTTCTTTCCTTTTGTCCACATGCTGTTCTCCTTCCACTGCTCATGGAAACTGCTAAAGTTGTTTATCAGTGACATTGCTTTACACAGATGTCCTCTTGATTCAGTCTAATGTTCTTGAGGTCCTTCCTTAGTCCTTTGAACCATTTATTGCAGACTTCAGGTCTGTTGTTTGGTACATTAAAAATCTGCCTTTTTAGTCAGTTTCCATCCATCCTGACCAGACATTCACATAACTTACACTGTCGTTAACTTATTGATTATCAGCCACTTGTTATACCTGTACAACACTTCTCTTCTTTCCAGCCTATATTGTCCATCTGTTATCTTACAACCCACTATTTTCCAACGGATCTTGTGCTCAAACATTCTGGCTTCTCTCAACCAGCCTCTCCTGTCATTCAAAGGCATTCACTTGCATGTAGATATTCAATTTTGATCACAGTGTTTGGCTTCGCTTTGTCTTGGATAGAACATGCACCCTACGAAAAGGTCTTTGTGGCAAGAATTAATTAAAAGACGGACTTGTTCACAAAACACATTGTAAGACATCAGAGAAAAGCAAGCAGTTTCAAATGGAAGCATGATGCAGTAGTTATGTGGAATGAAGAGGGTTGCATGACGTAGACTTATGTGGAGACCTACAGCAAACCAGTCTGCAAGCTGACGACAACAACAACAACAACAACAACAACAAAGCAATGAGAGGGGAAAAAAATCACAACAAGTTTTGACATGAGAAGTTGAACCAGGCACTTTTAATTAAATAACCACTTACTAAACATGTTGATTGCTACATGTACAATAATGGATGTTCCACTGCTCAGTGAGGACAATACACAACTTTAAAAAAATTGTCAAAATTGCAGATTATTTGATGTGCGTCCATTACAATCAGTATTTCTGGGGAACAAATTGAGAATATTTGCAGATGACATGTAAATTTTGCATGACATGATGCTGGCTGCTGCTGCTGCTGTTGCACATTAGTTGTCACACAACAAGAATTAGAAACAACAAACTTGTAGTAGTCAATAGGTAAACCTTAAACAAAGCAAAGGTAGTGACCACACAAACAATATAAAAATTTTTCAGTTGCAATGCAT
The DNA here is from genome assembly GCF_023897955.1 of Schistocerca gregaria. Lineage (NCBI taxonomy): Eukaryota > Metazoa > Arthropoda > Insecta > Orthoptera > Acrididae > Schistocerca > Schistocerca gregaria. The sequence continues at coordinate 111,220,348 of NC_064928.1, read as the reverse complement.
TTGTGAATGACAGAAGGGGCAGATCCATTTGGTGCAGGTTTCACAGAATTTGACTACATTCTTTACTAGTATGAAAACTTCAGACCTTCCACATCTTCAAGGAATCTTTGCACAACACTCCTGGCACCTGTTTCACACTTTTACATTCCTATTCTCTTTCTCCTGTGTAACTGTCAGGCAAAGGTGTTTTGTAATTTCTGAACTTGGACCAGGCAATTGTGGTAACTTCTGCTGGCCACTAGAGCATGTAATAAATCTTATTAGTAGAAATTCCAATTAAATGTGTTACTATTTCTACCCTGAAGTTATATATTTGCACTGTTTTTCCATTTGGTTTCCTATACAGCCCTAGAGGTGTTCAATAAAAAATTCAAGCAAACACGACAGCCAAATATCTAATTTACTAAGCAACTATTGTAGAACCCAAATGACTTGCAAGTTGCCTAACTGACAGCTTCCAGGAGCAACAAAAATTTCATTTTTAATATTTCCATGTAATTAATTTTAAAAATATAAAATGTTGTCATAATCTACTCACTAACAGGTATAATTTTATGTTAAAAGTTTAACACAAGAAGACAAGAATCACAATTAGAAACTGTGTACTTGTCTCGAGGCAGCATAACTGACAGTGCCCAAATCCAGTATTTTAGAATGGAAGCGCTTTGTGGCTCCCGACAAACTTCACACTGAATTCCAAACCTTCGCAAAATATTCTCAGTGACACTCCCCACAAAAAGGAAGAAGAAAAGTTTATCGCCTACTACATTTTCACTGTTTGTGCTGTGAAACTTCAGTATCAGGCATGACATTTTAATTTATTTCTTATTTAATACAACCTCTATTTGCAACACACATTGTAGACAGTATCCACATACATTTCTTAATGTACCTGAAAAATTATACTTTCACGCAACACAGAGATCAGGAGATATGATGTCATAAACATTGAGTTGTGTGAAAATCTAGCTTTTCTTGAAAATGAAGTGCAGTTTACTCAGACTATACTCATTCAGTGTTTGATAATGAGAGCAATTAGCAGCTTCCAACAAACTTTGAACATAATGTCAACCCTTTCCAACACTTTCTCACATGCTTAGATTCAAATATTTAACACTTTAACTCATTTGTAAAGTAATCAGACATTTGAAGCTGTTTTATACACAGGAATGTGATTCTTTAAGGGTTATTGGTACTATCCTAAACAGAATAGAACTCATAGCTGCCGGCAGGCTGGACTCACCTCCTGCCTCTTGCGCACATGGTGTGGCATGCCAGATCCCTTAGCTGCCACTGGTGGTGGTGGTGGTGGTGGTGGTGGTGGCACAACCGGAGGCGGCTGCCCAGTCTGCACAGGCTGCGCAAGGTCTTCCGGCTGTAATCTGTCCGAGGGCACAGGCGATTTCCGGACAGGTGGCACTCGTGCTCCTGTCAATAGTTCTTCTGTAGGTGAGGATGTTACAGCCTGTACATCTCTGGCATTTGGCCTCAGATGCTGATATTCCTGTAATGACACAGGTTACACACACAATACTGTACTATCTATGCTGACAAAAACAGAGAATGTTACACTGTGAAATATTAATCATGTTGTTGTTGTTGTTGTTGTAGTCTTCAGTCCTGAGACTGGTTTGATGCAGCTCTCCATGCTACTTTATCCCGTGCAAGCTTCTTCATCTCCCAGTACCTACCACAACCTACATCCTTCTGAATCTGCTTAGTGTATTCATCTCTTGGTCTCCCTCTACAATTTTTACCCTCCACACTGCCCTCCAATACTAAATTGGTGATCCCTTGATGCCTCAGAACATGTCCTACCAACCGATCCGTTCTTCTAGTCAAGTTGTGCCACAAACTTCTCTTCTCCCCAATCCTATTCAATACTTCCTCATTAGTTATGTGATCTACCCATATTATCTTCAGCATTCTTCTGTAGCACCACATTTCAAAAGCTTCTATTCTCTTCTTGTCCAAACTATTTATCATCCATGTTTCACTTCCATACATGGCCACACTCAATACAAATACTTTCAGAAATGACTTCCTGACACTTAAACCTATACTCGATGTTAACAAATTTCTCTTCTTCAGAAACGCTTTCCTTGCCATTCCCAGTCTACATTTTATATCCTCTCTACTTCGACCATCATCACTTATTTTGCTCCCCAAATAGCAAAACTCCTTTACTACTTTAAGTGTCTCATTTCCTAATCTAATTCCCTCAGCATCACCGGACTTAATTCGACTACATTCCATTATCCTCGTTTTGCTTTTGTTGACGTTCATCTTATATCCACCTTTCAAGACACTATCCATTCTGCTCAACTGCTCTTCTGAGTCCTTTGCTGTCTCTGACAGAATTACAATGTCATCGGTGAACCTCAAAGTTTTTATTTCTTCTCCGTGGATTTTAATACCTACACCAAATTTTTCTTTTGTTTCCTTCACTGCTTGCTCAATATACAGATTGAACAACATTGGGAATAGACTACAACCCTGTATCACTCCCTTCCCAACCACTGCTTCCCTTTGATGCCCCTCAACTCGTGTAACTGCCATCTGGTTTCTGTACAAATTGTAAATAGCCTTTCGCTCCCTGTATTTTACCCCTGCCACCTTCAGAATTTGAAAGAGAGTATTCCAGTCAACATTGTCAAAAGCTTTCTCTAAGTCTACAAATGCTAGAAATGTAGGTTTACCCTTCCTTAATCTAGCTTCTAAGATAAGTAGTAAGGTCAGTATTGCCTCACGTGTTCCAGTATTTCTACGGAATCCAAAATGATCTTCCCTGAGGTCGGCTTCTACTAGTTTTTCCATTCGTCTGTAAAGAATTTGCTTTAGTATTTTGCAGCTTTGACTTATTAAACTGATAGTTCGGTAATTTTCACATCTGTCAACACCTGCTTTCTTTGGGATTGGAATTATTATATTCTTCTTGAAGTCTGAGGGTATTTCGCCTGTTTCATACATTTTGCTCACCAGATGGTAGAGTTTTGTCAGGTCTGGTTCTCCCAAGGCTGTCAGTAGTTCTAATGGAATGTTGTCTACTTCCGGGGCCTTGTTTCGACTCAGGTCTTTCAGTGCTCTGTCAAACTCTTCACGCAGTATCGTATCTCCCATTTCATGTTCATCTACATCCTCTTCCATTTCCATAATATTGTCCTCAAGTACATCGCCCTTGTATAGACCCTCTATGTACTCCTTCCACCTTTCTGCTTTCCCTTCTTTGCTTAGAACTGGGTTTCCATCTGAGCTCTTGATGTTCATGCAAGAGGTTCTCTTATCTCCAAAGGTCTCTTTAATTTTCCTGTAGGCAGTATCTATCTTACCCCTAGTGATACTCGCTTCTACACCCTTACATTTGTCCTTTAGCCATCCCTGCTTAGCAATTTTGCACTTCCTGTCGATCTCATTTTTGAGATGTTTGTATTCCTTTTTGTCTGCTTCATTTACTGCATTTTTATATTTTCTCCTTTCATCAATTAAATCAATTAATCATGTAACTGGTATTAAATGCAATAAAAGCTTCATGGGTTTTCTGTAGCACAAGATCACACTTCTGGTGAACTCTCCACACATCACGATCTATCTGCTTATATGGTTCAGTCACATTAATGTGACCACCGCCTATGTTAGACATCAAGTGCAATAACCTCTCATAGACGGAAGGTGTCAGCATAGCAGTGGAGGTTTCATAAAATGTGTTGGGGCGATGTGGAAAAAAGTGTAGTGGGACGAGTTTATCGTACACCCCTGGTGACCAAACTCCCCGGATTTAAACTCCATTGAGAATCTGTGAGACCAATGTCATCGGGCTGTTTTACCGTGGAGCCTCGACCGAGGACTCTAGTGTAGCTGGCCATGACGCAAGAGTCAGCATGGCCCTACATCCTGGTCTGTACATATCTTTCCTTGTCTGTAGGGACCTTTCAGAACCTCACTACCTCTTGTCCTGCACATTTTGCAGCTGTCCATGCTGTAAAAGGTGGTTATTCAAACTTTTTACAGATGCTCCATTAAGGTGACTAGACAGTGTATATATATATCACCAGTGAGTATTTAAATCTAGCTACGGCTGCTCCAAAACAGTTTAATAGTGAACATGAGCATCTCCTTTTAATTTTGAAGAGACATATTATCATCTAATCTGCTAAGAGTTTCCAGGAAGCATTATTAAGGTGGTAAGTGAGATACACGTGTTGACAGTTTTTTTAAACTGAGAAACAGGTTTCATCCTCAGTAGAGCTTAGCAATCGGCCTGTGATGCTATAAGACAGGAGAGGCAGCCTGCCTAATTCAGGTCAGTGGCACAGACAAGTTGCCAGCTACATAAACAATCATCCAGGCCACAGTTAACACATTGTGGACAAAGCCTGAGCATAGCTTGGACCACAACTTGCAGTTAAAAAGATCACGTCCAAGTATAGGTCAGACCGCAGTTTTCTCAATGCGTGAGTCCTGAACTTATTGCCTGTTAGGACAGGATGTCTTGCTGCCTGTCCCTTGACTGGTGATGCCTTCTGTTGTCAATTTCTAGAATTATTTCAAGAGAAACGTTAGTACATGTAACAGCTACTTTCGTGAATGCCTAGGCCAATATGATTGTATCTGACATAATTGTGGGCATGTATTTGTTACATTTCACAGGTTGCTGAAACTCTATTACAAATACGCCATGTTTGTTAAGTGACCAAGAAATTTTGGAAGCTCAGAAGGAAGACATTTCTCAATAGCTCACTTCAAACTTTTTTTGGAAGGGTAGTTATACTTATAAAACTTGGAAGATTGGTTGTTTACTTGGGATGTATTACTCTTGAAGATACATCAATTACATATATGCCAGTAACACTTTCAATGATGGCATAAATGGCCAGTTTCCAATACCTGATATTCTTCTAAGCAGTTAGTCTTCAAAGTGTTAAATTGTTGTGAAGTGGCTGTTGCAAGATTTAAATGGCCACCGCCAACATGTTACAAGGAGATGGACTGTGATAAACCGGCACTTCGCCAGAAGATGGAAACAGACAGTAGCCTTTCTGAGTAGTAGTGCTCATACTGTGAACTTGTGCAACAACCGAGAAGGTTTTATTGCACCGATATGTTGTGAAAACCTTTTTAGATAGGTATTATATGATTAAACTAACATCATTATGAGACGTGATCCCTACGGACTAGAATACATTTTTATAAACATTGTGCCATTGAATGTCTTCTTGAGGAACTTCCCACTATGCTTGAAACACATGCTGTGTCAGTTCATGCAGACTTCAGGCTGGAGGATTTCACAAAGGTATACACAGTTCCATAATGCTCTACAAGTGACAAATCAGGTGACCAGGTACGCCAGTCAAGCATCTGTACATCTATATTTGTATCAACATTGGAGGGTGCTCTGTCCCTCTGCTAGCCATTTCCTTCCCTGCTCCACTCACAAATAGAGTGATGGAAAAACTGACTGTCTATATGCCCTCTTAGGGGACGATAATTTCTTTTAACTTATTTTCATGGTCCTTATGCTAAATGAATGCTGGTGACAGTAGAATCATACTGGGGTCAGTTTCAAATGCTGGTTCTCCAAACTTTCTTAATAGCATAGTACCTCAAAAAGGAAATCACCTTACCTCCAGGGATCCTCATTTGAGTCCCTGAAGGATCTCCATAATATTTGTGCGCTGGTCAAACATAACAGTAACAACTCTAGCAGCCCACCTCTTAATTGCTTCAATGACTTCCTTTAATTCAACCTGATGGGGATGCCAGAGACTCAAGCAGTATTCAAGACTGGGCTGTACTTGCATCCTATGAGTGTTAGAGCACACTTTTCTAAAATAAACTGGAGTCGACGATTCACCTTACCTGCTCAGTTCATTTCATTTCATACCACTCTGCAGCATTATGCCTAGATATCTAATCGATGCAACTGTCAAGCGGTACACTACTAATGCTGTCCTCTAATATTACAGGTTTGTTTTTCCTACTCATCTGCATTAACTTACAATTTTCTATATTTAGAGCTAGCTGTCATTCATAACACCAACTAGAATTGTTTTACAAGTCATCTTGTATCATCCTACAGTCACTCAACAATAGCACCTTCCCACAAACCACGGAATCATCAGTGAACAGCCACAGATTGCTCCTCACTCTGTCTGTCAGATCATTTATGTATAAAGAAAGTAATAGTGGTCCAATTACACTTCCCTGAGCACTTCTGATGATACCTTTGTCTCTGACAAACATTCGCTGTCAATGACAACATACTGAGCTCTGTTACTTAAGAAGTCTTCAAATATGGGAACCTATTCCATATGCTTGTACCTTCATAAACAGTCTGAGGTGTGGCACTGTGTTAAATGCTTTTCAGAAATATAGGCCTACGTAATCTACCTGTTGTCCTTCATCCGTAGTTCACGAGATACCATGTGAGAAAAGGGCAAACTTAGTCTAGCATGACTGATGCTTTCCAAAAACTTTTCTGATTCGTGGACAGAAGCTTTTTCATTTCGAGGAAATTTGTTATATTCAGACCAACTATATGTCCAAGAACTCTGCTACAAACCAATGTTAAAGATATTCTTCTGTAATTTTGCAGGTCCATTCTTTTATCCTTCTTACATATAGGAGTCACCTGCACTTGTTTCCAGACACTTGGGACTTTATGTCGGCTGAGATATTCACAATAAATGCAAGCTAAGTAAGGCTTTAATGTTGCAGAATACTCTTTGTAACACTGTATAGGGATTCCATCCAGACCTTAAGGTGTTTGCGATGTAAACTGCAAAGTGGGGTCTTGCATTATCTTTCTAGAATATGCTATTTGATACCCCAAACATGAAGGAATGACAACAGGGTCTGTCATTCCTGCTGCATATTGACAAGCATCCAAACCCCCTTAAACAATGACCACATCAGCCTATCTTCAAAACAATAGCTCTCCAAATCATGACCCCAGAAGCTGCAGTGGCACATGTCTTGAGAATCACTGCATCCTGTGACATTCAGCAAGGTAATCTACAGATGTGGCATCAGTCTGACTTCTGCACACACAAACTAGATTCACTGCCGACCACCACAAAATGACACTCAATATCCCAGTGGACTTTGGCTCTACACCACATAAGTCTCTGCTGGCAATGGTATTGTGTCTGCGACAAATACACGAGGCAATTATCCGTCTCAACTCGACTACCAGTATTCTGTTCCCCACAGTTCATTGTAACACACTGCCTGTAACAGCTACCCAGATTTTAACTGCCACTGGAGTTTGTCAAAAAATCCTATGATCTTCTCCCAGTGTAGCTCTTCTGGAAGGACCTGTGCCTACTCTCCTTGCCACACTGTTGTCCTGAGTGCACTCATTCTGCAGTCGTTACACTCCAACCAACTGTCTTTGCGATCTGTCAGTACGGTGATTCCACATCCCTCATGCCAATGACTGTCTTTCTCAGAGTCCCAAAGATAGAGACAAGGTGCATGTGGACAAGCACTGTGCATGCTGTGTTGTCATGTCTACCTGAAGAGTTCCAGTAATGTTAAGAAACATTCAGTATCCACCACTCTTCAACTAAAGGAATAGCTTTTTCCTGTACTAAAAAATCAGCTCACATAACAACAAAATTTTAATCACAATACAACTTTCCACAGATACGGAAATACTGCAATGTCACATTAGTGGCATTCAGTCAGAGTGTCACCTACATTCCACTTTCCATTTTTGTCAATGTAGTATGTAAAAGTAATTACTGACACACTAAGTTTATTAACACACTGGAGCCGAAGAGGTGCACAGTGTAATCAGTATTAGAATACTGGGCATATTTACTTTACTTTACATTTTGTAATATCAATTTGCTAATGTTCTTATCTATTAGAAATTGTGTCAGTATGAACTTACCTCTTTCATCTTTAGAAATGGATACATGTGATTCACAAGTAAGGAACACATGAACTTTTTTTATGTAATTCAAAGCATACTATTTCATACAATCTCTTGTTTTTTCCTTGGATGCAAAACATTCCCATCATTCACAATGGAGGGTAATGTATGGAATTGGAAGCACCTGTCGTGCACCGTTGAACACTTCACTTAGGGAAAATGTGTTTTACAGTGAAGCAGATTTTTGTTTCTTTTACAATTTAGAAAATTTTAACTGAATTTTAAATGAACAATGGAAACTATGGGAGAGAATAACAACAAGAAATGGACAGAAATAAGGAGTGGAGGCAGCTTTCTTTGGGCGCCCACCTAACCCCCTCCCTTGCTCCTACTCCAGCACTAAACACATGCATTCTATCCCACCAACACACAAGTCTTTTTCCCTTCTCTACTTCTTTTCTCCTCCCCCCACCCCCCTCCCAACAGTCTTCTCACTCTGCATCTAGCAATCTAGCAGCTCATCCTGTTCCCAACACTCCTGCACACTCCCACATCATCTTCCCCACACGTGCCCTGCTACCTCCTCACCCTCACCACCCACCCCAGTAGACTGCTGCTCACATCAGACAGTCGTAGTTACAGTCGTGCGCTAGCATCTCGAGATAGTGGCCTTGTGAGTGTGATTTGTGAATGTGTGTGTGTGTGTGTGTGTGTGTGTGTGTGTGTGTGTGTGTGTGTGTGTGTGTGTGGAGGGGGGGGGGGGGGGGGAGTTCTATTTCGGAAGGACATTTTGTCCAAAAGCTTAAATATTTAGCAATCTTTTTCATTGTGCCTGTCTGCACCTCTTCTCCTTTATATGGCGAGTAACGATCTACCCTTTTCATACTGATATAACTAAATTTTTAGTCAGTGCATTATAGCACATGACAGTAACATTAGAAAGGAAATATGCTTTTCATTCTGCAAATATATCTGCGAACATCAGCAAAGTACTGCCTGTTTAATACCAAAAAGTCATTGAGGGACAACATTTTTTGAAGCACTCAGGAACATAAAGGTCTTTGTAACATGGTTTTCAGTGTTGTCTGAAGTCTTTTTCTTACTGTGTTTGCCACAATCTTCTCTCTTTCCCAACACACTTCGTGCTTCTAGTTGGGTTTGTCTTCTTTCTGTCGGTGGCACTTTCCCAAGAAAATGACATGCTGCAATTCTGTCTACACTTGCACCTTCAGATGCTTGACTTGCATCTTTAACTAGCTAAACTTCTTTTTCACCAACTGCTTTACTAATTTTCAAATAAAAACTGTTAATTGTCTCCAAGTTTGATAAGTTATGTCTACAAGCCATTTTACCTGAATTTCACTACCTACATGATTTCATGCAATTTTCAACACAGAAATAATGATACACAGTGCAGAACATAAGCCCAACAACACTTTTAGTAAGTGCACAAGTCAAATAATACTGACTACGAATAATGGAATTCTGCCGCCCACTCACAATGAATAGTGCAATTACGAAAAACCATACAACTACTCTCATAACACACAAACATATAACACACATATAAATGGCAAGTAATTGTTAAGCCGAGTTGCTGTTTCTGTTTTGTGGACAATATTTCGTTGACCAATCCAGTTATCTTCTTGAGGTGCTGTGAATTCTGCAGCTATGTGTACTAGCTGCTTGGACTCTAACCAGACTGAACTACTGTTGGTCTCACACCATGCTTCTACAGTGGATTGTGAATTTGATTTCCACTGCCTACTATGTCCTTTGATGCTCCTTCATTTTTCAAAGCCCCCACTGACATTCTGTGAGGTTTCAGTTTAAACAAGGCTCGCAGTCCGGCATTCAATTTATTAAGATATCACTGGCCATCATATCCATCAGAGCTGGGGTGCACTTAAAGAATTGCATTCCTTGAATATTAGTGTGGACCTTGAAAAACAAAGGACCATCCAAGAGCATAGCAGGTGAGTGGGTGTCGGAGGTGAACTCTGCTATTAGAAGCAGTGTGAGCACAACAATTGTTCACAGTCTGGTTTGAGTTTAGGCAGTAAATAGATATAACAGCAAGACTCACAGTACCTGAAGAAGGTGACATATCGACCACACAGGGAGAACAGGTCATCAGTTTCCATTATTGCAACAAACTGCTTCATGTTCACATAAGTTTGTCAAAATTTGAAATTTCTAGCAATTTTTGTCATTGTGCTTGGGTTATTACTTTGACATTTATTTATTTATTTTTTCCTTACCTTCTCATCAGTCAAAACTGTCTTCTTGTCATGTATTCCTGCTGCAGTGGAGGACTGTGTTGCAACATCATCAAACTGCAAGATGTTTGGATCATAGAGATTCAGCTCACTTAACTCTTCTGCAGTTGCTAACGGTGGAGCTGGTGTAGAAATCTCTGTTGAAAAAAATTATTCAGTAATACAGCAAAGGCAAATCATTAACATTTTTATTTGAATCAAATATTAATTAACAAGTACACTTGCATCTTATTGAATCAGCGTGTATATTGAGCAAGTTGTGACAGAAAAAAATAAATAAATAAATAAATAAATAAAAATAAAAAAAATATTAAAAAAAATTGAAAGAGAAGTTCAAGGAGAAGAAACTAAAACCTTGCGGTTGTCAATGACATTGCAAATTCTGCCAGAGGTAGCAAAGGGTATGGAAAAGCAATTGAATGTAATGGATAGGATCTTTAATAGAAAATGAACACCAACAAAGGCGAAACAAGGACAATATAGTGTAGTTGAGTTAAATCAGGTGATGTTAAAGGAATTATATTTGGAAATGAGACACTAAAAATAAGAGGAATTTCGTTCTTTGGACAGAAAAAAAAGTGACAACAACTAAAGTAGGAGGACATAAAATGCAGACTGGCATTAGCAAGAAAATTATTTTTAATTAAAGGAAAATTTATTAACATCAAATAAAAATGTAAGTGTTTAGAAGTATTTTCTGAAGCTATTTGTCTGGAGTGTAGCCTTGTATGGAAAAGAAATGTGAATGATAAGCAGTTCAGACAAGAAGAGAACAGAAGGTTTTAAAATGTGATGCTAAAGAAGAATGCTGAAGGTCAGGTGGATAAACTGAAGAACTTATGGGGAGGTATTGAGTCAAACTGGAGAAAAAAGAAATTTATGGTACAGCTTGGCTAAAAGAAGGGATTGGTTGATAGGGCGCACCCTGAGGTGTCAAGGAATCATCATTTTGGTAATAGGAGAGACAGTCGGGAGTACACAATTTTAGAGGGAGTCAAACACTTGACTGCAGTAAGTAGGTTCAAATGGGTGTTTGGTGCAGCAGTTACGCATAAACGAAGAGGCTTGCACAGGGTAGGCTAGTGTGGAGAGCTGCATCAGATCAGTATTTGGACTAAAGACCACAACAGTACAACAATAAATAATCAGTTACAACAACAGGATTCCTTATTCTGCTAAGCAATCTTGCTTCATTCTTGTAATTAATGGCTTCACAGCACAACCTTCTTACTTTACTCTCAACTGAGGTTGGTAGCCCTGCGTCTGCTATACGGACGTTTGAGTCACAGCTCTCGTACAAGAAAAGTAATTTTAGTAGTAATGAACTGTTTCTAACACTTTAAACTAATTTATTATGTTAATTATAGTGCTCTTCAAGCGTACCATTAAAAGTTTTTGTCTTACTCGCGTATTTTCACAGTAATCAAGCAAAGTTCGTTTTGTTTACATATCACGACCAGGCCGAACTTTTGAGCTTTCAGATTAAACTTCATACCGCAATTTCAAGTGCATTTACTGATAATTTAGTGTGCCAAATACGTTTGCTGCCCCTTTATATCTGTAGAGTATCGTCATCTCTTAAGTAATTTCCAGTAAGAAACTTCTGAATGTTTGTTTACATTGTCGCGAGTAGGCCTAATTTTTTGTACACGTTTTTTGATGTACCATGAGTGTAAAGTGCCTGACGTGCCATAGAATCGTTAGCTCTGAGGTCTGGTGTGATGGATGTAGTAACTTTTTTCATTGGGGAGATTGTAGTGGTGTGGGAATTGGGAAAATGAGCGAGACTCATCAGTGGTTTTGTAGGCTATGCAGTAGAGATAGAAAGATTGTGGAACAGGAGGGGAAAATTGCTGCCCTTCAGGCTGAGTTAGATGAGGCTAGACGAGAACTCTGCAGGTTAAGGGGGGAGAAGGGTTAACAGGGGTGGGAAGTGGCAACATGCATAAGGAACAGGCCAAGAAATTCTTCTGGCAGCTTTGTTATTAATGTACAAAATAGGTTTGATCTGTTGCCTCAGTCGGAAACTGATGAGCCTCTCACAGAAATTGAATAAGAAGGTAGGGAAGTGTGCAAAGAGAAAGAAAGTCTTGTTGCTAGATAGTTCGCATGCTAGGGGTGTGGGCCAACTTCTGCAGGATGAATTAGGGTCAGAATATCAGGTCACAAGTTTTTTCAAACCTAGTGCTGGACTGGGGCAGGTTACAGAGGATTTAGGTTCACTATGTAGAGGCTTTACTAAGGAAGATACCGTGGTTATTGTGGGTGGGCCGGGCAACAGTATTGACAGAGATCCGTGGTACAGCATAGAGTGTGACCTGGCAAATATTGCATCGGCATCGAGTCATACCAGTGTTGGGTTTGTGTCGGTTCTGGAGCGTCACGACCGGCCTCATTTCAGCTCTTCTGTCAGGAGAGTTAATTTGGAGTTGGAACGGCTACTTGGATCTGATGTGGGGTCACACATTGGTGTGGTTCCTGTTGGTTCACTCTGTAAGTGGGACTATACTAGACATGGCCTACACCTCAACAAGAAGGGGAAGGGTAAACTGGCTGGGCTGATAGCAGGAAATTTAAAGGGGGGGAGGAACTACATCTCATGGTGGTAACTCTTTTTTTAGTGTAAGATCAGTGTCCAGTGGGAAACTCAGCCAGGCAAGTACTAAAGATGTTAAAAAAAGTTCAAGATACTCACAAAAGTAAAATGAAAAATGTTAGTATATTTCAACAAAATATTGGGGGATTGAAGAATAAAATTGATGAGTTTCTGCTTTGTTTAGAAGATATAGAAACTGAGAATGTAATAGATGTACTATGCCTGTCTGAGCATCACATTGTCACTGATATGCAAAAGGTTAGCATCAATGGGTACAAATTAGCTGCACATGTAAGTAGAGATAATATGATGAGAGGAGGAGTTGCCATATATGTCAAAAGCTTCCACAGCGCAAAAAATTTAGAAACTAAAAAATTTTGTGTAGAGCAACATATGGAAGCATGTGCCACTGAACTAAAACTAAAAGATGGCACTTTCATAATTGTAACAGTGTATAGGTCCCCCTCAGGGAATTTCCAGCTATTTCTAGAAAACTTGGATGCTTTGTTGTGCTATCTGTCAGACCGGGGGAAGCAAATTATCATTTGTGGGGATTTCAATGTTGATTCCCTGAAAGAGTGTGATAGGAAGAATGACCTTGTAGTATTACTCAGTTCTTTCAATTTGAGCTCCGTCACAGATTTTCCTACTCGGATAACAAAGAACAGCAGGACACTGATAGATAACTTTTTTATAGACCAAGATAAGTTTAAGGACATAAATGCTTATCCTGTTGAGAATGGTCTTTCAGATCATGGTGCACAGCTAGTTACAGTACATAGCATAGCTCCATGCAGTATATCAAATCAGAATTTCAAAGCAGTGTGTTCAATTAACAATATAAATACTGCAAACTTTAGGGGAAGACTAAAGGAGCTAGACTGGAATGAAGTGTATATGGAACCCGATGCAAACTTGAAATATAACTTATTTCACGATACATTTTTAAGGGTATTTGAAAATTGTTTTCCCAAGAAAACAGTGAAACATAATTCCAAGAAAACATATAAAAAACCTTGGCTAACTAAAGGAATAAGAATATCTTGCAACCGTAAAAGAGGTATCTAACAGCAAGAGGGAGTACTGACCCCGAAATTGTTCAATATTATAAAAACTATTGTGCGGTACTAAGAAAAGTTATTAAAAAGTCCAGAAGCATGTGTATCATGTCTGAGATCAGTAACTCTGATAATAAAATTAAAGCAATTTGGAATATTATTGAAAGGGAAACAGGGCAACCAAGAGCACAGGAAGACTCTAGTGCCATAAAACTGAATGACAAGTGTACTAACAAACAATCTGAAATTGGAAATATTTTCAATAATCATTTTTTAAATGTTGTGGAGAAAGTAGGATCTAGATCTTCACTAGAAGAGGCAAGGCTTCTAATAGAAGAGGCCATACCTGTGCAATTTGAAACAACTGTATTTCCACGAACCTCTCCCTCTGAAATCAGTAAAATAATAAACTCACTGAAAAGTAAAAGCTCTTACGGAATTGATGGCATTTCCAGCAAGATACTTAAAGCTTGTTCCCCACAGATAAGTAGGATTCTCAGCCACGTATGTAATATCTCTTTGGAGCAGGGTGTTTTTCCCGATAGACTGAAATATGCCATTGTACAACCATTGCATAAAAAGGGGGATACGTCAGATGTCAACAACTATCGCCCAATCTCTCTTCTGACAGCTCTAGCAAAAATTTTTGAGAAAGTAATGTATTCAAGAGTAGCCTCCCATATATGTAAAAATAAAGTACTAACAAAATGTCAGTTTGGTTTTCAGAAAGGCTTTTCAACAGAAAATGCTATATATGCTTTCACTGATCAAATATTAAATGCTCTGAATAACCGGACATCACCCATTGGTATTTTTTGTGATCTCTCAAAGGCCTTTGACTGTGTAAATCATGGAATTCTTTAGATAAGCTAAATCATTATGGTTTGAGGGGGCAGTGCACAAATGGTTTAATTCATACTTAACTGGAAGAATGCAGAAAGTTGAAATAAGTGGTTCATGTAATGTTAATACAACAGCTGATTCCTCAAACTGGGGGGCTATCAAGCACGGGGTCCCACAGGGTTCGGTCTTAGGTCCTTTACTGTTCTTGATATACATTAATGACTTACCATTCCATATTGATGAGGATGCAAAGTTAGTTCTTTTTGCTGATGATACAAGTATAGTAATAACATCCAAAAACCAAGAACTAAGTGATGTAATTGTAAATGATGTTTTTCACAAAATTATTAAGTGGTTCTTGGCAAACGGACTCTCTTTAAATTTTGATAAAACGCAGTATATACAGTTCCGTACAGTAAATGGCACAACTCCAGTAATAAATATAGACTTTGAACAGAAGTCTGTAGCTAAGGTAGAATTTTCAAAATTTTTAGGTGTGTCCATTGATGAGAGGTTAAACTGGAAGCAACACATTGATGGTCTGCTGAAACGTCTGAGTTCGGCTACGTATGATATTAGGGTTATTGCAAATTTTGGTGATAAGAATCTCAGTAAATTAGCTTACTATGCCTACTTTCATTCACTGCTTTCGTATGGTATCATATTCTGGGGTAATTCATCATTGAGTAGAAAAGTATTCATTGCTCAAAAACGTGTAATCAGAATAATTGCTGGAGCCCACCCACGGTCATCCTGCAGACATCTATTTAAGGATCTAGGGATCCTCACAGTATATATATTCACTTATGAAATTTGTTGTTAATAATCCAGCGCAGTTCAAAAGTAATAGCAGTGTGCATAGCTATAACACCAGGCGAAAGGATGATCTTCACTATGCAGGGTTAAATCTGACTTTGGCACAGAAGAAGGTAACTTATGCTGCCACAAAAGTATTTGGTCACCTACCAAACAGCATCAAAAGCCTGACAGATAGTCAACCAACATTTAAAAATAAATTAAAAGAATTTCTAGATGACAACTCCTTCTACTCATTGGCTGAATTTTTAGATATAAATTAAGGGAGGGGAAAAAAACTAACTTAAGCATTGGTGTCATGCAATATTTTGTGTAATGTAATATCTTGTACAGACATCTTTCATTAACCTGACATGTTCCACATCATTACGAAGTGTCGTATTCATGATCTATGGAACAAGTATTAATCTAATCTAATCTAATCTAATCACTAATCTACTGAACTCTCAAACACTGACTTCACTGCCTGAGCAGAACCTGATAGGATCTACAAATGCTGACAAGAATACCCAACCATTGGTTTGCTTAGTAGGCTTTGGAGCAATTATGAACTTCTTAGACCTGCTGGAATAATGTAAATGTTAACTTTGGACAAGTGTCAGATGGGTTTTGCTCAAAAATGTTCATGAAAAACTATGTTCAGAGTCCAACTATGTACAAGTGCAAAACTTGCACAATAGGGAAGAGAAGTAGGAAATGATTAGAAGCCTTTAAAATGGAGACTGTGGAAGATTAGGTGGATCGATCGAGAGAGTAAAGAAGGCGCTCTCCGACAAATCGATGAGGGAAATTGCCTAATGAAGAAGAAAAGACACAGAAAGATCTGTCACACATTAAGAAGTAAGTTATTGGTAAAAATTTCAGTTGAGGGTGCAGGAGGAAGGAAATGATCACAGTGCATTGCACTAAAATCTTTCCAATTGCACAATGTCGCAATGTGAAAAGGTTTAAATAAATACATGACTGATTTTCAAAATTCATTGGCTTTGTACATTTCTAAGGGATGGCCACACAACTGTCACATCATCCTGTCACTGTTCTGTTAGCTTCCTACAACTTGATTAAATGATAGGCAGGATTACAGCTGACAGCATGAAAAACAGTCCTTACCATTGGCTTGGTACTGTTTAGGAATGAAAATGTTTACCGAATCCTTTCTTAACAGGGAATATAATGCAGACTGAGTCATGACTTCTAATAAGGATGCTCTACTGTCCAAACCTCCAATTTGCTGTTCAAAGTTAAGTATCAGAATTGGCTGCAGATAACTTTACACAGTCCACAAACCCATGCTCAAATTTCACATATCACAACACTGCAGTTCAGACTAATAGTCCATGAGTAGAACTGTGAAAAAAATTCTCCACATTCCCAAACTCCAGCAGTAATTCTACAATTCCCTAGACTTGTTGCCCACATAATTTCAAATATTTTAACTGATATTGACATGCTGCTCATCAGTCCACACATCTTCATTCACCAATTTCTCAAAGTGAACTGCCCCAGAACAAAATGGCCGCTGTCCTTATATAGATATAAAACCACAAAATTACACATACTGCAAATATTACTATAAAAACTACACATATAAACACTATGTGATTCAAACTTGACAGCGGATTTCTTTGAGTTGTTAAAAATACAAGTTTCATTGTCTACTAATTAAAAAAAAAATAAAAATAAAAACTAGCGTAACGTTACTTGTAGGTTGCACACAAAGATTACAATGAATAAAACTTACATTAAACTTGTTGCACCTGTAAGTATTATACATTAAGTAGGGCTAGAATTTCATCTTCATTTCCTGGGTACCATTAATTTTTTCCTAGGGTCTTCAGTTTTTGAGTTTTCTGCACCTTATTCAGTACCACAGTCTAGGTTAGTGTTATCTCTATTTCAATCCTAATGAGAATCAAATATCCACAGATAGTTACTGTAGTTTACTATATAACACTGCCATGTGTGTTTGTGTGTTTCATTGATTGTGCCTATCTACCGGCGCTTTCCCGCTTGGTAAGTCTTGGAATCTTTGTTTTTAATATATTTTTCCCATGTGGAAGTTTCTTTCTATTTTATTTACTGCCATTACACTTATTGTTACATAATTTATTTTGCTCTAAAATGCATTTTTAACCCTCTGAATCAACATTTTAGCTCGTTCCTCAATCTGTTCTACTTTAATGGAAATTCTGAAGCTGTTTTCTTATAGTGCTGTTCAAATACTATCAGTTGACACTTATATGAAATAGAGGATGGGGGAAGAAAGGGGAAGGAATGGCAGGAATTAATGACTTCCAGCCACACAGTGCATTATGGTTATGCAATGAAGAGAGTTGAACATTTTTGAGGGACTGGGATTCTAATTCAGATGTCTTGCTTCTTTAAAATGTTTGCCTTAACCATGTCAGCCATCTGAACATGCTCTCCATCCAACTCAAATCCTCAACTTCTCACATGCTGCAATGCAGCCTCCCTCATCCATTAAACCTCCACTCACAAATTATTGATTCCGATAGTAGGAGTTCAGATGATAATAGTGGATCTGCACTGAAACAAATGTCAAAGAGACATTGTGCCCTTAGAGGAATGTATATACAGCCAAAACATTATGACCTTTGCCCACAGTTACATCGGATGTTGCCTGATGGCAAAGTGGGCACGTGACGCAGTAACAAATTTATTTATTTATTTACATTTTCTTTGCGTGGAAGGCTTTTGCAAATGTCAGACTTAATACTACGGTTATATTTACACTTATAAAATACACCAATTTCTGTAGCTGTTACTTCTTATGCCTATTTTTACATTTATCACATTACAACTGATATGCTAATGCCTCAAGTTACAATCACTATCTTAAAATTTGTTGAAAGACTATTAACATATTTTTATTAGAAAAGATTTTAATTTTGTTTTAAAAACATTTCCTGTGTACATTCTTAGAGCATTTGGTAGCTTGTTATACCAAATCAAACCATTGATATATGGACTTCTATCAGTCATTTTTAACATTGTTCTGTTACGGAAAAAGTTACACTTTGTTCTACAACTATTTTGAAGATGTACAGAGAATATATTGTCAGATATTTGTGCTGCACAAACACTTCACGATGAATCTCTATGTCCCATCCCATGTATATGTGTTATTCCTCTTTTCTGTAGTAGTAGTAGTAGTAGTAGTAGTAGTAGTACTATTCTTTTTAAATGCACATCAGCTGCACAGCCCCATAGTTCAATTCTGTAATTCAGAAAGGGGTAAAGTGTTCCGTAATATACTAATTTCAGTACTTGGCTAGGAACTAGCTTTGTAAGCTGGCTGAAGAGATATATGGCACTACTGACTTTTCCATATACGAAATTAATGTGGTATGTCCACCGCAAATTTTCATCAACATCCACACCCAGGAATTTACAGTTACCATTTCCTGTTACAGAGATATTACACACACTATTCATATTGTTATGGTGAGAACTGCCTGTTTTAAATGTCAGTAGTTCAGATTTGGTTACATTCACCTTGAGTCCCTGATCACTGAAGTATTTTGTTATTTCTGTTATACCACTAGTAGCAAGAAATTCTACCTCATTAGATTCACTCCCATGGAATAAGATTGACGTGTAATCTGCATAGCTTACAATATGGGAGTTAATTGGTTGTGCAATGTCGTTAATATACATATAAAGAAGAGAAAGGATCCAAGGATTGAGCCCTGTGGTACACCTTGTAATACAGGTTCACTGGTGGACTGGGTGTTCATGATTTTATTATCTAGTTTGTATGACAATTTAGTGCTATGCTTACGATTCAGCAGGTATGTGGCTAGAAGATTCATGGCTTGATCCCCAATACTATAAGATTTTAGTTTTTTAAGAAATACCCTATGGTTAACCATATCAAATGCTCTTGTCAGGTCCAAAAATATACCTGTAGTCTGCATCTTCTGGTCCAACAGACAGTAAACTTCATGGGTGAACTACGTAACTGCTGTGGTTGTACTTAGCTCTTTTCTGAAGCCATGCTATGAATCTACAAGCAGTTTATGTTTTGTGAAAAAGGCACTTAGCTGAGAAAGGATAATGCTTTAGAATATCTTACAAAAAGTGGGAATTAATGATATTGGTCTATAGTTGGAGACATTTTCCTTACTTTCCTTTTTATACACTGGTTTCACTACGCTCATTTTTAGAACCATTGGATACATGTTTTCTATAACACTGCAATTAATCAGGTGAGTAAGAGGTTTAGAGATTTCTTTTAAGGGCACTTTAGTAATAGCGCTGGATACGCCATCCCATCCAGATAAAGATTTTCTCTTTAGCATGTATGTTTCTCTGCAAACCTCCTGCTCATTCACTTCCACAAATTCAAATCGGAACACTGGGTGAGATGGCATCGGGTCTCTACCTGTGAATCTATAATATGGGTTGTGATTCTCGAGTTTCTCCCGGCGTATTTGATAATCAAAATATCCAGGGGTGTACTGCTGGTCTACAGTGTCCAACGGGCACAATATTTCGGCGATCATACATGTCGCCATCATCAGGTGAACTGAAGGATTGAGCTCCTGTGAACGAAGGGTAATTACCTTTCCTTGACGTCTTGGTCAAGAGAAGGGCTGACGGCACCCTAGGTCATGGGGTGTATTGGAAGACAACGCACAACGCACACTGATCTGTATTTGCACACAGACAGCTGCCACCACCCTTCACAGAGGAATGGGGTACTTAAAACTCTAGTACATGGGGTGCGCACTACCTCTGAAGCAGAGTGTCTACCCCAGGAATTGGAACATCTGAGAACTGTATTTCGAAAAAATTGGTACTCAGAGCGGCAGATTCAACGTTCTCTCCACCCAACCACTACAGCACAACCTGTGGAGATGGATGAAATCACGAGGGAGGAGGTTGGCACTGTGTTTATTCCATATACAGGCGCACTCTCGGGGAAAATCGCCTGCATTATGAAGAAACACCGGGTCGGAACTGTGTTTTGTCCTCCGAATAAAACTCGTGCACAGGTGGGCAGTATGAAAGATGACCTTGGTTTGAGGAAGGCCGGCATGTACCAGATTTTGTGTCAATGTGGCAAGTCGTATATTGCTCAGACAATGCGTACCGTCGAGGATCGATGCCGTGAACACCAACGGCACACACAACTGATTTATCCGAGCAAGTTGGCAGTTTCTGAACATTGTTTGTCAGAAAATCACGCTATGGAGTATGAACGCACTAGGATTCTGGTACAGATGTTGAGATACTGGGACAGCGTTGTTAGAGAGGCCATCAAAATTCGCACCAATGACGACCTCATAAACCATGACTGTTGCTATAATCTTAGCAAGGGTTGGGAACCAGCAATTGGGTTAATCAAGAGCAAATCGAGCAAATGTATAGTTGTGACGACCACGGTGGACAGAGCCATCACTCCGGCGTCATCTCAGACGCCGTCGCAATCTGTTCCACCACGCGACCATGGGGCGGGGCGTGGAAGTAGAGGGAGCGCACCGCAGGCAGAGGGTAGTTAAATCGGCTGCCGCCGCGACCGAACCCAGTTCCCTCTGAGCAGCCACAGCGTACGGATCTCCGTGCCAGCACCTTCACAGGAGCTCAGTCCGTCAGTTCATCTGATGATGGCGACATGTATGATCGCCGACATATTGTGCCTGTTGGACACTGTAGACCGGCAGTACACCCGTGGATATTTTGATTTTAATATGGGTTGATTGTTCGTCAGAAATGTAGTAGTTATTAAAAATATTACATATAGTATCTGGATTTTTTATAATGTTACCATCATGTCTTATGCTGAGTGGTTCCATGTTCATCTTGTTGGGACCTTTTCGGTATTTGTCAATCAGCTTCAAAGATGGTTTGCTTATGTTATCAGACTGTTCTATTGTTTTGGTGTTAATCTGCTTCCTTAGGTTAACAATTTCAGTTTCAAAAGTTTGCTAGGCCCTATTGTATTTTTCCTTTAAAACCTACATAGTTGTAGCTTTATAAAGCTGGTTTAGATAATGTACTTGCTGCCTGTGCCTAATCAGATTTGGTGGGAGTTTTAGTCTAGGATTACTTCCATTTTGACAGTGTTTAACTACTTTCTGGATTTCTCAGACTGGACAGCTATATTCATAATGATGCAGTAGGGTTAAGTAGAATTCATTCCATTTCTCATCCAACCCTTTTACCTGGTACATAGAATCCCATTTCTCATACACTAGTTTGTCTTTAAGAGCATTAATATATGACCTATTCAGCATTTTTTTCTATAGCACTATTTCTGTTACTTTAGTCATAACTGAATTTATGTATTCTATCACCTGACAGAAGTGGTCAGAATAAAGAAAATCTAAGTTACTGCCATTTACGATGATGTAAATAAAATAGAAAGAAACTTCCACATGGGAAAAATATATTAAAAACAAAGATTCCAAGACTTACCAAGCGGGAAAGCGCCGGCAGACATGCACATGAACAAGACACACAAACACACACACAGAATTACTAGCTTTCGCAACCGATGGTTGCTTCTTCAGGAAGGAGAGGGAAAGACGAAAGGATGTGGGTTTTAAGGGAGAGGGTAAGGAGTCATTCCAATCCCGGGAGCGGAAAGACTTCCCTTAGGGGAAAAAAAGGACAGGTGTACACTCGCACACACACACATATCCATCCGCACATACACAGACACAAGCAGACATATTTAAAGGCTGTTCTCCAAAGTTTCTTTAGGGAGTAAGGCACACACATTGTCCCAAGCCCTTAGGAGGTCCTCATCACTTGAAAACTGCACTCCTTTCAGCTTCATTTTCACATGCGGGAGCAGTACAAAGTCAGAAGGAGCAAGGTCTGGACTGTAAGGAGGGTGGTCACCAAGTTTCATTCATGTACCCTGCCAGTATTCGGTGCATGCTCTTGTGTGGAAAGCTGGACCATTTTCGTGATGGAGGAACTGATTGTTCATTCTTGACTTCGGTCACAGGTTCTTCAAAGACTGGATGACTTCAGGGCAGGCACTGCTCAGTGTACCACTTAGCTCTGACTGTCTTCTTTGTATCCAGAGCAACATGCTCCACAATTCCACTCAATTTGGAAAAAAAAAGAAAAAAAATCATCATTTTCTTGTTTACAATTAGGATTTTCTGACAGCCATGGGTTGTCATCTTAAAGACCCAGACTTTGTTTTGATCTTAGTCAGCACATCATAATAGTACAGCCAAGTCTTATTACCTGTCACGGTGTTATTCACATTCTGGAATCTTAGAAAACATTTTTTAACATCTTCCGGCGCCAAGTCACACATAATGTCATCTGCTATTCTGGCAGTCTATGCAGCACCCACAGACAACAAAGTTTCTTTACTTGCAAATGATCATGCAGAATCGAACAAATTGCTGGTGCATTTAGCCTAAGCTGTCCTCTGTCTGCTTATGTCACTTGCCTGTCTTAGTCTAGCATTTTCCTCATAGCATCAATGTTTTCCTCCATAACTGATGGGTGTGGCCTTTCTGTTCTCTCAGCATCCTCCAGAGTGAAATTTCCTTTGTGGAATTTTCTGTAGCACCTGAATATAGTTGTACGATGTGGAGATACATCACTGAGTGCAAGAGTCATTTCATCAAAGCACTGGTCTATGTTTAAACCGCACATTAAGTTGTACACAAAACTGCACAAATCTCACTTCGTGGCCACGATGCCATAGCAAGCACTTCAGACTAACGACTGCACCCCCAGACTTAGCACAATGGCTACAATGCAAGTATGAAGTATCCTCAGAACACAGCAACAATCGGCCTCTGGTGACTTACTGTTGTGTCATATTGCAAAACTTTGCCAGTAGCCTTTGTATATTTTACTTACATCTAATTCTAATAAAATACAGGTCATCAGCCTTGAAACCAAACTCTGAAATAATCCTTACAGCCAGTTGGCTTTCGCCTGTACTTTGTACTACTTCAAATATCTTCATAACGGGTGTAATAGTGATGTTGATAAATTTTTGAAATTATGTCCAATAGGCAGTAGAACAATGGTTATGCCAAAAATATTTGTATAAAAATATGCTCATATTTTAAAAAGAGGCATGTTTTACTCGACTTTTGAATTTCCCTCTAAAATGCTGACAGTGGTCATATGACCTCGCTGCAATGTCACGATTCGATAAGCCATCAGACACTTTATAATCTGTACTAGGTGAAGTGCCACCTGTTTGACTGAGTACCAGTAGGAATTTGGCGTGAGGAATTGCTGGATTGGAAAGGTGTAAGCCGACTTAATTCCTCTCAACTGTCTATTAATAAATACAACTGAAAATTCCATAAAAAATAATTACATCTACATCTTTTATTATTGTAAGA
The DNA here is from genome assembly GCF_023897955.1 of Schistocerca gregaria. Taxonomy (NCBI): domain Eukaryota; kingdom Metazoa; phylum Arthropoda; class Insecta; order Orthoptera; family Acrididae; genus Schistocerca; species Schistocerca gregaria. The sequence continues at coordinate 111,196,526 of NC_064928.1, read as the reverse complement.
AGCCCCACACATGGTATGAAAGTGGACACCTTTCTTGTATTTTAAATTTTTGTGGCATGAGCACCTAAGCTGTGGCTTAGATATTGTATGCATAAATACGGCCCTGCCAGGACTTCTATATCTGCTTCCATATTCTGCAAATCACTGTGAAGTGCATAGAAGAGAGTACGTCCTATTGTACCAGTTATTAGAATTTCTTCCCGTTCAAAGTGGTGCAAAGTTTGGCAACTTGCTTTGTATGTTTAGAAATGTAAAATTGTGCACTTTGCGTATATGAAAAAAACGTAGTACCCTATGACTATAATATCACTGAGTCGCTGTTGGAATTGACCCACTCATACATGGGAAAAAGATTGTTTAAATGACTCTGTACATGCTGAAATTAGTCTTATTTTGTCCTCAAGTCCCCATCTGAGTGATATGTAGAAGGTTGTCATATGTTCCTAGTGTTGTCATTTAAAGCCAGTTCTCAAAACTTTGTTAATAGGCTTTCTCGGAACAGTTCAAGATTATGTCAGTTCAGTTACTTCAGCATCTCTGTGACACTCTCCCACAGCTTAAGCAAGTCTGTGACCATTTGTGCTACCCTTCTCTGTATACGTTCAATATCACGTTAGTCGTGTTTGGTAAGGGTCTCTCACACTCGAGCAATAGTGTAGGATGGATCACACAAGTGATCTGTAAGTGACATCCTCTGTTGACTGATTGCATTTGCCCAGTATTCAAACGATAAACCAGATTCTGCCACCTGTTTTACCCATGACTGAGCCTATGTGGTCAATTCCAACAGTGACTCAATGATATTACAGTCATAGGATACTACGTTTTTACATATTGTGAAGAGCACAATTTTACATTTTGCACCACTTTGAAATCTTATTAAGGTCTAACTGAGTATTTACGCAGCTTCTTTCAGACAGTATTTCATTAAAGATAGTTGCATCATCTGCAAAAAGTCTGAAGTTACTCTTAATATTGTCTGTAAGGTCATGATACTTGGCAAATACCTTGAGAATATTTCGCATATCCTTTCACACCTTCAAACACCATTGATGTCCTCTCAATTGTTTCAGATATCACCTTTGATAATTCATTCTGCAAAGAAAGATACATGTTTTTATAAGAAGACAAATTAGCACGGAGGATAGTTACATCTTAAAATACAAGAACACATTTTCAGTTTTGTTGTCATATTCAGGCCATTTAAGTTAATTAACGATGGCATAAGCTACAAATACAAGCTTTCTACAACTGATGAAGTACATCTAACATTGTTATTGAGAGACAAGTTGGGCAGCAGATGAATCAGGAATTGGATGCCATGCTGTAGTTAGATTAAAATAACTTTCTTACTGTGATTTCAGTGAGTTTGAGGAGGGGGGTAGGGTCTAGAGATCAGTCAACCTTAAGTTGTGTCTCAAGTGCCACCACCATCCCTCCTCCCCTTGTGATAAAACTATTTAACTTCTACAAGTGCATCCACCCTACAAAAACCACTATGAAGTGCATGGCAGAGGACACATCTAAATGTACCAGTTATAGGCCTCCTTCCCATTCTATTCACAGATGGAGCACGAGAAGATTGTTTAAACATTTCTGTGAGTGCCATAATTACTCTAATCTTGTACTCATGAACACTACATGAGCGATATGTTGGAGTTGTACAATGTTCCTAAATTCATCACTTAAAAGTTGATTCTCGAAATTTTGTAAGCAGGCTTTCTTGGGATATTCTATGGCTATCTTCAAGTGTCTCTCAGTTCTGTTTATTCGGCACCTCTGTGATGCTCTCCTGTGGGTCGGACAAGCTTATGACCATCTGTGCTGAACTCCTCGTATGCATCCAATATTCTCTGTTAGTCCTATCTGATAAGGGTCCACTACGTTTGAAAAACTTTCCGGGATGGGTCAAAAGAGTGTTTTGTAGGCAATCTGCTTTGTAAATTGATCGCACTTTCCTATTACTTGACAATGGAACCAAAGTCTGCTGCCAGTTTTATGTGTAACCGAGAATGTGTGATTGTTCCCTTTCACATACAGTACCACCATTCTGTGAGTTGAAAAGTGAGCAGTTTTAAATTTCTGTACACTTAAGGCATGTAGCCACAATCTGCACTAATTTGAAATCACTTCATAATCAGTCTGAATAGCTGTGCAGTATTTCATTGTACACAACTCCATTGGCTGCAAAAAACTGCCGAGATTGCTAAGCAAGTGACTGAAGAGGGGTCAGAGCTACCACCCACGTCTCACAACAAATGTGGACTGGCAATGGACGGCTTCCTCCGTACCTTCGACACACTGCAGCTTTTCGGACACAAGCTCCTCTCCTCAATTCGTTCCTCAATACTCAATCTAAAATCCCTCAAAGTTTCTCAGTTTAGCTATGTCCTGAATAATGGACACCTACTGAATGGCAGTTAATGTTAATTGGAATTTACACCTCTGAGTCCACATTCTGTGGTAAATTATACATGATCCAGTCACATTAATGTGATCACCTGTCAATAGCCTGAATAACCACCTTTCACTGCACGGACTGCTGTGAGACGTGCAGGAAGAGAGTCAATTAGGTTCTGGGAGGTATTGACAGGGATGTGGAGCAATGCTGGCATGGCCAACAGTGCTATATTTCTCGGCTGAGGATTCACGGTGTAAACAGCCGAGCCAAGATGGTCCTATGAATTCTCAATTGGGTTTAAATTTGAGTACTTTGATGGCTAGGGGAGTATGGTAAACTCATACTCCCTGATAGCTATATGACACATTCATTGTCCTGGTGGTAGATACCACTGTACCAAGGGAAAACAAATTACATGTAGGGGTGGATATGGTCTTCAAGGATAGTAACTTGCTTGTGTTGATCCACTGTGCCTTCCAGGATGACAAGATCATCCACAGAATGTCACAGAAACATTCCCCAGAACATAATACTCCGTCCTTGTTTGCTTTCTGATGTTTCACCCCTTACAGTCCAGTGTAAGATAAAATGCAATTCACGTGAAAAGGTGGTCCACCGCCATTCAGTGGATATCCAGTTTGGCACTGGCACGGAAATTCCATACTTTATCACTGAAAAACAGCAGCCATCAATGGTGCACGAACCAGGCACCGACTACTCAGGCCCATACTTAGCCATGTTCACTGAACAGTCATTGAGGAGACACTGTTGGTAGCACCTTGGTTTATATGGGCAGTCAGTTGCTCAACAGTTGCGGATCTATTCAACCGTACACATCTCCGCAGCCGTCATTCACCACTGTCGTCTATGACCTGTGATGCACCACAGTTGCCTTGCTGCCGGTTTTGGATGGTGCCATTTTGCCACGCATAGTATAAAAAAACCACAATGCCATGCAAACAGTTACAAACTTGGTCACACACGTGTTTGTACAGTCTTCTTTAGAGATGAGCTACACTTCCCCAGAGATCTCTCTATACACACAAGTCAGTAGCCACCTTAGCTGCATCTGACTTCACACGTCCATTCCATTTCACATCACTTGCAATGTTATAACCAGACACTTAATCTATGTGACTGTGTCAAGCCACACATCATTAATACTGTTTTCTAACATCACAGTAAAGTGTTGCTACTCATCTGCATTACTTCACATTTTGCCACATTCAGACTAGCTCCACATAGGGTTAACTTTGTAGTGCTGCTCAGTAGTTCCAGAGCAGTGCTTCCAATCACACTGGCGGTCCAACCAAGTGCGAGTGGCACTCCAAACGCACCTTAGTGGTACATTTGCAGCATGTTAATGGCACTGCAAACTCTGATCAAATTGTATAAAATTCTGACTAATAAATGAAGGATATTTCATTAAATGTTCAGCAAGTTTTGTCACAAATTACAGTAGAAACTTGCTACCTTCTTAATTATTTTGTTGGGGACAGAGGTGGATATAAGTTTGAGGACACACTTTATGTTACTGGACTGAAGGATGAGATGCCAGCACACAGCTATCTATATGGAAATATTGCTAAATGCATCCGAACAGTATTTGCTGATTACTTCACGAATAAAAGGGTACAGAAATGACAAACATACTTCAAATTTGAAATCGAGATAATTATGCAGCTGAGCTTGTTTGCTTAAAATACAACTTTGCACATACTGAATTTGCAAAGCATTGTAGCTACTACAATATTTGCTGTGTTATTGTTATTTGCTGGAAATAAACATTATTTTTCTTACAGATTATGTTTTTCTCTGTTGTGGACAAGCTAGTGAAATTTGTTTCGAATCTCCCAACGATGGACTACCACACATTATTTTTTGCTATCTTATTGCTGTAATTGTCACATTTCAGATCTCATATGGCAGGGCACTTTTCAGTCCCGGTGGTAAAATTTCTGTAATGACGTGTGGTTGCACATTCCTGTATCTGACGCCATTGTCTATGACAGTGCAAACCTACCGTTTCCTCGTAGCTGCAGCTATTGCACCCTTGCATTAGCAGTGCTGCATTTGTGTGCTTGAAAGATTAGTGAGGCTGTGGAGCAGCCTGAATACTACCTTCATGTTCTTCGCATAGTCACGAGCGGAGCCACTTTCTGCAGTCACCATTTGTGGTGAAGCAGATAACTGAGATGGGCAGCAGTGACCCCATTCAATTGCTGTCACTGCATCTGAAACTGCCCACGTATCTGCAGCAGACACCACAGGCATTGCTGCTAAGTGGCTGTGTATGAAGCGGTCCTTAGACCAATCTGACATTCTTGACACCAAGCGGAAATTCTGTCCAAGTAATCCTGAAGCCTCCTACAATAACTTAAAGATGACACTTTCTTGTAAACTTCACAGTTTTAAGCAACTGTCACTGATTGCTGCTCACACTACCAGTCACACTGTCCATGTACACAGAGAACAAAAGCAATCCTACCACACTTTCCTGGAGCACTCCTAGTGATGCCATTGTCTCTGATGAACACTTGCTGTACAGGACAATGTGCTGTGTTCAACTACTTAAGAAGTCTTTTGGTCACTCACATATGCTCAGACCTTCATTACCTATCTTTAGTGTGGCACTAAGTAAAACACTTTCTCGAAATCTGGAAATATGGATTCTGCCTCTTGCCCTTCACCCACTGTCCGTAGGATATCATGTGAGAAAATTGGTGTTTCCTGCTTTCTCCCACCCCCCTTCCATCCCCTCCCTTATGAATGTTGTTTTATAAATCTGTGCTGAATTGTGGACAGAAGCTTCTCTCTCCTATGAAAGTTTATTATTTGAACTTAGCATATGCTCAAAGAATTTTGCTGCAAAACCAACATTAATTCTGCGCATCTATTTTTTATCCTTCTTATATAAAGGAGTTTGTCACACTTTTTTCCAGTTGCTTGGGACTTTGCACTGTTCAAGAGATTCATGATAAATGCAGGCTCAGAAATGAGCTAATGGTGAAGAGTGCACATCATAAAATCAAACTGAAATTCCATCGGACTTGGCAATTTATTTTTTCCAACTTTTCAGTTGCTTCTCAATGTCAAGGGATGCCTATTCTATGTCTACCATATGCAACAGTCAAATGATGGTACACCTGTATGATCCTCCTATGTGAATGATTTTTAAACATGAGACAAAAGTGCACCTTTCCTTTTTCTGTCTTCTTTTATCACACCACACTGGTTGATGAGTGACTGAGCAGAAGCCTTCGACCTGCTTAGTAATTTTAAATAAGACTACAATTTTCTACGCTCCTCACAATATCTTCCACTATGTTTACTGCAAGCTCATGATTGGTCACATACACTTTAACAAAGCACTGAAATAGTGCTAGCTTTTAGGAGAGTTTCCTTTATCTGGAGATAATAGCAAAAAAAAAAAAGGAAGAAGATTGTTGTCGTCGATCATTGCACGAACCTACTGAAGCAGCCTTTCCCTACTAATTATGTTACTGCAGTAGGATATCATGAAAATAGTTTTCTGAGAAAGTGTGATTATGTCAGTTTTAGGAGTACAAGATTGCCTGGAAAGAAGACACCCATCTTTGTCAAAAATATCTAACACAATACTGTCTTAAGTAAAAAGGATACTAGATGAGAGAGGAAAAACATTAAATGTTACCTTTTAAGTAATTAAAATTATCTATAATTGAAAATAAATGTATAAAAACAAGGAATAAAAATATGAACAACCGTATGCATGACATAATGCATACTCAAGCACAAGTGAATAAGCAAGTTAGTGAAAACAAGATTTACAGATTGAATTAACAATTCCTAGCTTTTACCTTTTATACACTACAAACACAGAAATTCTTCAACGGAATAGAAGGAGTTGTCAAGAAGAAACATTTACAATTTATTTTAAAATTTTACCTTGCTGTCAGACATTTTATATCACTGAGAAAGTGGTCAAAAATTTTTGTTGCAGTGCTGTGCGCCCCTTTCTGTGCTAAAGACAACCTTATGTTGAGTAATGAATGTCATTTTTTTTCTTCTAGTATTGAAATTATGTACCTCATTATCCTCTTGAATTGTAGTGGATTATTTACAACAAACTTCATGAGGGAATAAATATACTGAGTAGCAACAATCAGAATGCCCAACTCCTTAAATAGATGTCTACAAGATGATTGTGGGTGAGCACCACGTATTATTCTTACAGTAAGTTTTTGGGCAATGAAGACCTTCTTGCTTAAAGATGAATTACCCGAGAATATTATTCCATATCACATTACTGAATGAAAATAAGCAAAATATGTCAACTTACTGATTTCTCTCTCCCCAAAATTTACTGTGATTCTAAGTGCAAATGTGGCTGAACTAAGTTGTTTTAGGAGTTCCAAAATGTGTTTTTTCCAAATTAAATTCTCATCAATACGGACACCTAAGAATTTTGAAGCTTCCACCCTATGTATTATTTCATCACCATGTGTTACACTGGTGCAGCACCCCTACAGGTGCAGTACTGAATTCAGGGTGAGACCATTCGCAGAAAGTCAGTCAATGATACTTTTGAGAACTTTGTTCACCATTTCTTCCATTTCTGTATGTACACTGGGAGTGATTACAATACTGGTGTCATCAGCAAAAAGAACTATTTCTGCTTGTTGTTCATTAGATGACAGATTATTTGCATATATGAAAAACAGTGGAGGGCCTTAGATTGATCCTTGGGGGAACCCTATACGTGATTTCTCCCTAGTCAGAATTATGTCCCTGGATTCTGTTGGTTGAATTGCTAAGTACAACTTTCTGAATTCTTCTGGTTAAATATGACATGATCTATTGGTCGGCTTTACCATCAATACCATAAAACCACCATTTATATAGGAGTATTCTATGATTCACACAATCAAATGCCTTGGATAGGTCATAGAAAATACCTATCGGTGCTTTTTTGGTTTTAATGCTTGTAATAATCTGGGTGTGAACATGTAAATGGCATTCTCAGTAGAGGAACCCTTCTGAAACCCAAACTGTGATTTGCTGAGGATATTACTGTTGCCAAGGTGAGATATTATTCCAGAATACATCACATTCTCAAAAATTTTGGAAAATGATGTCAGCAGCGAAATATGTCGGTAGTTACTGACATCCTTCTTATCACCTTTATTAAAGAAGGGTTTAACAATGGCATACTTTAGTCTCTCTGGGAAAATGCCTCACGTTAGTGATGCATTTCATATTTCAGACAATACTGGACTTTTCAAAAAAATTTAAAATTGACAATACTGGACTTATTACATGGGAACAAATATTTAGTACTCTATTGGAAACACCATCAAGACCAGAAGAGATTTTATTCTTGAGAGAATGTATGATCCTGTAAATTTCAGAAGTAGGAGTTGGTGGCACATTCATATGCTGTAATTTTATGAGAATTACTTCAACATATTGCTGTGATCTTTCTCTTTAACTGTTGGTCCCTATGGCTTCTACTATGTTTAAGAAACGATTATTACACAGATCTGCTAGCTGTGACTTGTCATTTATAACCCTTACATTCAATTCAATAGCAATGTTATCCTCTTCTGTGTGGGTCTACCGAAGCGTCCGGTCCCACCCGTTGGCTTTGACCTGTGACGTAAGGCTGTTGTTGTGTGTAACGTCCCAACGGCGTGGAATTTAGTTTGTGAGAGTGGCATGTTTGTAGGTGTTGTTTTGATGTGATCGGTGGTGCTCTCTGGTGGTGTGTTATGTGTTGTTTTTGGTTTAGTTTGTGTGTGTAGCGCGTTTATAGGTGAAGTATTGTTGCGGTTGGTGGTTCTCTCTAGTGGTGTGTTTATGGATAGCATGCTACGTGGCATATGGTCTTCATTTGCGTGACTGTGCTTTCAGCGGAATATTTTTCAGTGAGTTAACGATTTTAGTTTTGTTATTTTGACATTATTGTAGTTTTTTCTGTTTGTCGTGTGTGAATTTTGGTAAATTGCTTTTTTTAATGTCTTTGGTATGTATGTCGTCGCTGATGGGGGACAGTGTGTTGTCTGTAATAAAATTTCTTCAACTATTCCGATTTTTGGATGAAGTCTTGAAGTGTTCAGTATGTCGTAAAGAAATGAGGCTTACTAAAGTTCCGGTGTCTCGGACCAGGGACAGCTCTATGTGGAGATGTCTTAAGGATAACAGTCAAGGGCAGTGTTCGATTCCAATTTTGTTGGTTTGTTGGGTTTTTTGAGGTAGTGGTGATTGAGGACATGGTTGTAGTTTTGGGTTTTATCATTTGGTATCGGTAGTTTCTGTTGACCTATATAGGCCAAGGGAAGTGTTCGATTCCAATTTGTGGGATCAGGAGCTGCTGTTGAGCTATATAGGTCAAGGGAAGTGTCCAATTACAGTGGATATTCTTTAGTGGAATTTGGGGAGTTTGGTGGTGTCAGTTTTTTCATCATTTTGTGTGGTTTGGTATGGTGGTGTGTCTAAATTTGTTTATATTTACTTTGTCCCCAGCCAAAAACCCCCAATTTCCCACGCTTGTCAAGTTATTTTCATTAGGTTTTTTGTGGAACGTGTGTGTGTTGGTTTTTCAATGTATTTTCATGTTTATGGTCATGTTTACATGATGGTGTCATAGGTGCCATACTGGAGTCATAGTGTATGGTTGTTTCCGCCATATTTGTGACTCCATGGGTCAAAGAAGACGTGTGGAATCGGACGCTTCTGTGTTTCCCTTCTGTGATTGGTTGTCCTGTCTCTTGCTTCATTATATTCCATATTGCCTCAACTCTGTTGTCTGATGTACTGATTTCTGACATTGCATGCATGTTTCTTCATTTTTTAATAACCTTTCTTAGTAACCTTTAGTAGTAATTTTGTAGTGCACAGCTACTGTAGGGTCTTTACTTGTTCTTGCCAAAAGATACATTTCCATTTCCCTTTCCCTTTCGAACTTACATAAAACAGTGGTACCCCAAACAGAGAATATTACTTTGTGAGGTGAAGATTAGTCTAATAAAAGGTCTAAACCTTCCTTGCTGCACACTAACAGAGGCAAAAAAATACTGTGGAAAGGAGCGAAAAGCTGTTAAAATCTGCTCTCTAATAGCTTCAAGACAAGTCCAGATTACTCAAAATTTTAAAACTTATGCTACACTCATCAAAGGTTTTAATGACGTTAATCACATACGGGCATTGAAATGACTCATTGGTAACATGTGAAAATTTATGCTGGACTGGGACTCAAAGTCGGATTTTCCACTTAACACGAGCAGTCACCTAAACTACTTCAGACATCCGAGTGCACTCCCCATCAGAGCCAAATACCCAGCCTATTACACGATTACGCGCACACACACACACACACACACACACACACACACACACACACACACACACACACACACACAGACAGACAGAGAGAGAGAGAGAGAGAGAGAGAGAGAGAGAGAGAGAGAGAGAGTGTGTGTGTGTGTGTGTGTGTGTGTGTGTGTGTGTGTGTGTGTGTGTGTGTGTGTGTTGTTTTTCTTTCAGACATGTCCGAAAGAATAGACACCTTATTTGATCTAGCGGCTGATCAAATTCATTGTCAAAGTTTTTAACGACATTACCTGCATTTGAGCATTGATATGAATCGATGGTAACAGGTGAAAATTTGTGCTGGACTAGGACTTGAGTTCTGATATCCTGCGTAACACATGGTAAGTGAAAATTCAGATTAAAGTGCTGCACAAATTTTCACCCCTTACCAATCATTCATTTCAAGCCCAAATGTGGCAAATCTCGGTGAAACTTTTGGCAATGTATTTGTACGGTTGCTGGATCAAATATGGTGTCCATTGTTATAAAATCATTGTTTGAAGTAGATGGCATATTTCCAGCAAAACCATTTAATGTCCTCCAATCAGCACTCAAATAACATTCACGACACTGTTCTGTAATCACCAAGAAGCTGCTAAAATCTTAGACTAGGGAGAGTGGTTGTGTCACTTAGTGAGCAAGAGGATTGGGGAAGAGGGGCTGGTGACGTGGAGGCAGGCAGTAGGAGTGTGAGATAGGAATGTGACACAAAGGTACCACAACTGGTGATAATATAGCGGTATCAGGTTGTGAGGGGTTGGCAGAATAAAGGAAAGGGAGACTACCTGGAAGGGGTGCGGATGCAGTGGGTTAGCAGACTCAGGCCAGAAGGACTGAAGGAATGAAGGATGTGTTGCAAGGATAACCCCCCCCCCCCCCCCAACATTCCGAGATGCCATTTCGGATAAAGTAACAGCACTTTGTTTGGAAGATTTACTTTTCCATTACCAAGCCCATTTTTATGTCGATAATGCTTTTTCGTTTTGCTTTCTCCTTATTATTCTTGTTTCCTTTAAAATCTTTTTCTTTATAGATGGCATCTTGAAAAGTGATAACTTCTGCTCCTGGTGAAATCCTTTTCTTCTTTGTTTTACCAGTGGGACTTCACTGTCAGGCTGTGTCATATTTTATAAAAGGAAATGTTGTCTAAAAATAGAGTAGACTTAAATAAAATATATCTCACACAAATTCAGTAGGCCTAGAAATCCAGCACATCAGGTATATATCCATATGCACAGGAAGGCCAGTTTAGACGATCTAGTGTGATAGCAAAAACAAGGTTATGGCGGCTTAAACAAATAAATCTGTTCCGGTAAGTTTGTTTGGGGCAAGTGTAACCATGCCTGGCATATCAAGAGCTTTATCAGTAGAGTAAAATGAATCTCACATTTGAAATTTTCATGCAAAAGTTAGTTTGTAACCAAAAAATTGTGCAGTTATCTTTAAAACTGCAAAAATGACAGACCAAATTCGCAGCATGTCACTCACTCGCAGAGTGAAAATGTAGACGTCAATTCAAGTCCAAAAATTAATTACCAATTTATGTCAGATTTGACACCTTATGGTTGAATATAACAAAGAAAGGAGTAAATTAATATGTGTGATAGGTCAGAGGTAAAAATACAGCTTCTTTAAGGCACCATAAGCCGTGGTTACAGTAACCCCATGGTTACACTTACCCCACTTCACCATAATGTATTTTTATTTTTTCACTGTACTACACTCAAATTAAATTAAACATACAGTCTTATTCCCACATCTCTGAGACCACTCTGTGTGGGATCCACGGAATACGACTGACATAATGGGGCCATGAGGTATAGTCGATGTCGGCTTTGAACAGTGACACTATGTTAGTGGCTGCTGTGACATCACCTTCTGGTGTGTATTTTCACAGACTGGTTGTTAGGTGGCAAAGCCAGAAAATCGTGAAAGCAAAAAACCTGGTTGTGGTGACACACTGACTGTGGCTTAGCCACAGGTCTAGGTTAGGCGACGGGGCCAACAAATAGCAATTGACTGGTATTTTCACTCCCAATCTTAATATACTAACAAAGTTTGAGAAAGAATTGCTAATAGGGCATTGTTTACTTTTAGTTTTGAATATTATGGCTTTTTAGGTTCTTGCTGAATGTCTACCAGTAAACTGTTTTCAAGTTCTGCATCTGAGTGTAAAATTCCATTCTGAAGTATACCCTGGGGCATGTAGTCTACACATAAATTTTTACTTTTAGTATTATGTCTGTGAATTTCACAAAAATCTCACAGTGAGAAGGGATATGAAGGGCATACCAACAGAAGCAGTCTACATGATTTATCCTACATATGGACCAATGTTAGCACTCATCATTGCTATTCTACATTGATGCCACCTCAAGGGGTCAAGTAAGGAGGCAAGCCTTAAAAAGTTTGGCATAACAATCTGTTAAATTTTTGCATTTGTATAGCTGAAGATAAAGATGTGTAACAATAAATATAAACAAGCAATATAAAAATGCACTGAATTAGATGATGGGATATCATCATCTTAGTCAGTCACACTATCACCATATGAGTGAACCATTTCAATTGATGCAGTATGCTGTCCGTCACCTGATTTTTAAATTACATCCATGTGTAAATTAGAAAGAAGAAAGCAGGGTAGAAGATTAAGAGTTATTGGAAAGAATACCATTCCCCTATACTCTGAAAGCAGCGTTGACATTGATGAAAACATTTTTCAGCTGACACCTAAAATAAATAAAGTAGCCTATGTATTTTTAATAAGTTTGAGCAGCACTACCTGCAGCAGCAACTACTACCGTTCTGGGCATACTTTCAAATATATAGCAAGCGTGTTGATGACTAATGGAATACTAGGCACGTCTTTTACTGAAATATCAATTTAAAATACACATGCTCCAAAAAAAACAAAGCATTTGACCACCTTGACTATCTGAGCGGTCGCGACCTACTTATGAAAATATCAATTAAAAATCGTACAGAAAACAAATGTGTACCCGAGCATCAGCTTTTGATAAAGCATCCAGGTTTCTTCCGAAGGTGTTGACTGCTTCTTCTGCTAGAACTTTTACGCTGGAGTTTTCCCAAATTAGTTTACATTCGGCTTCTTGGAGTCTGCTGGTCGCAACGATAACGCTCTGCAAGCCGCGCAGGACGCCCAATAAATCCTGAGTCCACACCCGAGACATGTTTGTTATATTTACGATAAATTAATTATTCTACACTAAGAACATTCGTGACGCAGTGTATCTGACCATAAAATGAGAACAGCTCAGGAGTTTAGGGGTTATGTCCGATTGTATAACAACACTAAATTTAAAAAAAAGGAATGTTACGTAATGCACGCAGTGATGTTTGACAGCCAAACTGTTTCACTGATACATATTCCCCTTAATCTCTTAACAAACACAAGCATCACTTCCACAGCTTTCTTCACTTCTAAATAATTATTCTTTACTATACTTTCTCCACTATTGCGACAGCTCCCGAACCGGCATAACTCGACACCCTGCTACCATACCCCGTTACGGCATCACAGATGACAACGGTACAAGTCAACCCCTTATATTGAGTACAACATGTTCAGTAGTAGCAGCTTTAGGAACGCACATATTTTTAAAAAAATTTGAAAGATTTTGCCTATTAACAGCCTTATAATTTCAGTCCTATTTTAGGGATTTCTTGCTTGGACTATGTATTCGCCAGGGACATGGTCTCGCTGCATTCCTTAGTCTACAAAGTTTTTTCCCCTGTTGTTTTACTGTTGCAAAAGTCTATAGTATTAAAATAAAGACATAAAAATCCCAAGCTAGCGCATTAATTTCTCCTGACAACAGAAAACTGATTTTCATCAAAAGTTCAATAGACATTACGAAATTGTATACGGTATATACACTGTTATCGCTTGTGTTGTGAATGTTTATTCCGTATCTAGATATATACAAATATTTTCATAATTATGAGTGTGTTATGGAGATTTCAGTTTATACTTTACATACACAAAACTGGTGAATTAAATAGCTACTTCATTTTTGCTGCTGTAATGTAAACTGCCATGTTGAATAAACAAATTACAAATAAACGCTCCAAAAGAACATATATAATTTTTACATGGAAATTAGTTTACGCTTGGCAGTTCGTTAAATATACCCTGTTCTCCTTTCTATATTAGTTGTGTCAAAGTGCCTTGTTTGTTTACTTATGCGAATGCTGTCATGTATCATACGGTCAAGTTAACTACGTCATCGTAAACAGCTGTCTTGTGTTTTGGTTTGGCATCCGAGAGGTCATTCTTGAGACACAAAGAAATCGCGTAAGCCAGTCCATTTTCTGATACACTTGTGTTGTGAGCACGTCTTTTGAGGTAAAAACTTAACAGTGGAAATGAAAACCGTTGTAGTTTATAGCGAGGAAGACTTGATTTACGTTACAATATCGAATAATAAGAACAAATATGGTGATGTGTTCGCAGAGCTTTGAGGACTTCCAGAAAAAAAATGGGTCGCATTTTTCTGGACCATATTGGAGGCTCTCGTCTTTTCTCATGCGCTTCTTGTGATACGTTCCTCACAAACAGAAGTGAGCTAATTAGCACGAGATTCACTGGTGCGACTGGTAGAGCATTCCTCTTCAATAAAGTGGTGAATCTCAACTACAGGTAACATGACACACTCGTAGTTAATGTGTAAATATGTCACTCTCTCTAATTGCTCTACGGATCAAGAGTTACGAACGAGACACTTCGAATGCCCCCAAGATTCCATGAAAAACTGTAAAATTACCTTGTCACGATTTTTGGAAATTATCGGGAAACATTTTACAAAACCTAGCGACAAATTACGGCCGCACATGACATATCAGATGGTGTTGATAAAATTGAAACGATTCGTTTTAGTCGCTGAACCTTTTCGCAGTATCTCGACAGTTACAAAATTTCGTCAACGGAAGTTGTCATGCTAACAAAATAATCGTTAAACATGAAGAACGGATGATATTTGACACTGACGAAGTCTCAGACAGCATTCTAGCATTTCTATTGTTTCCTATAGTAACGACCATTTATTAAAATAAACTTGATATATTAGAAACTGTGATATTAAGGTCTGAGCATAGAACAATATTAACAGCGAAGGGAAACAGGACCACAATGCACATTGCTACATACTTGACATTTTTGAACAGTTTATTCCGTAGTTGTCAGTACTACTGCAGCAATTAACATGATTGAAAAAAATCGTATTGACTTACAAACGTTACTTTCTTACAAAAAGTGTGATGACTGCTGGCAGAGACACAACCCCACAGAGATGAACAAAATCCGGAAGACAATGGATATGATGGTAGAATGATGAACAACACTAGAGAAATCTTGTGCATACTTACAGGATATGGAGTAGCATTCAGTTTGAATACTGTCAGTTTGATCGTGGTTTTAAGAAATAGTTGTAATCATTTTAATTTCACCAGCAATGGGAATAGTAGGCACAGCAGTTTGTTATTACATGACTCATAAATATCATGGATTAATCTTAAGTTCCTTATCTCTGTCACGAGATGCTGTTGATGATGTATCCGTAACAGGGGTGCAGTTTAAGCAAGGGGTTTCCTTAATACGATTTGAGAAGATTAGGTGCTAGGATGAGGTTTTAACGTATCTGCTGCCACAATTGTTAACAATGAAATTTTGATGCTGTACATTAACCAGAGTCACCTGTGATGAATATTTTACTTAACTCCATATTAAATTTTGTGCAAAAGAGTGCACAATAGACTGTAATGTTGTTGGGTCTTATACCTGGTAAATATGCTCTGCATGCCTGTTAACCAATGTATACAGTAGGTATTGTAGCTCTTTCACACACAATAAAAAGTGGGCTTTAGAGAATCTCTCCCTCAAAACTAATCAGGAACTGCATCATATGTACATCGTTAAGTCTTGAAATACAATGGCTGAAGTTACGACGAAGGTGTTGTAGCCATTAGGACCAATAAGTTAGATTGATTTATGATATGTGGTGAACATTAAGCTATAGATTCTAAATGTACATGCTCTTCATCTTTCTTTCTCATTTTCTGTTTTAGACGGGAATGTGAGGGCTTGTATCTCTAAGAACAGCACTTTACTCTTCTTTGGTCTTGGTTATTATGTCATATTTTGGTTTAAACCACTTGCGCAAAATAAATAAATAAAAAAAATTAAAAAAATAATAAATCCCATGACTGCAACATCAATGAGTCGCTGTTGGAATTGGCCAACTCGTACAAATACATGGGTGTAACACTTTGTAGTGACATGAAATGGAATGGTCACATGGGCTCAGTTGTTGGTAAAGCAGGTGATAGAGTTCATTATATCTGTATGATACTGGAGAAGTGCAATCAGTCCACAAAGGAGATTGCTTACAAATCACTCATGTGACCAGTTCTATGATATTGCTGATGTGTGGGACCCAAACCAAATAGGACTAATAGAGGATATTGGTCATATACAGAGAAGGGCAGCATGAATGTTCACAGGTTTGTTTGATCCTTGGGAAGCGTCACAGAGATACTGGAGGAACTGAACTGGAAGACTCTTCAAGATAGACGTAAACTATCATGAGACAGTTGATTAAGGAGGTTTGACGAACCAGCTGTATATGATGACTATAGAAATAGACTCTTATCCCTTACATAATTATAATGAGGATAAGATTAGAATAATTACCACATGCACAGAGGCATTCAGACAGTCATTCTTCCAGCACACCATATGTCAGTGGGATGGGAAGAGACCATAATAACTGGTACAGTGGGATGTACCCTCTACCATGTAGCTCATGGTGGTTTACAGAGTTTAGACATAGGTAGAGACATGGACATAGATGTAAACCATTGTGTCCAATGTTTTCTTTACTCAATCATTTTTTGTCTCTCATAAAAGAAGTTTCATGAGCTCTGCAACAGTACACTTTTGACCAGTCTCATTCCTATGCAAGTATTTCCTTCTCTTGTGTGACATCTTCGAGTTTAGAAAGACAATACAAATGCAAGAGGCCAAATCTTTAGCATAGTGATTCTTGTAGCAGTTCACAGTGCCAGCTGACAATTTTGGCAGTGACGGTCAAATATATGAGCTGCTTCATTGTCTTTGTTGAAAGAGAACATATTTCACCAAGTGAGATCAGTTACCCATCATTACATTTTGACATTAATCCTACTATGACACAGTTTCATGCAGCTCACAGTTTGCAGCATTGTCCCCAGAACTGATCATGGGCCTTTGGTTCTGAGTCAAGTGGAAGGACTGAACCAGAGATTTCGAAAGTTCTGTAACAAACTAGGCTGCAACTTCCTGGACTGGTGCCATAATGTTGAGAACTGGAAGACCCCCCCTAAAAATTCAGGTGCACACTACACATCAGAGGCTGCTACTCAGGTAGCTGACTGTGTGTGGGGGTGTGCACAAGAGCTTTTTAGATTAGGTGACTCTCCATCCAGTCTAGATAACGATGGCTGTGGGAAACCCAGAAATAACAGTGAAAGATTGAAAGAAATGCCGCCCAAAGGAGAGAGTATTAAAATCCTAATGGTAAACTTCTGAAGCATTCGTAACAAATTGCCAAAGTTTGAAGCACTCCTGAAAAGCAGTGAAGCTTACAGTGTACTAGGTACAGAAAGCTAATTAAAACTTGAAATTGATAGCAGTGAGATTTTTGGGGAAAATTCAAGAGTATATCAAAAGGATAGCCTATTAGGGAATGATTGTGGTTTATTTGTCACAGTAGACAAAAATTTCAAACCCACTGAGCTAGAAATTGAAGCTGCATGTGGGATAATTTGGGCAAGACTCAGTATCAGGGTTGGGCATAAAATGATAATTGAATCCTTTTATTGCTTACCAGACTCTTCTCCCAATGCAACCAAAATGACCATGACACAGTTGTTGCAATAATGATTACCAAAGTACAAAGGACAACTAAACCAAGCAGAAACATACATTTGCTCAGTAAACTAGATAAAAAATCAGTATTGTCGTATTTCAGTGAAGAAGTTTCAGCACAGGTCAGGACAGTGTAGAGGAACTCTGGCTCAAGTTTAAAAGAACAGTTCACCACACACAGGGTAGATATGTACTGGTCATAATGAGAGGGAATGTCCATGGTATACAGTCACTATTTAAGAAACTTTTAAGAAACAGAGATTGATAGATAATAGGTGTAAAACAAAGTGTAGGGCTACAGGTAGAGAGATGCTGAATGAAATGTGTTTGGCTTTCAAGAGAGCAATGCACGATGCCTTCAGTGACTACCATAGCAGAATATTGTCAGATGATCTTAAACAAAAGCCAACGAAATTCTGCTTGTATGTAAGGGCTGTTCGTGGCACAAAAGTAGTGTCCAGTACCTAACGAATGAGACCGGAACTGAAATTGGGGATAGAAAAGCAGAAACTGAAATGCTTAACTCTTTTTTCAAAAGTTCCTTTTCGCAGGAAAGCCTAGGAGAATTGCCCCAATTTAATTCTTGTACCACCGAAAAGATGAATGAAATAAATATTAGTGTCAGCAGTGTTGAGAGACGGATGAAATCGTTAAAATAGAACGAAACTCCAGGTCCCCATGGAAACCTTGTCAGATTCTATACTGAATTTGAGGCTGAGTTTTCCCCCTCTTCTCACTATAATCTATCATAGAGCCCTC
The DNA here is from genome assembly GCF_023897955.1 of Schistocerca gregaria. Lineage (NCBI taxonomy): Eukaryota > Metazoa > Arthropoda > Insecta > Orthoptera > Acrididae > Schistocerca > Schistocerca gregaria. The sequence goes on along the minus strand of NC_064928.1, from coordinate 111,178,092 downwards.
GTACAAAAAACTGTACCCAGTTCTTGGAAAAAGGCACAGGTCGCACCTGTCTGCAACAAGGGTAGAAGAAGTGATCCACAAAATTACCATCCAATATCCTTGACTTCGATTTGTTGTAGAATCTTAGAACATACTCTGAGCTCAACTGTATTGAGGTATCTTGAAGAGAATGGCCTCCTCAATGCCAACCAGTGTGGTTTTCAAAAACATCAATTGTGTAAAACCCAAATCGCTCTATTCTCACATGACATACTGAAAGCTTTATATCAAAGCAAACAGGTAGCTACAGTGTTTCTTGATTTCCAAAAAGCATTTGACTCAGTACCGCACCTATGCTTGTTGTCAAAAGTATGATCATGTGGGTATCAACTGAAATGGACAGTCATCGTCAGATGTGGAAGTAACTTCCGGTGTGCAACAGGGAAATATTTTGGGACCCTCACTGTTTATGTTGTATGTTAATGATCATGCAGATGATATTAATAGTAAAATCAGGCTCTTTGCAGATGATATGGTTATCTATAGTGAAGCACTATCTGAGAGAAACTGCATAAATATTCAGTCAGATCTTGACAAGATTTCAACACGGTGCAGAAATTGGCAACTTGCTCTAAATATTCAGAAATGTAAAATTATGCACTTCACAAAATGAAAAAAATTAAAAAAAATGTATTCTATGCTTGGCTTGACTTTTAAATACTCATTTGACTAAGGTTTGAAACTCCTTTTTTTGTTCTTCCGTGTTTGTGTTTTAAAAACTGGGTTCTTTCAGAAATCAGCCTTATGCAAACACAATTGGGCCTAGTTTATTTTTATATTTACCCAGTCATGTTTCGACACAAATGTGTCATCTTCTGTGGGTCAAATTTTTATTTCTTAAAATTACTTCGCTAACTGAATTGTATTATTATACATCAATTTTAGTGATTCAGTTAGTTATGTAATTTTAAGAAATAAAAATTTTACTCACAGGAGATGACACATTGGTGCCGAAACATGTCTGGGCAAATGAAAATAAACTAATTGTGTTTGCGTAAGGCTGATTTCCAAAACAACCCAGTATTCTATGACTATAATACCAATGAGTCACTGTTGGAATCAGCCAACTCATACAAATACCGGGATGTAACACTTTGTAGAGGTATGAAACGGAGTGATCACATACGTTCAGTTGTCAGTAAAGCAGGTAGTAGACTTTGGATTATTGGAAGAATACTGGGGAACTGCAATCAATATACGAAAGAGATTGCTTACAAATCAAGCACATAACCCATCCCAGAATATTGCTCAAGTGTGTAGGACCCATAGCAGATAGGAGTAACGGGGGATATTGAATGTATGCAAAAAAGGGCAATACGAATGGCCACAAGTTTGTTTTATCAGGGGGAGAATGTCACAGAGATACTACAGTAACTGAACTGCCACTCTTGAAGACAGATGTAAACTATCCCAAGAAACACTGTTAATAAAGTTTCAAGAACTGTCTTTAAATGATTACTATAGGTATATATTGCAACCCCCTATGTATCACTCAATTACACAGGGATCATGAGGGTAAGATTAGTATAAGTACTACACACACAGAGGCAGCCAGGCAATCATTCTTCCCTGCTCCATATGTGAATGGAACAGGAAGAAACCCTAATAACTGTTACAGTGGGACATACCCTCTGCCATGCTCCTTAAGGTGGTTTGCAGAGTATAGATGTAGATGCAGATTATTCTTTTTCCATCCTTACGGTATCTATAGCTTCGAAACTAGTACTGTATTTGGCTGCAAATATGAAAAGTCAAAACCATTATGGAAATACAGTTACACATTTTTTTTTTTTTTTTCATTGAAATGTGATTCAGACTTTTGTGGAATGATCTAATCATTGTGTCTAGTAAGGTCATCCGAAGACCAGTATCAGTTGCAAAGCGATTTAGAAAAGATTGCTGTATGGTGTGGCAGGTGGCAGTTGACGCTAAATAACGAAAAGTGTGAGGTGATCCACATGAGTTCCAAACGAAATCTGTTGGAATTTGATTACTCAATAAATAGTACAATTCTCAAGGCTGTCAATTCAACTAAGTACTTGGGTGTTAAAATTACGAACAACTTCAGTTGGAAAGACCACATAGATAATATTGTGGGGAACGCGAGCCAAAGGTTGCGTTTCATTGGCAGGACACTTAGAAGATGCAACAAGTCCACTAAAGAGACAGCTTACACTACACTCGTTCGTCCTCTGTTAGAATATTGCTGCGCGGTGTGGGATCCTTACCAGGTGGGATTGACGGAGGACATCGAAAGGGTGCAAAAAAGGGCAGCTCGTTTTGTATTATCACGTAATAGGGGAGAGAGAGTGTGGCAGATATGATACGCGAATTGGGATTGAAGTCATTACAGCAAAGACGTTTTTCGTCGCGGCGAGATCTTTTTACGAAATTTCAGTCACCAACTTTCTCTTCTGAATGCAAAAATATTTTGTTGAGCCCAACCAAAATAGGTAGGAATGATCATCAAAATAAAATAAGAGAAATCAGAGCTCGAACAGAAAGGTTTAGGTGTTCGTTTTTCCCGCGCGCTGTTAGGGAGTGGAATAGTAGAGAGATAGTATGATTGGGGTTCGATGAACCCTCTGCCAAGCACTTAAATGTGAATTGCAGAGTAGTCATGTAGATGTAGATGTATTAAGTCTGTGAAGGTGGGTATGCTGCAGCTCTCCATACTATCCTATCCTGTGAAAGGCTCTACATCTTTGTGAAATTACTGCAGCCAACTTCAGTTTAAACTAGCTTACTGTTGTCAAGCCTTGGTCTCCCACCACAATGTTTATTGTACGCTTCCCTCCGTTATAGAACTGATGTTTCCTTTGTACCTCAGGACGAGTCCTTTCAATCAGTCCCTTTTTTTTTTAGCCATTAATTATACAATCCGCCCATCTAACCTTCAGAATTCTTCTGCAGCACCAAAGGCTGTTTTACTCCTTCTGTCTTTCCCCTTTCCACTTCCATACAGAGGCAGAATCCAGCAAAACACTTTCAGAAAATACTATCTAACACTTAAATGCCATTGTCTAAATGTAATTCATTCGAAATTTGACTATTATTTTATTGCTTCTGGGTACAGTCACAATGTCAACTTTGCTGCCTTTGTCAAGTGATGTGATATTGTCCTTTCAAGATTAGTTACACTGTATATTGTAGTACAACTCAAAAGGGAGCATCGTATTCATTATTTGAACATGATGTTCTTGACATGTGCTGTGAGATGCAGTGTAACTGATTTCAAGAGGACAACAATGACTTACTTGATAATGGCTGCAGAGCATACATTGAAATAGTGAATCTAGAAGCAATAAAACAGTAGTCAAATGAAAAAGGTATTACCATTTAGACAGTTATATATGACAGTGACTCTGCCCAAATGGCAAAACTCATCTAATAATCCTGTTATAATCTGATCCCTCAGCATCACTGAAGAGACTGCAACACTGTGTCACACCCTTCTCAATTTCTGTCTCACTTTCATTCCTTTCAACTCTTAACCTGTTTCTTCTCAAGTTCTACATAAACTTTCATTCACTACATTTAATCCATGTTACCTTCAGAGTTTCAAATATCAGTTACCAACGACTTTGCTAAAAGCATTTCTTTATATCTACAAATGCTATAAACATAGGTTTGCCTTCTTCAGATGATTTTCTCAGATAATTCATGGGGTCAGTATAGCCTCACATGTTCCTACATTTCTCTGGATCCAATACGATTCTTCCTGAAGCATAGTTTTTCCATTTTTTGGAGGCCTATTTATATGAGGGTTGGAACTTTAATAGTGGTTACCACTTGGTTACAACTTATACAAAATAGACACATGTTGCAAAGTTTTACTGTCATAGCAGTCAACAGCATAGTGTGTAACCCATTGCTAGCAATGTGGAAGTTGCACGACAGCCTTACAAATGCCAATTGTATTGATATTTCAACCAGAGTGGTCTATCAGCTGACAGATCTATGTAACTGTTCTGTAATGAATGCTGTGAAGTGATTCCTTCATATTAAAAATCAAGTTGAAGTCCCAAGGGCTTATGTTTGGGGAGTGTGATTGGTCATACAGCATGCCCCAGTCCTATAAATTGAACAGATCAGTCACAGCTCGAGCCACAAGCGACCGACCATTGTCTGTAAAATGATGGGCAGATCCTGCAGAAAGTGTCGCTGTTTCTGTCTCAGGTGATCACGGGCTGTGTCCCAAAACTGAACAGCTTAGAGAAAGAAGCAATGACACTTTCTGCAGGACCCACCTGTTATTTTGCAGAACAGTGCCTGGTCCTATACAGTGCAAGTTGTGACATATTTGTTCGATCAATGGGGCTGGGAAGTGCTGTACCACCCACCCATTCTGCAGGCTTAAACCCTTGTGACTTCAACTTGATTCCCAAATTGAAGGAAGCACTTCGTGGCATTCGCTTCAGAACTGTTACAGAGATCGTCTGACAGTAGACCACTCCACTCGGACTATCAATACAACTAGCACATCATTAGCAGTTGATTATATTAAATGCTGGTGACTGCTTCAAAAGACATCTATATTGTATAAGTTGTAAATAAATAGTTGCTACTATTAAAGTTCCAGCCCTTGTAGTATTGTGAGCTGTGAGATATCGGGAACTATAAAACTTCAGTTCCCCATTTAAATTTTATACATCTATGGAAACTATTTCAAAGAAATAAGTGCACTGCATCAGCTATTACGCATCTCCATTTCATTTTTATTTCATATTCTATGACATTTTGGCTGTGTAGCCATTCTCAAGTTACTGAATACTCAGTTGCAAGTAATTCACTTGTGAAAACTAGAAGACAGTATTGTGGGGATCCTGCGAGGAGAGTTAGACAGGCCACTGAAAGATGAAAGATCTATGTCGAAACAAAGCCCCGGGAGTAGATGACATTCTTCCGTACCTGCTGAAGCTATTGGTAAGTCAGTCATGACAAAAGTCTTTCATCTGGTGTGCAAGATATGTGAGGCAGGCGAAATACCTTCAAACTTCAAAAAGAAAAGAGAGAAAAAAAAAGAAGAAGAAGAAGAAAAAAAAATGTTCCAATTCCAAAAAAAAATAGGTGTTAGTATTACGAGACTATCAGTTTAACAAGTCATGGTTGCAAAATACTGACACGAATTATTTGGAAAGGAATGGAAATAGTAGAAGCCGAGAATGGGAAAGATCAGTTATGGTTACAAAGAAATGCAGCAATTTGTGAGACAATACTGAATCTTTTATTTAGCTTAGAAATTTAACTTAAGACATGAATTTTTATCAGTTGTAGTTTGAGAGTAAGATTTTGACCATCTGAACCAAACTTTGAAATAGCGGAGGTAGTAGGAGTAAAATACAGGGACCAAAATGCCATTTACAACTTATACAGAAATCAGACTGCAGTTACAAGAGTTGTGGGGCATGAAAGGGAAGCAGTGGTTGATAAAGGAGTGGGATGGGGTTGTAGTCTATCTCTGATGTTATTCAGTCTGTACATTGAGCAAGCAGTGAGGGAAACCAAAGAGAAATTGAGAAAGCAAATTAAAGTTTAGGGAGAAGACATTAAAACTTCAAGGTTTGCTGACATTGTAATTCTTTTAGTGACAATAAAGGTCTTTCAAGAGCAGCTAAATGAAATTGATAATGTCTTGAAAGACATTATAAGGTGACTGTAAATAAAATATGGCTTATGGAATGTAGTCAGATTAAATCAGAGTATAGAGAGGGACGCCCACACACCTTGTTGAGATGGGGTGGCATGCGTGCTTCAATGATACAGAAAGTGTATGGTAGGTGCAATCACAATGGAAGGGTATCTGTGGAGAGTCCAGGCAAACATGGGTTTCTTGAAGAGGGGCAGCAGCCTTTTCAGTAATTGCAGGGGCAACAGTCTGGATGATGAACTGATCTCGCCTTGTAACATCTCAGGCAAAATGGCCTTGCTGTGCTGGTTCTGTGAATGGCTGAAGTCAAGAGGAAAGTGCAGCTGTTACTTTGTTCTGAAGTCTTGCAGCTTTACTGTATAGCTAAATGATAATAGCATCCTCTTGGTTAAAATATTCTGGAGGGCATGCTGAGAAGTGGTGCCCCCAGCTTTTTTTATGTGAAAACTCTCAAAGCTCAGTAAACATAAGGGGCATTCAAAAGGTATGCATTTGAGGGCATAACAGCAGCATATATGCAATGCAGCACGACACTTATGCGGATATATGGGCACCAACATGTAGGTAAGGGATTAGCATGACATTCGCGTGTTTCCAATTTGCGTGCGGTAAATGCAGAAATGTGAACTATGGCTATGTTATTACCAAATACATCCAAACAGGACCTTTATGCTGTTGTTTTTTCTCGTGATTGTTAAAGGACAGTCAATAGGTAGACATCCATCAGAGAATGGGGAAAGTATATGGGGCAGTATGTCTGTCGAAAAACATCATTGTGCAGTGGTGTCCTTGAGCACACTGTTGCAGGCGATGAAAGCTGGTGCCAGCACTGGGAACCAGAGTCAAAAGCATTGACAGTGCGGAGATGTCCCCTCATCCTAAGAATTTCAGGAGTGTGCCATTTGCTGGAAAGGTTATGTTCACCCTGTTATTTTATTACTGGTCCCATATCACAAATGTTGTAATGCAGAAGTTAAGCCAACTGAATGAGATACACTCAAGCACCTGCCATATAGTCTAGATCAGGGATTCCCAACCTTTTCAGCTGGTGGACCCCTTCTTCAGTTGAAAATCCATTGTGGACCCCTAGTCTGTTCCCAATGACATCCCCTCCCTCAAAGTATCAATAGTCTTTGGTTTAGACATGAATGAAAACAACTTGAAGATACAAAATTGACTTATCAAATAGGTAGTGCACTGACAAAGCAAGTTTAACATTTAATGATGCCTGGGGCTGCATACGTGCTAGCAAGTGCTGTGATTGGTCGACAATGCTTGCTCCGCGCATGCATAAAAGGTTTCAGAGCGTCTACCACCATGAGCCATTGCACAAACGTCCCTCGTATTGTTGCGAAACAGTCGATCGGAGAAGCCGCATACTCCGGCACTAAACTGTGTATGCGTTCTCACTTAGGAACTGCAAAGGCTGCTTGGGAATACAACCTGAAGTAAAAGTACACATTTTTTCATAGGAAAAAAAAATTGTGATGAATTTGATGTTCACATTTTTATTCAATAATTTTACTCATTACTTTACACGATTTGGTGAAGGGTGGCCACGGACCTTCTAGAAAGAGCCGGCGGACCCGTAAGGGATTTGTGGACCACACATTGGAAGCCCTGGTCTAGATCTCATCCTATGTGATTATTGTGCCTTTGGTCACTTAAAAAAAAGGCCATGGAGAGTCAACAATCCCTGTCAGACGAGGATGTAGAGCAAGCAGTTACGGACTTCTTCGCACAGCAGGACACATTCTTTTACCAAATAGGTATCTTTGATCTGGTGTGTTGGTGGGTTGACAGCCTCAGTGTTCATGGTGATTTTGTCTGATTGGCGTAATGGTTCTGGACAGTACAGCCATTAAATGGAAATCCACAACCTCACCTCTGCTTGATCACTACCAAAGTGAAGTCCTGAAAGGTGTTCTTTAAGTTTTGGTAACAGATGAAAATGGGATGGTGCCAGGTCAGGGCTGTATGGGCTGTATTGTAAACTTGAGGAGTCAGATTGTTTCAGATGTTACAATGCTCGTGTGGTCTGGCATTGTCATGCAGAAGAACAGGATAATCCCATGTGTGGATAAAGTTACCTGTGGTTAGAAACTCTATTACAACATGCTGTTTCTCATGCACCAACTTAGTTACATTATACACTGACATGTTATACACTACAGCTCAAAGTCCTCTTGTGCCAGAGGTTGCAACTTAACATAAGTGAAACAGGTAAGTTGATCAAGTATGTAGGTGACATGTAATCTCTCAACTGATATTGAGGACAGAATATAAAATTCTTACATACTTTTCAGCACGTCTCATTGTTTCCCATTTGCATCCCCGAACAAGGACTTCTCAGTAGGATGTCATCATCAGGAAAAACAAAACTGTCATTCTATGGGTTGGCATGTGAAATGTTAGATTCCATAATTGGATAGGTCAATTAGAAAATTTTAGTCAGCTCAGGGGTATCAACACAAAATCAGGTAGGGGTAATGCATATTGGATCTAATGGCAACAAACAGATTAGACCTCTTTGATGATGTCCACATTGAAACTGGTATCACTGTTGGTTGTGGTAACAATGATTTTATCAAAGTACAAAGAACAACTAAACCAAGCAGAAAGATATAAATGTTCAGAAAACTTGATAAAAATCAGTACTTTGTCATATCTCAATGAGGAACTTTCAGCACAGGGCAGGAACATGTAGAGGAACTCTGGTTCAAGTTTAAAAGAATAGTTGACCACTCGCTGGATAGATTTCTACCCAGTAGAACAGTTCATAATGAGAGGAAACCTCCATGATATACAATCACTGTTAAGAACTTCTGAAGAAACATACTACAGTACAATAGGCATAAATCAAAGCATAGGGCTATAGAGAGAGAGATGCTGAATGAAATGTGTTTGGTTGTCAAGAGAGCAATGCATGGTGCCTTCAATGACTGCTGTAGTAGGATATTATAAAAGGTGTTTCATAGGATCCAAAGAAATTCTGGTCTATGTAAAGGCTATTAGTGGCACCAAAGAAAGTGTCCAGTCCTTAGTGAATGAGACAGGAAATGGAACTGAGAGTAGCAAAGGAATATCTGAAATGAAACTTCCTGGCAGATTAAAACTGTGTGCCAGGCCAGGACTCGAACCTTTGCCATTCGCGGGCAAGTGCTCTACCAACTGAGCTACCCAAGCACAACTCACGCCCCATCCTCACAGCTTTACTTCTGCCAATACCTCGTCTCCTACCTTCCAAACTTTACAGAAGCTCTCCTGCGAACCTTGCAGAAGTTTGGAAGGTAGGAGACGAGGTACTGGCAGAAGTAAAGTTGTGGGGACAGGGTGTGAGTCGTGCTTGGGTAGCTCAGTTGGTAGAGCACTTGCCCGCGAAAGGCAAAGGTCCCGAGTTCGAGTCTCGGTCCGGCACACAGTTTTAATCTGCCAGGTAGTTTCATATCAGCGCACACTCCGCTGCAGAGTGAAAATCTCATTCTGGAATATCTGAAATGCTTAACTCCATTTTCAAATGTTCCTTTACAAAGGAAAACCCAGGAGAATTGTCCCAGGTTAATCCTTGTACCACTGAACAGACAAAAGATGTAAGTATTAGTGTCAGTGATGTTGAGAAACAGTTCAAATTTTTGAAATCGAACAAAGCTTAAGGGGCTAATGGAATCCCTGTCAGATTCTATACTGAGTTTGTAGCTGAGTTAGCCTCTCTTCTAACTATAATGTATCATAGATCCCTTGAACAAAAAATCGTGTCCAGTTCTTAGAAAAAAGGACAGGTCACATCTGTCTACGAGAAAGGTTGTAGAAGTGATCCACAAAATTAGTGTCCAATATCCTTGACATCAATTTGTTGTAGAATCTTATAATGTATTTTCAACTCAAACATAATAAGATATCTCGAACAGAATGACCTCCTCGGTCAACCAGCACAGACTGTGAAAACATCGATCGTATGAAACCAAACTTGCACTTTTCTCACATGACATACTGAAAGCTTTGTATCAGGGCAGTCACAGATGCAGCTTTTCTTTATTTCCAAAAAGCGTTTGTCTCGGTACCACATCTACACTTCCTGTTAAATGTATGATCATATTTATGTTCATGTTATACGTTAATGACCTTACGGACAGTGTTAACAGTAACTTCAGACTTTTTACAGATGATGCAGTTGTCTACAATGAAGTACTATCTGAAAGAAACTGCATAAATATTCATTCAGACCTTGATAAGATTTCAAAATGGGTACAAAGATTGGCAACTTGCTTTGCAAGTTCAGAAATGTAAAACTGTTCACATACAAAATGAAAGAAACATCATGTCAATGAGTCACTGCTGGAATGGCCAACTCGTGTAAATACTTGGATGTAACACTTTCTAAGGATATGAAATGGTATGATCAGATAGGCTCAGTTGTGGGTAAAGCACATGATAGAATTTGGTTTATGGGGGAAGTGCAATCAGTCTACAAAGGAATTTGCTTACAAATCACTCATGCAACCAGTTCTATAATATTGCTCAAGTGTGCGCGATCTGTACCAAATAGGACTAATAGGGGATATTGAATGTATACACAGAATGGCAGCACGAATGGTCACAGGTTTGTTTAATCCATGGGAGAGTGCAGAGAGATATTGAAGAAACTGAAAGGGAAGACTCTTGAAGATGGACTTAAACTGTCCCAAAAAAGTTTCCAGAACCGGCTTTAAATGGGGACTCAAGAAATATACTACAATCCCCTACATATTGCTCACATAGGGATTGTGAGAATAAGATTTACAATAATTACTGCATGCACAGAGGCATTCAAACAATCATTCTTGCAACATTTCATATGTAAATGGCACAGGAGGAAAACCCAATAACTTGTATATATGGGATGTACCGTCTGCCGTGCATCTCACATGGGTAGTCTGCAAATTATAGAGGTAGATGTAGATGCAGAAGTAGCCATAATAATGAGTAAGAAATGAAGAATGTGAATAAAATACTATGAAGAGCATAGTGAATACATTATTGTAGGCAAGACAAGCATGAAGCTAACACTCACCACTGTAGTATGAGGTCTGTTCAAAAAGTATCTAACCTTATTTTTTATTGGTGAAACCAACAATGGTATTGAAGCACATGTGCGGACTATGTTTATAGGCATTGTAGTGTGCATGCCTGATTGCAGAACAACCAGTCACTGGCTAGCCATTTATAGGTGACCACATGTAATTTGTAGTTGTCAGATTTTGTGTTGTAGTCAAAATGACAGAGAAGTGGAACAACCGTATTGCATCAAATTTTGTTATAAGGTTGGTGATTCTCAAATTGAAACAATCCACAAGATTCAACAAGTGTTTGGGGACAAAGCAATGGGTACTACCTAGATAAAGGAGCAGTAAAACTGCTTCAAAGATGGCTGCTCATCGGTAAAGAGTGATGCATGTTTAGATAGGTGCTCAACATCTGCGAATTAGGTTGTTATTGATCATGTAAGCACCCTTGTTATGCAGGATAGACAAATGATAATTGTAGAATTTGTAGATGAGGCTAAAATTAATTTAGGATCCATTCATTCCATTTCAACAGAACATTCAAATGGCAGGAAAATCTCAAGAAACATTTGTCCCAAAATTGCTAATAATTGAGCAGAAGCAACTTTGTTTGGAGAAGGCACAGAACATGCTGGATAGTGTAAACAATAATTTGAACTTTCTTAATGCAGTGATAACTGGTGATAAGTCCTGGGTTTATGGGTATGACCCAGGAACAAAGTTCCTGTCATCACAATGGAAGTATCGGTCATTCCTGAAATCTAAAAAACTAAGGCAGTTTCATGCTGACTGCCTCTAATAGCATGGTCCATTGTGAGTACACCCCAGAAGGTACTAATGTCAATAAGGAATACTATCTACCAAGAGGTTCTGCGTTGTCTTCTTGATGCAGTGAGACGTACATAGCTGGACTTTTGGTCAGTGGGCAGTTAGCACTTTCACCATGATAATGCACCCATTCTTCGTTCATAATTAATTCACAGTTTTTTGGCCAAAGACAAAATGAGTGTGGTTTGTCAACCTCCCTGTCCAACTGACCTAGCATGAGTGACTTCTGGCTTTTCCTTAAACTGCAAAGGATTCTGAAAGGGACCCAATTTCAGAACATGGAAGACATTATGCAGAACTCAATGGAGCAGCTGCACAACATACCAAAAGAGGCTTTCCAGAGATGCTTCCTGCAGTGCCAACAGTGTTGGGAGAGTTGTGTGCAAGCTGAAGGGGACTACTTTGGAGGTGACTAGTGTCAAACAATTGTATTTCAACGGAGATTGATTTTATAAATGTAAGTCCAAAATCTTTTGAATAACCATTGTATAAGTTTATGTGCCAGTTGGAAAAAAAGATTGAATGAATTTATGAAGATGTAAAGTAAATTATTTGGATAGTTAAAGGTGATAAAAATTTAATTGTGATGGGTGACTAGAATTCAATAGCAGGAAAAAGAGAAGGAAAAATAGCCGTGGAAAGAAATGAAAGAGGAAGTCATTTTGTAGAATTCTGTAGAGAGCACAATTTGATCATCACTAGCATTTTAAGAATCATGAAAGACGATTGTATTACTTGGAAAAGACGTGGGACACAGGAAGATTTCAATTTAAGAGAGGTATTTTGAAACCAGATTTTAAAATGCAAGACACTGCCAGAAGCAGATATGGACTCAGATTATAATTTATTGGTTACGAACCGGAGATTAAAATTCAGTTAATTGCAGAATGGTAGGAAATTGAGAATATGGGACCTGTATAAACTGAAAAAACAAGATGTCGTTGAGAATATCTGAGGGCGCAATAGGCAGTGTTGCAGTGAAGCAGGAGAATGGAATGTGACAGAAGACAAATGTTGTAGCTTTGATAAATGAAATAGTGAAAACAACTGAGGATCACATAGGTAAAAAGACAATGATTAGTTGCAATACTTGATAACACAGGGGACAATGAATGTACTTGATAAAAGAATAACACATAAGAATGCTTCAAATGAAGTGGGGAAAAAAGGAATGCAGACGTCTAAAAAATAAGATTGACAGAAAATGCAAAATGGCTAAGCAGGAAGGGCTAGAGGACAAATCTAAGAGTGTAGAAACTTGTATGACTAGGGGAAAGGTAAATGCTCTTACAGGATAATTAGACACCTTTTGAGAGAAAAGAAGCAGCTGCATGACCATTAAAAGCTGAGCTGGCAAGTAAGTGCTAAGCAAAGAAGGGAGAGCTGAAAGGTGGAAGGGATGAATAGAGTGCCTGAATAGAGGACAACATTATATAAAGAGAAGAGCAAGTAGGTGAAGGTGAGATGGAAGTTATGTTACTGCAAGAAAAGTTGACAGAGCTCGAAAGATCTGGCTAGAAACAAGACCACTGGAGTAGATGACATTCCTTCAAAATTGAGATTCTTGGGACAGCCAGCCATGATAAAACTATTCCACCTGATATGTGAGTTATGGGACAGGGTAAATACCCTCAAACTTTGAGAAGAATGTAATAACTGCAATTCCAAAGAAGGCAGATGCTGACAGATATGAATACTACTAATTCATTAGTTTAATAAAACATGGATGGAACATATGGCCAAGAAATATTTACAGAATAATGCCAAAACTTGTAGAAGCCAACTTTGGGGAGTACCTGTTAGGTTTCTGGAGAATTGTATGAACACAGAAGCTAATGCTGGCCCTGTGTTGCCTCATAGAATATGGGTGGAAGAAAGGCCAACCCTCATTATTGCATTTGTAGATTTAAACAAAGCTTTTGACAGTGTTGACTGGATTACAGTCTTTGAAATTTGCTGTTGGGAGGAACAAAACACAGGGAGTGAAAGGTTATTTGGAACTATTGCAGAAACAACTCTATAGTGGCAATTGTAGTAAGAGTCGGAGAACATGAAAGGGAAGCTGTATTTGGGAAGTGAGTGAGACATTAGACAGTTTGTACATTGATCACAAAGTAAAGAAAACCAAGGGCAAATTTGGCATGAAATTAATGTTCAGGGAGAATAAATAAAGGGTCAAGAGTAATATTTGATACGAATTGTCAGCTTTGACTGTGACATAATGTTAATGAATCCTGTGACAATACATATTGGTTTTATTGTTAATTGATGACCCCACCAAATGTGAAAGCAGAACAACATGTCTGTGGTGACAGATTGATCTGTAGCTTAACCTGAGGTCTAAGTTAATTTGGAAGGTGACAACATGATTGCAAGTTGACAAAGACAGTGAATGTGAAACTAAAAAGACCTGGTTGTGGTGACAGGCTGATCTGTAGTTTAGCCTGTGTGAAAAAAAAATCACCATTGATATCCATTATAGTTGCATGTCATTAACACTGTTAGTTGCACATTTCCTTTGTAACTGATCAGAGCTGACAACTAATATGAAATATTCAGTTTTATCTGAAATAAAAGATTTGAAGGTTGCTGATGACATGATTGTCAGAGATGGCAAAGGACTTAGAAGAGCAGTTGAACAATACAGGTAGTGCCTTGAAAAGATTCCATAAGATCAACATCAGCAAAAGTAAAGGGAGGGACACAGTGCAGATGAAATAAATTAGGTAGTGCTGAAGGAATTAGATTGAAAAATGAGTTACTGAAAGCAGTGTAGGGTTTGAACACTGCTGGGTTGGAAACTCCTACAGTATTTATGATTATTTCATTTATTACTCAGAATACAAGTCTTTACTTTTTCTTCTGTGACCGTTGATATCAACAAAATCTGAAGAGCAATCCTCTGAGTCCAACAGTGGACTCATAGCTGCTGAGGATGCCACATCAGCTCGGAGCAGAAGTTGCGAGTGCTGGTTAGGTACACACACCGTGTTGGTACCCCTGCTTGGAGAGGGCGGTGACCGTGATGTGTGTGTTTGATTCATACGGCATTTTGGGGAGTACCAATCCCTCCCAGATCACTGCCAGTGTTGTCCCCTCAGGTAGACTGCAGTGTCAGATACCATGGTGATGTGTTGAATGCTGAACCTGTCCCGCTGGTACAGCAGGTAGTCAGACTGATGCAATGCTTGAGGTACAGGGCAGCTTCTGCCATGTCCCAGAGCCTTGTTGGTAGTTCCCTAGACTACCCATCAGTGCTGGCTGTTTTGCCGACTTCATTACTGGATGCTGGCTTTCATTATCCATGGATACGGATCGCTGATCTTCTTGTGAGGCAGCAGTTGTAAGACCAACACAAGAACAATCTCAGACACGAGACGTCACCGTACCATAATCACAGAATTGAGTGTGACTGACATGAACGCCATCAATCCAACTGATAGAATGTTCTAGGCTAGTGGGATAGAGTATTTGTGTCATCAAGGAGAGGCTCTGCTCTACGGCATCATTCGTAATGACCAGAATTGGTTCTGCTATTCTCAAGTTGTCAGCAGTCTTCAGTTCCATTACATTTGCTTAACACATTTGTTACAGTGCCTTTATTGCTTAGTCAAACTCCTGCTAGGCAAAGTTGCGTCTTGCTTAGTGTCTCTTCCATAATGTTACAAGAGTAACAAAAGCAGTTTGGTCTGTTCTCTTCTAACCATTCTGTGCTGAGCTCTCTCGTAGACACACACAGGTGTATTGAGGTTGGTGTCTTCATGACTGAGTAGTGGTCTTAAAATATTTACACTTCCCAGCTGGCTGCTGTTGATACTTTCACATGATTAACCCCACCTGTTTGAACTTAGAAAATTTTACTCTCGCATTTCCTTGCTAATTTGTTGTATAACAGTAGTAGATGAATTTTGCTATATGGGAAGCAAGTAGAGATGATGTGAAATGCAGGCTAGCAATAGCAAGAAAAACATTTCACAAAAGAAAGAAATTTCTTGACATCTAATATAACGTAAGTGTTAAGAAGTCAGTTCTCTGGACTGTAGCCTTGTATGGACGATAAGCTGTTCAGACAAGAAAAGAATAGGTCTTTTGAAATTCGGAGCTGTCGAAGAATTTTGAGGATTAGCTGAGTGGATCAAATAACTAATGAGGATGTACTTAATAGAATTGGGGGAAAAGGAAATTTATGGCACAGATTAACTAAAAGTAGAAATCAGTTGATAGGATACATCGTGAGGCATCAAGGAATAATCACTTTGGTAATGGAGAGCAGTGTTGTAGAGGAAAGCCTAAGCATGAATACAGTAAGAAGATTCAGCTAGATGTAGGATGCTGTAGTTACTCAGACAGGAAGTGACTCATACAGGATAGATCAGCATGGAGTGCTGCATTAAACCTGTCTTCAGACTGAAGATCTCTTTGGAGAATGATATTATTCTGTGTAAAAATGCATATGGATTTCAAATAGATTTCTTGCAAAATTCAGCTCATTCTGCACCCAGGTTGACACAATTTTCCTTGATTTTAGGAAGGCATTTCATAAAGTTCCACACTGTCACTTGGTAAACATTTTACGAGCTTACAAGGAATTGCATGATATTTGTGATTGGAGTCGGGAATTTCTTACCGATAAAACTCGCCACATCATTTTTAACAGAACAAAGTCTACCGATGTACAGTAGTTTCAGGAGTGATATAGGCATTACGGTTTACAGTTTATATTAATGATCTGACGGATAACATCAAAAGTTTGCTGAGGCTGTTCACAGATAGTGCAACTGATATGGTGAGGGAGCTATAACAGAAGGGCGGAGAATTGAAGAATGGTGCAGGGACTGATGACTGTCACTGAACATAAATAAATGTAATGAAGAAGCAGCTTCAAACCTGACATTCATTGGGAGAATCTTAATTAATTGAAATTTATCCACAAAAGAAGTGGCTTACAAAATGCTTGTTAAACTGATTCTTGAGTGTTGCTGATCAGGTCAATTAGTAGAAGAGAGAGAGAAGATCGAACAGAGTGGTGTGTTACATCACGGAATCATTTAGTTAGCACGAGAGTATTGCAGAGATGATCGACAAACAGATGTTACAAAGGAGACACTGTGCATCACGGAGATGTACTGTTGCAATTCTGAGAAAGTATGTTCTCAGAATATCTGGGCGGTGTACTAGTTCTTCCAACACATGTCTTGCAAAATGACTACAATGGAAAAATCAGGCAAATTAGAGCTCCTAAGGAGGTTTACTGACAGCCATTCTCTCCAGAACCATTTGCAAATGGAACAAGAAAGGGGGTATCTGATAGTGGTACCGGAAGAATTCTCCACCACACATCATAGAATGATTTGGAGAGTGCGAATGTAGGTGTAGAAGGTAATACTGTTCTGGTTTAATCGTGTGATTTTCTGTTGGCCCACTGATCTTCACCCCAAATGGAATGTAGAGTTTCATTCTCTTCAGTCAATTTTTCAGTTTTCGTCTATGATTAAAAAGAATTAAAATCAGTTCTTTCTCAAGGCACATCATATGAGGCTTGCTTTGTCTAAATGCCCACTGTTGGTCTCTCGGACTGTTCTGTTACGAGCTGTTTTCGGTAACCGTTCACGTGATGAATGACAGGAAATGAACATGACAAATTATGAGTTGGACGTGGTAGCCAACCAAGTTGCTCGTTCATGATGTCCTATGCTTTGTAAATGAAGCTGAACTATTAGGTCCCATCCCACTCTAACCACCACCTTGGAAATTGCAACATATTCAGAAAAAAACAACCAATATACTGGTATGTGACATTCGCAATTAAAAATTGACAGATTCTCATTGGCTACCAGATTCTGTCACCCATTGATTATGACCAATGATAACAATACACCAACGACAGCACACAAGAGAAGAGCTGTGGTCACCATAAGTGAACTTTAGATCTTGCTTTCGGATCTTGATTTGCGATGTATGCAGAGGACCTTTCCCTTTCACCAGCAAGTGCACTGTCCACTTAACTACCCGAGCACAACTTGTGACCCATCCTCACAGCTTTACTTCAGCCAGTACCTCATCTCGTACCTTCCAGACTTCACAGAAGTTCTGTGAAACGTGCAGGACTACCACTTGTGGAAGGAAGGATATTACAGAGCCACAGTCTGCGGGTTGTTTCCAGAGTGAATTTCTGTGAAGTTTGGAAGGTAGGAGATGAAGAGTGCTGGTGGGAGTAAAGCTGAGAGGAAAGGTTGTGAGTCATGCTGCGGGAGAGAGAGAGGGGGGGGGAGGGGGGAGGGGGGAGGGAGAGGGTCCTAGTTTGGCACTAAGTACGTAATTATTTGTTGCTGAGCAAAGCATTGTTATTGTTGTGTGTCTCACCATAAGTCACTGGACACAAACATTAGTCACCCTCTCCTCCATCAGTATCACACTAATACTATGTCACACTGCCTCCAGTAACCAAATTGCATGGAAGCTAACTGCTACATTTCTCCTAATAATCCGAATTGAAATCTTAGTGAACTAGTGGACCAGTCGAGCCACGATAGCAAGCCTGAGTGTTTGTCAAACCAGGAATGTGTGTGTGCAGCTATGTGAAAGCAGCTGTTGCCATTACAGAAAATGGGAGTGTCCACAGCATACTCATGCTGAAGAGGTAGAAGAAATGTTGAGACTTGGTCACTGAGAGTTTTGAAGTAAACATCCTGGTTTACATTCATGGTAACCTGAAATAGGGTGCTTAGTCACAGTGAGAAAAACACTCTGAAAACATCACAGAACTACCTCTGACCTGAGCTGCACTCCCAATAACCTGTGGGTTAATCACCTAAATGGGCTACCAGTGTACCGTACTAGCGGTGGGAACAAGTGAATGAAAACAGTTGACTTGGTCATGTGTAGTTTACATATTGTTTTGGATTATTATTCATTTGTCCTTTTAAAATGAAACCAGTCAGTAGTTAGTAGTTTTTCTGTCAGATGAAAACACTCTTGACCATTTTAATTGACTGAACTATTCGTTAATTCTTCTGAGTGAAGTGAACCCAGTTATGTAGCACTTTCAGAATTAGTATACTACTAGAGTAAGCACATACCTCCAGAGGGTAGTCCTGCCCCTGAGTGGGTATGCCAAAGTAATCCTTTTTGATTAAGCACGTGTCCTGTGCAGCCAGTACGAGGTGGTGGTCCGCACTGTGCCAACAGCTTCTCAAGCCTGCTGCAGCCCTGGCTGTGTAGTGTCAAAGGTTGCCAGTGATGGTGCTATACATCCAGCTTGAAAGGATGTTGGTCGATCTGCCCCAGATGAAAAAAGGCTTAATGATCACTCAAACAGAGAGACTGAATGAAAACTTCCGTATTCAGTTGTCTCACATTGATGGAAACCACTCAAACCCAGAGAGTGAGCGAAAAATATTCGTGTAGCTAATGTGGCCACAGACTAGTTTCATGTGGTTGTTTCATTTAAATAAAAAAAACCTAAATTAAAAAAGAAAAAATAATCACTTGATCAGAGTCTTGTCCCATCACTATTACTTGACAACTTGCATCATTTGAAAAAGAGCAAAATCACCACTCGTTGCACCACATTAAAATTGGTTGTTGTCTAGATTCTGTGCTCTTTTGCCCACTGAAGATGTGCACCGAAGATGGACAGCTGCAATATGGCCACGTCCTAGGTACTTCGGTCAAAATTATATTGGGTGCAGTTCCCTTGCTGTTTATGTTCGTAAAATAGTTGCTGTGGACCCATTCACTGGTGGATGCAATGCTTGTGTTCAAAACTGATTGTCATGAACAAGGCGTGGCACTTGTCCCAAGTCCTTGTCAGTTAGGGTCTCTCTGTGACCACTGTTCTCACACCGTGTTACGTAGCCATCATTAGTATGCCATTATTTGTATACGGGGTGTCCCAGGAGGGTGGTCGACATTCGGTGATATGACAGGAATGCTTTTTTGATGCAATAGACTTCATGTAGTTGTATTCAGTATTCTGAATGGTTTGTGAGATAGAACACACTTAATGTGATTTTGTTTTTTGGCAAGTGGCACACGTGTATGTCTCACCCACCTGACTTCTTTGACATTTTATTCTAGTCCCATCTGCCTTATTTCTTTCAGCCATTTTAAACAGGATGTCTTTCTGTCATAGGAATAGGAATGGGCCCAAAATTGGAACCTGTGGGACTCCCTTTGTGATTCTTCTCTACAGGACATACAAAGTGTTTTGTTTGAATTGAGCATTCCTGTGATATCTCTGAATACTGACTGTTCCTCCTGGGACTCCATCCATCCGTCCCACAAATAACTTTCCATCCCTTGCCTACCCTGGTAATTGGGAATGGAGGGGTGAGTGCTACACCAGGCCACTGTTTCTGCTTTAGATTCTGCCTAGCAGAATTTTATTTTTGCTGGGACACTCTTATTTTTCACGTACATCTCCTGGTATCCTGAGAAAATCATTCGGGACACATATTTGTCGCAGTTTTTAAGTGGGAAACAAAGTGTGTTCAGTACTACTTTTCATTTCATTAAATATATGTGAAAAACAAATTTCATAGAAGGAGAATGTTACAGAAATATTTATTTTCCCCACATTTGGTTTAATTTGTCTTATGGCTACAGAAATAGTAAGAGAGATGTTGAAAAGCAGGTATTAGCTACCCCTCATATCTAACTTGCTGACCTTCCACTTTACGGCCCTGAGACAAGCAAAAACAAAACTAAAGGAGGTATAAAGGAGCATCAGTTAACTGAAACTATTTCTAGCGGGACTGCAGTCGTATGGAAGTTAATGTTGTCAATAACGTGAATGGTGCAGCGTGTGTTAACAGTGCTTATTGAATATTGTTTGTCACATACGCGCACTTGCCGTAACAGTCTGAAATCTTAAATTTTAGTTTGAAATGTATGATTTGTGTCTGATCACTGATTAGTAATATTACATAGTTTCTAGGATTAACAGATTGTACCAAACTACCTAGTAAATGACTAAACATGGTAGAAAAAACATCCTGGCTATTACAATGAAAAAGTATATATCAGTCTTTTTAAAAAAAGAATTTTATTCATGTGTAATGTACTTAAATTTTTCTTCCCAATTCACAAAATCAAGAAACATTCTCACTATGAGTTTTTAAGTTGCTGCATCGTTACAGGCCTACTGTCAGTTTCAAAATATCCCAATAACTGACAAGAGAGCTGAGCGTAAGTTATGAAGTTAGGTATAAAGTACAGACACAAGTGTCCCTGTATTTTGTCTCTGAAATATGGTCAGCCTAGAATTTATATGGTCAAAAAATTATTGCTGTTGCTTCTTAGTGTAATACGTGTCGTGTTTGCTTTATGCCACTGATAATGAACACTGTAGTGGCTAAGTAACCTCACTGTATTTAAACTAACATGAAAATTGATACTGTGTGTTCTACATGCACCCACAGCAGAATGACACTATCGGCTGGAGTATTACTAGGCACGATAACTCTTGCTACTGCGCCTTCTTATGTGCTCACCACTGTGGTGTCTGTATAAATAAATGATAAAATGAGTGACTGTTGTATATTTCATTTGCATGCTTGTGAAATTGTGTGTGGAGCAAGTGCTGATCATTTATTGCCTGTTGTCTTCTGACTGCACAGTGAGGTGCAGGACCGCGTCATGCTGACTGGTAGACACATGGTTCGCGATGTGTCCTGCAAGAATTGTGATGCCAAGCTGGGTTGGGTGTACGAATTTGCCACCGAGGAGAATCAGCGCTACAAGGAGGGGCGTGTCATTCTCGAGCGTGCACTCGTAACGGAGAGCGATGGTATGGATGAGCACGTCGGTGACAACTGATGTGCTGTGAGAACCGTACCACTAAAAGACATCGTAGCTGGTGGAAAAAGGAAATATTGGACAGTGACCGCTATGTTCACAAAAAACTAAAGATCCTTAATCACAGTAATTAGATGTCAAAATTGAAGAAATGTTCTGCCAGATGTATGATTGGCTGCACTGAACTTCCAAATAAACTGGTGTAATCTAATTCTGTGATCTGCTACCCGTTGTAACGCTGACGAAGCACTTTACAGATAGTGCCAAAAAAAAAAAAAAGTTTTTAACATTTTTAATATTTTGGATTGTCACTTGCCTCTGTGACTAAAATTAGACAATAGCTCTACACAGCTTTCACCAAATTCTTCACACACGAAATAAGTTGTTAGAGGAGTGTAGAGAAATTTCTACGCCTCAGCTGATGGTTTACTGTTTCACTTGCCTATGCCAGTATTTGTGTTGTGTGAAATTTTGCTGACATCGCAGGAGCTTAGGAAGTCATCCAGAAAGTCTAATTACGTAATTACCAACATGATGTGCAAAACATATCAGACATTGTGACAAGTTATAAAATGAATGTTTAATTTTTAAGAGGCATTGGTAATTGGATGGAACACTAGTTGTTCTAATATTTTCAAATGCCTTTCAAAATGTTTAAAGTGTAAATTGCAGTTCAAAAAGAGAATATATTTTTAATTTGCATTTGTTTTCATGCACAACACTTTAACATAAAAGTTGTTTACGTCCATTAAGTATTCATGGCATTTGTTGTCACTTGAAGTCTCATTCTTCATCATTTTTACTTTATGTATTTTTTTTAAATATGTCCAACTGTCCATACTTCAAGTCACTTTTGGATCATTCTTGTTGAAATAATTACTCCAATTATCAGTCAACAAATTAAGGTTCAATATGCAATTACTAAAAAACAAAAAAATTACATGGTGAATTGCCTTTTCGTACCACATAAGAACACTCAAGGAATAGCAAACAGATATGGCAATAAGGTATTGGCCTATGATGCAGCCACTAATACATTATGCAGTTTGACAAGTAAAGGAATTATTTGGGTTTAGATCATAGCAAATTTAGGTGTTAATAAGAAATGTAATTACTTGACAAAGTTGAATTCTTTTGACTTAGAACTGATCAACTGTACTTATGAGATGACTGGGCACACATTTACATTTTTTATTTCCACCTGCTTGTACTTGTTTTGCCATCATCATAATGTCTGATAACATAGTTCAATTAAAATGGGTTGGTTAAAGGATAACCTATGTTCACTGAACATCCTAAAAAAAACTTTACATACATTGTTTTTTCGGAATGATTGAGTTGAAAGAAATTTGTTCCTGATTTTAGTGAAAGGGCTTATAGTTTTTCTTTTTTCTGCCATTTTTTATATCAAAGCTAGAAGAAAGACACCACCTGAGCTATTTTTGAGGTCATGGAATGCTGCAGTTAGAATGTCTGTTCATCTTAGAAATGTTGGGCACCGTAGACTGTGAACAAGCACACAATCGCGAGTCTTTCTTTTTACATTAGTCCCATTAAGTTGCTGGACAGTACCCCATAAATGTCTGTCTGTGACTACACATACTTTCTGAGATGCTTCTTATCCTGCCTACTTCTCTTGTCTGTCATCCCCTTGTTTCTGTCACAGTTTTTGGTGTGAGAGTGAGCGATTTCTTAGTGTCTCATTTTTAAAATTGTCAATTTTCTTCCATTTTACACTGCAGCAGCTGAACTTGGATGAACACTAAAACAATGACCAACTG
Source organism: Schistocerca gregaria (assembly GCF_023897955.1). Lineage (NCBI taxonomy): Eukaryota > Metazoa > Arthropoda > Insecta > Orthoptera > Acrididae > Schistocerca > Schistocerca gregaria. The sequence goes on along the minus strand of NC_064928.1, from coordinate 111,154,954 downwards.
GTTTACAATACAATTATCATTACTTTTTAAAATTTACCCTTAATTTGCATGTAGAAGTGACACAAAAACTGACCTTCACACGAGTTGAAGGTAATTTCTTGTGATGTGTGTAGAAAATGTCCATCCTTGCTGCATTTTCAAATGTGTGTGAGGTAAAACAGTCTTTGTTGAAAAGAAATTGTTTTTAAGAATATTTTGTAATTTAGGATTGTGCAATGTTGTGTTGAGATTTTTTGTACATTTTATTATTAAACATGTGGACCATACAGCCACAGGAAATCTGTTGAATCATAACTTTCAAGTGGTTATTACTTATATTAAAGAATTTAATATTCTTCCATATAACTGCCATAAGGTATCAGATGGCACATATTTAATTAGAATGAGTGTTCTTATGTTTAATGTGATATTAACTATAGAAATATGAATGCTGTATTTTGAGAATGACTTTCAGATTGTGTACATAAGAGGTGACAGAAATAAAAGGGAAACCTTTTTTTCTTTGGTGTGTTGTCTTGTCAGTCTGTGATGCATCTTTTTAAAGATTAGTATAAAGTAAGAGCTCTTGTGAAGGCCTCCCTTGGTACCAGTTCTCCCAGACCTGTGTGCAAGCACGTTTATGCTATCAGAGGAGATCAAATTGCTTTTTCTCTTGCACTGCCACTGCTGAGAATATAACTGCAGGCATTTTTAATGAAGTTAGGCATCCGTACTTTGATAAAAGTTTATTTTCACACCAATTGTTATTGCAGTGTACAGAAAAGACCAGTCTCAAAAGTTCTTAGTGGTAACACAATTGACCACCCATATAAACTTCCATTAAAGCCAATTATTAGGACAAGCATATTATTAAAAAAAATGTGTTTACATTTGATAAACAATCCAATTATGATGTCTGAAAACTGACACCAACTACACTGTATTGGAAATGAGTTTGCAAACAGCAAGAAAAATTTACTTCCAAAGACATGTAACTTCCTACGTGGAATGTTTCCATCTATTACCACATCTTTGGGAGTTATGACCGAGTCCAAAAGCTGTTTCAGGGAGGTAATGAATGATGTTTCCATAGCCACTGTGAAAATATTTTTCATCCACGTAATCAGCCTGAAGATTTTAAACCACCAGCTCAAATGTTTCAATGCTCATTTGTACATACAGCCAAAGTTTACATCAGTTGCTCATTATTGTATTTTAAGATTTTTTTACAGTTTCACTGCAACCATACTGAGTGTTGATTTCTTTGTTGTGATCATACCTCCATTTTGTAGTTAGTATCCCACAGATACTTATTTCTCACTTTGCTAGACACTGAGAAAATGGTCTGTTATTCTGTGTCATTGAACTTCAGTTGGCTTGGCTATTTGCCCACAGATTTAGTTAAAGCATGGGAACACTGCAAGTGAATAAAAACATTGTGTGTCTGCAGAAATGTCAGTGAAATTTCAGCAGTGGGACCACGAAGCTATTTGTTAGCACCTCATATAGAATCCAGTGCAATGGATTTCATGAACACGACAGTGACTTGCAGTTGCAACAAAAAAATACCTGAACTGAAAAGTAACTGGTTCCAAGTTTGGCAGTCTTACAAAATAATAAAAATGAACAATATACATTTATGTACTTTATCTATATAGAATGTAAGTGATATTTGTAACTGTAGAGTTGTTATACTATGTACCTTGAATTTGTAAAGTACAAAAGAGATAATAAAATTTACTCAATAAAACATTTTTTTCCCACATGTATTTACAAACACTGTGCAAATCCCATTAAAATCCACTTATGTGGTACATGTATTCTGACAGTTATAAAATAAGTGAAAGAATAGGTATAGCTCTCAGTACAGATCACAACCATCATTAGAAAGTTACAATATTATCATACAATACCTTTGGCACACTCAAAGTCCACATTTTCATAATCAAGCATGCTTAAAGCTTTAAGTAATGAAGTACACTAAGAGGTCACATATCACAATCAGTTAAATTCCTTTGGTTCAGTTCTATGATATGATTGATTTGCTTATAATGTTTGTCTGATAACACACACAGGACTATATTGTGTGACACTAATCTACTTCAGTAAACTCATTCAGGTAATATTTCTTTTGAAATTTTTATGTACATCAGAGACCTTCATCCAATGACAACTTGGCATTCAATTGCAAATCTGTGCTCTGTTTTTCACCTACTGCCATGCAAGTGTAAGGTATTGGAGCCTTCTTCACTCTCATGAGCCATCTCCTCACCCTCAATGGCTTAATGTAGTAAACACAACCACTCAGCTTGTAGTCAGTGTGTTAAGCAGTAAGCTTAGTACCCTAATTTGGACTTATTCTTTATATATAAATATCAGTGGTATACATTTAGGCACCCGTGTGGAGGCGTGGCAGCCCCAGGTCAAATCCGCCCAGCAGACTACTGATGACAGCCAGTGTGCCACCCAGTTGGGGGTTTATTTTTGGGCAGTTTCCCCACATCCCTGCTTCACTTACACAATTCACAAACATTTAGAAAATATTCTCATAGATAGGGGGGTACACAAATTCCATATCAGATAATGTGGAGGAGGAATACATTGAGACAATAACACCTTCCACATCAGATACAAAAGTGTTTTTAAGCTTTTTCTCTGAACATAAAAGAAATAGACCATTACCCCAATATTGGATGAGCATTGCAGTGGCTAATAAGAAATAGCCTGCTCTTGTTTTCCTCCGATCTTCTAAACAGAATACCCGATCTTTGTGGGAACCTGAACAACGTATGACCAGATGTCCTATCATTGTGCACTAGACAAATAGGTGGACACATTAAAAGTGAGGGGACAGCATCATCATATAATATTCGAAATCTGCTCTTCCCGATTTATGTGGCACATTAATGATCAAACCACACACATACTATAGAGAACCCAACTGAATCCAATACAATATTTATAAATTTAATAGCAAAGTTTACAGCAGGAAAGAATAACCTGCAGTTAAGTAAAATCTTGTTTCATTTAACATACCTGCCCCTGGCATCACATGAAAAGTGCTCTCTCTCTCTCTCTCTCTCTCTCTCTCTCTCTCTCTCTCTCTCTCTAACACTACTTACTCTGTCCACTAATAAACAGACTCATCATGGGCAGTTTAGGTCTTCTTCCTTCTCCCAGTGGCATCCCTTGGAGCCATACTTCACAACAAAAGTGAAAAGGCATCCATTTTTAGACCACAATGTTCACTACATCACACAGATTAGAAAGCACCACTTTGAGAGTCTGACGATCTATAAAATACAGCATTTGAAGAATGACCAGGTGGGCAAGTAACATGACTAATCCTCTTTGTTCGATGTTACAACTATTAGTATGGAAAGTAAGTTACTTGTCTACTCCTGACACAGGTATAAAAACTGTGACACAGCTTATCTGAAGGCTCACAATGTCACTTTCGATAAAAATTTTGAAGCATAAATTTTAAGACTTACTGTTGCACATAGAATTGCGTCAGCTTCCACTGTAATGTTACAGAATGAAAACTACACTGCAGTGTGTGCAGTGCCAAGTTACAGTCAAACTGTACTTTTTCTTAATAGCCTGTGAAAAATGCAATCTTGTCATACCAGATGGTTTTTCTTTACCTGAATGAGTATACCACTTCTACATTTGTACTGATGCAGCTAGTTACTAATACTGTAAACAAAAGACACTGTGCTATACTTCAAACAATGCCTTATACATTATGCTCAGGACTTATAGCAAGCACTACATTTGTCAATAAATATGCCAAAATATTTATTAGGCCCATTGTCAGTCTAACTGGGAGTGTGTTAACTTAAGGCAGCAGTGGAAGGAGTCAGCACAGACAAATGAGCTGTTGATAAGCGTATATAGCATCTGACAAATCTTTACTGCCGAGAAGTTGGCACACTGGCATTCGTGGACAGAGAAATGGTCGATCACCACGGGAGAGAGGTGTGCGAGTCCATTCTGTTTATAAGTCTGTCAACACTCAGAAACATTGCATTTGCCTCTCAGACAAATTATTTCTCTTGCTGTAATCTATATTATTTATCAATAACAATATTATAAATTCAAGTTTACATAAGACACAGATTCTTGAGAACAGGAGACTTGTGAGTGGAAGAGACTCAGTAATTTCTACATTACAACAATGCATCTGCCTGTATACGACATTATTCAAAAGCACCACGGGGATTCCAAAAAAGTACAAGATATATATAAAAAACAGGTGCATATCGGTGGATACAGCATCTCTATAACTTTACAAGTGCTCAGTATGGGCACATTTGTATGATACAGTAAATGTAAATATGTGCATAACAGTAGAAGGGGTCAAGATGACTTTTTTTTCATTTTCTCAATGTAATATCCAATTTCTTCTTAGTTTGTTCATGAAATAATACGACTTCTCCTAATCTTTTCTCGTCCTTATGATGATGTATTAGGATCTACATAATATTTTTTACTTTACAAACTTGCAGGTGAAAATAGATCAACAGCTTGTTTTATAAGTTGCATTAAATCTCCAATATCTGTCCTATGTGGTCTATTTACTATTGGTGAGTCGGCCATAGTGCCACTTTGATCATTGCTGCAGGGGCAATTTTTATACATAGGTTTTTGCATGCAGTGTCACACTTAAGACTGGGATGGTTTGAAAATGGACATAGATGTCTGAAACTAGTCAGCATCAGTAAATAAATAGGGTGCTTCTTAAGGCAACTTATGACAAGAGCTACAACCATTTATCTGTATTTATATTTCCTTGGACATTTCATTCAATATAACTAGAAGTGGTCAATTTGACACCACTGTAATCTCTCTTCCAAATATATGTAAATAATACAACTACAAAAGGGGGAATAATCAGCAATTGTGCAGAGTTGTTACTGACTGTTGTTGCGTCTTGGCACATGCACATTTCAATCTGCTACAGTACATTGTGCTGTTCAGGTAACAGTTCCTGCATGACAGACATTTTCAAACAAGTCTTGTCAGCATGGACGTTCTGATGAAGAAAGTTATATCTCTTAGAAAATTCTGATGCTGAATCGAAAACTGATGAATCAGCAAGGATGAGTGGAAGAGGGTTCAGATGCTGCTCTACGGCAATCCTCACCTCCTCCACTACAGCAGGCCCAGTTGAATGCCTCTACAAAGATAGTCACTACAGATGTAACCAAGTGGAAGACTGCTAATTTTCTATTTACTGGATGAAGATTGGCTGAGAACATTCTAAAGGAGAAGAGGTCCTGCCACTTGTACTCTTGCCAAAGGGTGGATGCCTCTGTCATAAGTGCAGTCTGTCTTTCTTTTTACAAAGCAATGCTACACTCCCGTGAAGAAACACATGGAATCTAGTGTTTGAAAAGTACTTAAAAAAAAGAGGGCGGGGGGGGGGGGGGGGGGGGGGCCTCCACTGTGTCACTCGAGGAAGTGGAAAAATTGGTAGGTGTAAGATGCAGGTTCAGGCAATCCATGCCCAACAAACGCAGTCTCACATTTTTGATTGTTGACAGTGAAGCAACCGTTTGGTGAGTACATTGTTCTACATCTCGTTGAGCCATTTCTAAACTGAGGAAAGTATGTGATAATAGACAACTCTGTAATATGTTTTCAACTTGCTAAGCAGCTAAAAAAAAAGGGGGGGGGGAGATTTCATTAGCTGGTACAATGAACATCGTGAAATTCCTGATGAGGAAGAGAAGCCAAATGCTGAAATACTTTCCACAACCATGTTGCACCATACTGGAAACAAAGACTGTACATCAAGAAAAGGAGAAAAAGTCATTCTTCTGAGTATATTGCACGTTGTAGTAGCAGTAATCAAAAAGTGAAACAAGAAGCCTGAAACCATAACTTTCCACAATGCAGCAAAGCACAGAGTGGGTGTAATTGATCAAATGACCTGTAAACAAACTGCAAAAGTTGCATGCAGGACTAGTGCATGTCTTTCTCCTTCTTGGGCATGGCAGCAATAAATACGTGAGTCATCTACAAAATTGTAACGAACCAGAAAATGAGAGGAAAACGTTACTTTTTCAGCTAACTTGTGAACTCAAAGAAGAGAAAGAGCAGGAAGAAGAGCAGATAAAAGAAGAGAATATGGGATCAAAATCATCTACAAAGCAGTAGCAGTGTAAAATCTGCTTCTGCAAAGTCAACAATGCCAATGACAGCTGTTAAAGTGCCACAAAGCTGTGTGCAGGAAATGTATGTGTGTAAAACAGAAATCATCTTTGCTAAGAGCATCTAGCACAGTCCAATGACTTGAGTAAAAAGTACAACGGGCCACGGATACAACTTTCGGGGGTATAATATGGACCAAATATGTTAAATATGCCTAGAACCATCTACAAATTGTCAGTATATGAAAGTCAACAGTTTAGGAAACCTGGTAGCACCAGCAATGATAAATCGGTAAGATTTTGTTGTTGTTGAAATACATAAGTAATATTTTAATAACTGTGTTAAATAATCGATGATATAACTCGCAAAAAGCTAGGCATTAGTGCACACTAAAATACAGTAGTAATGTCAACATGAAAGAAATTTATACGGGCTCAAAATGACCCCTTTCCACAGTTTTAGGGATGTCAGAAACTTCACCATTGTAGTATCAATTCACTGAAGTCACTGCCACCCAGAAAGGTGCAATGACAGCAGTCCACCTTGGAAATCACTAGGTTGCCTACTTACAGGTATGAGCTAATAAATGTGGCAGTACAGAAAGGATGACCCATCTATATGTTCTGACACTCCTGCCCCTCAGTGGTGCACTCTTCAACTACACCACAGCACATATGGACTGATGCTCTATCCACTGATGTTGTTTTTCTATACATCTTGTAGTTTTTGTGCAGTCATCTTGTGATGTACCACAGGTATTTATGAGTAACCTTGTATTATTAACAATTGTTTGTGGCGAATTAAAACTGTTTGCCATGCAGGGACTCTACCAAGGGGTCCTGTGCTGCATACTGTGCTATCTGATCACACTGAGGTGAGAGCAGAGGAGGAGACAGAGGCAGGTGATGGCCAGGGGGTCATGCCTTTGCAATTCAGAAAACTGGGTACTGGTGGGAGGAATTCAGATGGCATTGGTCGTGAAGCAGTAGTTGAAGACAGGTGTTGTTTCAATGCGCCTGTCTAACACTCTGTGACTCCTCTATGAGGTGAGCAGCAATCTATCCTATTCCATAAACCATTGTTTTCAAATTACAGGACTTTGCAGTTTTCTCTCTCAAAAGTTCTAACTGTTGAGAAACTCGGTGTATTACTGCAATGAGAGTCCAAGAGTAACTGTCAAAGACAACTGCCAGCAAATCTCAGGTACTCTCGAGGAACAAACTGCAGCAAGACTGCCAGTGTCACACAACTTACAGCACTGAGATAATAGCTGTTATTGTTATCTTACACATTGTGATCAGAAACATTCTGAAAAGGTTGTCAGGGTGCTGCAGAGTAGGTTGTGCTGAGCAATAATTTTTAAGAAAAAAAATTTCAGTACCCCCTTGTGTGCTTTCCGAGTTACTTTGCATTGAAGTCTGTCAATCAGGCCATCATGCATTTATTTTAAATGGCCTACCAGATATAATTAGTGTCAGTTGTTCTCATAGCATAGATGATAGTGCCAGAAACTGCTCAGCCTTCGGCTCAGGTTCGATCCTTCCTATAACCCAATGTCCAATTTTTGTATCACTCTGTTGTTTAGTTTTAGGAAACTGAATAAAGAACACAATTGGTGACACAGTAGCTAGCAGATCACTAGAACTTGTGCACACAACAGCCTGCTTGGCTATCTTCAATGCTGATCAGCTCAAAAAAAAAGGTGCAACATGTCTAGTTTTTTCCTTAATAATTATATCTCCGCACAACCTACCCTGCAATAACCTTACAAGCTTGTCAGACTGTTTCTGATCACCCTGTAAGTTGTGAGGACAACACGATCAGCTGCATTTACTGGTTTTATTCAAACACAAATTGTTAAGGTGTTACAGTACACCACCTTCAGGTTGTCTTTGATTTTGGGTGATCATATCAATTCCAGGACATCATTATTACACTTTCTGTAGAAAGTCCAAAACAACGATGTCCACTAAACTGAAGCTTCTTATCACCTGTGGTGTGTACAGTAGCAGTACTAACAATTTCAGATGACCTCCAATATTAAGTTGTACAATGTGACATCGTGTTCGTGTTCTACCTAGTGGACCCCCACTGCTGTTTGGTCATGCCATTCTGTTGGTATGCACTGTGCATCAGTTGCAAGTATCTCAGTTGCAGTGTGAATATGTTAAGGGATTGCTGAATAACAGCTGCATCTAGTTCTACTAATGCTTTTAAATAAACATGTTCTCCTAGTGTATTAAATTTTCTTGGTGCACTAGTCAAATTAATTTTCTATAAGAACTCTGAGCTCTTCTTTATCAGAAAGCAACTGATGAAGAAAATGGTAGATTTTGTTGAAAGCTTCAACTTTTATAGGAACTTAATGCGGCAAGTGCACCAAAAAATTTTAATACTACAAATCTGACATTAAAGATATTTTGATTATATTCTGTGACTGTTTATGGCAGTAAGAAATCTCACTTGCTCAATAACTCTTGTACAATGCCTAAGAGACAGCACACAATGAGTAGTCTCTCCATCACTGACATTCCACTATTGATGAGGCAACAAATACTACATCATCCGTAATGCAACAGCTTGCCTTCTATGCTGAACTCCTACAGACTTCTTGCACATTTTATAAATGGAAAATATATTACTTTCCAGTGCCACTAATGTATTCTGCAAGAGAAACCCTTCTCACAAAGCTGCCATTTGCTTCAGGTCACATTTTGAAGTAGGCACAAGTTTCTTTTGTCACAAACATAGAGCTTATCCTTATTGACACATCATAATCTATACATATAAACATGCACACAGAAAAATACACAAATACTCATATAATGAGAGGTACTGTCTTATGTAAGGAGTAAAATCGTTAAACAACATGGAAAACAGATAATAATAAATGTACATGATACAAACAAAGGCTGATTTGTTACATCAAATGAAAATATATCTTACTTCAAGGATTTAGAATATTTGATACAAACGGTAACAGAACTACTGACTATTTAATCTGCAGCTAACAACAGAAGAAATTATGCAAGGTACGTAACACAGGCTGAGATAGGATTCTTCGAGGGGGGGATTTAATCACATTAAAACTCAGCTCTGATAATACTTACAGATCCTTCTGAGGCACTACAATAAGATTTACCAACTATAAGAAAAACACTTGTTTTCATAAAAGCTTATTTCATACAGTCACACACATTAATAATGACTAGAAAAACACCAATACTAGAATTCTGAGACAGGTAACTACATCACGGTTGACACAGGAAACCTGAGGCTGTGTGCACCAGCACACCAACAGCACAACATATCACAGAAGATAGGACAGAAAGAGGTCAGTGCGGAACGAGCGTGTCTGTTGCCGCCTTAAAATGGAGCAATGTACACATTGGCATCTAGATGTTGCAGAAACCTGGAACATACGTAAATGTGGTCACATATTGTTAACAAATTATCTCTATAATTATTATAAATACAACAATATTATTATTGTTGTTGCTCTCAATGTTGTTCTCATTGTTGTTTATCATTATTATTAAGTTTTCCAATCCATGTCTCTTCATTGCTGAATGAATAATATTGATCCACTTCACTGTGTCCATACAAATAATTTGATTTTGTCTATTATAAATGGTTTTGTGAAGGCCTGCGACTCAGGGAAGAATGGGTTTGTTTATAAATAACGTTTCTGCTACCAGCCACAATTTTATTTTATTTATATTTTACATGACATATTTTGGGAAACGATTCCCATTTTCAATTCTGATTTCTCTTTGTACTATGCTATTTTTACATAATGTTTTTAATGTATGAGGTTCTGCTTTGTTTTCTTGCCTTTACTACAATATATAAAAAATGCCCAACATTTAGTTACTTATTGATTTTTATACGTAGTTAATGGCCAAATTTGGAAGAACTTGTACTTACTGTTTTCTTATGGTCCATTTGTGCAGAGCCTACCCCATGTTAAACATCACACACAACTGTCAGTGCACAGTATACATCGAGAGTAACTTACATAAACAAACAGATGAAAAGATGTTTTTAGATGTATTTCAAAGATTTAATGTTACAGGTCTTCTGGAGAGTATGATATGCTTTTGTTCGGAGGGTATTTATCTCAATAATATGGATCATAATTTACTTAAATCTATTTTACAAACATTCTTATTTCTATGTGTTACTCTTTTCATTTAAGTATATTGTCAAAGCACCTGAAGAAATTCAAGTGGGCTTTGACATTTGCCCAGTAGTTACGCATCCTCTGGCTGTGTTGTTCCTTCCTCTCCTGTGTCCAGATGGCACTAGTCTTCTTTCTTGGTAGTCTGTCCTGGAATCTCTTTTGTTTAAGTTTCTTCCTGAATATTGTCCGATCCTTCAAGTTTCCTTCTGTTATTCGTAGTTCCTTAAGTTCTTTCTCCATTTCCATCAACCGTGGTGACTTGGTCTTCCTCTTTTGCCAGTAACAGAGAAACTGGTTGGTCAACCTGTCACGATGCATCCTGTAAACGTGTCCATAAAATACTAGACATCTTTTCCTAGTTACATCTGTGATCCTTTCACAGTACTCATAGAGCTCTCGGTTGGGTCACCTTTTATAGTTGTCACCTTCCTTGACTGGCCCCAGTATCTTCCTCATTATCTTTCTCTCCTGGATTTCAAGCTTTTCAGTAAGTCCCTTCCTACTGAGTACTAAACATTCTGAAGCATATAAGGCTTCAGGATGGATGGCTGTCTGGTAGTGCTTCAATTTAGAGCTACGGGAGAGACATTCTTTATCATAAGTATTCTTCGTCAGCTGGTATGCCAGCTCTAGCTTGTTGCTGTTCCTTCAGATAGATTAGGTTCCAGCCATTCTCCCAAGTACTTAAACCTGTTGATTTTCTTTATCTCTCCCTGGTTTAGATGCAGTGCACTAGGAGATTCGTCTATGTTCGTGATATACTGCGTTTTTTCAAGTGATACATGAAGCCCAACCTTTACCACTTGCTGTCTGAGAATGCTGGGTTGTTTCACTGAAGTTTCTATTGAAGCTGGTAGAAGTGATAGGTCATTATCAAATGCCAGGCAATCAACACTGAGCCCAGTGCACTTATGTCCCAAAGAGATACCATTTGGAATCCACTCTCGCGCTAACTCCTTCTGCCATTCTCTTATTATCTTTTCCAGGGCACAGTTGAAGAGGAGAGGGGACAGATCATCTCCCTGTCTTACTCTTGATTTGATTTCAAAACTTTCTGAGAGGTTTCCTCGTGAGCAGGTGTTGCTTAAAGTGTGTTGGGTAAGGCTGTGGGTCTCGTCACCTAGCCCTAGTTCTTGGAGGATGTTCTCGAGTGTAGGTCTCTCGACTGAGTCATATGCCTTTTTGAAGTCAACAAAGATGATGACATACTTCTTACCAGCCATTTTTACTTGCTGTAGCCCTGACTTCAGGTTCAGTATTTGTTCAGTACAAGAGCGCCCTTTTCTAAATCCTGCCTGGTATTTCCCTAGCTATGGGTCCAGTTGAAGTTCAGCTCTGTTTAATAAGGCCTTGAAGAAAATCTTGTTATGTGACAGATGCCAATAAGATTCCTCGATAATTATTGACATCAGTCAAGTCCCCTTTCTTGTGTAAGGGATGAATCAAGGCAGAAGTTCAGTCACTAGGTAATGTTTCAGTCTCCCAAATGTTTTTTATGATTTCTGTCAACTTGCTTACAGTCTTGTCTCCCACCTGCTTCCATAGTTTGGCCACTGTCAAGTCTCCTCCTGATGCTTTGTTGTTTTCCAAGGACTGGATAATTTCTATTTTTTCTTCTTTTGTCGGTGGTTGCGTGTTTGGATGCTTGGTGTTGTCCTGGTAATCAAAGAATGTAACAGGTGATTCACAGTTCAGGAGATTCTCAAAGTACATGGCCGGGAGATGGCAGTTGTCGGTATCGTTGTAGACTAGCTTCCTATCTGGTCCTCTGAAGTGGAGGCTAGCTGGATTGTAGTGGATTAGGTTCCATTAAAAAACTGCTGTAGAAATTCCTGGTGTTGTTATTCTTGAAGTCATCATCCAGTTGTATCAATTGGTCTTTTGTGAACTTCTGTTTTACCTGTCTCATGGTTCTGACAGTTAACTTTCATTGTTCTATGAACTTGTCTCTGTTCTCTTGTGCCTTCTGTGAGTTCCACTTCAGCCAGCCCAGTTGTTTCAGCATTACTGCTTCCTCACAGGTAGTTGTCCACCAGGCATGTTTCTTTTGTTTCAGTAATGGTGCAGTCTATGTGGCAACTTTCCCTATGTTCTTCCTCAATTCATCCCACTCTCTACTTTCTAGTGATTCCAATTTCTCTGTGAATTGGTTGCAAGTTAAAGGTTTTTCTATATCAAACTTAGTAAGCTTTAGTGACTGGGTTCTCTTAGTGTTCCTAGGCAGAAATCTCAGCTTTATTTTGGAGAGATAGTGGTCCAAATTTGCTCTTCTCAACACTTTTACATTGTGGATCCCTTTATGGAATTTCCTTGAGATGGCAACATGATCAATCTGAAATTCTCCTAAGAGGTTGTTGGGTAATGTCCAGGTCATCTGCTTTTGTCTTCATATTTTCTGTAATGTGAATGTGTGTCTAGTTCTTCTAAGAAATCCAGTTCATGCCATTTATTTAGTCGGTAGAGTAGTTTGACACTTTGCTCTACTTTTCCAAATGAGTGTCCTGTATGACGTATGTGTGCCTGTTGTATGTGCAGGTTTTAAGATACTCTGTGTACGTGGTGTTGAAATTTTGGTCTGCTTGTCCTAGGTAGAGCTTTCCTGGCATGTTACTTAGCATATTCAAAGTCTGAGTATAGGTCATGATTACACTATATTATGTATTAGTTTTTGTTGTAGTTTATTTTCTGCAGAAAACTCAACTTTTACTTTGCAGTTTTTAAAAATATTTCCAATCTTCTGTGATATATTGCCAATGTATGGGATGCTTTAGATATGCATTTGTTTTGGTTCTTTTCTTCCTCTCTCCCAGATGTTCTTTTAGCTGGGTTACAAAATAGAAATTGCATGATGCAAATACTGGACTTCCCAATCAGTACCATCAACCCATCAATATCTGCTTTGCAAATTAAATTATATAGTTCCAGAGACTTTTACTGGTCTCATACAGATGTGATTTTACATATACAGATTGAGGTGGTGAGTGAAAATTTGTACAAAGGCTAGAAATCTAACCTGCATCTCCTGCTTACTAGGCAAGTCTGTTAGCCACTAAGCCACCATGGTGCAGCGGTTCACAATTAGATAGATACAATCACATCCTATGCCAACATATTTATGGGCCATCTAGAGGAATCCTTCCCAAACATCCAGAATCATAAACCCCTTACCTGCTTCAGATTCACTAATGACATCTTTGCAATCTGGATTGAGGGTGAGGACACCCTGTCCACACTCCTTCAGAACCTCAACAGCCTCTACCCCCCTTTGCTTCACCTGGTCCAACTCAACTCAATTCAACAAACCACACCTCCTAGATGTTGCCTCCACCTCAAAGATGGCTACATCAGTATCTCTGTCCATATTAGACCTGCTAACAACATGCAATATTTCCACTTCAACAGCTGCCACCAATTTCATACCAAGAAGTCCCTTCCATACAACCTAACCACCTACAGTCATCACATCTGCAGTGACAAGTGGTCTCTCTCAAAATATACCGACGGTCTCACTGAGGCCTTCACAGAACATAATTATCCTCCCAAACTTGCATGAAAACAAATCTCCCGTGCCTTATCTTTCTAGTCTCCCACAACCTCCCAAAGTCTCACTCTCCAGCCACAGAGGGGCATTCCCCTTGTAACTCAGTACCACCGAGGAATGGAGAAACTGAATGACATTCTCCGACAGGGTTTCGACTACCTCTCATTGTGCCCTGAATGAGGAATGTCCTGTCATTTGTCTCATCAATCCAGCTCCTTCCCTGTTCTCATTCCAGTACTACACAGCCCTCACTTCACCAACACAGCCAGTCTTTTCCCTCCTCTCCTTTTCTGCCCCCCCCCCCCCCCCTCCTCCTAACCTCACCCCTGCAGTCCATCTAATCTCCTGACTGCACCTAGCTGCCCTACTCTCTCTTCACCTTGTCCTCGTGCAGTCCCCAGTAGCACTTCACTGCTCCCACTCTCCCCTGCTATCCCTTCCCCTCCCTGCCACAGCCTCCTCCTTACCCCCACACAGTTACCACTCCCACCATGTACTGCTGCTGTTGCTCCTAGTCTGGCTTCAGTTGCCAGAGGCTGCAGTCATGTATGTATGTATGTATGTATGTGTGTGTGTGTGTGTGTGTGTGTGTGTGTGTCATCGACACAGGCCTTGTTGGCCAAAAGCTTATATTTTGGCAATCTTTTTGTTGTGCCTATCAGTGACTCAGCATCTCTTGTTTTCCTTGTTACTATTTTCTAACAGATTACTATACTCAATGTCCAGCCTTCTTTCTCTTCATTCCTGTATTTCTGTTGTTGCCTTACAAACTGCACTCTACATTCTACTTACGAGCCAGAATGTATCAAACATTTTGGCCACGCACAGCAGGCAGCTACAACACCACACTGATTGTTGGTGCAGCATGTTATCTCCCACATTACTCCTACCAATATCATTAATCCTATACCTTTAAACTGATCGCTCTCCATACATCACTCTCCCATATTTTTGTGTGTTATTTCCCACATGATATTGTATCTCATTCTATGAACCCCTCCCAACCCCCCACTCTTTCCTGGTTTCCTCCCACTAATTTAACCTCATCCAGTCACATCTGCTATCCCTCTTCTTCACACTTGTCCACCCTCTGACCTGCTACCCACAGATAAACATTTTATTATTATTATTATTATTATTATTATTATTATTATTTATAACTTTTCTTTGATCTCATTGTGACTTCATGCCAATTTTAGCGAGTGCTCGCCTTTCACTATTATCAGGTCCCTCAGGTTTCATCTTGTGTCCCCCTTTTTCATCCGAGTCTTCCTTTTTGTGATTTTTATCACATATTTGAAAGTACTTTTTCTAATTTTTTGGGCATATTTCTACATTACTTTTTTTTTTTAATACCACACTGTAATCCCACTCCCCAGAGTGGATGATTCATGCATCATAGTGTCAGGATGAAATGGCTTTACAATTGGAAGTGTACTCCAAATGAAATCCATGGGACAGTATGATCCTTGAGGGCAAATCCTCAAAACTAAACCCAGATTCATCATGAAATTCTGGCAGTATAAGGACAAAATGCGATGTCACATACAGCCTTAGTTGTGTTGAAGTAAGAATTCTTTTGAATTCTTGTCAGACTAAACAAGCCAGGAATGGTCCTTTATTTTGTTCCAAGTCTTCACATATGCCTCTGAATTAATGGTTAACCTTTTTGGCAACACATCCAAGAGAATGACACAATCGGTATCCCAAAAACTGTCAGAGGGAGCTGCATCAAATTGGTTCTTTTTTGGAGATTGTGTGTGCTGTCACTTCAGTGACTGCCATTTTGTTTCCAGTGATGTCTCCAGGTTTTGTGACCTGCAACAATCCACAGTCGGAAGCTTCTCCATTGGTACAAACTGCTCCAATAGTTCAGATGAAATGATTTTTCTATGAATCCTGTGTTCTGTTGTAAGCATTTGTGGAACTTACTCCTATCAACTGCATCATTACCATATACTACACACAAGTGGTTAACGATGTTCACTACAGTTTCTTTTTGTGCAACCAACAATTTGATGACAGCAAATTGCTAGAAATGAGTGTACTGTACAGACCCATTTTGATGGTTAACTATGTCTCTGCCACCTGTCAGGATTGCTCAAGACTTCACATATGTGCCAAAGAAACAAAAAATTGAAAGCACCTATTTGTTTTCCCAAGTATACTAACAGCTTTAAAAATGTTGGAGCATTATTTATTTTAGGACCACACAGTTTACCTAAACTGCAGAGATGTAAACTGGCTTTCTCACATAACCTTGCACCCTACCACCCTACTGGATTTACCACGCCCTCCTCCTTTTACATTGGATCTCTATTTCTTTTTACATTTGTTTCCATCACCTCTCCTCCCAGCCTCTGTTACTCCAACTGTTTTCCCCATGTCCTCTTCCACTTTCATCCTCCTCATTAATCACACTATTAATTCTCCTTCTCAATTCTCTTCCTATTAATCCATCTTTAGTTCTCACAACGTTCTACCAATGTACTACTGCCTTTGACCTCCTACTCTAACAACCACCATTTTACCTTTGTTTCCCCTCTTCTTCACAACAGCTGGTTTCCTGTCAATCTTGAGACTTGGCACCATGTAATTACCATCTTTTTCGCAAAATGAAGGATTTTTGGGCAGGAAGCAAACTGAAAGAGGATGTTAGTGACTTGGCAGCAATCGAGTATGTATGTAGAGGGTATAGGAAAGCCTGTGGGGCACTATAACAAATATTTAAAATTGAATGTCAACCATGTAGCAAAATAACTAAGATATCAAAATATGCTGTAAAAGAAGTTCTCTTTAATTATCCTAAATAAATATTTCTGGAGGAACAAACATTTTTTACTTGCAGAACATATGGCATATTACTTTTTGCCACTCCCTGGCATATCCTAGTGCAGAATTTTGTTCTGGACTACAGATCCCCATTCATAAATTGCTCTATATGATGCAGCTCCCACATTTTAAATATAAATAACACTACAATACAAAATAACACTGACAAATCCAATGCAGAGTTTGACATTTATGTCATATACATTGGTATGCCACAGCTGTTCATGACAAGGCTTTGGAGAACATGTGCACCACATCGTCACAACTAGTCACTCACTAGCATGGTCTGGAGTGGAGAATATCACGATTTCATGACTGAGACTTCCTTTAAAAAAAAAAAAAAATGCTGAGTGTGATCACAACACAGCATTTATTTCATAAACACTTTAGGCTAGGTCAAGATGCAATAGTTCCAGATAGGGAAACCATTCTGTTATGGGTCATTAATTTGAGGAAACAGCACGTGAGTGTTAAAATGAAGCTGCTCTGTAGGGCCACATAGTGTCCAAACACTAGAACAATGCATCTGTGTGGTGGAACAGCGTGCACAGCACTCACTACCCGTCACTCACTCTGCACATGTGGATGCATATGATGCATATGGTCAGTGGTTTCCTCACTCAGTATCACACAGTGTGCACCTTCTGAGTACTTGGCAATGGGTGAGAGGTCCTGCCATGCAGCTAAGGAAAGATGGAGTCTATACAACTTTGTTACAATGTAGCAGCACTAATGGGCCTAGCAAGCATTGGAATGCATTTAGAGTTAGAATTACTTTTAGCTGTCAATTTAACATGTTTCCTATGGAGAAAGCATATGCTATATAACTGAGATCCACCAAGTATTACTACAGCAACTGAGTATAATTGTGTATAATGAAAATTAAAGAAATCAGATTGAAATCTGTACGATACCCTTGTGTTCAGCGAACATTGAATATAGACAATGGAGAAGAGAACATTAGTTGATTGAAAAATCCATTGTTTTATTCTAGCAGATCTAGATTTCGACTGTCATATAGTCATTTTCAGTGCATTTAACAACACGTGAAGGTACCCCAAAGCATCATATAGTTCATGATATTGGTAGTATACAGTGTACCGTTGTAATGAAACAATGGATTTCACACTCTATTGCTGTTCTTTTCTTCACTGAAAATCAAAGTGATAACTGATTATTGAATGTTACTGGAGGTAATTGATTTAGCTGTGTAACTGTAAATTGGTACGAAAGAATAGCTGATAAAGTAATGCTTGCATTCAGTCTGCTGCAAAAATCACACTGGCTTGGATGCATATTTTGGGCAGAACACATGGAAAGGATTTATTTTGCGCAGCATGACAACAGATTGTAATTCTCAGTTTTCTTTATAATTAAAAAAAAAGCTTCAGTACATTTACAGTATATGCTCTTTTGAGTAAATCGAGCAAATAAACTAATAAGACTCCTTACAGTTGATAATATTAACTACAATAAATGGAAGGAGGCAGAAACCAAAAGGCATAATGGTAAGCATAGATGAGCATTATTTGAATAAATTTCAATATGGATAATTATACCAAAAAATATCTCATTCAAATAAATTTCTTCATAAATAAATTATTTATAGCTTAAAGAACAAACAATGTAGAATGCCACTGTGTTTTCATTACTTATAGCTTCTTATATCTCTAGCAATGAGAAAAATGGCAAGTTAGCAGTTAAATAACCAACAAAGCCCAATTCAACTTACTCTGCACTTGTACACCCTCCCCCACTAACATGTAGAAATAATATTCATTAAGAAGCCAAAGATGAGAATGCATGCAACAGAAATTCTTTAAAGTGCAGCACTTCCCTTCATTGTACCAAGATCAATGACAATGTTACATACGGGTGTCTTGACAAAATAATTAAACAATTCATTTGCGTTTATAGTGCTACAAAATAAGTGACTAGAAGTAGTACTTGGTTGCTAATAACTAACATCAGCATACTTTACATTTAAAGAACTCCTAGAACATTTATTGAATGCTGGTGGCCATCCAAAGTAATCCAGAAGCGTTTTAGGATTTACTCTGAGTAAGTTTTCAGGTAGAATATGGAACAGTTTTTTGGTCTGATGTGTATCCATGCAATCATTCAGAGTTTCAAGATTCAATAATTTTGGTAGAGACACTGGATTTGAGAATAGAAGAGACTTCATAATATAGCAACATACTGGCAAAAAAAAAAGGAAAGAGCAAGTGTCAAAAGATGATTGGAAGACTTTTGTGCTTCTCTACATCAACTGGAATTATTGCAGTAATATCTTATCCACAATTTAAAAACTTACAGTTCACCTGTATTGCTGTTCATGACCAAGGGAGGCTTACAACAAATTACAGACACATAATAGCCAAAATGGGGTCAGAAGTTTCCAATAATTTTGAGACATAGAAAGAAAATTATATTTTGAATGTGATTTGGGAAGTGAAGCTGACATGGAATCACAATGAATTAGTTGCCGAAAACTACAATAGAACTGATTATTTCCTAATTTTTGCTGAAGAACATTGTGAGTTGAAAATCATACATCTTTATCATGAAATAAAGATAGTTTCGGAAAATATAATGCACAGATTTCCTCTCTGCATGTGTCGAATGCATTTTCTTTAGTGTCATATTGTCAAAGTTTCCGATGAGATATTTAAAAAAAACATTCTTATAATAACTAATATAAATACAACAAAAACAACATTTGTTTAATAAATGAAAAAGAATTGGAACAATAAATGTCACTGGATTTAAAATTTATCTATCGTCCATAACACCTTTTTTAACAGATGCTGGATATATGTTTTTATGTGTTGAGTGAATAATGTTTCAAATAATATTTGTTATTCATGAATAACAAATAATTATTTTTATCTGTATTCGTTATTCAAATAAATTTTAAACAAATCTGGTACTAAGCAAAAATATGTGCCACATGCTCACACAGCAAATTTGCAGCCTGTGTGCTGCTGAATGAGAGTATGTAACATCTGCATGGACACGTACAAACGCTCATTCGGCTGTCATTAGGCAAGGCAGCATCAGCAACCATTGCCAAAATATGGGATGTGCATTTGTGCACGTTCTCTCTCTCTCTCTCTCTCTCTCTCTCTCTCTCTCTCTCTCTCTCTCACACACACACACACACACACACACACACACACACAATAGCTGCATGGATGCCATGCAGATTGGGCGTGTGCTTGCACTGCTCTGTCAAATGCCAGAGAACATTCGTGCAGTGAAATATGCCTCTATCTTTGGTGTGCAGTTGCTTTGGGACTCTCGGACAGTACTGTAAGGAGAATTTTACACACAGATATTAAAACTTCTTTTGTACAAAATAGTGAGTGTGCAGGAAATTGGTGAATGTGATTGGGCCAGCTGCAGTGTGTGTTTATCGTGGAAGCTGTTGCAGCTGACACCAGTCTATTGCCTAGGTGATGAAATGCACTTTCATCTGTCAGGCAACATCAATAAACAAAATTTTTGGCCCTGCTCCACAAGTAATCCATGAGAGATGTCATGTCCATAGGAAACTGTACCTGAATCCCACCATTAGTTACTTTTATTTCTGCATGATCTCTTAAATCACACAGTGCAACAGTGCATGAATGCTGTTTTTGCAAACATGAGATACGCTCCTCTCACCTGGGATTCAGTTGCTGTACCATAGCACGTAGGACATTTGGGCCCAGAATCGATCCCAGCTGGTTCAGGCACTGGCTCGATGCACTTGAAGTTAGGGAATTCTCACACTCCTGTGCCAGTAAAAAGGCAAAACACTTACATTAGACAGCATATATTGCAGAGTTTCCATCAGCAGTGCTATGTCACAAAGAAAAGCCAGTGAGACTTGGGGAGAACAGAAGAATATTATTACATGTTGATTTTTCTTATACAATTCACATTACATGGTGTGTTTCATCACACACACTTTTCAGATTATGCATACACCACATGCAAGCACAATGGTAAAACAAAAAAAAGTGACACTGAAATTTTCAAGGACAGCAATGTCTGATACATTAAAAAAAAGAGCCAGAGGAATGCAACACAGGTGTATAGTTTCAGACAACTTCATTTAAAACTTCATAGATTCCACAACGAAACATTGTCTCAAAATTTGGTAGAAAATCCGAAGAAATTCTGGTCGTATGTAAAGTACACAAGCGGCAAGACGCAGTCAATACCTTCGCTGCGCAGTGCCGATGGTACTGTTACCGATGACTGTGCCGTTTAAGTGGAGTTATTGAACGCAGTTTTCCGAAATTCCTTCACCAAGGAAGATGAATGGAATATTCCAGAATTTGAAACACGAACATCTGCTAGCATGAGTTTCTTAGAAGTAGATACCTTATGGGTTGCGAAGCAACTCAAATCGCTTGATATGGGCAAGTCTTCACGTCCAGATTGTATACCTATTAGGTTCCTTTCAGATTACACTGATACAATAGCTCCCTACTTAGCACTCATATACAACCGCTCGCTCACCGATAGATCTGTACCTACAGATTGGAATGTTGCGCAGGTCGCACCAGTGTATAAGAAGTGTAGTAGGAGTAATCCATCTAACTACAGACCTATATCATTGACATCGGTTTGCAGTAGGGTTTTGGAGAATATACTGTATTCGAACATTATGAATCACCTCGAAGGGAACGATCTATTGATACATAATCAGCATTGCTTCAGAAAACATCGCTCTTGTGCAACGCAGCTAGCTCTTTATTCGCACGAAGTAATGGCCGCTATCGACAGGGGACCTCAAGTTGATTCCGTATTTCTAGATTTCCGGAAAGCTTTTGACACCGTTCCTCACAAGCGACTTCTAATCAAGCTGCGGCCCTATGAGGTATCGTCTCAGTTGTGCGACTGGATTCGTGATTTCCTGTCAGGAAGGTCATAGTTCGTAGTAATAGACGGCAAATCATCGAGTAAACAGAAGTGATATCAGGTGTTCCCCAGGGAAGCGTCCTGGGACCTCTGCTGTTCCTGATCTATGTAAATGACCTGGGTGACAATCTGAGCAGTTCTCTTAGGTTGTTCGCAGATGATGCTGTAATTTACCATCTAGTAAGGTCATCCGAAGACCAGTATCAGTTGCAAAGTGATTTAGAAAAGATTGCTGTATGGTGTGGCAGGTGGCAGTTGACGCTAAATAACAGAAAGTGTGAGGTGATCCACATGAGTTCCAAAAGAAATTCGTTGGAATTCGATTACTCGATAAATAGTACAATTCTCAAGGCTGTCAATTCAACTAAGTACCTGGGTGTTAAAATTACGAACAATTTCAGTTGGAAAGAGCACATAGATAATATTGTGGGGAAGGCGAGCCAAAGGTTGCGTTTCATTGGCAGGACATTTAGAAGATGCAACAAGTCCACTAAAGAGACAGCTTACACTACACTCGTTCGTCCTCCGTTAGAATATTGCTGCGCGGTGTGGGATCCTTACCAGGTGGGATTGACGGAGGACATGGAAAGGGTGCAAAAAATGGCAGCTCATTTTGTATTATCACATAATAGGGGAGAGAGTGTGGCAGATATGATATGCGAATTGGGATGGAAGTCATTACAGCAAAGACGTTTTTCGTCGCGGCGAGATCTTTTTACGAAATTTCAGTCACCAACTTTCTCTTCCGAATGCGAAAATATTGTGTTGAGCCTAACCTACATAGGTAGGAATGATCATCAAAATAAAATGAGAGAAATCAGAGCTCAAACAGAAAGGTTTAGGTGTTCGTTTTTCCCGCGCGCTGTTAGGGAGTGGAATAGTAGAGAGATAGTATGATTGTGGTTCGATGAACCCTCTGCCAAGCACTTAAATGTGAATTGCAGAGTAGTCATGCAGGTAGATGTAAAAAATACTATCCACTTTTAATGTTTTCATCATGCTCATGAATCACAAAGATAAAAATAGTACACAATGATACTCTTAACATGTATCTGTATACCACCTCCTAGATGTCGTAAGGTAGCCTTATTCAAAAAGATCCTCAGACATGAACAGAAAAGTATTTGTAAACAACTTTTTAAGTTTGTGTTATCTGTGCTCCAGTTATTCATAAGGAAAATGTTTTAGTGTGACTGTCATGTGTCTCAGTCTTCAACAAGCACCATATACTTTTGAACAACTGTACTAGAGATGGGATGTCCAACTCTTCCTTGGATATCCTGTATTACAGCATTTTTTTTTAATCCTCCCAGATCCCTTACTGACTGCCTGTTTCCTTCTATATTTCATCTGTGATCACTGTTATAAATATTAACCCCATGAAGTACTGCCGATAGTTCAAATTCCCTGACTGACAGATATAAAAAAAATGTTTGTGTAATAATCAGTATTATTATTGACAGTCTTTTTCTGGTCAAGCTTGCCTGAAAAAGAAGATAGTTTGGTTGAAGGAATGTGGATTACTTACAACAAACTTCATTAAGGAATAAATGTACTGAGAATCACAGGTTATATATCCAATTCTTTGACTTAGGTTTACATTTATTGCATTGTAAAACCTTTTGGTTTGTTGATATCGTATGAGATAACAGAATAAAGTTAAAGCAAAGCATGTCAGTTTTTATATCTTCGTTCCAAGAGAAATGCTGTAGTTGCACAGATGAAATTTGTTCTGGCTAATTCTCCCTTTAACCTACTGTAAAATCATGGTTGGATGTTGGCCGCATCCCTTAAAACCGAGATGATATGTTGGTAGCAGTAACTAGATACAGCTGCTTTGTTGAATAGAGCGACTACTTTTTATTCCACAGCAACAGTTCAGCAAGCCACATGGATCTGGCATTGCCAGACCTTACAATTGCTCATCACTACCATAACTGAGTACACTATACACGAGATGCACGAAACCAGCACATTTGATAACTGCCACACAGGTGCTTGCGTGTGCAATGCTCCAGTCCCAGAGTCTACCACTACCTGAAATGAGAGTTAACTGCCATTGGCAACAACCTCATGATAAGCAGTCACATATGTGTCTGGTGTGCTCCCTTAAGTGAATGTGTGTAAATGTTTTCTTTCCTGAAGAAGACTTTGGCTGCAACCTCAATCTGTAACGGTCTTTTCATTGTGCCTGTCTGCAGCTCAATGTGTCATCTTTAGGTGAGTAGCAATCTGCCCTTTTTTCACTAAAAATGATAACGTTATTAACTATAGATGGAAATGCTAAATAATTTACCACACAAGCACTTTTGTAAGATTGTTTTTGTATAAGAAAACTAACTAAAAGATTTCACAATAATGTAATATTTTGAATGACTGTTCAAATTATTTATACTCTTATGATGCAGACCACACAGTTTCCTTATTGTTTAGTTTTAGTTGAGGTAGGTCAATATGTTATTATGAATGTAGAGTGTTGTGCTACAAAAAATAAATTGAGATGGATGTATTTTTCATCTTGCTAATCGAACAAAAAACCCTGTACCTCGAAATTACAAAAAGAAAGAAAAGTACGAGTGTAACTCCCTTTCTGTATTGACTGCACATGTTGTACTGGTGTCACTTGTTATACTAATTTTATGCACCTGCAGCTTGATTTGAATATTGATTCTTTGTGAAGATTTAAATGGGGAAATCTAAATCAACATAGTCAGACAAGGATTCAAACCACTATTTTATCAAATGCAAGTTCACGCCTTACCACTGTGCCCACCTCATTCGGTGTCATAATTTGGGGATGTGATGGAGATATTTTTGCATGACGGATGCATATACAGGATAAATTGGAGACACCGATTCACATCTCACTGTGTCTCATTGGCAAACAATAGAGTAACCTACTGTCCTAGTGTGTGTAATAGTTTGCCTGTATCATCCTGCAGGTGACCTATATCACTGGCAAGGATGACACACCAATACTTCACTCGCATATTGTGTTAAGATAGCCTGAGAGACAAACTACAGGCACTGTAACAGCCCACATCACCTGATACCAATCCTATTCAACAGTTCTGGGACACTATCAAGAGAGATCCATACACCTCAGATCCCGCACCAACTAATCCCTGTAAATGTCAAGTGGCAGTTGGTCAAACAAGGACTGGGATAGCTGCCACTGCTTTCGGCATCTCGAGGAGTCTGTGTCGCGTTGCAGTGTTAGCGTCATTAGCATGAAAGGGGTTGCTATGTGCTAGTGGTTAATTTATTTATTTATTTTTATTGCAATACGTATTTCGTAGATCCAGTTATGCATGTTAACTAACGCATGGATATGGAATGAGTCAAAAACATTTACTTCATTTTTACATTAGTTTCTATAACCACAATAAAAAAAAGACTAATAATACGAGTTGGAAACACAATTGGTAGGATAAAATTACACTCACAAGCAGAGTTCCAGATACAGCATTCTGAGTTTGTCCAAACAATTTTAAGTGTGTGTATTTATCCATAATGTAAAATACTAGTGGCCACATGCTATCATTCCTTATTAATAAAATTTTGGTCCTGCAGTAATATGTATTCCACATCTTCAGTACGATTTTTCAGCCAATTTCTGGATAAGTTTAGGATTAGCATTGTAGTACTGTAACAGCCTGTCACTTACTTCCATAAAGACCAGTAACTCTGGAAGCTCTGTCTGGACTTGCTGATTTTGCATTATGTTGTCAACTGCCAGCTGATAACACAGAAGACAGTGATGTTACCAACATACTGACCAGGCCCCCACAGTCTTGGAAGTTCTAGACCACTGTAAGCTGACTCCCCCTCCCCCATGTAATATATGGCTGTTATGCTGTCAAAAGGGAGCACTAATCTGCTGCAGTGGCATTGGTCCACAGAACTAGGCTCTTGGACTTCGTTTTGTGCATAGATAGGCCACTGCTAGACTGGCCCCATATTGTATAAAATAATAAATAAATGTGCTGACATTGTAAATATGGTAGGAGAGCCTTTCATGAAATATAAAAAATTTAATGATTAAAGGCGACAACTCGCCAAATAGCAGCCGAGTCATAGGTAGGCCACATGAAGAATATTGAAAAATTTGCTAGTTTTTGGAGGGATCCTCCTTCAGTGACTCTATAAAATGTGAGTACATGTGTAACTCCCCCCCCCCCCCCCCCCCCCCCATGCACACCACCTACTAATCACACACTTTTACTTGGCCCCTGAAAGGATTCTGGGTTCTGGGAGAAGAAGCGTGTGATAACCTCGTAACACATTGCCTGCTGAGACAAACCCTTGCTGTCTCCTTTTCAGAGCAGCCACCTTCTAGCGTATAAAAGAAATGAATGTGTAATGGACTGATGCATCGCAGAAGTTTATAGTGAATCGCTAGGAGGATAGGTACAGTCCCTCCACTCATTTTTGTAAATAATATTAACAATCACTACACCAACAGTGTTCACAGATCAACACTATATACATACTGCCTACTTATTGTTATGAGACACACTACTGTAGTGTAACTAGTTGTCAGCAAGTGTAAACATTTTGGAGTGGCACAAAGTCAGCCGAATTCCACCTATGACCCAGAGGCCAAGCAAAAGTGTGTGATCAGTACATTTCCTGGCTCTAGTGTGCTGGGCAATGCAAGTCATTTGTGTGTGTGTGTGTGTGTGTGTGTGTGTGTGTGTGTGTGTGTGTGTGTGTGTAGAAGACCTTGTCTAAAAGCTAGCAAAGTTCTCAATCTTGCCTGACTGCTTAATGGTGACTCAGGTCCTCAACTATTCAGTTAATTAATTATTACCTTTACTCCTTACATTATGTATTGCAGTTTCTGGAGTCCATGTTATTTGTTGAAATCAATGTATCAAATCTAATATCCCAGTCAGCTGACCCTAACTGTGAACAACACTACTGCAGCTGCTGCCACAAAACATTACAGTCACCGATATCAATCAAAATTCGTTGCTGCCGAACACCATATGGCCTAGTATAAGCTGGACATTCTGATACACATTGGCCTATAGGACCCATAACAGCCCAGACAGTACACACTTAGCAATGAAATATATATTTGGCTGAACAGTACAAAGCCAAAATATCAGTACAAGAAATTAAACAATGGAAAATTCAAGATGGAATAATTCCAATGAAACAAACACATTCATACATGCAAATCTTACAACACCTGAAATTACCAACACTTGGCTGAATGATCAAAATCTCCAGTGACCAGGAAAACCAGAAAGTGCATATTAACATTTATGTTGAAAATTTAAAAGCTATGATAAGATCAAAGGCCTTCCACATTATTGATCACTCTTATACAACATCATCAATGTCACAAACATTAACCACCACCGACACCACAAAAATGACCACCACCTACAGTAACTCCCATTTTCCCACATTTGCACACCAGCACTTGCCATTTTCTGCTGACAATGCACTTTAATTTCTTTTGTATGACTTCCCACCTCTGGCTTCCTCTCTCAAACTCTGACTTCACAGATTCCAGTCATCACCTCCTCAGTTTTCTTCATTTTTGCTTCTCCACAGAAGTACTACTCTGTTGTTCTGGTATTACTTTTTGTCACCATGTGGTCATACCAGTTAAGTCTGATATTCCCTAAAACATAAAAAAAGCAATTTTAACTCCAACTTCCGTATTTCTGTCATCTTATTGCACCACGGCTTTCCAATTCATTGTCCTGATTAATCTCATTTCGGCTTCCGGAGAGTCTGATGCTGCATGTATATGTAATGAGTAGCAGAAAAGATCATCTGCCACACTGCATTCTGTTTACAAAGGCCCACACAAACACAATAGGTTCTCGTATGCATCAATGTCTTGAAGATTTGTTACATAATAGAACTCAGTACATCATCTAAGATGGCAAGTGTTCAGAGATAAAAGTATCATTATGAGTGTCCATGGGAAGTGTGATGGTATCACTGTTCTTCTATGTATACATAAACAATTTGACAGATAGGGTGAGCAGCAGTCTGTGGCTGCTCACTGATAATATTGTAGCATATGGGAAAGTGCCACTGTTGAGTAACTGTAGGAGGGTGCAAGATGACTTGGACAGAATTTCTATTTGGTATGAATGAGTGACAGCCTGCTCTAAATGTAAAAAAAATATTAGTTAATACAGACAAGTAGGGAAAGAAGTCCTGTAATGGTTGAACACAGTATTAGTGATATGCTGCCTGACCCAGTCATGGCAATTAAATGTCTAGGCTTAATATTACAATGCAACAACATGAAATAGAATGAACACGCAAGGTTGACTGTAGGCAAGGAGAGTTGTTTACTTCAGTATATTGGGGGAATTCTAAAAAGTATAACTCATCTATAGACGAGACCATATACAGAAGATGGGTACGACCTGTGCCCAAGTACTGCTCGACAGTTTGGAATTCACACCATGGTGTGCAAGATATTGAAGCAATTCAGAGCTGTGCTGCAAGATTTGTTGCCGTCAGATTATATCAACATACAAATATTATGGAATTAATTTGTGAACTCAAATGGTAATTCCTAGAGGGAAAAAGACTTTCTTTTCCCAAAACACTATTGAGAAAGTTGAGAGAACTTGCATTTGTGGGAAACTACAGGACACTCCCACTACCACCAACAAACTTCTTGCACAAGGATGGTGAAGGCAAAATAAGTGAAATCATGGCTCACGTGAAAGCACAGAGACAGTCTTTCCTCACTCCATTTATGAGTGGAACAGAAAAAGAAACCAACATGGTACCTTTTGACAGGTATGAATAATGTCTTTGCAAAATACGTGCATACAAATAGATGTAAGCTCTTCAGGCCAGTGTACTTTTTACTATTGCTAGGAGAACCCTAAATGGACCAAACTATATGGCAATTTATGCAAATTATTCAGCATCTGGTACTTGAGGTTCTTTCCCTTAAATTTGATTCTTCGAAGTATCTTAGGTTTGATACTGAGTGTAGACCAGTTTCCTCACAAAAATGTTTACATAAAAATCATTCTTCCAAATAATTATACCCTTCCATTTTAGAGCTTTTGCTAACAACATATTATCTATGTTAACATATGCAATCGAGGATAAATCCTGAGGACTATAACAATGCATTCATTGTTGTATTTCACAAGGACAGGCTAAAAAAAAAAACTAACTTTACACACATCACAGGGTCAGTGGTTTCCATGCTGAATAAGGTTGTCAGTCTGTTATAGTGTGAACAGATGTTTACGTGCCAGTTTAACAAACTGACTTTTTGTCCCCTTCAATTATGTCACAAAATATGTGTTTTTGGCAGTTCTGTTGAATGTAAATCTTTAGAAACCCATGAAAATTCACTTTTTAATGGTACAGAGATCTATATAGTTCTTACATACAGAATCTTGCCCTCATTTATTTCTGCCAGTCCGAAGCTCACAGATGGCTCAGGGATGCCCCACCATCCCATTATATGGGCGTTTTTGTGCCTGCCAATTTGCTACAAGGCAGTTTAGTCTTGGGGAGCCTGCAGAGTGGGTTGCAGGTGAACATGGCATGTGAAGCTGCACATCAGAGTGTGAAAGGTATTAATTATTGACTCAAGTTAGCTTTTTAATGAAAAGCAATGGCTAACTTTAGTGAAGTTACAAAACTGTGTGAATGCTCATGTGTTGAGGATGAACTTTTGACAACATAGGGAAATTTTTTTATTAATCTAAAGTATAATAAATTCAGTGTCTACAAACTGTATATGATTGACTTGATTTTTATGCTATCACTGAACTGGTTATGTACAATAGTAAAAATAAGAGTTGGACAGAGCACATATCACTTAGGTACACAATTAAGAAATTTACTACTGTGATCTGTGTACCTTGAGAGTAAAGCTACCCATTTACTGGAAGACTCACTGTTTTACCATTTCACAATAATCATTTTATATTTCACCTAACATGAAGCTGTGAATACTTTCATGTGAATATGTGGCATTTTATTTTCTGTGTGTTGTCATCAACATTGAAATCACTTAATAAATCTTTGACATTAACTAAACAAACACTGTTTTTAGCCTTGTTCCACAATTTATTATTAATGTTATAGGAGAACCTAGATTTCAGGTTATAAGCCCATTTTCAAGTACACTACTGGCCATTAAAACTGCTACATCAAGAAGAAATGCAAATGATAACGGGTATTCATTGAACAAGTATATTATACTAAAACTGACATGCGATTACATTTTCACTCAACTTGGATGCATAGATAGTGAGAAATCAGTACCCAGAACAACCACCTCTGGCCATAATAACGGCCTTGATACACCTGGGCATTGAGTCAAACAGAGCTTGTATGGTGTGTACAGGTACAGCTGCCCATGCAGCTTCAACACGATACCACAGTTCATCAAGAGTAGTGACTGGAGTATCGTGACGTGCCAGTTGCTCGGCCACCATTGACTAGATGTTTTCAATTGATGAGAGATTTGGAGAATGTGCTGGTCAGGGCAGCAGTCGAACATTTCCTGTATCCAGAAAGGTCTGTACAAGACCTGCAACATATGGTCATGCATTATCCTGCTGAAATGTAGGGTTTTGCAGGGATCGAATCAAAGGTAGAGCCACAGCTCGTAACACATCTGAAGTGTAACATCCACCGTTAAAAGTGCCGTCAATGCGAACAAGAGGTGACCGAAACGTGTAACCAATGGCACCACATACCATCACGCCAGTATGGCGATGCCACATACACGCTTCCAATGTGCATTCACCGCGATGTCACCAAACACGGAGGCGACCATCATGATGCTGCAAACATAACCTGGATCCATCTGCAAAACTGATATTTTGCCATTGGTGCACCCAGGTTTGTCGTTGAGTAAACCACTGCAGGCACTCCTGTCTGTGATGCAGTGTCAAGGGCAACCACAGCCATGGTCTCTGAGCTGATAGTCCTTGCTGCTACAAACGTCATCAGACTGTTCTTGCAGATGGCTGTTGTCTTGCAAATGCCCCCATCTGTTGACTCAGGGATCGAGACTGGCTGCACGATCCGTTACAACCATGCGGATAAGATGCCTGTCATCTCCAATGCTATTGATACGAGGCTGTTGGAATCCAGCACAGCGTTCTGTACCCTCCTGAACCCACCGATTCCATTTTCTGCTAACAGTCATTGGATCTCGACCAACGCGAGCAGCGATGTCGCGATACAATAAACCGCAATCGCGATAGACTACAATCCAATCTTTATCAAAGTCAGAAGCGTGGTGGAACCCATTTCTCCTCCTTACACGAGGCATCAGAACTACATTTCACAATGCCGGTCAACTGCTGTTTGTGTATGAGAAATCATTTGGAATCTTTCCTCATGTTAGCACGTTGTAGGTGATGCCACCGGTGCCAACATTGTGTGAATGCTCTGAAAAGCTTATCATTTGCATATCACAGCATCTTCTTCCTGTCGGTTAAATTTCGCGTCTGTAGCATGTCATCTTCATGGTGTAGCAATTTTAATGGCCAGTAGTGTGCATTACTGATTCCCAAAGATGATAATATATATGTAATCATGAAGTCAAGGCAAAGATAATCTCAACTTCTTAGGTATCAATCCATAGTTTAATGTACATTTACATCAATGACAATTTTTTTGACAAATTACATCCATTGTCGCACACTCACCAATTATACTACAAAGACCAGACTAAAGTTATGTATCAGCTAATATATTTTTAACTACAATGGGCTGGGGCCCACAGTTTTGTTTCTATCCTGATCACAACCCCAGTATGAGTAATAGCATATAACCGACATGCACTGAGTGAAAATGCAGACACAAATATATGAAATTTCAAAACATCACTAACAGAGCAACGTACAAGTGTTTTCTGAGCATTGTGTCATTTTTTTTCATTTTTAGTTGTAACTGTTTACAATGGAACAATATGGTTTCCCTCAAATGTAGTGTTATGTTAGGATAACATACTCTGAGGCTTATAAAACCACATCTTAATTTTGGTGCTAAAACTAGCTGTGAATGGAGTTAGAATGAAAAACTCACTAGTGTTTTTAAGAGCATTTTTACTTATATTTTGTGTCTTGCACTCAGAATAATCTGGTGAAGAAAAGACCACATAGTTTAGGGCTTCTATTGCGCAATTTTAGCTCCCAATGAACAAGGAAGCTCACAAACAATTGCAGCTATGAATAATATTACAGTGAACTACTAGAATAAACTTTGTACTGAACTGATATACAATAGAATGCAAAATAGAATCCTTTTTCTAAAAGGAAAACATTGCAGGATTAATTGGAAATGAGGTTTGCAGGGTTATTCATTTAGAGTAATGTCTGAGTAATATTGGATGCTGGATACAGGAAAAGTTGATGTTAATCCACAAAGTCTTTTCCTAGCAGACAAATAGTAGCACTAAGGGCATAAAGGGAAATGACCACATGAAAATCCATGACCAAGTAGTTTAACAGTATTTTTATGAAAACATTAAGGAAGACCAACCAGGGCATAGAAGACAGGCTCCAGGAAGTCTGGCAAAAGTGCCTTGAAACTCTTCTTGCCAACAGCTTTTGCCAGCAGTGGGAGCTGCTTACACACGGTTTCCAGTAAGCACACATGGCTTTCGTAGTGGCGGTACTGGCACGCCTCAGCAGCCAACGGCACGGCAGCGATGACGGCAGACACACATTCTGCTACCTGTGCAAGCTCAGTGAGGAGGTGGATGCACCTATTGGAATGGTAGAGTTGCTATAATATGGTCATGTAGAAGAAAAAATCTTGTCATTATGGTGAACAAAATAAGATAGTATTAACATGAACTGATTTTAACTTGCTACAGAACAGGTTGCTTAACATGATCAAATGTAAATAACATCTGAATATATACACAACATGCTTTATGAGGACTGGAAAGTACTTTAGGTTGTAAGAGTGTAGTATATTTTGAGTTAAGGTTTTTCTAAGTGTCATATGTAAAGGACACCCTACAGAAAGATTATGAACCTACTACAGATATCTCAGTCAAACAACTTACTAATGACAAATAAGAGAAATAGGGATGGAAGCACAGGGGACAGAGGTAGACACATGGGGCAAGAGTGGCCATATGTGGAGAGAAGTGTGAAAGCAACAGGAACTGGGGTAGACAGGATAGGGGAGGGCAGGGGGAGGGGGACCAATGTGCCATACAAGGTGGACACAAGGGCAGAGGCAGGGGGTGGGCAGAAGCTACTGAGGAAGTATTGTGGGGAGGCAGTGGAGTGTGAATGCGGTGGTGTGTGAAGGTAGTGGGGGTCACGAGCACCAAGGATCGGAGGCAATGTGGAAGCAATGAGGGCTGCAGGCGACAGGAGCGGTGGCAATAGGAGTTGCGGAGGCAACACGTTGCATAAACAACAAGTTGCAGAGGTGACTAGATGTGAGGGCGCAGGGTACGGGGGCAACTAGGGTGGACACAAAAGAAGTGGTGACTATTCCATAGTTTCAAGTATTACAACACACAGTAAAGTGAAACAAGCATTCTTTTGTGCAAGATGCACATTGTGATGTAAAGAAGTATAGAGAAGGGAAGATACTCGTACTGACCCATCAGCAAAGTGCCATGGCAGGGTTGGCTTGTTGAAAGGATTATCTGACCAACCCGTTGTGGAAGCACTTCGGCCAATGCGCTGAGTGTAAGATGCAGACATAAATATCTGAAATGACAAAAAATTACTGACATTCAAACATACTGTCAACATATGACGGCTTAACTTGTTGTAACATAATGTTTAGATGTGGGCTGACTGTTATGAAGTGATTCACTTTTACACTTTAGTGACTTACATAATCAAAAGCTTGTTTGGGCTTCTTTCTAATCTAAATGGTAATACATGTACCAAACATTCATAATGTAAACTCAGTTTTCACCACATCCTGTGAGACCTATGACACCATGTATGCTCTGTGAATTATTACAAAGTGTGTAGTGGAATATTAGCGTTGGGTTTGTTGTTGGAGATTACTTAACCAGGGTACCAATTCCTTGAATGTGACTTGTCAGTGATATATCCATCATATTGTTTACCTTTAAATCTTTTCTTTCTGCACTTGGGACACTTCATGATGATGTAGTCCTGCTAAGCAGAGCCAACTGTAGCCATTTTGAACTTCTTCACTGTCTGTAGGAAAGCACTGTGACAATGGAAAATTATGTTTGCTACCCACTAGCTATGAAATTATGTAAACACTTCTTTTCAAAATCCTTCTGTATTTAGCAGTCCCCATAACACTTTCAACACATCGATTAAACATTCACATTTAAGCCCTTAATAACCAGACTCATCAACAGATAGGTCGTTAGTATCCCAAAGTCAAAAAGTAAGTAAGTAAGTATCTAATTCCATACAATCTTCTTTTGTTTTTTTCTACTTCAGAACAACAACCACTGTTGGCCCACATTTGTCTTCTTTTATGTCCACACGCCCCCAAACCACAATGTCGAAGTGTAAACGGCTCTCCCACCAGTAAATCATTCACTCTCCATCACGACTCATGTCTGTTCTGTGCTTACATTCGTGTTTCATTTCTATGCATGGATAAAAAATGCACACACACTATTCCGTCTTTCCTCTACCACTGCTACCATAAATAATGGTTTCTACATGACCCTCTTTCATTAGCACAATAGAAAGGGAGAGGGACATGTTGTTACTTTCAACAGCGACATGCACCACCACAATAGCAGAGGGTACTTTATATTGTACCATATAGCAACACTTCTTTCTTTGGCATTAATCAATAATATGTGGAAAGATTGATTGGTTACAAATCTATGTGAAAAGTTATTAATTTAATCTGATGTTCACGATGATATGCAGAATTGATAAATATGGGCCAAAGAATATTCCTGGCCTCCATTATGAAAGCCCATTTTAAGCAGGTATTTGCAAGAATATACCACTTTTTCACGTGGCTGTCAGTTAAATTTTTTTCTGCTTTTCCACTATACTCTCTCCTGCAGCCACTCACAAAGACCTTCTTTACACTTGCTCAATGTCCTGTTTTACTCCAACTTGGTATGGAATCCCCCCCCCCCCCCCCTACTCCAGTATTTGACTGTACAAATGTATTGTCAGCTTTTGTCTCTTGGACACAAGCTAAAGTTTTCCAGTATCCTAAGGAAGATTACAAGTTTGGCTTTGCCGTTTGCTTTATCAAGCACTAACATCATGTCATTGTTCCACACTATTTGTACTGAAAAATCACAGATGAAATGTGAACAACGAAAAAAGTAAAGACAACTACTAAGGGGTATAAGATGGGTGCTGAGCAGTTGTTAGGCATGTAAACTGAGGAGCAACATGCAGTATGCTTAAGAATACAAAATGTTACACACTGTATGCACATCATGGAAACATTACTGTTCACGAAGACAAGTGACATTAATAAGGAAGATATGAAAAGAAATCGGATATGACAATCACTGCACAAGACAACAAGATGTTTTTGTGTTATGCATACAAACACTGTTAGATGACAAAAGTGAACTTATCACATGGTGATAAAACTGTACGTACAACTTACTAGTACTATGAAATCTATCACAGACATGAAAAAAGTCAGAGAGACAAATAAGGACATATCTAGAATACCACTCCACCTATTTAGCAAGAGAATATTTTGGTAACATGTCAAAGTAATAGGCATTTAAGTTCATTATAAACAAATGTGAAATTCTAGCATTTTACATAATTGCATGCATGAATTTCCTTAAACCTATGAAACAGAGTGTGCAATTATGCCTGTCTGGTTTTAATCATTATGTTGATTATAACTTGTTTATTTGGTCTCATGTAAAGAAAACATTGCAGCAATTTACTGATCACATGATTAAAGTACATCCCAATATGAAGTTCACTGCAGAAGGAAGGAAGGACAGCTACCCTTTTTAAACACCCTAGTTGAGCCACAGTTAGGTGGACTGCTCAGTCACTTGACATATCGTAAATCTAGAGGTTTTCAGGAATAACAGCAATCAGTCACCTTTTGCTTGGTTCAATTTTTATTTTACGATATTATACTACATAATATTAATGATATAATAAAAATTGAACCAGAGCAAATGGCAACTAGTTCAACTTATTTCCAAAAACCTTTATTCATCACAGATGCAGACCCACACAGTCCGCTATCTTGAACGGCACAATTTCCATCATTCTGTCCAAAATAGAGCTGTAGTAAATATGCTGACACACACAGCTAGAAACATACTGGAAGAGAATAATCTCTATGTTCAGACAAAATGGCTATCAGACATGTGAAACAAAGTTGGTTCTCTCCAGAAAATTAAAATTCAAATCTATTCAAGCAACAGACAAAGAACAGCTGCCAAAATACAAAAAAATGATATAATATTCTCCAGGAAATCTGTGGTACACCACAGGGATCCTATACAATGATATTATGTACTACAGCTCTGGTATTGGTTTACCCTGTTGTGAAATATTACACCCTGCTTGGATGAACTGTATGCACACAAGACTTGTTGACACACAGCTCGACCATATTGTGTGTCTTTCAGCTGGTACAATCAGCCCTACACCTATTTCTGGCTATCCATACTTAGTCACATACTGGTGGGAAAGTGCACTTGTATGGAAGTACAAAAAACTACATAAAAATGTTCACCAGCTGGCTGTTCACTGTGTAACTGTTCACTGTGTAACTCAAGAATGTTATCTGAGGACTTTCCTTAGCATCCCAACAGAGTTCCTGGTGATGACCAAGTTTTCGTGGCCACTGTCATAATGATTAAAATTCTTCTGGGCATTGTTCTCCATCAACTATGAAAACCACTATTTCAACCATATTACAGGGCAAGACTGGTTTTGCAGGAAGAAAGATGCCCCTATTTATCGCAGGCAACCAGTATCAATGCATTATATTTGTGAAACTTTATTGGCCCTAGAATATAATAGGGAGATGGTAGGAAGGAAGCTATTCATGGACTACCTGGCTAGTCAACAATTGGTGACAGTCAGCAAATCAGGGCTCGGCTTTTGGTATAGAGGAACTGTCACAGCATTTCTGTGCACACCAGAAAGAAAATATGCCCACCAGAAACCAAGCGCTGATTTGAAGACTGTCACCAATCACTGACAATCTGGAAAGTCCATGAATAGCTTCCTTCCTGCCCTCTTCCTTTTGTCCTGACAAGCCCATTGCATTCTGCAGCCAATGAAGTTTCTGGTGCCAATTTTCTGCAATAAATAGGGGCACCGTTCCTCCTGCAAACCCAGTCTTTTCTGCAAAATGCCATTTTAATATGGTCAAAAGATTGGTTTTATAGTTTATATTCAAAGTTTTTATACAATGACACAACACAACATACAGAAGAATCTTAATCATCAAAACACGAAAAGATCAGCTAGCAAAAACCCTTTAATTCTGTGGAGCAACATTGAGTAAAACATCGGAATACTAACAGGCATGGGAACATTTTTTTTTTCCCTGCCTAACAAAGTCAGAGAGATGATGTGCTCTGTGAAGGATATTCATGGTCTCATAGTCCCAGGAGTTTACAATATGGCTTGGGACAGTTTATCAAACCATTAGACAATGCTATATTGAACTATGCTACATACTGCTATATACCGAACAATGCTATACTGAACACATAACGTCCAGAAGTCCATAAAAATATGCTGTTGCCATTAATATACTCATGAATATGGATAGTCTTGTTTGAGCAAACACATCAAACTCCTGAGTCTTGGTCATCAAAGAGGGTGTGGAAATCAAAATATGTGATAACAACCTTAATACAAATATGGGGTTCAGACTGCAGGGAGGTGCACATTTCATACTGAGATACTGCACAAAGGAATGTCCACTATTATAGGAGGTTCATTCAAATGAAACCTGGTCAGTGCATCTACCTTTGTGTTAAATGTAAGGTGACATCACTTAACTGCAGGTATGTGGCACCATCTATTGGTAGAGAGACTGGTGTGGGTACACAGTGCCAGCATGGTTTCATGCCGAAGAGAAGGTGGTCACACAAATTATCATCAACTACCAAGCATGCAGGTGAGTAAGCAACAACAATAAGGAGTGATTTTATTTTTGGTGGTGGAGGGAGTTGGAGGCCGTTAAATGTATCGACAGATGAAGGCTGTTCACAATGAGTACAGTCTGAATCGTTCAAGTGTAGTGACATGGCACAAAAACAATTCCTTGAGTGATGCGAGTCACTGAAAGACAATGATTGTCCTGGACAGGCTCATTGTGTCATCACACCAGAAATGGCTGTAGAAGAGGATGCTTTAGTCTTAGACAAATGCCGAATCACCGTGGACGAGATCCATTGGTTATCGCTCACACCATAATGCATCATCAACACTTGAACTTTTGAAAAATCTGTACGCAGTTGGCACTCCACCAACTGATCGCTGAACAGTGCAAAACTTGAATGGCAGTGTCTTTGAGTCATTTGCAACATTATCATGAGGAGGGAAATGGTTTTCTGTTGCGTATTGACACATGTGATGAAACATGGTGTCACCATTTTGAACTGGAAAGCAAGCAGTGGAAAGATGTGACTACACCACCTACAAAGAAACCAAAGGCCATCATACCAGTTCTGATAAGGTCATGATGTCCTCCTTTTTTGGCCACAAGGGCCCACTGCTTCTCGAGTTTCTGGAACGGGGAACCACTGTCAATGCCCAGAGTTATCAAGCCACTTTACAGAACCTTAGACAAGCCATGAAGTCAAAACGCCGAGTCACGTTGGCCAAGGGTGATATCCTCCTGCATGTTAACCCCACCCACACAAGGCCAATTCAGTGAAATCAACATTGCAGCAGTTTCAGTGGGAAATCCTGGAACATCCACCATACAGTCCCGACTTTCCACCGTGTGAGTTTCATGTGTTTGTACCACTAAAACAAGCTATTTGTAGACGTCGATTTGCAACGGACGATGAAGTGTGTGGCTGGGTCCAGGTCTGGATCCGACAGCAGCCTACTAGCTTCTTCAAGGATGGAATCAACTGGCTAGTGTCACAATGGGATGAATGTGCCATCAGTTCTGGTTACAATTTGTGAGTATATGTACTGTGTATAACTACATTTTTGAGTTGATAAAATCGTTACCATGACTTTACACCAGTGACCGGGGTACATTTGAATGCCTCTTATATGTTGCAATGGAAATGATGACTCTTTGAGTAATATTTCACTCGTACGTCAGTTTTATCTGTGCGACTCCTTCACTTGTTTGACAGTCAGTTGCTGGTAAATACGTTTGAAAGCTAAGATTTTAACAGAGAAGTGAAATGACAAGTGCACCAAGAACTTCCAACACTGCAAATCTTATGTGAAAGACTTCGTGCTTGTATTAGAATGTGCAAATGTAAATAAATACAATATAACATTAGGTCCAAGATGTGCAGTGTCATAGGAGAAACTGTACTGTTTGTGATCCAGCAGGCAGATCATGATGATGATGATGATGATGATGATGATAATAATAATAATAATAATAATAATAATAATAATAATAATAATAATAATAATAAAGATAACAAATTATTACATTATTATTATTAAAATAATTTTCTGTTTCAAATACTTTTAAAGCATTGCCATATAAATGATAAAATTTGTGCTGTTTACAGGTTTACAAACAAGGAACATGTGTCATTTCTGAATTGGGTGCTAACTTTTTACATATAGTTTAGTGGATAGATGCAAGCTACAGGAGAGAACTGGTGACAGGCGTGTTACCTCTCACCTGCCTGAGGGGTCGATTGTCGCCAGTGCTCTCGAGTGCCATGCCCATTCCCGCCCCCGTCCCCGTGGCGGGCTGCTGCTGCACACCGGCCAGGCCCTCCTCCAGCAGATGGATGGCGGCTGCCAGTGCATCCGAGCCCAGTGAGCGCACCACACACGCCAAGGACGCTGCCGCCCCCTGCCGCACCTTTATAAAGGCACAGGTAGACGTTACTTGGCTGTCATTCATAAAGAAAATGTGTGGGTTTGCTGTAGTAAATAAGATAAAAAAAAGAAAGATTAATTTCTTTTTACCAATAGTAGTGTCATTACTTTTTTCAGGTTACAGAATTAGTTAATGGAATTTTTTGTGTTATGTTATTTTGGCTTATTTGTTTCATTTTTATTTTTACCCTATTTCATTGTTTATCAGCAGCATTGTGTTGAAAATGAAAATACACCTATCATTTACACTACAGACAGATGGAGCATTTGATATTTGCTTTAAAGGGTGTTCCTACCAAAATTGCATTAGGTGTATATTTTGCATAGTGGAACTGTAATGCAGGCTTTAGTCAAAAGCAGTTAAAGATCTTATACACAGAGGAAAATGACAGATGAACGATTTCTTCTGGGCAGGAACCACAGTGTCAATAAATTTGAAGAAAAACATCATTCCATCAAGCTGTATTTCAAAGTTGTAATTTATTAAGCTGTTACCCACAGCTGTGTTCACATACCTAATCAAATGAAGGATAACTGAAAGCCTCCCATGTCCTGCACATAAAGGTACATTGCCTCTCTGTTTGTCATACAGAATTTAAGTGAGGCCAACATTGTGAAACTTCAAGCTATTCAAAAGCTAGAAGAGACACGTGATATGCAGCGATTAGAATGTTAGAGGCTTGTGACTGATTTAGTATGGAAGTATGGATTAAACAACTTGAGTATTGTATAAGCATTGTATTCATTATGGTGAATCATATTGTATAGAATATATATACGGAGAAAAGCATTTTCACAAATACGATAACGTTCAAAAGTCAAAATGTCTTGTATTGACCAAAGTAGCCTATGTTCTTCCTCAGTGTTCAAGCTACCTCCATACAAAATCTCATCAAAATCAGTTCAGTGACTTAGTCGTGAAAGCATAACAGACAGAGTTACTTTTGCATTTATAATATTAGTACTGATAACTAGTTTCAAGCTTTGTACATTCTCAAGTGCATCTATACACATAACAACACGTTGTAATCAAACAAAAATCAAAATATAAATGTCTACACAACTGCACTGGTTGCAGCGTCTTCTGAAAAACAAAGATCACCTACAATATTTACAGATACATCATCCTTACCAATGATGTGTGATTGATGCATCACCTCTCATACTATAGCACAAAACAGCCATGATCTACACCTGAATATTTCCAAGCAGGAGGCTGCTTGCACAACTAATTTCCAGAAGCATTCAGTGTAACCAGAACATGTGAGATAATAGGCTAAGCAGCAGTGGCTTCTCCTAAAGTAGATCTTTTTCTCCAAATATATGAGGGTTGCTCAAAAAGTATCCAAATTTTATTTATAAAATCAATCTTTATTCAGATACAATTGTTTGACACTAGTCACGGTCAGTGTGGCCCCCTTCAGCTTCTACACACTTCTCCCAGCACTGCTGCCACTGCTGGAAAGCCTCTTTTGTTAGGGTGTGCAGGTGCTCCATCAAATTCTGCACAATGTCTTCCCTGTTCTGAAATCTGGTCCCTTCCAGAGTCTCTTTCAGTTAATGGAAAAGAGAGAAATCAATCCGTGCTAATTCAGAGGAATATGGAGGCTGACAAACCACAGCCGTATTGTGTTTAGCCGAATAGTTCTGAATAAACTTAGAACAATGAGCAAGTGGGTTATCGTGGTGAAGGTGCCAACTGTCTGCTGCCCACAGGTCCAGCCATTTGCCTCTCACTGTTTCAAAAGAACAAGTGCACCAAAATCTTTTAATACAGCAACCTCTTGGCAGCACTCCTTGTTGATGTTAGTACTTCCTCGGTTGCACTCATGATGGACCATGCCCAGAAGATGGTCAGCATGACTTTAACATTGCTCAGGTCCTGCCACACTTTTCTGAGTCTTGGGGATGAGGGATGCTTCCTTTGTAATGAATGGGGTTCAGGGTCACACCGATAACCCCAGAACTCATCACAAGTGGTTGCTGTGTTAAGAAAGTTAGGATTACTGTTCACACTATACAGCATGTCCCGTGCAATCTTCAAATAAATTTGCTTTTTCTCTGTCATTAGCAACTTTGGCACAAATTTTGCTAAGATCCTCCTGAGATCAAAATCTTCTGTTAAAATTGAATGAAAGGATTCGGTACTAATTTTAACCTCATCTGCAAGTTCTCTGATTGTGATATGTCTATCCTGCACCATCAGGTTCCTTATGTCATCAGTAACAACCTTATTTGCAGATACTGAGGTCTACCTGAACTCTTCACTGAGGAGCACCCATCTTTAAAGTGGCAATCCAATTATTTACTACAACACTGTGACTTAAATTTGCCCCAAAAAACTACCTAGAAAAATATTTAAAACAAGATAACTGCTTCTTGAATACGTAATTAATTCACTCAGATTATTGGTAAATGAAAGCAATTGGGAACTATAAATATTTTGTCTACAGGGTGTTACACAAAGGTATGGCCAAACTTTCAGGAAACATTCGTCACACGCAAAGAAGGAAAATATTTTATGTGGACATGTGTCCGGAAACGCTTACTTTCCATGTTACAGCTCATTTTATTACTTCTCTTCAAATCACATTAATCATGGAATGGAAACACACAGCAACAGAGCGTACCAGTGTGACTTCAAACACTTTGTTACAGGAAATGCTCAAAATGTCCTCCGTTAGCGAGGATACATGCATCCACCCTCCATCACATGGAATCCCTGATGCGCTGATGCAGCCCTGGAGAATGGCATATTGTAACACAGCTGTCCACAATACAAGCATGAAGAGTCTCTACATTTGGTACCGGGGTTGCATAGACAAGAGCTTTCAAATGCCCCCATAAATGAAAGTCAAGAGGGTTGAGGTCAGGAGAGCATGGTGGCCATGGAATTGGTCTGCCTCTACCAATCCATCGGTCACCAAATCTGTTGTTGAGAAGCGTACGAATGCTTCGTCTGAAATGTGCAGGAGCTCCGTAGTGCATGAACCACATGTTGTGTCGTACTTGTAAAGGCACATGTTCTAGCATCACATGTAGAGTATCCCGTATGAAATCATTATAATGTGGAAGAACATGGGCCCAATCAAGACATCACCAACAATGCCTGCCCAAACAGTCTCAGAAAATCTGTGTTGATGACGTGATTGCACAACAGCGTGCGGGTTCTCGTCAGTCCACACATGTCGATTGTGAAAATTTACAATTTGATCACGTTGGAATGAAGCCTCATCTGTAAAGAGAACATTTGCACTGAAATGAGGATTGACACATTATTGGATGAACCATTCGCAGAAGTGTACCCATGGAGGCCAATCAGCTGCTTATAGTGCCTGCACACGCTGTACATGGTACGGAAACAACTGGTTCTCCAGTAGCACTCTCCATACAGTGATGTGGTCAACGTTACCTAGTGCAGCAGCAACTTCTCTGACGCTGACATTAGGGTTATCGTCAACTGCATGAAGAATTTCCTCGTCCATTGCAGGTGTCCTCATCGTTCTAGGTCTTCCCCAAGCGCGAATCATAGGCTGGAATGTTCCGTGCTCCCTAAGATGCTGATCAGTTGCTTCGAACATCTTCCTGTCAGGACACCTTCATTCTGGAAATCTGCCTCGATACAAACGTACCGCGCCACGACTATTGCCCCGTGCTAATCCATACATCAAATGGGCATCTGCCAACTCTGCATTTGTAGACACTCCACTGACAGCAAAGCCACGTTCGTGATGAACACTAACCTGTTGATGCTACATACTGATGTGCTTGATGCTAGTACTGTAGAGCAATGAGTCGCATGTCAACACAAGCACCGAAGTCAACATTACCTTCCTTCAATTGGGCCAACTGGCGGTGAATCGAGGAAGTACAGTACATACTGATGAAACTAAAATGAGCTCTAACATGGAAATTAAGCGTTTCCGGACACATGTCCACATAACGTCTTTTCTTTATTTGTGTGTGAGGAATGTTTTCTGAAGGTTTGGCCGTACCTTTTTGTAACACCCTGTATAAAATTAATATTTCATATTTAATTGATCAGATTCAAAATTTTACAAATTTTTAGGTAGGAAAGGGTTAAGTTGAACAAAAATCTCAGTTTTTTTTCTGTTTTTATACAGCATAACTAAACATACCAAGCATTACTGAAATAATATATATAAAAACTGTGCATTTAACACATTCCTTCCGGTACTAAGAACTGTGCTCCTCACTGTTGGGCAGCATGTGTATTCATGCTTTCCTGCAACTAGCAGTGATGCTCTTCCTGTTTGTCACCATAGAGCAGTGATCATATTCAGACGCCTAAGCTACTATCTTATTTTGAAAGTTGGTTCTTTTAAAACAACGAGAGATCACATAAAATAATTTTACACTAAATCAATTAGAGATTATGTGGTATCTAATTTGTTCAGAAACCTTTCTTGTTGAAGGATCACAAAATTATATTCGCCGCTGATAAGTAATGCATTATACGTTAGTGTATTACTGGTACCATAAATCAAAGTTGAACATGATTTACTGGTAATACATGCTGGCTTGAATATGTAATGGTAGTGCTATCATATGTTAAAAGCTGTTTGTCTAAAATGTTTCTGATACACTCTCCATGTCAGTCTATATTGAAAATATGTGAT
Organism: Schistocerca gregaria; assembly: GCF_023897955.1. Classification (NCBI taxonomy): domain Eukaryota; kingdom Metazoa; phylum Arthropoda; class Insecta; order Orthoptera; family Acrididae; genus Schistocerca; species Schistocerca gregaria. The sequence goes on along the minus strand of NC_064928.1, from coordinate 111,110,722 downwards.
AATGTGAAACAAAAGCCAGTGCTTCATTCTGTAGTTTGTATAAGTTCCTATATCTCTTGACAAAAGGCAATAACAAGCTGAATATGTAATACAAATATTTTAAAATACTGCATAAACTTCTGGTCAAAACATGGTCTTTTTTTAGCACTGTTTAATTACATATTTTACTACTGGTGGCAGGGTATATAAGTCAGTCCATCACTGAACCTGACCTTTCTAGATGAAATACTGTGCAATGCAACAGTTATGATTTGGCTGTTCATCTGAAAAGAACTTTTCACAGATAATGTACAATGGGGAAAACTGAAAAATTACAAATGTATGATTCTTCAATTAATACCCCAATCTCTCTTTTATATAATTAGTACCAGACATTTATATTTAAAGAAGAATCTACCACAGAATTAATAATACATGGATTTCATTTCCCTTCTTGTTCCCCCATCTCTTTACAGTTCCACAAGTCTCAGAAAATACCAAGCTTAACAGCAAATTGTTTTTCAAGGAACAGGGAGTTCAGAGCTGACATATGAAGGATACTTACCGTTGCAACAGAGTCTTGTAAGCTGCGTTGGAAGAGTGGCAACATCTCTGGCAGAGAACTGCGACTCTCATCTGGAAAGCAGGATACCAAACTGCCACACGCCATGCAAGCAGCTAAAAGAAAACAAGTTTGATTGCATTTCATAAGCTGTGGAAGCATATCAAAACACAAAAGTTTTAGTACATTAGCATTTTAGAATAAAAATTCAGAAGTAGGCAGATGAAGAAGAAGAAGGAGAGAGGGGGAGAGAGGGATAGACGGGGGGAGAGAAATTTTCACACACAATGTTCTTGACAATGAATAATAATGTCTCACAAACCAAGTAATAAACTTGCACTGCTGCTCTCTCTCTGTTTTCTAAATTCCAGAACTGATTCCTCACTAACCATACACGACCACCTATCTAAATGAGAAACACAACAAAGAAAACAACTTAACCCACAAACAACATTAGAGCTGCTTTCAGGGAGCCAGTTACTTTTTAACAAAGAATTGTTGAACTACAGTCTCAAGTTGTTCCAAAGCACAGTATTAATTCATAATTAAGGCTAAACAATAGAAATTGCTGTAGAGCAAATAAACATCATTTCTTAAGAAGAAACAAAAATCTGTGGAAGCATGCAAACTTCTGCAAAAAGTAAGCATTTGTGTGCATGTGTATATGAAGAAGAATATGCCAGAAGATACCTGTATTTCTGAAGAGGAAAAATCATAACAATGAATCTGCCTACTATAATGCTCCTGCTCTCAACGTATATGAAGAATAAGACAAATTTAGTTGTAATTGCTGTTTATTGTAAAAGAATGAGTCTGCTGCAATACATTTAAAATTATTCAAGAGCAGGAAATGAAATATATTTCATTTTGAACATCACAAATCAATGCTCGCTATGACTGTTGATCATTGTCATTCATTTACTTGCAGGAAGCCCAAGTATTATTATTTTACATACACGATGTAGCATTAGTAACTTCTGAATTAATTACAACAACAAAATTAAGGAATTCTTCCATTTGTCCCATTTTCTTGCACATTTAACATTAGAAACATATCTTTCCACAGTGATTGCTCAGTGACAACTTCACATACTGCTAAGCAGAGAAAAACTCCCCACTTACAATGATCGCAAATAAACAAGCACTTCAAACCAAAGATATTGTCACTCAAAGGATATGTGCTACAAAGGTTTTCATAGTTTAACAAGTAGCCATCATTCTGGTTTTTATGTTTCTTTTGTACAATCATTACAATAACTTAAAACTATGAAAATTAATTTTGTAAAATGAAATTATTATTCTGACACGTTTTTTTCATTAGAGTTGGTAAACAAAAAAATAGTAAAATACAAGAAAAATATTAATAGCTGGTTTTCCAGATGTGACAGTATTTCACACATACTGGTTATGTATGTTATCCTTACTTTAATAGTGTATCTGTAATGGTCTGTCTGGATTTTGACTGTGAAAACGCCAAGCTGAACTTCTCGATACCACATCACAACTAAAATGAAGAGAATGATACCCACTGAAATGAACTTTGGTCCCAGATACATTACACAACAAATATGCTTTGTCAGTGACAAATTAAAGAAATTTAAAGTACACACTGTTGAAATATTCATCCTATTCACTTGAGTCACCAGTCACCTACTTCCATGCCTAAAGAACTTTATGGCTGAGAAGTGTTGTTGTTATCAGGTAGTCCAGTGAACCCTCTGCCAGGCACTTAAATGTTATTTGCAGAGTATCCATGTATATGTACATGTAGATCATGCAGAGACTGTGACAGTGCAAGTTGGGTGTTTTACAGGTGCACAGGTTATCTAGCCAGTCTGAGGAGGGGACCTTATACATCGGCCATCTTAGATTTTCTTCATACTTATATGAATCAACTGTCAGTGCACAAACATTACTTTTATTAAGCACTAGCACACTCTTCTCAAGAATACTAAAGAGTCAAATTTGAAGATTTCCAAGTGCTGTTAAGACTGAAAATATTACACAGTTCGAGCATTTCAAATGAGACGTCTGCAGCTCAGTGAGTAGTGGTCTGGTTGTGGAACTGTTAAGTTGCCAATGTGATTCTTGCTAGTAGCAACTATTTTATAGTTTTATTTGTAATTTACAATTATTATCAAATTGAATAGTTAATTAATGACGCAGGAAAAGACAAACTGCTGCTTACCATAATGAAGACAAGTCATGTTGCAGATAGTCACAATTAAAAGACACTCATGTAAAGCTTTTGGGATGCAAGAAGCAATATGGAGGAGCAGGGAAGAGGAAGGGATAGTAGTGTATGGGTGGGGAGAGAGACAAATGCTGTCTGGTGGAGTGTGCAGGGACTGGACTGGCAACAGGCACAGTGTCATGAGGTTATGGGGCAGGTGTTGGGCAGGGAGGTGAGGGAAAAAGGAGCAAAAAAGTAGAGGAGTGGGGAAAGACAGGTGGATACATTGGCAGAGGGCTGCAAACAAACAGGGGGGAGATGAGAATGGGAGAAGATGATGGATAGAGAGGGTGGTTGGAGTGTGTGGGGGCAGTATGTTATGGTAGGTTGAGGCCTGGATAATTACGGGAGCGGAGAAAGTATTGTATGGATAACTCCCATCTGCACAGTTCAGAAAAGCTGATGGTGGAGGGAAGGAGCCAGATGGGCCGGGTAGTGAAGCAACCACCAAAACTAAGTGTGTTATGTCCAGCAGCTTCTTGTGTCACAGAGTGGTCTACTCTCTCTTGGCCACATCTTGGCAGTGGCCAGTTATCCTGGTGGAAAGCTGGTCGGTAGTCATACTAATATAAAAAATTGTGTAGTGATTGCAGCTGAGTTGGTAATGACAATGCTGCTTTCACAGATGGCCGAGTCCCTGATGAGGTAGGATGAACCTGTGACAGAAATGGAATAGAAAGTGCTGGGTGGGTGGACTGGGCAGGTTTTGCATGTGGGTCTTCCACAGGGTTATGAGCCTTGTGGTGCAGGGGTTGGGACTGGGAGTAGCACAGGGATGGACCAAGATTATGTGGAGGTCGAGTGGGTGATGGAACGTCACTTTAGGAGGAGGTGGAAAGTATCTCAGGTAGGATGTCCCACATTTCAGGACACCACAATAGGTTAACAAAGCCCTTCAGAAGGATGTGGTTCAGTTTTTCCAGTCCAGGGTGGTACTGGGCGATGAATGGGACACTCCTTTGTGGCCGGTTCTTGGGGGTGGTAAGAGGATTGGAGGTGTGAGGGGAATTGCCATGAGAGATCTGTTTGTGGGCTAGGTCTGAGGGATAGTGCATATCTGTGAAGGCCTCAGTGAGATCCTCAGCATATTGAGCAAGAGAGTTTTTGTCACTTCAGATACACTGTCCCCGGGTGTCCAGGCTATTTGGGAAGGATTTTTTGGTGTGAAAGGGATACAGGTACTGTGGGTGGTTGGTTGTTTTAACGTGGACAGAGGTGTGAAAGGAGCCATCAGAGAGGAGGTGGTCAACATCTAGGAAGATGCTTTACTGGGTTGAGGCGGCCCATGTGAAGTGGATGGGAGAGATAGTGTTGAGATTGTGAAGGAATGAAGATAGGGTGTTTTGACCCTGAGTCCAGATCATGACAATATCATCAATTAACCTGAACTAGAATAGGGGTTTGGTGTTTTGGGAGGCTGGGAAGGTCTCCTCTAGATGGCACATTAAAAGGTTGGTATAGGAGGGTTCCATGCAGGTGCCCACGGCTGTGTCGTGAATTTGTTTATACACCTTCTCTTCAAATTAGAAGTAGTTGTGGGTTAGGATAAGTTAGTAAGGTGTATGAGGAATGAGGTAGTGGGTTTGGAGTCAGAATGACATTGGGAAAGGTAGTGTTCAATAGTAGTAACTCCATGGGCATGAGAGATGTTGAAGTATAGGGACGTGGTGGCAACAGAGACGAGTACGGATCCGGGAGGTAAAGGGGTGGGGATGGTGGGGACTCAGTGAAGGAAGTGGTTGGTGTCTTTGACATGTGAGGCTAGATTACGGACAATTGGTTGGAGGTGTTGGTCACTGAGGGCTGAAATTCCCTCAGTGGGGGCCACAAGGGGCATCCAGGATTGTTTGGTTTGTGGGTTTTGGGGAGCATGTAGAAGGTGAGTGTGAAGTGTCACAGGCTGAAGAGGGAAACAGATTCAGAGGAGATGTTCTGGGAAGGGCCCAAGGCTTTAAGTAGGGATTGGAGTTTGTGTTGGAGTTTTGGAATGGGATCACTGTGGCCAAGTTTATATGCTGAAGTCAGAAAATCGGCAGAGGCCTTCTGCCAGGTAGACATTACAATTCGTAATAACAGAGGTGGAACCTTTGTCTGCGGGTAGACAGATTAGGTCAGGCTCATCAGGGGCCAGGCCACCTGTGAAAGCAGTCAGTCATTTACCAGCTCTGCTGCAATCATTGCACAGCTTTCTATATTGGCATGACTACCAACCAGCCGTCACCAAGATGAATGTCCACCAACAGCAAAGTGGAGTACCCTGTGGTACAACATGCAGCTGAACATAACACACTTAATTTCAATATCTGCTTCACTACTCAAGCCATTTGGATCCTTCCCTCTACCACCAGGTTTTCTGAATTGCACATATGGAGTTATCCTTACAATACACTCTCTGCTCCTGTAATTATCCTGGCCTCCATCTACAGTAACATGCTGTCCCCACACCCTCCAACCAACTGTTTCCACTCCTTGTCCTATCATCTTCTCCCCATTCTCATCTCCTACCTTGTTTATCTGCAGCCCTCTGCCAATACATCAATACATCTTTCCCCACTTCTCTCCTTTTTTGCTCTTTTTTTCCACACCTCCCTGCCTCATAACCTTCTGACACTGTGCCTGTTAGCAGTCTAGTCTCTGCACACTCCACCAGACAGCATTTGTCTCCACCCCCCCTCACCACCCCCCCCCCCCCCCCCACACACACCTATACACTACTATCCCTTCCCCATCCCCACCCTAACCAGATTGCCACTTGCATCCCATGCCATAGATGCATTCTGGTCCGAGGTGCTGGAGTTTGTGGTCGGGTGTTCATAAGGTGTCCTTGCTTGCTTGTGCTTGTGCTTGTGTGTGTGTGTGTGTGTGTGTGTGTGTGTGTGTGTGTGTGTGTGTGTTATTGACGAAGGCTGTAGCTGTAAGCTTTATGTGAGTGTCTTAATTACATGTCTGCAACAGGACGTAAGTAGCATCTGTCTTTCCTACACTGTTTATATTCTTACTTGGAGTTTCCATCATCTGTATAGTTAATTAACAAATACTGCATCAAAACCAAGAACAATAATGATGATAATAGTATGCTTTTTGTTTTTAATTATTAATCAAATAGTACACCGACCAGTCTGTGTATGGATTTTAGCAAGTTTCCCACATGCATTTAGGCAAAAGCTGGATTGTTCCCTGCTATAGCACCTTTTTGCCAATTTCATGAACAAGAAGAGGAATGGCTCAAGTGGTTGCAACAGTTTGAAGCCCACATACCTGCTCACAATGTATCTGGTACTGTAAAACTTCTCTATTTCCTGTCCACAGGAGGAAGTGCAGTGTTCAGACTCATTCGGAAGCTATTCCCTAACGCCACTCCGAGTGGACTTCCATATGTTCAGGTTGTAAATTTGCTAACTATTATGACCAACAAACGAATGTGGTAGCGGCTAAGTATCAATTCTGTAATTGCATGGCACAGTCAGAACAAACTTATAACGAGTGGGTAACAGGCTTTCAGGATATGAGGAGGAAATGCAAATGCAAATGCAAATGCAAATGCAAATGTGCTTGTGGGGCTTTATATTCAGATATAACGTCGCGTGATGCGATCATGTACAATGTAACTAAAGTCATGCTTAGAGAACAGATTTTGAAACAGTTCAATCCATCATTTCAACAAACACTAGATCAGTACAATTCAGGTGCAGGGGCCCTGTTAGCCGGTAAGTTTGAGCAGCCACCAATTTGTCAGGTTGAGTCGCACCTTGCTAGTGACTGCCCCATCAGGCAGCAACAGCTGCATGCACCACTCTATGAAAACAGTTCTCTAAACAAGCGGTTATGCAGGTGAACACAATTAAGTCATTCCGTCGGTGTTATTCATAGCACAAATGCCAAGACTGTTAGTCACGGCAAGCACAGTTCCCCACAGTCATTTAATGAACAAAGTAAGAGCACATGGACTGTCAGACCATTGGATTGAAGAGTTCCTAGATAACAGAATGCAGCATGTCATTCTCAATGGAGAGAAGTCTTCCAAAGTAAGAGTGATTTCAGGTGTGCCACAGGGGAGTGTCGTAGGACCGCTGCTACTCATAGTATACATAAATGACCTTGTGGAAAACATCGGAAGTTCACTGAGGCTTTTGGCGGATGATTCTGTGGTATATCCAGAGGTTGTAACAATGGAAAATTGTACGAAAATGCAGGAGGATCTGCAACAAATTGACGCATGGTGCAGGGAATGGCAATTGAATCTCAATGTAGACAAGTGTAATATGCTGTGAATACACAGAAAGAAAGATTCCTTATCATTTAGCTACAATATAGCAGGTCAGCAACTGGAAGCAGTTAATTCCGTGAATTATCTGGGAGTAGATATTAGGAATGATTTAAAATGGAATGATCATATAAAGTTGATCGTCAGTAAAGCAGATGCCAGACAGATTCTTTGGAAGAATCCTAAGAAAAAGCAATCTGAAAACAAAGGAAGTAGGTTACAGTACACTTGTTTGGCCACTGCTTGAATATTGATCAACAGTGTGGGATCCGTACCAGGTAGGGTTGATAGAAGAGATAAAGAAGATCCAGCGTGCTTTGTTACAGGACCATGTAGTAATTACTAAAGCATTACGGAGATGATAGATAAACTCCAGTGGAAGACTTTGTAGGAGAGATGCTCAGTAGCTCGGAACGAGCTTTTGTTGAAGTTTCGTGAACATACCTTCACCGAGGAGTCAAGCAGTATGTTGCTCCCTCCTACGTATATCTCGCGAAGAGACCACGAGGATAAAATCAGAGAGATTAGAGCCCAGACAGAGGCATACCGACAATCTTTATTTCCACGAACAATACGAGACTGGACTAGAAGGGAGAACCGGTAGAGGTACTCAAAGTACCCTCCGCCACACACCATCAGGTGGCTTTCGGAGTATGGATGTGGATGTGGATGTAGATGCTTGTGCCAAGGTAAGACATATACAATCTGTATGTTTGCATCGGAACAAACGTAAGAATTCTCTAGCGATATGAGAAAGCAGGTCTCCTAGGCACCCCATATTCGAAGAGTAGGCAAGACACACCACTCTCCAAATTCCGCTGCAGAGAATGCAATACACAAAGAATTACAGTACAATGAAATATGGAACAAAATTTACGTGATTCATACATATACTTTGTTCCCACGTTCCTTCCTTCAGGGCACCTTGGTGACTCTGCCATCAAGAAGGGCACCATGCCACATAGTTGAATAACACAACATAATTTGCCAAACCACGAAAAAGCAGGCCACACACTGAACAGGAAAAACAATGACTCCAAACTGTAAGTATTTACAATAATTTAAAATTTGGTTCAAAAATATGAAACATCACACAGAAAATATGAGACGACATTTCACATATTTTTCCAAAATTTTAAATTACATTTTCATGCAATTAGTACTGACAAATTAAAAGACATAATCTTTATTAAAAATTGCATATCAATATCTGTTAATTAACACTTAAATTTGATAGTAAATAGTTAAGATGACAGTTGATAACAGTTGCCACTAATCAAACCAGTGACATCATAGTTAGAGGACTAGGATACACAGACTCAGCTACAGTAGAGTCTGTTAAAAATGTTGGAAATGTTTTATTCTTAACATTTCCTGGAATCTTTAGTTTCAATTTGTTTGAGGTTTTTGAGAAATGCATCGTATTGGCTTACAAAATTTACATTCCGGCACTGACCTTCAAATCATGTACATATGAAGAAAATCTAAGCATGCTTACCTGTAAAGCTGGCTTATGGGTGTAATCTCAAAATTTTCTCTCTCATCGAAGTCCCACAATTTCTCACGGTCCACATTCTGTGGCAAAATCGTTGCCTCAACAGAGATTGTTTGTTTCACAAATGTCTGACAGTGAAAATGCCCCCTACAAACAAGATGTGTGTAGCCAGCAGGAGACTTTGGTGGAGAAACTTCCTGTTCGGAGCTGCTAAGGAGAACTGGCCCAGACTGCTCGTCCTCTCTTGTACTGACTCTGTGCTAGCGAAGTTGTGCTTCCTCCCTTCTCCTACATGGGCCTAGCTCCCAAATGTTCAGTCTGGAAACGTGAATACCTTCTAGCTCCACCAAGACTGGATGAGGGCCTGGCAGATCACTGGAGTGTACCCTGCTGTAAACTATAAAGGAATAAACCAGTATTCTTGAAAGTAGATCTTTGCCTTCTCCTTTATCCCACCCCCATGATGTCCACCCCTAGCCCATTCTGACTAGGTAAGCATGCCACACCTGTACACAGAACTCCTAGAATTCCCTTTCATGAGTGGAATCAACTTATGGGAAAAATATCTAACAAGGGGGCCCTATGGATTTGATTTTATTCATATTTACAGGATTTGAACATCAGTTTCAGAAAAGAGTATGGCATAACTATAAAAAAGAAAAGAAAAAAGCAATAAACATTTTTTACATTTAGCAGTCGCCAGTAGCTGACTGCATAGCACAAAAGTCATGCAATTTGGAAATCAATAATTCTATTCCCACTAGTAGCAAAATTATTTTGTTTCATTTTTTCTATCACACTGAAACATTATTTTACAATTATTTTATCAGAATGTTTTATGAGAAACAACATGTTTATTGTTTGTTAATATTTGCATGAAAATCAGTTAGAATTTGATATAGACAAGCTAAGTGCCTGATAGTTAAATGAACAAATTACATACTTCAATAATACTGTTGAGTCTCTAGAGATAACAACATAATTTATTTTCTATTAGAGATTTTGCAATTTTATACTAAACTTTAATTTATTGTGATACTTCAAGTTTCATGCAATTAAAACTAAAAAAAGTAAACTCCACGCTCAGTCCTTGAAAGTTATGCTGTATCAAGTGGCCACCATGTATCCTCTGCTATGTGACACATGGATTCAGTATGGAGGGGCATTGCACCAGCACTCTGTTCTCCCAGTCATTGATGGCTTTCCAGATCTTGGCGCCACTACTTCTCATTCGAGTAGCTCCTCAATTAGCATCACAAGGCTGAACGCACTCTGTTCCAGTCCCCTTGCCATGGAAAAACCGCCGGCACTATGGGGAACTGAACCCATTTCCTCTGCACGAGAATCACATGCACTAAACACTCGGCTGTGGAGGCAGACCTTTTCAGGTGATCAGTAAGTAAAAGAAAAAAGCTATAAATTGTAATAAAAACTGTGATTCAATTTTTCTAAATTAATATCTCCATCTGTCAATAAACACAAAAAAAGTTGTAACCAGTGAGAACTTGACCAGTGAATGCACTGTCAGCTACCAGTTATTCTGTATTAAAAGCTTGAAGTGTTTTACATTCAACAGTGCCCACAAATAATATGATCTTCAAAGCTGAATTTTTTAAAGACTGTATCATACACATTCAAATTCTGCAACTGTGAAGAAAAGTGAAGATAGCTAGTCCGTAAGGTACCTTGCAAGAGTGTGAGGGCGCACGTATGTTTTTCTCTACCTCTGATGAAGAATTTAGTCTGATAGCTAATAATATAGCACACAGCGATCTTTTTCGGTGTGCCTAGGTTTATTATTTTTCTGATTTTGATCTGCCAATTAGTGCTATACAGTACACTGTTTTTTAAATGACACCTGTCCTGCTGTAGGCAAGAAAGTGCAGTATCTGCATGTCTACAGTGTTGAGGAACCTCATTAGCTTTATCTCCCAGCCCACACTACAACTACAGTTTTTTAAACACTAAAAATAACAATCACTGGTCAGACATGTTAGAAATATTCATGAGGCAAAAAACATGGAGGGGTGCTGAGTGTGAAAGGCAACCAAGCAACATTTTAACACAAAATACATCTTTAAAAATTGACTAATAAAATAATTATTGTAATCTCATTTCTATGTTAGTAATAAATAACTGATCATTTTGTATGACACCTGCTGCAATTGCTGTATAACAATTAAGAAGCCTGGTAACATATCATGCAGTCCAGAGTAAAAAGAAAAAAAAAAAATTACACCTTGGTCTAGACTCGAGCTCTCAAAGTTGAGCATTCTAGTGCAAAACCCCAACCAGTGCACTAACTTCTTTATGCCCATGTTCTACCGAAAATATGTATGGGACAACATTTTTATTTACAGGTTATCACAGGAGAATTAGCCAATACTCAAGGATGTGAATGGCACAGTCATTTGAAGCAGAAAAGCCCTAAAATGCATCTTAAGGGCTCTGAGCAGTTCAACTTTGATACAGCAAAACAGATCTCTTCTACTGCAAATTCTTTGCTTCCCATATTTTGGGAGGAGGTAGGAAGACCCAAAACAAGAAAAAACTGGCTGATAAACCTGGGTTCTAAAACTCATATCTAAAGAGTAGTACCAGGAAAAACTTCGAACACAGTAATGGAAAAAATAACATAAAACTGGTGGTCTTCAGCAAAATAATTCAAAACCAGTGTTTTTTTATGAAATTACATGAAATCTGCCATTTTCTCATACAAAAAATGTTATAAATCTGAGGACAAGAATTTTCCAATGTTCATAAATGCTAGTTATTGAATGCTGAAATCACATTTTACCTTCTTTACTTCTCAAGGACGAGGATCATTTTTAAAGCTATGATCTAAAAATGACAGTTTATTTCCCTTATAACAAACAATGATGTGAAGCAAAAAAACACTAAAATTGGACACAAAATGAAATTTGGCGAAAGAAACACTGAATGTGATGAAAATTGTAATATGGAAACTGGGAAAAAATAACACCAAATTTGGGAAAAACAATAAATTTGGCAAAAAATAATGCAAACTGGAAAAAATGCCAAATTGGGCAAAAAATAACACAAAAATTGGCAACAAATACACCAAATTTGGTAAAAAAAACACCATACAATTTGGCACAACAACAATGAAATTAGGGAAAAAAATGAAATTGGCAAGAAAGTAACAGGGAAATTGGCAACAAAATAGCACTGAATTTGGCAACAAATAGCACAAAATTTAGCAAAAAATAACGATAAAGTTGGCAAAAAATAACACCAAAATTAGCAAAAATAACACCAAAATTAGCAAAAATAACACCAAAATTAGCAAAAATAACACCAAAATTAGCAAAAAATTACACTGAATTTGGCCATAAAAGAAAACAATTTTTTGTTTACCTGCTTAAGAGCTATGAGCACTTGTTCAGTGGACGAGATGTGTTTCACAGTAGTGAAGATGGACAAGTACTTAGTTTTTAAAGTATGCAGTTTAGAGCCCATGTTTTATTGAATATTTTTTTCCCTTGTTTTAGTAGGTGAAGATCTACTCATAGCTCTTAAGGTACACATTTTAGAGCTCACGTTTACTAGACTTTTTTGCTTCGAAGATTGTTCGAGACCTTTCCTCATGGGACAGTCTCTATATATTACCAAAGTTAACTAGAATCATTAGTAATTATTTTCTGAGATACCCGTCTTTTGTAAAAACACTCATTACCCTATAATTTGAGGAAAGATTACTGACAGAAGAATACTACAATTTCACCGCACTGTTGAGAAGGAGGTGACAGAAGATAGGTAACCAGGCAATGCCAAGTATTTGGCTAGTATAGACACAGAATACGCAGCCCATCCTGCTGGGGTGAGAACCTGGCCCTGAGAGCTACACACAGTAACAGTCAGCACACGTACCGTCCCTGACTGGCCAGCAGTCATCCCTGAAGCAGGTTAGCAGCACTTTAAGCATGCGGCCCGTGTGTGGCCGCACCACACAGTGGGACAGTTTGGCCGCCACCTCCCCAAAGCACGAGCAGGAAGCCTCCCGGGCCGCGGCGTCGCCGTCCGCGTCCAGCGCCACCTTTTCGTAATACGTGACCGCCGCCTCCAAGTGCGACTCCACCAACTCCACCCCTGCCGCTCCCGCTACCTGTCGCCACGTTTCTTGCGAATACAATCTCACACCTTCTGCTACCATGTAGTACCTGCAACAGGGTTTTACTGTGCAGTGCATATGCTGTTTCAAAAAGATTCATTCAGTTTCACGACACTTTATACATCTGACTACAATGTTTTCACTCTAAAAAGAATCATTCAGTTTCATAAGGGTGTATCTTTTACATGCATGCACATGGAACACTGAGGTCCTCCTACAATTATGTTTAGCATCAAAGTTTTCATTTATATTTCCCAAATGTTCAATGAGCAGTCCACCCAAATCTTTAATAGCCTGAAACACAAACATCACCACAAAATGCACCTGCCAAACTTGAGGAATAGCTACCTGTCAGCTGGCACAACTAGTAGAAGGTTGACGGCAAGTACGAGGGTATCGTCAGGAGTGCCCTAGGGAAGTGTGATAGGACCACTCTCATTCTCTATACAAATAAATAATCTGACAGAGAGGGTGAGTAGCATTCTGCAGATGGTTGCTGTAGATGTTGTTGTGTACAGGTAGGTTGTTGAATTTCTGTAGGATAATACAAGGTGACAGACAGAATTACTAGTTGGTGTGACGAGTGCCAGCTCACTTTAAATGTATAAATAATGTAAGTTAATGCAGATGAATAGGAAAAACAATCTCTCAATGTTTGCATACAGCATTAGTAGTGTGCTGGTTAACACAACAGAGTGACACATAATCGAGCAAACACAGAAGGAAGGTAATAGGGAAGGCGAATGGTCGACTTCAGTTTGCAGGAAGAATTTCAGGGAAGTGTAGCTCATATATAAAAGACAGCATGCAGAGCATTAGGGTGACTATTCTTGGATACTGATTTTTCCATTTTCCATTTTTACTCTGATAGCTAACTACTCTCCTCTTGCTCCTCTCCACAAAGCTTGAACATTTTAGATTTCTGGATGACCTTCCCATTCAGTAGTAACTGATGTGCTATTCAGTTGCCAGTTATGTTATAATGTTAAGGGGTCTTCGTTGTATCATTGCTTAAATGTCTTAAAAGTCTCCATGCTCGATAGATGTCTCTTCTCGTATCTATGTCCTCAATAGTTCTAATCTACTGAGACTTTTTTCTCTTGTTTATAGTGATAAGCACTTGTTTGTAGCTTCCACAGTTGCTTCACTAAATGGATTTTTATGTAATAAATTGTGGCATTCTGAAAGTAGAGCAGCTTCACGTGTGATGATACCATGGCTATAATATGTCTGACAGCTGCAAGGTATAGACATTCTGGAGGGTCTGTTTATAGCTGCAGTGAAGATATTGTAGGGTTCTGGATTATGTTCTATTGAAGATACTTTAACATCCAAAATTTCTGCAAATTTCAACCATTCTGCCTTTCAAAATTCTGTCTTCTACAAAAGAGTACTTTCTGTGGCCTGACCATAGTAAAACTTGGCACATTACTAGTCTATGTTGCGAGTTCGATATTGGGGAGCAGATTTTACACACTGTTAGCTGAAACTCTTGTTATTGAGTATGAGGTCAGCACTGTAAGTGTGCCTCCTACCTCTGTTGAATGGTACAGGTAATTTTGCATCATTGATTAAAGTAAGATGCTTCATTTTTGTCATTTTTGCACAGAGGCCACATTCTTTTCTTCATGATCATATCCCCATAAAGTGCTATTACTGTTGAGGTCACTTATAACAATTTTTGTATTTTTTATCTGTAAATTGGGTGATTTATTACACAGTAAATCCAGTAGCAATTGTGCTTGAAGCTCATTCAGTAAGAACGTATTAAAATCTGTTACTTTCAATACAAATGAACTTTCATGTTTTTTCATAATGTAATAAACTGTATCATTAGGGCTACATTTGTAAAATGAGTGACAAATTACTATGACTTGCACTGAAATCAATAATGTTTATTTCAAAGTTCTGCAGACTGGAATGTGTTTTAACATAAAATTAATTTTTACACAATCAAACACTTTTTATTATATCGGACCAGTGTCAAAATACAGCACTTGTGACACAGAGGACAGACAATTTCAGGGCTTGGCGGGCTAGAAACCTTAAAACATATGGAGAGCCAACCAGAACTGCTACTGAATGACCAAACGAATTTTTCTTCCTCACTACCGAGTGAGGTGGTGCAGTGGTTAGCACATTGGACTCACATTCGGGAGGACGATGGTTCAATCCCATATCTAGCCATCCCGATTTAGGTTTTCTGTGATTTCCCTAAATCTCTCCAGGCAAATGCTGGGATGGTTCCTTTGGAAGGGCACGGCCGACTTCCCTAATCCGATGAGACTAATGACCTCGCTGTTTGGTCTCTTCCCCCAAACAACCCAACTCAACTCTTCCTCAGTATTTCTGGATACTGCCACAATAGCTAAAAGAAAATACTTAGCTTTGCTCCTACTCCTCCACCTACAGTGTGCTGTTAAGTTTTATAACACTCCATCCCCATATACTCTGAAAATTACTGAAACAATCTTGGATCCATGTTGTGTAGTAAATAGTACTCCAGTCACAATAGTGGATTGGGAGAATTCTATATATAACCTGGAACCTATTTAACCCAATGCCAATACTGCATATATATAACAACTAATCTATTAGATATTGCAACACCAATGCTTGTATTGTCACTTAATTGCCTTTGGTTACAGATTTTTTGCTTTATAGTACATTAGAAGACACAATAAACATCTTTGAATTCTAACATAGATGATGGGCTTCTTACACAAAACTTAGGCTGAATGAAATACAATTTTGTGAAAACTATACAATAACTTCACAATGTGATTTTTATAATATTTTTAGTGATTACAATTTCTTCTCATATATCTGTAAAAAGTCTGTTACTGTTAATGACCTTAGCAACAGAGTACTGACTCCTGTACTGAACCACACATAGAAATCTTACAGAGATGAAAGTTTTATTACCTGTTCAGACACATCCTAGGCAGCAGTTGGGGATAGAAGGCATTGCGAGACTTCTCCGGCAGAGCCAGGAAAAATTTCCGCACAGCTACACATGCTGCAAGCCGTACCTGCATAAATTGAAAAAGGTCCTTTCAAAGTTAGATTTAATGAACACATAGTAGCACTCCAGCTACATTAGCAACATAAATCAGCATTAATTAAGATCTCTGTAACAAAGTCTTGCCATATTACATAGACAGCAAAAAAAAAAAAAGAGTAAAAAAAAGGGGGGGAACACTGCAATGAATATACGTCAGATGACAGATGTCTGAAAGATACTCAATGACAAAATTGAAAATGACTGACTGAAAACTGTTGTTGTGGGCTACAGTACAGAGACTGGTTTGATGGAGCTCTCAATGCTACTCTATCCTGTGCAAGCCTCTTCATCTCCGAATAACTACTGCAACCTACATCCTTCTGAATCTGCTTAGTGTACTCACCTCTTGATCTCCGTCTACGACTTTTACCCTCCACGATGTCCTCCAACAATAAATTGGTGATCGCTTGTTCCCTCAGAATATTTCCTACCAACCGATCACTTCTTGTAGTCCAGTTGTGCCACAAACTCCTCTTCTCCCCAATTTTATTCAATACCTCCTCATTAGTTACATGATCTACCCATCTAATCTTCAGAATTCTTCTGTAGCACCACATTTCAAAAGCTTCTATTCTTTTCATGTCCAAACTATTTATTGTCCATGTTTCACTTCCATACATGGCTACACGCCATACAAATACTTTCACAAAAGACTTCCTGACATTTAAATCTATACTCAGTGTTAACAAATTTCTCTTCTTCTGAAATTCTTTCCTTGCTCTAGCCAGTCTACATTTTATATCCCCTCTACCTTGACCATCATCAGTTATTTTCCTCCCCAAACAGCAAAACTCATTTACTGCTTTAAGTTTCTGATTTCCTAATCTAATTCCCTCAGCATCACCTGATTTAATTTGACAACATTCCATTATACTCATTTTGCTTTTGTTGATTTTCATCTAATATCCTCCTTTCAAGACAAGTCCTTTATTGTCTCTGACAGGATTACAATGTCATCGGCAAACTCCAAAGTTTTTATTTCCTCTCCATGAATTTTAATTCCTTCTCCGAATTTTTCTTTTGTTTCCTTTACTCCTTGCTCAATATACAGATTGAATAACGTCGAGGATTGGCCACTACCATGTCTCCCTCCATTCACAACCACTACTTCCCTTTCATGCCCTTTGGTTCTTATAACTGCCATCTGGTTTCTGTACAAGTTGTAAATAGCCTTTCCCTCCCTGCAGTTGACTCCTGCCACCTTCAGAACTTGAAAGAGAGTATTCCAGCCAACATTGTCAAAAGTTTTTTCTAAGTCTACAAATGCTATAAACATAAGATTGCCTTTCCTTATCCTACCTTCTACGTTAAGTAGTAGGGTCAGTATTGCCCCACGTGTTCCAATATTTCTAAAGAATCCAAACTGATATTCCTCGAGGTTAGCTTTTAGAAGTTTTTCCATTCATTTGTAAAGAATTCGTATTAGTATTTTGCTACAGTGGAATTGAAAGAGCCTGCAATGTATATTGTAGTGACCCATACAAGATTCCGCACCTGCGATCTGAGGGCACAGCTGTACAGCACACTACAGGAGTGGCAAGATGCTAGCACTGACAGAGGCTTCCACTTTCAGAGGCAAACGAAATCTCTCCACAGTGCATTCTACTTGCCAACCAATGGGTTATAGAATCGGGTCTGGCCAACCTCGTCATCAGTCGTATGTTTACATTCAGCCTACATGTCTTGGACTAGTGGGACAACCACTCTGTAGCAAGTGTTTTTGTTTTCCAGTACTCTTGAAGTAATGACGGGCTATGTTTGTTATTAAATGTGTGTTCTTGTAGTCAGACTCACTGGTGATGAGTAGGGTTGCTTGCCTTTCTCCCCTTCATCTCTGGCTATGTTTTTTCCTCCATTCTCACTGTTTTACGAGGAAGTGGCAGAATAGGAAGCGTATGAACGGCACCGTGAGGCAGTATGTCATGAATGGTTTTTGTCTGCACTCTTTCTGTCATGTTTTTCTCCCACCTTGTATCAGGTGCTGTGGTAGTTGGCCCCATTACAGGAACTTTCTTCATTGTCTTTTGATAATTTATGCTCACTGTTGTCTTCCTATTATTGCCAGCGCAGGCACGTTGTGCCCGCTAGGGTTGAATTGTATCAATGCAAGAAAACACCCCATCAGTCTTATCGTCACTAAGCCGCGACTCACCATGCCCTCAGGCACAAGTGTCATTTTGTCACATCAAAGTTAAAAGAGTCATATGTGGATGACATGGTTGAGGATGTTATAATTTGCTCTGCCCCTGATACAGAAGTCTGGCAATGGGCCCTCCAGTAAGAAAACACTTGACAAGGTGTTATCAATTGCTCAGCCATATGAGGTCCCACATGCCACTGTTTGGAGGCTGGAAGCAGGGTGGCTCAGTGGCGTGCACTGCATCTGGCGAGGCCGACGTGTTGGTGGTACAAGCTGGCCAATCCGGTGGCTTTCGTGCAGGACGTAAACAGTGTTTCAGCCGTCGCTCCCTGTCGCCATCGTGTGCATCTTACTACTCCCAATATGCTAGATCAGTATTTCCCTAGCGTTGGGCTGTCTGTTGTAACTGTCAATAAAAAGTCCACTTTGTGGACAGCACAGAATGCAGTATCAGGGAACATAGACAAATACCCAGGAAGTGTCATCATCATGACCTACTCCCGATCAGGTGTTCTCTACCTTCTTCTCCACAAGGGTGCTTCCTCCCTATGACCTTCTGCATGTGACCATGCCTTTTTCATGCTGGAGGACCACCTCATGTCAGCACTGTGTCTAGTTCGTTTTACTCCAAACAAATCATTGGTTTTGGCTATAGACATCTCGCAGTACGGCGTGGGGCAGTCCTCACCCATCAGAATGCAGATAGCTCTGAGCAGCTACTGACATTTGTCATCCAAAACTGTCAGTTCAGCACAGGTCTACTACACTTAGGTTGAGGAGGACACTACGGCCATTGTTTATGTGGTCACCAAATATCTTGTGTTTTTGTATGGCATCAAATTCCAACTCATTACGAACAACAAGCCGTTAGTTTCCTTATTCAGGCAGCAAATAAGGTGGCCCACTGACTGCAGTGTGGGCATTGTCCCTCTCCAAATATCACTACGATATCCATTTTCACCCCATTGGGTGCCATGACAGTGCAGCCACCTTATCCAGGGTGCTCGTCGGACTAGAGCCCAAATTTGACAGAGAGAAGCTTGTGTGTTTTCATTTGGATATCGCCTCCCACCAAGAAGTAGGTGGCTTTCCTATCATTGGTATCCAAATCGCCAAGACTACAGCATCTGACTCCAGCCTCAAGCAGGTCATCCATCTCATCCAGCTGGCTTGGCCGTTTCACCCTCTGGGCCATGCTTCTTGTCCACTTCCTAACTACTTCATCTCGGGCCATCGTCTCTCAGTCATAGACAGAATCCTCCTCCTCTCGAAAGATGATGTAGCTCCCAGGTTGGCCACTACCAGGAGTTTATAGTGGGAGGTCCTACACCTGTTTGAATGAAGGTCACTGGGGGCTTTTCCACACCAAAGCCTTGGCTTGCAGACATGTTTACTGGCCCACCAATGCCCGGAAGCAGCAGCATTTGGTTGTTGCATATCCCCAGTGTACTAGTCAACAGATGGATCCCATGGCTTTGTTTTTCCCAGGCCTCCAGCAACCCAGCCACTGGGAAGGCCTCACATTTCTGAATGTGTTGTGGTCGATTGTATTGACAACTTTTCACATTTTCCATATGTAGATCAATGCTCCTTGGCCACTACTGAAGTTACTATTCAGGCCCAAGCAAAAATTTTTGCTGTGGAAAGTCTCCCCACTAATCTTGTTGCTGAAAATGGACCTCAGCTCCTATCCCAGTTATTTCATGATTTCTGTGTATGGTAGGGCATTCACCATGTTCACTCACCTCCCTTTCTTCACCAGTTTAATAGCGAGGCCAAGTGCATGGTTCACAGCTATAAGAGACAGATTAAAAAATATCTGCAGGACTTTGCCACCGAGAAGGGTTTTATTGTTTTCTCTGACGACCTACCAGATGACTTCTATTGATTCCCACAGCCTTGCCGAGTTTCTCCAAGGGTATCAGTCATCAGTCCTCCATCCGGGTTCTCACCTGCCATGACGTTCTACTGTACAGCACTTTCCACCACGGACAACAGTCT
Source organism: Schistocerca gregaria (assembly GCF_023897955.1). NCBI lineage: Eukaryota > Metazoa > Arthropoda > Insecta > Orthoptera > Acrididae > Schistocerca > Schistocerca gregaria. The sequence continues at coordinate 111,090,852 of NC_064928.1, read as the reverse complement.
GGTCATGTGGTTTTGGTTGGCACCCCCACTAATTACTGGCAACCATCGTGTGTCAGAATGGCCAACATGTCTACACTGTCTGGACGGGAGTTCAGGAGGCCCGGCACCATCAAAATCAGCTCACAGCCTTCACTAGTATCCCAGTTGCTGAGTGCCACCTATCTGCCTGTGTTCTAGCCTGAGTTTCCACCTGCGTCAGCACTGCCTGCCAAGCCTACGATGTCTCAGCCTCCGATAGCAGCACTGGTGCCTCCCAGATGGTGGCGTGCTCCTCACCAGTTCAGTGTCTCCCACATGGCATCAGCCTACGGCAGAGTCACCTCCAACTTTCCCACTGCCACCAGACACTGAAACAGATCCCGGCTCAGAATACCTATCACCATCCTGTCATCTCATGCTCCCACAGGGTGGCATCAGGGCACTCTTCGCACCGGCCTCTTTTGCCCACATTCCCAGATCTTCATCAACTGGGAGATGCTCTCCCCTCTCACATCTGAGCCCTCCACAGATGTGAGCGCCATCTCTACATTGCGGCTGCCCACTCTTTGCCTGGGGAATCAGTGACACTGCACCCTCAAGGAGGAGTAGTGTAGTGACACACACGAGATTTGACATCCGCAAGCCGGGTGCACAGTTGTACGGCATGCCACAGATGTCGTAATACGCTAGCAGTGGCAGAGGCCCCCACTCTCAGACGGGAGCACAGCCTCTCAATAGTTCACTCTACCCCCAGCTGACAGCTTTTGGAGTCAGGCCCGGGCAGCCTCACCCTAAGCCAAATGTTTACATTCTGCCTATGTGTATCAGACTAACAGGGCAGCCACTCGGTGACAAGTGTTTTCCTGTTCCAGTACTCTTGAGGTAATGAAGTGTCATGTTCATTACTATATGTGTGCACTTGTAGTGAGAAAATATACAGGTTTCCTGAAAGTTTGGCCGTACCTTTTTGTAACACCCTGTATATGCAAAGGTCATTCTAAAAGTAAAAACATTGATAATACGAGCTATGCAATTCTTCACTCGCCCCTGCTGCCATATCAAAGACCTTCGTAACTGATGGTGCAGGCATGATGCTAACTGTGAGGACTGGTTGTATACAGTTTTTTTGTACAATTTTAAAATGCACGATAAAATTAGTGGTCCAGACACGTGTGATGTTCTAGCGTAAAACGGTTTCTGAATGAAAGAATTTGGTGTATCAAAATTTACACACAGATAACTAAAGTTCATTGAAATGTGATGAATAAAGTTTCATTTCAAAAAGGCGCATCGTGTTTAATGCTGGATGAATGAACATTCATGTCATAGAATGGACAGGTTGACCTTCAGTTGTGACTGAAGAACCCAACAACTGTGGAAAAAATCCAGCAGGATGTATTGATCTTCTGCTTTCCTGAAATTTCACAATCTGTTCTTTATCAAATAGTTAGTGACAATTCATGGTATACAGAAGTGTATACCAGATGAACACATTTCCATAAATGGGAGCTGTACTGTAAAATAGGGACGAGTTGTTTTTTGACCGGCACTGTTACTGGTGGTGAAACCTGAGTTTTGCATAAAAGTCCAGAAATGAAGTGCCATCAATGGAATGATATCCCAAACAAATTTTGAGTATCAAAAAAATTACGGCCACTGTGTTTTGGATGGACAAGGGCATCCTAATCACTGACTTTACACCTACAGGAGAGACTATAACTGCAATGGCCTACCGGCAGACCCTTTGCCACATGTGCCGTTCTGTTAAAAACAAACAATGTGGCCTAGTGTCCAGAGGCATAGTGGTTCTTTACCATAATGCTCACCCGCATTTGAGTTAGCAGTTTAAATGGAAAATTTTTGAGCATACACCTTACATCCAGGACTTGCCCTGAATGATTACCATTTTCCCCCAAATTAAATGACTTTTTGAGCAGAAAGCACTATGGTAATGACAGTTGACTAAAAGAGGATTTGAGTGACTGTGTCAGCAGAAGGGATAGGAAAGCTTTCAATTTTCAATTTATTGCTCGTAACATATAATTTTACATGCATGTGCGTTTTCAACCAAGTATAAACTTTTTACAGTTAAAATTTTTTTAGTTTACATTATTTCTTATTACGTTGTAATTCATGATAAAGTCAAGTTATAAGGACCTTTTTGGATAAGCCACTGCTTAATTTCCTTCTTAAAAGTATCCCCCCATCAATATCTTAACTTCATTTGGCAACAAGTTATTAAAAACAGCTCCTTTGACAAAAGGGATTTTCGCTGTTAAAGTTAATCTTCTGTTAACCGAATAAAAATCTTTTCTATGCCTTGTTTTATAGCTGTGAATATCCTTGTTTCTTTTTGTGATCTTAGTGTCTTTTTTTCACTAGAATTATAATTTCTAGTATATACATGGCATAAATTGTAAGAATCTTCTGTCTAACAATTAGGGGTTTGCAATAAGTTCCTGGTTTTACTTTTGCTATGGTCCTCAAGACTCACTTCTGCAGTATGAAAACACTTTTCATATTAGTTTGGAATGTCCCATCCCATAGTACTATTCCATAAGACAAGAAAGGATACACTAATCCATAATATACAGTCCTTAGGGTTTCAGAATTAAGATACTGTGATAATCTTCTTGACACATATAGATTGGGTGTTATATTTTTACAGACATAATCAGCTTGCTACTTCCATGAAAGTCAGTCATCTATGCATAAACCCAAGAACTTACAATCTGTATAGGTTTTTGGTAATATTTCATCAATCACAGTATTCTGTCTGTTTGAACTACTTGGTTTAAAACTAATAATATTAATTTTCTATGTTTACTTTTAGGTTCTCTATTTCAAAGTGAGCTCTTGCCTTTTCAGTAAAGTTATGTATCTCTTCAACTAGGCTGGGCTCATTGTCTGCATAGCAGACATCAGATGTATCATCTGCATATGTAATGATCAATTCCTTGCTTATTGACAAGAGAATTTTAATTCACTTAGCATATGAATAGGACTTGACTTGAAATGGAGCCCTGAGGAACACCAAAATGTATATTTCTTATACTTGACCTTGCAAGATCCCCTCGATTCTAAACTGATACTGTCATTACTCAGCTTAGCCGCGAGTCAGTAAAGGGTGGTGTATGTGACGTACAGTATAACAGGTCAGCAATTCCACCCGGAATTTGCAAGCGTAAGTCAGACCTTCCTTGATCTGCCTTGGTGGGTCATGTCGTCGGATTTCCTCCTACCTGTGCATGGTGCACCTCTCGTAAATGTCGTCCTGTGCAGATTCTTCATTCGTGCATTGGATGTCTCTGTCGGTGAAAGCTAATTATCTCAAATTGCTGTCGATCAACTTTGGGGTATCTGTTTACTTGAAATTAACATTCAGAATGCCATAATATCACTTTTATTCCTATTAGATCAATAATGAAACACTCATGTCACAAACTACTCATAACCGAGAGCGTGGCTACCATCGAACAAGACAGGAAGAGCTCTTAACGCTGACTGCCGACTTTCGCATGCAGTCCATATCTCTTACTAGTTACGTCACAGTTCATGGATTTCCGATCAAGTTCGTGCTTACTTATATATGCATTTGTTAATGAACAGGTGTGAATTTTAACAAGGCAAAATTATGATAAATAGTTTTCAACATCCAGAGGCTCCTCTTCTGACACCATACTGGAAATCACTTAATATGTCAAAATTGTTGTAATGTTCCAAGATTTTTTTAAAATTATTATTTTCTCTATCAGTTTGCCGAAAGTTGAGATTAGGGCAATGGGTCTGTAGTTCTGTACATGTTTTACTTCCCCCTTTTTGTGAATTGTTTTCACTACAGACAGTTCAAACTTATCAGGGAACACATCGCCTTCGAGAACAAAGTTTATTAGATGAACTAGTGGTTTCATTAGTTCATGTTTGCATTTCTTCAATAGATATGGGGAAATTTCATCTAATCTTGCTGATTTTTTGTTTCTGAGGTTATCAATAAGTCATATGTACTTATTGGGGTAGTGTACTGCAGTTCTGTTTGTTACAGGACTCAAATTAGTGCTGTATATCCTGTTTCATAGAGACATTCTTGACTGTATGTATGAAGTAATTATTAAAAATATTTCTGACTGGAAGAGGATCTGAGATATCTTCATTATTCACATTGTACATTACTAATTTTTGCTTCCGTTTCATTGTTTCTCACTTTATTTACAAGTGACCAGCAAGTCTTGGAAATTTTATCTGAACGTCATATCTGTTGGCTGATTCTTTCTGATTTTAATCTTCTGACTTCTTTACAGTACCTATATTTGTACTGATGTAGAATTCTTTATGTACCTCTTAGCTAATCAAGCTATACATGTTTCCTACTTTTTTCTTTCAGATCTTTTGTTTTAAAATTTAATGGCACAGATTTGGATTTTGAAGACTGATTTTTCTCGATACTCACTTATTTTAAGGGCATGGCTCTATTTATGTGCTCAGTCATAACTTCTAAGAACATGTTCTGCTTATTGTTGACCCCCAATGGTAGTAATAACTGATTTCCATGATTTGTGGCTCAAACTATGCCTTAGTGCAGCAGTGTTGTTTCCAGATAATATTCGCCTGCACTCATACATTTTTCTTGGTCTGAATTTGGTATTAATTTTAGCTCTAGTGTTTGGCCTAAATGATATGAGAGGTGACCATTTACAACTTCTTTTGTGATCGGTTAAAATTTGTGATAATATGATCAACTGAACTACTATGTGTGTTAGCTATTCTGATGGGTAGTCCAACAAGATCTTTAGCCCCATAAGACAGGATACAATTTGTACAATGTTTGCTTCCCTGACCGTCATGTAAAGTGTTGACATTAAGATCTCCCAGTATGACAAGATATACAGTTCTACAGCCTGACAATTTACTTAAAAATCCATCAAGTGATTTTAGAAAAGCATAAAAGTTTCCATAGGGAGATCTATATACACCTTGACATAGAAAGGAACAGTGCAAAATGTGATTTCAAGAACTGTAATTTCAAAATCTTTGTCAACACAGAAATTGTTTCCCCATAGCACTTTTTCTGTGGTGGTTAGAACTTAAATTTTCTTGAGTAGATGGCAACACCACCACCTTTATTGTGTGTTCTGCAGTAGAACATAGCTAGGTTGTAGCCCTCTAATTTGCAATATTGAATGTTGCCCATTGTTTTCTGGTAGTCTGTAACTATTACTACATATGAAGATAGTCCTGTGATAAATGATTCAAAAGCATCTATTTTCTTTAGTAAACCCTGTACATCATAATGCAAAAGTGATAAATTATTCTCATGTCGATTGACGTCTGTTTGAGGCACGTATGAAACACATACACTTGCATTTGGTGTTTCACTAGTGGAAGGTTTTATTCTCTTAAAAAGAAACAACGCTCTTGTCTTGCCGATGTATTGTTTTATTACTGACCTGGCATTTCATGGTTGATTCTCCAAAGTATGCGTTACTTTTGTTCTTGAGAGGGATGGCATCTAGCACAACACTGCACATTCAATTTGCTGTTCACTGCTTCTTGGATCTGTTTTATAACTAAGTCCTTCCCTAGTCTGTTGTGATGTAAGCCATGGGATGTGTGGAATCTTCTTCCTATGCAGCTCAAGTCCACAAATGTAACATTTCCGAATCTTATGCATATATTTAGGATCTATTTATTTGCGCTTCGCACTTCTTTATTTACAACGACCAGATTGGCAAATCATGTCGATTTGAAACAGAGAAGACGATCATGTTTGAGCTTCTCAGCTCATGTTGCCTCCTTTTAAGTGAGATTAATAGGTCTTTCGTTTTGTTTTTTGCTACTTCATTTGTTCCTCCTAAGACCACAAAAAAGTCATATTTGTTGCTGCTGTTTTCATGTCATGGTTCATGGAAGTCACTGCCTGAAATCTTGTGCCTGGTTTCACTGTGTTAGTTATTTTGTGACTGCTTCTAAATTGAAATTCGGCTGCTATGTTCTGTCCTCAAGTATCTTGAAATAGGTTTATGTTACATGTTTTTGCTGGTTTATGATAACTGTTTTTAGGCCTATCGGTACTTGGATGTTGTATGGTGGCACTGTTTGGTTTGTCTTTTTTGTTCATATTAGTTGATAATCCATCTTGAGCAACACTTGATTTTGATTCACTAAAATCAAGGTTGAATTTCTTTTTTTTCCTGTGGGTGAAAGTGATTCTGTCATTCTACATCTACATTTATATTTATACTCTGCAAGCCACCCAACGGTGTGTGGCAGAGGGCACTTTATGTGCCACTGTCATTACCTCCCTTTCCTGATCCAGTTGTGTATGGTTCGTGGGAAGAATGACTGCCGGAAAGCCTCCATGCACACTCGCATCTCTCTAATTTTACATTCGTGATCTCCTCGGAAGGTATAAGTATGGGGAAGCAATATATCAATATATTCGATACCTCATCCAGAAACGCACCCTCTTGAAACCCGGACAGCAAGCTACACCGCGATGCAGAGAGCCTCTCTTGCAGAGTCTGCCACTTGAGTTTGCTAAACATCTCCGTAATGCTATCATGCTTACCAAATAACCCTGTGACAAAACACTCCCTGTGGCATGCCAGAGGTTACTTTAACATCTGTAGATGCCTCTCCATTGAGAACGTCATGCTGTGTTCTATTTGCTAAAAATTCTTCAATCCAGCCACACAGCTGGTCTGATATTCTGTAGGCTCTTACTTTGTTTATCAGGCGACAGTGCGGAACTGTATCGAACGCCTTCCGGAAGTCAAGGAAAATGGCATCTACCTGTAGCTAATATTTTCTGGGTCTCATGAACAAATAAAGCGAGTTGGGTATCACACGATTGCTGTTTCCAGAATCCATGTTGATTCCTACAGAGTAGATTCTGGGTTTCCAGAAATGACATGATACGTTAGCAAAAAACATGTTCTAAAATTCTACAACAGATCGATGTCAGAGATATAGGCCTATAGTTTTGCGCATCTGCTCGATGACCCTTCTTGAAGATTGGGACTACCTGTGCTCTTTTCCAATCACTTGGAACCTTCCGTTCCTCTACATACTTGCGGTACATGGCTGTTAGGAGGGAGGGCAAGCTCTTTCGAGTACTCTGCGTAGAATCGAATTGGTATCCCATCAGGACCAATTGACTTCCCTCTGTTGAGTGATTTCAGTTGCTTTTCTATTCCTTGGACATTTATTTCAATGTCAGCCATTTTTTCGTTTTTGCGAGGATTTAGAGAAGGAACTGCAATGCGCTCTTCCTCTGTGAAACAGCTTTGGAAAAAGGTGTTTAGTATTTCAGCTTTACACGTGTCATCCTCTGTTTCAATGCCATCATCATCCCTGTGTTTCTGATGTCCATTTTATTTCCACGTGGTTCGACACAGCTCGTTGAGGTATCATAGTCTACAGCTGAAAGCTCGTGGAGGCCTGTGACAAATCTTTAAATTTGGTTGAAAACTATGTGGAAAAATAGCTAAGGTATAAAAATGTGGGAAATAAATTTTGTTTCATTGTCTTGAATAAAAATGTCTGAAGAAACAAATGTTCTTTACTCTGTTGTTGGAGAACAACTGATTGAGACATGTACTGCACCAAGGACACAGAGTAGTGATGGAGGGTGGGGGATGGAATGGGTATTATGCTATGGCAGATGTTCACATGGGCTTCTGTGGGACCCGTGCTACTAACCGAAGGCATCATGACAGCTGTGGCTAAATGAACACTACTGCGGACAACATGCTCAACATCCTCCCCGATGGCGACGGAATCTTCCAGCAGGATAACTGTCTGTGCCATAAGGCCAGGATTGAGCTACAGTGGTTTGAGGAGCACGACAGTGTACTTGTGTTATTGACTAGGGCCACTACATTCACCTGATATTAACACAATAGCACAAAACTGGGACAGTAACAAGTGCCAGCTCCGTGCCCACAAATGGGTGGCCCATAATTTAAGGAAACAGCTCGACCTGTGCACGAAAATCTGGTCCCACATACCTCTGGAAATCTGCCAAGGACTTGTGGAATTCATGCCATGGAGAAATGCTCCTGTATTGTATTCCAGTTTTTCAGCAAACAGACAAAATGTTTTGGCTTATCAGTGTGTAACTCATGAATAATGTGTTAAAAGTAATGCTTTGTGACAAAAAAATGCTGTGCGATCAGTGATTTCTTTAAGTTTGTCATTATTTCCCAATACACACTGTATACACTGACGCCCACTGCCAAGATGATGTTCTGCTTCGGTACAATGCAAGAACTAACACATTTTGTGTTTTGTGTTCTTTTCAGTGCAGCCTGACATAATAATTATATAGGTAAGATTGCAGTTCATACAATGTTGCACCCACTTAAGGAATCTGCTACCAACTCAGTCTTTGCCTATGGCCAGCAGGCAGCACTGTTATTACCTGACTCCAGGTGTCCTCCAGACCCTTTGCCAGGTGCCCACACAGGTCGTGCCCCACTGCAAACACAGGGTTCATGTCCTCCCGCTCAAATTCTGATTCGCCATCTGCAACACAATGCACGTTGTGGTAGCCAATGCCCTATGTGTATAGATCTAATTCTAATTCCTACTGCATAAATGGAAAATGAGTAGTAGTTGTCAACTATGCCACAAACAAATTAGTAATTTAAGATACCCCAGCACAACATTACGTCAATGGCCAAAGCCGACAAGTCAAATCGAACATACCTCTTGAGCCATAATTTTTATTATTTTATTGTATATTTACATTCATATTTACATCTGAATCATATATTAACCATGGTTTCACACTATTAGAAGCAATTTATGACTTACAATCGTATACAAACTGAAACTTTGTGCATATGTGCTCCCATTCTGTCATCTCAGTAACTTTAAGTCCAAAACGGCAATTCTTTAGTCTTTAAATGTTAATATTGTGTAAAATACTCAAAATGTTTTCATGAAATGAACTAGAATTTACTATAAAATGATGCAGTCAGATGTTGAAAATTCAAACATTTAGTATTTGTCAGCGTTCGGGTTGATTTTAAAGACAATATTTTGTACAAAACAATATAACTTTAACATTTCAGATTCTACAATTGAACAGAACTAAAGTACTTTATTTTTTTCTTTGATGTTTTTGCACATTAATGTTAATAGTTAAAATTAAACATTTTACAAAATTTAGTACAGGAAAACTTGGTTCCTAACAAAAATATATTTTTCAAATTTATTAATCATTTTTGCAGAATATTTTGTCATATTTAAGATGTTTCAAACCTATATTTCTCCATTATAAATCATGATAAATTAACATTGTAACAAGATGAAAGTATTCACCAATTGTTGTTTATCTGAATTGGTGCAAAATCTAGTTCAGAAGTTTGTAAAATGGAAGTAGTTGTTTGAGAGCAAGGTGTTAGCTGTTTTGGAAGTGGTTCAAAAGTTGAGAATACATGGAAAAATCATTGAATTTGGCTGTCAACATTTATTTTAAAAGTAACTTGTTCCACATGATGTAAGCAAAGTAATTAAAATCCAAGTCACAATTAACAACTGCTGAAAGCATTGATTCTTCAAGCTAAGTGTTAAATACATATCATTTCCTGCTTTTAAATAGCTTTAAAGGTATTAGAAGTAAATCAATTTATTGGTGTGAACTGCATTTGTAAATAAATTTTTGTATCAATTTTTGTCAGCACTGAGAGCAGGTATGTTACACACATCACTTCAACATTTACAGTCAGCAAGACACCCACTCAAAATTGCACATGCTTTGCTTCAGAATGAAAGATTCAATCTGGTAGTCACCCAGGTTGTGGCTAAAGCCATCCTCATACAGGGAGTGAAAGAGAATGTGGATATGGAACTGGACAAGTTTTGCGATAGGATTTCATGAGGTAGGGCATTTTCAAATGTGAAAGGCAGAATCAGATATCTGTTTCACATTTCGCTGTCCACATTCCTCTATGCCATAAGCGGAGTGTAAGAGATGCCATATCAGATTACATCATTTGCACTTATATTTGATGTATTTTATATTAAAATTTTTGTGCTATGCTGTTTCTGAACGCCAGCACATTAAGTGCCTCTCAAAAACATATTTTTCATACATTTTTTACACTAAAGCAACATATCAGTGGTTAGGGCTTTTTGTATGACATGCTATGTAACTATGACATTTCAAACAATTGGAACATTGAAGATTTATTAATAACATATCATTTTTATATGATTTGTTATAATGAAATGTCAGGTAATAATACACTGGATGTGTAAGCCTTAGGGATATTGTAAGATGAAAGACACTGACTCAAGTAACATCTGACAACTATGGTGTAGTAGATAGACAGTTGGACTATCAATTAACGAGTCGTGGGTTTGAATCATGCTTTCTGTAATCTTTTTTATTCGTCTTTATATTTTCTAAAAGAAGCTTGGGCTTTCTTGCTTAACACAAGAATGTTCTGGAATTTTCACTGTCACATATTAATAAGAGCACTTTACATTAGAAAATGAGTTTGTTTGTTTTATTTAACATACCGGGAAGATACACCAATTAATTACAAGGTTACTGTCTATGTCGCCAGATGATTCCCTTACAATTTAGTACTGAGTATGTTGCAGACAGTAGAACATGACTAACATACAGAGTGGTAAACAATTGCTAGTTTCAATAGAACTGACATAATTATTTTATGCATGTCTGTTTTCATGTGTTTGGTGTGCTCCATATACTGCTGACAACTGCCACTGAAGAGCACTGGGATCACAGCTCACAATGAGGATCACATTCTGCATGAGGACTGCTTGAGCCATTTCTCTGTAACAACCTTTCTTCCAGAAGCATTAGTCCTAAAAGGCATGCACGAGAGCTTCTGTGAGGTTTGGAAAGTAGAAGAGAAGTAATGGCATAATGAGGGCAGGTCATAAGACATGCCGGAAACACAAGGCCCTGAGTTTGAGTCATGGTCAGATACACAGGGGAGATATATGTGCTCCATATATTCTTATCAATGATTGGCACTTCCGAAGCAAAATCATACAATAGAGGAGAGTGCAAATATTGTGGGGAACCGTTGTTTCACTTGCATGTGGAGAACTGTGCCAAGGGAAACATATGTCTTCAACATAGGACAGCAATTGCAGTAACTTTATGAGAAGAAGTACCTCTGCTGATGTAAATATAGTAGCTCTTAGCATTGCTGGCCTACTTTGTAGAGGTGCAAAGTCCGCAGAAAATACATATTTTCGACAATAGTAATGATATTGAACAGGCAAATGAAATGTTACATTTACACTCTTTCTTTGGATAAACCTCTATGTAGAGGGTTCACATTGAATGTTATGATCTGACAGAAGTATTACGTTACCCAATTACCACTGTATATGTTGAGGGACAATATTTGGCTTATAAATACAGAAGGTCAAGAGAAGTTTGAGAAGTAGTACTGAATTTCCTTACAGCAATAACCACAAAAGGCGGAGACAAAGTCTGTCACAGCTGCTTACAAAGCCAAGGTTGAGCGACTAAAAGGTACCCTCATATGGCAAGAGGTGGAAACACATTATGAACCCAGCAATACGATAGTCTCCCAGGTGTTATGGTGTGGGGAGGCACAATTTGCACGAGTGTACTGGACTCCACATCTATGCACACAGTACACTCACTGTCTAACATTATTGTGACACTGTACTCTATCCCCAAGTGCATCCTCTAAGGAGTGCATTGAACCCCAACTCCATTTTTATGGATGACAAAGTGTGACTGTGACTGCCCTGAACGCCACAGGTGGAGGAGCTCTCGGAACAAGAGGGTATTCAGTGGATGGACTGGTCTGCTTGTCCCCCCCCCCCCCCCCCCCCAACTTAAATTCCACAATAAATCCTCATTAACCTTACGGCCAACATGGGAGCACATTGAAGATTATGCAAATTCATTCGTGATGGACACAAACCAAATTAAGAATCATGTTCCACCTTCTATAATGTCCAAAGGACCATCAGAAATCGTACCGAGTTCAGTGCAATTACTATTATGAATAAACGTGTCATTTCCGTTTGTGTCATTGTATATTTATTCCATGTATCTTCTGCACTACATTGCAGCAGTTCTTTCTGTAACTGCACTACACTGTAGCAGTTCTTTCTATATATTGTCTACATTTCATTGAGCTATATTACTTGTTTACTCATTATGCAAAAGTTAGTTTTGTCCTTAAGTTTTGAAGAACAGTTTGTACAGGGTGAAGCAAAATTCATGCACTTGGGCTTCACAGCGTGACTCCTCACATGCCAGTGATACAAAGATTTCTCTCACAAAATTTTGTCTTGCGAGTACATCCGGCAGAAAGAAGAAATTTAAGAGTGGCAATCTGGCAACACTGTAACAACTCATATGGTAACTAACTCTGACAGCACATTTTAATCGTCATGTAGAGTTGGCACAGTGGACAGTCGAGGGTTCAATCCTAGGTTGGGGTGCATTTTTTTATTTGCTAATTTCATTCTGACATTTCATACTGTAATATACACCATTTCTTATGTCACACACATCCTAAATTTACAACATTTTGTAATGCTGAATGTAACAAATAGATAGTTAGAAAAATAAGAAATAGACAGGTGAAACAATTAATGGGACCAAGGTGATAACATATAAAAATAGTAACAGAGTTTGAACATTATTTGCAAAGCACATTGTTAGTCCTACTGGTAACGTAAGACCCTAACGAAATGTAATGAACCTGAATGAGGCATGAATAACAGTTGGTACTAAACTATGTGACCATTAGAGGAGGGTACAAAGAAAACAGGTTTTGCTTTTAGCAGAGGAACTGGTGTGCATAAATTCGAGCCCACGATGTGGAAAGGGCGTCTTTCAAAGCTGACCAATCTTCCATTTCTTTCATTTGTTTAATGAGTCATATATTGAGCAGAGGTCACAATGGGCTGAAAAATACAGATAGGGTTTTCTTCGACAAACTACATCTGTCTATTAGAGACAAAACCAATACTTTTAGGAATAATGTAAAGACAATGCTAATAAAATTCACTTTTTTCTATTGATGAGTACTTCATCTTCCATTGACAATAAGGGGGTCATCAACAAGTTTCCATCTGAAGGCTCTACAGAGCAGAATCCGACTGGTGTCCTGTGACGAATTGCAAACAGCGTGGAAGCTGGCACATAATTTGACAGACGTGCTGCCCTACAAACATTTTTCATTCTCTGATGGATGTCCATTGGTGTTTGTCCTTCAACATTCAAGCAGCATTTGGTAATAAAATCACCATAGTTCCAGCTTCTGCATCTACCACACTACCTCTGTCAACACATAGTAGCTGTGCTGTACAGTTGGTGCAGTGGATAGAGCTTTGGGTTAGCATGCAGGAGGTTGAGGGTTCGATCTTGGGTTCAAACATATGTTTTTTATTTGGTAAATGTTGTCCAAGTGGTACAGTATCTGGCATCTTAATCGTCAACAGCGATTGCAGCGGGTCCTCTGGAAAACATTTGCACTAACATATGACAATAGCAGAAATGGAAGATTGGTGTGCCACACTAATCCCTTGTCTACATGTTGGTACTTATACACTTGCATCAGAGTCACACTATGTTGCATGCACACTACAGCAATGCCCTTACACAGAAAGTTTTTGACGGTCCCTTATATGTGACACCATTCTCTCACCCTCACACAATAATGTCAAAAGCATCTGCTGTAAAATAATTTCTTCCTCTTGGATACATGTACTGACTATTCGCTATTCTGTTATGTTCACTTCACAATGGATCACTTTACAACATTGCTAGAACATGAAAAGGTTTCATATCCCAAGGATCTGTAACTTATATTCGTGCGGGATCTGTTTATTTCCTCTAATGCGCTTGTATCTACAATTTTGTTTCCTGCTATCAGAAGTTTCTTGTTTCATATTGCAACTCTACAGTTGCTGTCACGTGATAATTTTCTATAATAGGCTTGTCGTTATTATTTATTCTAATTACTTTATTTTCATTTGATCAGGAAGATACTTTAACACCCAGTTTCATAAACTTACAAAATAGGGTAATCAGAAATCAAAGAGTAAGGCTTATGACAAAATTTAATTAACATGACAATTTATTACTGGAAATATTATCTGCATAGTGATCCTATGAAGTACATAATTTATTTTTATGTTTATTAGCTTGTACTGCACATAAATGTTCTAGTTGCCTTAAATCTTCCACATTTGTACACTATAAGAAGCATGAAGCAAATAAATAAATAAAAAGATAACTAACTGCAGTGTACCAAGAAAACATATCTTTACATACTAGCATAAATAAAAGTAAACAAATGTGTATGTTTCTAAAAATTATTCAATGGACATGGGATAGGCACATGATACCAGTAACTGATGTACCATGAAGTACAAGCAGGTGATATAATCTGAAGGAAATTAGAGAACAAGTTCTCATCTCTGGAGTCCATGACATCTGAAGCTTGTTAGAACAATCAAACTCGCTTGTATGCTGTAGCAGGCACTTGGACAAAAACCACACACACACACACACACACACACACACACACACACACACACACACACACACCATACAGTGATCACATTCGAGCAGGTAAATGTGCCTCTGTCTTTATTCTAGTACATTCTGGAAAATGTTAGGTTGATGTAGGTGACAGATGATGGATATATGAGGCTGGATTTTACAGCAAAAACAGTAGCAGAGGCAAACAATTTGGATTATGGATACTGGTTTGGCAGTGGCATAGGATTGATACTGTAACATTACATTTACTGAAGTTACCAATTTAAATGAACTGTTGCCTATAAAATGACAAACATTTTTCTGTCTACCTAGTATGACTTTGGCAGAATATTTTGAAATTTGCAATATTCGTTGACTAATATAACAACAATAATGAATGTGATAATGTTAAAGGACAGTCGAGACAAAAAACTGATAAAAGTTAAATTATCAAAACTGATACAAAAATCTTCAATATAATGTATAAACAAACTAACACAACTTCTCAATATAAACTCTGACTGGTCTTTCATTCTATGCCAGCCTTAGTAAAACATGAGTCACAGCAAACATTACGGGATTCCATCTATACTTAATTTTTGGGTATCAATTTTTTTTTTTACAAGAATCACAATGGTTTTGCGACACTTAGTAGGAATCAAGTCACAGTATCTCATATGAGCCACTATTCATTTAGTTTACACAATATGTATGAAAGTTATGAACTTACAGCAAACTAAGTCTGTCTGTACTAATAATAAATGGAACAGCAATTCTAGTTGTAAACACTAAAATAAGAAATAAAATAAGAATGGCAACAACTGAGCAACTATTAAATATGGCGTTCTAAATATTAAGTAAAAGTAACAGTATTATCATGAAGGGCCCATTGGCAGAAAACTAAAATATCATGAAAATGTAGCTGAGGTAATATGAGAAGTGCTTGACAAGTCAACTATTTGCATCTATTTGTGGCCTGAACATTAGCAGGTCCCTGCGAGGTACTTTGTTGGTGAGGAAAAAGGTTCTCTTCAGGCATAGCAATGTTGTTACCCCCCAGCCCCAATATCACTGTTTGAAAGATGCCGTAATACAAAATGATCAGCTTTTCTGACCTCTCCACTTCACATCTGTCTGAGCACCTTTTGCTTATTTTATGCAGATACAGGGGCATGTGGTCATTATCCCATTATGAAAAGGATCACACCTCTACTCAGATTCATATACAACAGTTTCTTTCTATCACAGATATCTGGGAACAGTTTGTAAAAACCACGCCCAGTGCCCTCGCTGTTCTAGTCAGTTCTATAGTTACTTAACTTACCCCAGATACAAGAGGACATTATTGCTGCACATGCCGCAAACCCCGCTTCCCTGACGTAGCGGTCACGGTGAGCCAGCACAGATATCACCACCAGCAGCAGATCCCGATCTACATGCGGCTGCAGGGCTGTGCCGCAGCCGTCCGCCATGCTACGGAGACAGCGCAACGTCGTCTCTAGGCGGCTCGCTACTGTCACGGCGCCACTTCCACCGCGTTCCCCGTCCAGCGGACGTAATCCCACCAACTCACTCCCACGCTGAATCACAAATTCACACTATACTATTAGTTCACTGTGACCTGAAAACTGGGGAACAGCAGCAATATCATAACTGTTAACTGAGCTCTACACAATTATAACAATTTCTGATGCATTACACGTGGTGGAATAAAAGTTTCTTAACTTAGTAGACTTCAGATAAAAATGTTAATCAGAATTGTGTTTGCTTCTGTGAGATTATGAAGCTAGCCACAACTGAAGTATATAAAAAAAAGAAGGAAACGGTATTTTACTAATTACTTTGGCGGTACAGGCAGTTGTGGACAATAACAATAAACTACATCTGCTTGAAGTAATTTCAAAGTCCTCAGTTTCAAAGTTGGGCGTTTTAGTAGCCTGATATCAGAATATGTAAAAAAAATAATATTATTAGATGCTTTCTTTAATAACTTCACTAACTTTTCACAAAACCAAGACAATTTTAACATCCCTGTACCAACATGATCTTTTACAACTTGCACTTACATGCACCCAACATACACTACTTTGGCGGTGCAGCTGCTGAATTACTTTTACATTCTCAAAAATTATAAGTAATGCAAGCTACTGTTTACAACAGAATTTTAACTAAATCATAATTATTATGTTACTAGAACACACCATAGCATACTTAATTAAATATAAATGGAGATTCTCTAGTTATATTTACAAAATATAAATGATTTCAACTTCAGTTGCATAAGATGTGTGTTCCTAAAATTCAGAAATTATCAAATTTTAATTAAACATCTAATTACTTTTCCAATTATGTAATGGAAATTTGTGACACCTGTTTACAATGAATAGAGTTATGTAATGTTCAAACTTATTTTTGAAATTACAAAGACACCAGAAATATGACACTGTTAGTATGACAAACAAACATTCATCGTATAGAAGTAAGTGATAATATTATTTTTGCATATAATATAATATAATGAATCAACAGTTACAGTGGGTAAAAAACAAAGTTTTCAACAATAAGTATTCACATGCATAATTCAAGATTTAACAGCTTCTTTAATAAAAATTAGTATCTGATACTTCAGTTGGTTCACCTCAAACTGTTATATTACAGAGTCAGTTTTCTGTCTGTATGTGTAACTGTCTGTGTAACTACCAAAGAATCAACAGCAATTTCATTAATTAATTAATTGCATTCTATACACCTCATAGGGTATGCTGCAGGGAAAGACAGTAATATACAAGATGTACAAGAACCAAGATAATCACTGGTGTCTTTGCTATCTTCAGCAAAAGTAAGAAGAATTACAGGACCTGTTGAATGGAATAAAAAGTCTAATGAGTACAGAATATGGATTTAGAGTAAACTGAAGAAAGACAAAAGTAACAAAAGTAAGTATAAGAAATGAGAATAGTGAGAAACTTAACATCAGAATTGGTGATCACAAAGTACACAAAGTTAAAGAATTCTGCAACTTAACAGCAAAATAACCTATGAAGGAGGACACAAGAAGCAGACTAGCACTGGCAAAAAGGGTGTTCCTGGCCATGAGAAGTCTACTAATATCAAACATAGGTCTTATTTTAAAGAAAAAACTTCTAAGAATGTATGTTCAAAGCACAGAATTGTATTGTAGTGAAACATGGTATGTGGGAAAACCAGAACAGAGAGAACTGGAGCATTTGAGACATGTTGCCACAGATGGGTGTTGAAAATTAGGTGGACTGAGAAGGTAAAGAATTAGAAGGTTCTGCACAGAATTGGTGAGGAAAGGAACATACGGAAAATACTGACAAAATTTAGGTACAGCATGATAGGATATTTCTGAAGACATCAGAGAATAACTTCCATAGTACTAGAGGGAGCTATAAACTGTAGGAGAACACAGAGATTTGAATACATCCATTAAATTACTGAGGATGTAGTTTGCAATATCTACTCTAAGGCAGGAAGGTTGGTACAGGAAAGAAATCTGAAAAAAAAGAAAGAAAGGAAGAAAGGAAGAAAGAAAGAAAGACCCCATCAAGAGCAAGAAACTTCAGGGATGTGGAGCCAGTCAAGACATGCATTAATAAAATACGAAAAAAATCATAGAAATATAATCTGTGTGGTGTAAACAATAACTGTTTATCACATACCATGATGGTGTAGGAGGACTCCTTGAAACTACTGGAGAATCATTTCAATGAAGACACAGTGGAATTATTCTGCCATGCACTCACAACCATTTATTTCCAGTCTGGGGGCAAGTTTTATCAACAGGTAGATGGAGTCACTATGAGATTCCCACTGGTACAATGCATAGCCAATGTACATCGAATACTTCGAGGATATCACTTTGAAAGCCATGCATCTTAATCCTAAGGTCTTCTATCAGTACGCGGACAATACTTTTGTGGTCTGGCTGCACGGTGTAATGGATCTGGGAGATGTGTTATTTTCTACCGGATTTGTCGATACCAAATCTAATGAGGGAAGTTGTAAATGTTTTCTTATATTTTTGTCAGAATTTTTTTTTTGTGAATTGTAATTTGCCTTATTTTATGATAATTTGCTTATATGTTTGAGAGTGACAGCATATTGATTAATATTAGTAGATGTGACGAAGAATATCAAAGAGACTGGTTACAAGCGGAAGCTTGTGTGTTGTGTGAAATGTCTTTGACGCTGGAGTCATCTTTGACCGTAGTCAGTCGGCAGTTAACTCTCGGTGTGTGTGACACTGAAACAATGTGCAGGCCACCATTACAATAATTTACAAGTGAACAGGAAAAATGAATTATGTTACTACTTTTTTTTATGTAAACATCAAGAAGGAACCACATTCGAAGAAATGGTATTTGAAGCACCAAAAATGAGGCAAATGCATTGAACCAGGTCATTTCTGCAGCCAACGAAACTGCATTGTGGAATCATACTTTCACTAGACGACTGAAGCCAATACAAAAAGACAAATATCATCTTGTAAACATTTCACGGAAAAGTGAGTACTGTCACGAAATATGCTAAATTCAAGTATATAAAAATAGTGAGCATATTTCATCAGCAAGGACACACTAACGGTATTTCACAATCATCTGAACAGCATACACAAGACAGGTGCCTACCCTTCCACGATATTCTATTAAAGAAGAAAATGGATGGCACACTGGGACACTCCGTCTGCCGTAAGAAAACACACACAGGCTTCTACCTCAGAGCCGATAGCTGCCATCACACAGCAAAATGGAAATCTGTGCTCACTAACATTGTCCACAGAGCTGTTGACGTACACGACAAGGATAGTTTATCTATTGGCATTCAGCACCTGAATACAACTTTCCAGAAGAATGGATACACCAAAATGCAGATAGATGCACTCAAGATGAGCAAGAAGAAGGAGGAGCTTCAGGAAGAAGAGAAAACAAGGGCCTGGCACTCCTCCCATATGCAGGGCCACCCACAGTAAAGATTGCCGGGATATTGGAGAAAAACAAGATAAAAATCCATCTTCCGTCCTCCAACAAAAATCAGTAATATTCTGGGCTCAATGAAGGACAACTTGGGTCTAAGAGCATCGGGTGTCTGCAGCATTTCCTGTGAATGCAGAAACTGATATATCGGACACACACAGTGTCGCATCACACGATGCATCTCTGAACAAGTAAGAAGTGTTCGCCTCGGACAAAAGGAAAAACTTACGGTAGTGGAGCACAGCCTCTGTGAAGAACACACATTTCAATTTGAGCAAACCAAGGTTCTGGGTAGAGCAAAAGGTTTCTGGGACTCTGTTACTAAAAAGGCAGTGAAGATACGAGTCAGTGATAATCTGGTCAGCCGGGATAGTGGCTTCCAGCTCGGCACAACGTCAAACACAACATTAGCAAGGATGCAACGAGAGTGCACCGACGACGGAGGCAGGTCGGGGGCAGCAGGTGGAATAAATGGGCCGCACCAAGACGAGGCACAGGGAGCTGGCGCTAGAGTCTCGTCCCCACCACGTGATGCCTCGCCAATTCCACTCACGTCCGATTGGCCTGACAGCGCAGAGGATGCAGAGAAGCCCGTCGTCCGGCGGCTATAAAGACCTGGACGGAACATGAACCAGACACTGTCTGAAGTAAGAAACTCGCTGAAACACTGCTGGAGAATGACGCATTGACTCGGCTGTCAACCCGAGAAGATTTTATCAGTGTTGTTGGAGAATAACTTTTTCTTACACATATACCTACAGAACAGCACACACTAAGAATAAAGCAAAAAACTATTTGGAACATTAGTAAACAATAAACAAATAAAACTACTCATCAGTTTCATTTGAAATTGAGTCTTCCCCGGAAAGCAGTTCTGGCAGAGATGGAGAGAGTTCTCAAATCACTGGCCACCATGATGTTCTTTTTGAGGAACATTATTGGGACAATATACCTACAGAACTGGCATTCGAAACTTCAACAACTAATAAACAACTAAATACACATGAACTCAAACAATGGAAAATTGAGTCCTTGTCCTTCATCCACTTATGCCCTTCCCACCTACCCTTCCAGACTACACAGCCTTCTATTCCACTGATGTACCTGCAGTAACTTTCCTTTCCTTTACTTAATTTCACTCCTTCCCCTCACATTTACTCTTTGTCGATGATAAAACTCAGTTTCAACTGAACTATGATGTGATATGATATGATGTAAAGGAAAATTCTGATGTGGCTACAACTGGGCAGTGAAACGAATTCATTGGCGATAAGTGAATATCTGTGCCAGGGCAGAACTTGAACCCAGTTTAGTTTATTCATGTCTTGGTTTCCCTCTAAGATTTTTACACTCTGAGCTTCCCTCCAATACTAAACTGATGATCCCTTGATGCCTCAGAATGTGTCCTACCAAATGATACCTTCTTCTAGTCAACCTTCAGAAAAGACTTCCTGACACTTAAATCTATACTCGATGTTAACTCATTTCTCTTCTTCAGAAATGTTTTCCTTGCCATTGTCGGTCTACATTTTGTATCCTCTCTACTTCAACCATCATCAGTTATTTTGCTTCCCAAATTGCAAAACTCATCTACTACTTTAAGTGTCTATTTTCCTAATCTAATTCCCTCAGCATCACCCAACTTAATTTGACTACATTCCATTATCCTCGTTTTGCTTTTGTTGATGTTCATCTTATATCCTCCTTTCAAGACACTGTCCATTCCGTTCAACTGCTCTTCCAGGTCCTTTGCTGTCTCTGACAGAGTTACAATGTCATCAGCGAACCTCAAAGTTTTCATTTCTTCTCCAGGACTCCACACAAGTTCAGACTTGGTAGAACATGTTGTATCCAGAAAATGAGAATATATTGAATTTTTCATTTAATGAGTATCTCTCATTCATAAATATGCTGGGACAGTTGTGCCCCCAGAAGAGTTTCAGCTTGTTCAAGTTTTACATCACATTTGTTTTCAATTTTATAACTATTTTAAAAGTAAAAATGAGGATGTACAAAGTTTTGTATTTAAATGATACAACTGTAAAAAAATTATAAAAATGATCAAATGCAAATAGTTGTTCAGTTACAAATTAACAAGAAAAACACACGGGACTTAATAGTTCAACATCCCAAAAGCTAAGTACATTAATAAAAATTTATTAGTTTTTATGTTACAACTGAATTAAATTATGTCTTGGTGATGTTCATTGGCTTGCTGTCCTAATAAAGTCACTTAAAATATAGAACTTAATTTTTGCAAATGTCGAATAATGATTATTTTTACTTGGAACTACCAGATGGCAACGTTACAGGCTCTCAATGCTAGCCTATTACTGTATTCAAGACTTGATTCTCCTCCACTTTTTGCTTCACCCTTTCCCCCCACTTCTCTCCATAACTAAATTGACTATTTGTTGATGCCTCAGGATGTGTCCTATCAACTGATCTCTTCTGTTAGTTGATTTGTGCCATAAATTCATTTTTTCCCCGATCTGGTTCTGCTGTACCTTCTCATTACTTAGTCAAGCTAACCATGTAACCTTTAGCATGCTTTGTAACACCTAATTTCAAAAGCACCTCATTTCAAAAGCATCTATTCTCTTCTCTTGTGAACTGCTTATTGTCCACGATTCACATGGACAATATACACTCCATACAAAATACCTTCTGAAAAGATTTTCCAATGCTTATATTCATATTAGATATTAACAAATTTTCCTTTTTCAGAAACACTTTTTGTGCTTCTGCCAATCCATATTTAATATCCTCAATAGTCTGGCCATTGTCTGTTATTTTGCTGCCTAAATAGCTAAAGTCATTTACTACTTTTAGTGTCTTACTTCCTAATCTAAATCATTTAATATTGCCCAGTTTAATTCGCTACATTCCATTTTCGTCATTTTAATTCTGTTGACATTCATATTGGAACCTTTTTTCAAGACACTAATTCCATTCAACTGCTTTGCCAAGTCTTTTACTGTCTCTGACAGAATTACAATGTAATCTGCAAAACCTCAAATTTATTTCTTTTACATAAACTTCAATTTCCTCTCCAAATTTCTCCTCGATTTCCTTTACCACTCACTCAATGTACAAATAGAATAATACTGGGGTTAGGCTACAACCCTGTCTCACTCCTTTCTCAACGAACATCTCCCTTAAATGTCCATTAACTCTTACAGCCATTCTGTCACAGCAGAGTTAAAGATTAATTCTGAAAAGTCCACACAGCTGGTCTCTGTTGGCACGGCAGAGTCTCTCATTGGGCAGTATTACGTGTGCTTACCCTGCGTGACAGTGGACCCATCTTATCTGGAACATCGAGCAGCATTGAGGACGACGGAGGTGGTGGTGGGGGTGGTGCCTCCTCCTCGTCAGCAGGTACCGGGGACTGTTCGATGCTGGACCTGATCATGTCCAGCAGCACCTCACGGCTTTCCAGGAACGTCTGTACCCCTGTCTGCCTACAAAGTGCTCCCAAAACTTCACCTGAAAAGCGTGCAGCAAGACAGTGCTTTATATTGTCATCATTTGACCTTCTTGAAGCAAGATTAAACAAATGCATTTCAAACATTCCAAAGACCATGAACAATTATATAAGAGGTGATCAATAAGTAATGCAACACTTTATTTTCTCTGTCAATTTCAGTTGAAAAACTGTGGAATCTGTTGTGGTACATTGTGGAATATCTCCACTTCAGCCCCTACAGTTTCATGACGTTCCAATATGTGGCAGTGCTATACGTAGCCTTCAAAATGGTGTCTGTAACAGAGGTGCATTCCAAGCAGAGAGCTCTCATCGAGTTTCTTTTGGCAGAAAGCCAGAGCATCACAGATGTTCATAGGTGGTTTCAGAGTGTCTACGGACACCTGGCAGTGAACAAAAGCATTGTGAGTTGTTGGGCAAAAGGTGCCTCACCGTCACTACAAGATAACACAAACCTGTTACATATCTCGCATGCCGACCAGTTGCACAGAGCAGTGATTCCTGCAATGTTGGAACGTGTGGATTCTGTCATTTGAGGTGATCAATATATCACCATCAAACACCTCACTGCACACTTCTAAGCCTCTGTTGACAACACTGACACACTTGTCCGCCAGTTGGGAAAAAGGTGTGGGGCTGCGTGGTTCATTGCTGCCTAACAGAAGACCATAAAAGCAATGGAGGAGTATCTGTGTGGAATTGCTTGCATGTTATGAGGCTGCTTGTGACAACTTTTTGTTAAACATTGCCAGGCAATGAAACCGCAAACAAAACAGTAATCCACAGAGTGACACCACACCACCTCTAATTTGAAGAGAAAGTTCAAAGTTGCACCATCAGCTAGTAAAATCACGGCAATCGTCTTCAGGGACAATGAAGGGCTTATTCTATTTGATGTCCTCCCTTATGGTGCAACGATCAACTCTGAGGTGTATTGTGCTACCCACAGGAAACTGAAAAAGACTTCATTGGGTTTGTTGCCACAAAAATGCAAATAAACTACTACTCCCTATGAGAATGCAAAGCCTCACACAAGTCTGCATACCCCGAAAATGCAAAACTTCACTGGACTGTTCTTTCTCATCCACCCTACAGCTTGGAACTGACACTTTCCAACTTCCGTCTCTTTGGTCCAATGTAGGATGCACAACACAGGAAGCAATAAATGAATAATAGAGAGGTTATTGATGCAACAAGATGTTGCCTCCAGCACCGACCAGTAGAGTAGTAGCTTACGAGCGTACAGGCCCAAGCAGTGAAGTGGCACACGGCTGTCGCATTGAATGGAGAATATGTTGAAAAATAGGGTGTTATAGCCAAACAACTGGACAACAATATGGTGTATTATCCTGAATAACACTAACCTGTTTTCAGAAGAAAAAAGTTTTGCATTACTTACTGAATGTGCCTCGTATGCTATGTTGTACACAGTCACATCTGCAAGTCCCAATGTGTTCTACAAACTATATTCTGACCATTTGCTATTAATCTGTGCCACCACCATCAAAGACCGTGTATTTTATGTTATTCTCTATTTCTCTCTTGTTCTTCTTCTCACCCATTCTCTCTAACTTCACCCTCCCACTTCTCTGGCATCACCTCCAACATTAAGTGTAGCTTAAGAAATTAGTTATAAAATGATATTCTCTTACTTTCACATAATATATGAGGGGTGTCACAAAAAATGGAATTATTTTTTAAAAGCTATGTATTTTCAAATTGTTTACAAAATAACTTTATCCCTTTCAAAATACTCTCCACTACAACTAATACAGTGCGCTTCCACTGTTTGAAACATTTTTTGAAGTTACAGTGCTTCCACTGTTTGAAACATTTTTTGAAGTTATCTTTAGAAATTACTGACAGCTCCTTTCTCATTTTTTTCTTGACTTCCTCAATGTTGTCAAATCAGTGCCATTTTGTGCCAATTTTCATGTGTGGAAATAAGAAACAGTCACACAGTCAAATCAGGTGAGTAAGGTGTGTGGGGCAGTGGAAAACATGCCATTTTTAGCTAAAAACTGTGTAACAGAGATGGCTGTATGTGCAGGTGCAGAGTAACAAATTTGGCAGCAACCCTTTTCATTGTCAAATATTCTGTTAAAATTTGCTGAACTGAGCTCCAAGATAATCCACTAATCTCTGACAGTTGATCAAATGACTGTTGACAGTCTGCGAGCACAAGCTATTGAATTTTTAAAAATATTTTCATCAATTTGGGCAGTTGATGGACGTCCAGAACGAGGTTCACCATCAATCGCCATGTCGCCATTTTTAAATTGAGCAAATCACTTGTGCAGTCGATTTTTCCAATAGCATCATCTTGGTAAGGCTTTTTTCAATATTAAAACAGTTTCATAGGCATTTTTACTAAGTAGAAAACAACATTTCACAGCTGCACATTGTTCACTTAAACTTGCCATCATAAGAAATGAAACAAGAACAAATCAGCAGTAGTAAAAACAATCACTGCAGATGAACATCACAAACCAGGTTGACTACACAGGCAGCACTGTACTGGCAACGAGTTGTGCTATGTATGCCTAGCACCAGCAATGCGTACTACAAAAGCTCCTCCCACGGTAATGTTATTCCGTTTTTATTCCGTATCCCCCTGTCAGGCTGCACAACTCTTACCCCTACCCCTTTCTTTATCTTCTCTCACTCTCCCCATACTCTTCCATTCCTCTTTCCCATTTCTCCTCTTCCCCACTCCTGATCCAACCCCTCCCTATTCCCACTGCCTTTCCTAGCCTCCCCTTTCCTCTCCCTCTTCCCACAATTCTCTTACCGCACTTCCCCTTACCTCTCTTTCCCACTTCCCTTAACTCCCTCTCCCCATTCTCTTCAACACTCCACTTTCTTCATTCATCTCACGGCTATGTTTTCATTGTGCTCTCTCCTTGTCCCCTCTCCCCTACTTGCCATCCTCTCCTCTCTCTGATCACCCCGCTTCTCCACCTTTCTCTCCATCCCCTACTGTCTACCATCAATTATCTGTCATTCCCTCTTTAGTATCCATCTTTGACACACACACACACACACACACACACACACACACACACACACACACACACGTACACACACAATACTCTTCCTCTCATTTTTCTAAAGGCCACACTCACTTCACTTATAAATCCCCCCTCCCCAAGGGGAGTTTAATACCAAGTGTAAACAAACAAATGGAGAAAAAGGAACTGGGGTGAGGATTTCACATCTTGTCAACATCGAGATCCCTGCAAAGAGAGTACTAGCTCAGTTGCAGAGGGATGGGATAAGTAAATGGATTGTGGCAACAAACAGTGAAAAGGGAGACTTTACAGAGACTGCATGCTCCCTGCACTGCAGAACTCTCTTATTTGAATACTTCTGATTTACAACAAATTAGGCAATTGGACCTCTATCATAAATACTTTGTTAATGCACTTACCTTAGCATTGTTTCTGGTCCATTGTTTTCTACAAATACAGCCAGTGGCACAGTGGAATAAAATGGAAACTGAAACTTCCTGGCAGATTAAAACTGTGTGCCCAACCGAGACTCGAACTCGGGACCTTTGCCTTTCGCGGGCAAGAGCTTCTGTAAAGTTTGGAAGGTAGGAGACGGATACTGGCAGAAGTAAAGCTGTGAGTACCGGACGTGAGTCGTGCTTTGGTAGCTCAGTTGGTAGAGCACTTTCCCGCGAAAGGCAAAGGTCCCGAGTTCGAGTCTCGGTCGGGCACACAGTTTTAATCTGCCAGGAAGTTTCATATCAGCACACACTCCGCTGCAGAGTGAAAATCTCATTCTGGAAACATCCCCCAGGCTGTGGCTAAGCCATGTCTCCGCAGTATCCTTTCTTTCAGGAGTGCTAGTTCTGCAAGGTTCGCAGAAGAGCTTCTGTAAAGTTTGGAAGGTAGGAGACGGATACTGGCAGAAGTAAAGCTGTGAGTACCGGACGTGAGTCGTGCTTCGGTAGCTCAGTTGGTAGAGCACTTGCCCGCGAAAGGCAAAGGTCCCGAGTTCGAGTCTCGGTCGGGCACACAGTTTTAATCTGCCAGGAAGTTTCATATCAGCGCACACTCCGCTGCAGAGTGAAAATCTCATTCTGGAAAATGGAAACTTCATTTCAATCCAACCTATCTACTATGAGGGGAGGAGGTGGGAAAGGGGGGGGCAAGGGGTGTGTACCTTTGAGCTACCTTTATTATACATTGTCAAAAACTGTCATGGAGAGAATGTGGCTGTGTGAAACTACAGGTTAAAAAAAGTAAAAAACCGCAGACAGCCACTATTCATAAAACTATTTATTTCAAGCAAACAGTGGCGTTCCTGGTTTTGAATTGGCAGGTTCGTCCTCACATGGTAGTTTGTATTTATGATTTCATTTACTCATGCTGCCACACACTAAATTAAATAAATGTGAACAGTCATCTGAAGATAAACCTTTTGGTTTGAAACCATTAAAACACTATTTGCTATTATGCTGTCCTCCCTGAAGAAGGAATGTGTTTCAATCGCTAGGGGTGCTGTGTTCTATTTCAGGTGTTTCTACGTGTGTGTGTGTTTTAAACAATATCATTTAATGCCATTGTTGTGACTCACCGATCTTTCAAAGTGCTGCCACGCAGTTATGCGCGTACTCTACATGCGGCGCTGTCTGCCAGCCGTGCAGCAGCAGCGCCACCTAAGCGGCCAGCCAGCCAGCTGCCACTAGACTTGGACTCAGTTACGATTTGACTGTTAAAGTGTACACATGTCTTACTCTGTTTACTTGATCAGTGACTTTCATGTATTGTGTCTTCCTAGAAATATATTTGTTCAACTTGAAGTTATTACAGCCATGTTATTTTCAGCAGTTCCTTTCATGACCATGGTATTGTTATTTGAACTAACAGTCTATTCTAAGGTACTCTTCTCTCTGTAAGTTTAGTTCCTCTTTCACTATTTTCTTCAGCAGGCAAAGTTTTTCTGTGATCACTGTATGAGGCAATGCCACTGAATGGAGTAGCTCTATATACTGAGGTAGGTATTTTCTCTCAGAAGAATGTCTTATTATGGAAAGAGTTCATCAGGGCTGCATACTCTCCCCATTACTTTTCAAACATTTATGCTGAAAAGATTTTCCAAGAGCTCCTGATATAAAATATAAGAGAGTAGTGGTTAATGAAGCTGTCATCTGCACCATCACATATGCTGATCAATGTCTTATTTCAAACCCTAGAGTGGAAGATTTGCAAGAACTACTCAATACTGTTACTGTAGAGAGCAATACCATGGAATTACTTTTAAATGTCAAGAAGACATATCAGGTCACTCTTGCATTCAGTAATGATAAGATCATACAGGTTCCATTGCATAAGTATTTGACGTGTCAAATCAATGATAACAGGGATTTTGCTCAAGAAATTCACTGCAGAACTAAAGAGGCAAGAAGTTCTTTCAACAAAATGAAGAAAGTTCTGGCTAACCATGGCATCAGTATTACACTGCGTGCTTAGTCACTTTGATGCTGTGTATTCATTATACCACTCTGTGCAGTTGAGTCTTCGACACTTACCACACTATTGGATAAGAAATTGGAGGTACCTGAAATGCAGATGCATCAAGGGATATTAAGGATACCTTGCATGTATAAAGTCATAAATGTGGCAGTTCTGTTGTGCATGAACAAAGATTTAGAAATTTTCAGTACCATCCAGAGAAGAAAACTAGACTACTTGGGTTATATAACGAGTAACCACATTGCTGGAGGAGGAGAGGGGGGTGGGGGGCAGAGTGCAACACCTTTAAGCACACAGTGTTTAGTGGTATGAGGGGTACGCCTATACTAGGGGGTTTTAGTGTTAGTGATTCATTTGCCATGGTCATAGGAGATAGGATGGCATACAAGAAGCCTGTCTGTGCACCCTGTGTTTTGACTCTGCAGGCAATAATAATGGAGTTGCCAAGTTTTTGTTCCCACAGATCCGGTCATTTGTGCAGCACAGTACCACGAAGGTGATGATTCACTACCCCAACACAGTGGAAGAAAATTAACAGCATAACCTTGACAACATTGTGGGCCTTTTAAGATAACACGTACCAGATTAGCAAAATGAACAGACTGATACCATCTTTGTTTCATATTATTTGATATAGTATCAGAACTATAATTTGTGATATGTTTTTTTGGCTGAATCACTTAACACATCTGGAACATTGCTGTTAAAACATTATATTTCAATCAAGACTAATTTTTTCCAACTGTAATTTTTTTCATCTTATGTAAACATAATATTTTGTACTAAAAGTCCATCACTATCCTCTCATTTCTAAAGAAATAAAAAAAGCTACAGTGATAAATAGCCTCTAATTATACTAATTAGCTCTGGTTCATGAAAACTACCTTAGGAGTTCCTTGAGCAGAATGAGCACAGTTGAACCTACAAAAAGGTCTTTGTGACAACATTACTGTAGCGAAGTACCTGATCTTACCAAAAATATAGCACACACTTTTTTCAGCTTGTTGATTTGTGTGTTAAAATAATAGCAATTAAACAGCACTATGAATTTTCAAGTAAGTGTATGACATTTGAAAAGATGACATTATTAGTGGTCTATTGAAACAGGAATTCATATTTCTGATCCGATCTGGGAGAGTACAGAGTTTTTATAACCTGCAGTGCTCCCCTTCTGGCCATGAGGATGTTGGAAATGTCCACTGTGATGATATCATCACAGTTTCAGTGTCACACACATGAACTTACGTCTCATCACCTGTGATCACAGTGTTCAGAAACTTGGTGTTACTACTTGCATTCTCCAGCATGTCTTGTACGATTTACTGATGATGTTGTTTCTGATCCACTGACAGCAGTTTCAGTACAAATTCTGCAGACACTATCTTCATACACAAATTGTTGGTCGAAATTGAATGTATAGGTCCTATGCTCACCCCTGTCCCATTCCAAGTTCTCATGTACTGTGATGTAATGGTATTCCACTATCGAAGTCTGCAGTTGCTGAATGATATTGTCATTCCGGCTTGTTGAGGGTCTACCAGAACACCATTCTCAGTCCAGCAATACGTGGTCATCTTCGTAACAGTTTTACCTGTCGTTTATCGACAATTTGCTCACAGCATCATTCGCAAAATCCTGTTGAATTTAGCAAATGGTTTCCACTTGGATACTGGAAACTGGATACTGTCAAGCTTTTGATGCAATATTGCTGCTCAATTATTTCCATCATTTTACAACTTACTGGAATTCAACAAGCACTCACTACATGTCATCATTCATAGGCCAACGAATGACTGATGCTTTCTGCTGTTGGGGAAAAAATGCACGACTGCACGAATGTCCCCCACCAAATGTCCACCGAAGAATGTCTCCCACATTTCATCAGCTTATGTGGGAATGTAGAAGGTTTCACACTTTTTAAACACACCTCATACATTACGATAGCTCCATCCATGCCTCTGTCCACATTAAACCCACTAAGTACCAACAGTACCTTCGTTTTGACAGCTGTCATCCCTTCCACACAAAAAAATCCCTCCCGTACAGTATGATCACCTGTGGATGGCATATTTGCAGTGACTAAAACTCCTTTGCCCAGTATGATGAAGGTCTCAGCACGGCTTAACACAGAGAGATACTATCCCCCAGACTCATTCCGCAAACAGATCTCCTGTGCCATTTCTCCACACACCTCCAATCCTCCCACCACCCCCCTAGAACCAGCTACAAAGGAGTGCCCCATCATCACCCAATACCACAACAGATGAACAAAATACTTCATCAGTGCTTTGATCACCTATCATCATGTCTTGAAATGAAGGACTTCCTACCCAAAATCCTTCTCACCCCTCCTAAAATTGTGTTCTGTTGCCCATCTACCTCCACAACATCCTATTCCATCCCTATGCCATTCCCAATCACAGTTCATTTGCACAGGATTACATCTCTGTGGAAGACCCAGATGAAAGACCTGCCCAATCCAACCACCCTGCACTTCCTATCCCAGTCCTGTCATCGGCTTATCTTATGCAGAGGCCAGGCCACGTGAGAAAGCAGGCAAGTTGCATACCAGCTCTGATGCAACCACTGCACAGCTTTTTATGTTGGTATGATTACCAGCTAGCTGTCCACTGGGATGAATGGCCACTGCCAGACTGGCCAGAAGCAACGTAGAGCACCCTGTGGCACAACATGCACCTAAACATAATGTGCTTCATTTTAGTGACTGCTTCACAATCTAGGCTATCTGGATTCTCATTTTCATTCCAGGTTTTCTAACCTACGAAGGCGGGAGTTATTCTTACAACATGTTCTCCGCTCCAGAAATTATCTCTGCCTCACCTACAGTCCCCAAACCCTCCACCCAACTGTTTCCACCCTCTTTGTCCTTTTCATGTCCCCACCCTTACTGTGTGCCACCCTCTGCCAGTGCATTTGCCCAACTTTCCCCTACACTCCTCTTATTTTCCACTTCCCCCTCCGCCCTGTGCCTCCCTGCCCCACCACTCCTGATGCTGTGCCTCATGACTGTACTATGATGCCTCCATCTGGTCCCTGCACACACTGCCAGACAGTGTTCTTCTCTCCCCTCACCCTTACCCTGCTATCCCATCCCCTTCCCTGCCTTCTGCAGATCACTGCTTTCGTTCCCTTGAAAGTCATGTTTGCTATACAGTTAGTAGGAATCTGTTACTTTCCTTATATTCTCATTATTGAAAATGACATTTTAACCTACAAAAATGGCTCTGAGCACTATGAGACTTAACATCTGTGGTCATCAGTCCCCTAGAACTTAGAACTACTTAAACCTAACTAACCTAATGACACCACACACATCCATGCCCGAGGTAGGATTCGAACCTGCGACCATAGCGGTCACGCAGTTCCAGACTGAAGTGCCTACAACCGCATGGCCACACCGTCCGGCTTTTAACCTACATTGTGCCCAGTATAAAACTTACATGTTAAGTGTTCACACTCACCAGCTGCCACCCGCACCCTAGTTTCCGGGTCATCGAGTGTCCGGAGTGCCACATCCCGGGCCGCCTCTGCCAGCTCGGCCTCACACCGATTCTCATTTGGGTGGAGGTGTGGGACGAGAACCTTGGCACCGACCAGGGCACCCAGTCGAGCCTCGCACGGGGAGGTGACCGAGGTGGGGATCAGTGAGCCCGCGCTGGCCAGCAGCTGTGGGCCGAGGCGGAGGTGCACACCCCCACCCCCACCATCCCCAGGTCCGGAGTTGAGCAGGCGCTGCAGCTCGACAGCGCCCCGGTCGCGTTCCATCTTGCCCGGGCCGAGAAGCAGCGACATGATGCGCCGCTCCTCGTCTTCGTCCGCACCACTCTCTGCAGACGCCATTGTCACTCCGATTGGCTGAGCATGAGGAAATACAAAATTTTATTAGTATCCTAGAAAGGAGTACAGCGAGGATAAGATTTTATATGTGCTAGAAACCACAACAGTTACCTGAAAGTGAGACCATTACGATTTGATCACTGATCGGGAAACATCAGTTACAATGTGTCACATTCGGAGAGTATCACAATCCTGACATTAAGTTAAAGCTGCCACTGACCTGCAGGTTAGTTTGAACAGCACAGTGCTCTACTAGACACAGTCCTGTTTGAGGTGATTTGCTGCTGCCTTCCTCCAATCTTTGAACTGACTTACTCAGAGGGGACCTACAGTATAATACGGACTCTGAACCAGAATGAAACTTGCTGTTTCTCTCATTAAGAAACATTTCCAGGGGGTGAAAGACGTGATGAATGACAGATAAAAATCCTAGGACTGACTATGAACTGAACCTTGGACTTTTGGATGTGCAGTCTGGCACTTTAAAACTGAATCATCAAAACAATTAGCATTTAATAAATAAGTAGTTTTTTTACAACAGAAGAAAAGGGGTGGAGAAGAGGGGAGGGGAGGAGGGAAAAACCATAGGGTATTGCTGGGTAGCCCTAGGGGTAGGTTCAGTAAAGTGATCAGAAAGGCTCTACTTGCTACACACACAGTGGCTCCTTTCCTATGATGTATGAGATTTGTGTTCTAATAGTATGTGTTAACTAAGGTGAATGTACTGGATGTGTGGTGTCTGGTTTTGTTATATGATGGTGAGAGAATGGAGAGGGACAAACTCCCTGGCAGCAAGTAGCCTATTCTTCTCGAATAGCAGCAAGATGGCGCCAAGCCTGATGAGCCATCAGATGCGCGAGTCACTGTCAGCAGTGCTGTTCACAGTCACTCTTTGGCAACTGCAGCTACAAAAGTATGTTTTACTTACTTACTTTTTTTTTCCCCCGAGAGAGTTTATCATTAGTAGTGGCCCATCTACATAGGCAACACTGTTCAGTCATACAGCTAACAGCAGGCCAGTGCACTGGGTGTCTCTCTTAACCTTTTCAGAGCTGAATTTTTTCTGGAGGAAAGAAAATTTTTATTTATAAGGTAATCTCTTAGGTGATTTTTTTAATCTTTTTACATGCAAGATTTATCTAAAAACATGTACTCGTTTTCAAAACATACTCTGTACACTTGGCTTCACTTTGTGGGTTAAAATAACTAATTATGAAATAACCTCTATTGTGATGAACAGTAAAATGTTCATTCAATAACTACCACACAAAATAACAACAACAATATTCAATTACAGTGAGGAATATAGTGAACCAACCACCTCCATGTATGTTGGTCACGAGCTGCTGCACACCGCTACATTGACTTGCTGATGTTTTCACAGTGATTCCAAACAGCTGGCAACACTTGTGGATGATGAAGAGATGAACATTCATTCACAAATGTGTACCTCATTTTTCCATCAGGAAAAAGTACATCTGTTGCAGTTAAGACACAGTCGAAGTTAACATATGCAATTGGAGCCAGAGGGTCTGAAAGGGTTAAGAGTTGTTGGGAAGATTTTTTTCTAGTCTTTTGTCAGATATTTGCAGTGTGGTTTTTCAGTGTGTAGATCAATATTGCAAGTGTAAAAAAATTTAGCTGGCTGTTTCTTTAATGAAAAGCATAGTAAAGAAAAACCAGTAGATACTGTTGTGGTATACGTGTGGAATATGAAACATGAGACCATTCTGTGAAAATGTCTTGGGAATGATACACTCCCAGGCTGTGTTAGAACTGTAGCAATGTGGCTTATTTTTGGTAATTTTTTTTTATTTTTAACAATGTATGAAAAAACAGACACTGCTGGTGAATTTGCAGCTATGCTAAATTTATGAAATTTATTCACAACTGTGGAATCTTTCTGACAGCTGCTTTAGCTATTCAGATATTACCGACTGATGAGGCATGAAAATTTGTGCTGGACGTGACTCGAACCCCAATTTTCTGTTTGTCGTGAGTGGTTGCCTTAACCGCTTTGGCTATCTGAGCACGCTTTCAGGAATGACCCAAACTTCCACATGTCATACTGTCTATGACCCCATCGCTAGCAACTTTATCCGCATTCCCACCACATGGTTTCAAGGAGACACACATATTCAACATTTGTATTACTATCACCGTTCTTGCCCCTCGAGACTTGTAATACTTAGTTTTAATGTCTGAAGAAACAGACATTGTTGATGATCTTTTAGGTGTACTAAATTTATAAAATTTATTTGCAGTTGCTGTATCTTTTTGATATTAGTTGCATTAGATATTAAGATGTTACCTACTGGTGACACAAAAATTTGTGCTGGAGCAGGATTCGAATCCCAATTTCTTGCTTGACATGAGTGGCTACCTTAACCACTTCAGCTGTCCCAGCATGCTTCCAGGACTAACCCAAACTAGCACATGTCACATTGTTTATCATCTTATTGCTCATAGGCTAAATGTCCAACCCACCCCCCATGAACCATGGACCTTGACGTTGGTGGGGAGGCTCGCGTGCCTCAGCGATACAGATAGCCTTACTGTAGGAGCAACCACAATGGAAGGGTATCTGTTGAGAGGCCAGACAAACGTGTGGTTCCTGAAGAGGGGCAGCAGCCTTTTCAGTAGTTGTAGGGGCAACAGTCTGGATGATTGACTGATCTGGCCTTGTAACACTAACCAAAACGGCATTGGTGTGCTGGTACTGTGAACAGCTGAAAGCAAGGGGAAACTACAGCCGTAATTTTCCCCGAGGGCATACAGCTTTGCTGTTTGATTAAATGATGATGGTATCCTCTTGGGTAAAATATTCCAGAGGTAAAATAGTCCCCCATTTGGATCTCCGGGTGGGGACTACTCAAGAGGACGTTGTTATCAGGAGAAAGAAAACTGGCATTCTACAGATCAGACTGTGGAATGTCAGATCCCTTAATCGGGCAGGTAGGTTAGAAAATTTAAAAAGGGAAATGGATAGGTTAAAGTTAGATATAGTGGGAATTAGTGAAGTTGGAACAAGACTTTTGGTCAGGTGAATACAGGGTTATAAATACAAAATCAAATAGGGGTAATGCAGGAGTAGGTTTAATAATGAATAAAACAATAGGAGTGTGGGTAAGCTACTGCAAACAGCATAGTGAATGCATTATTGTGGCCAAGATAGACACGAAGCCCATGCCTACTACAGTAGTACAAGTTTATATGCCAACTAGCTCTGCAGATGACAAAGAAATTGGTGAAATGTATGATGAAATAAAAGAAATTATTCAGATAGTGAATGGGAATGAAAATTTAATAGTCATGGGTGACTGGAATTCGGTAGTAGGAAAAGGGAGAGAAGGAAATGTAGTAGGTGAATATGGAATGGGATTAAGGAAAGAAAGAGGAAGCCACCTGATACAATTTTGCACAGAGCATAACTTAATGATAGATAATACTTGGTTCAAGAATCATAAAAGAAGATTGTATATATGGAAGAAGCCTGGAGATACTGGAAGGTCTCAGATAGATTATTTAATGGTAAGACAGAGATTTAAGAACCAGGTTTTAAATTGTAAGACATTTCCAGGGGGCAGATGTGGACTCTGACCACAATCTATTGGTTATCAACTGTAGATTAAAACTGAAGAAACTGCAAAAAGGTGGGAATTTAAGGAGATGGGACCTGGATAAACTGACTAAACTAGAGGTTGTACAGAGTTTCAGGGAGAGAATAAGAGAACAATTGATAGGAGTGGGGGAAAGAAATACAGTAGAAGAAGAATGGGTAGCTTTGAGAGATGAAATAGTGAAGATAGTAGAGGATCAAGTAGGTAAAAAGACAAGGGCTACTAGAAATCCTTGGGTAACAGAAGAGATATTGAATTTAATTGATGAAAGGAGAAAATATAAAAATGCAGTAAATGAAGCATGCAAAAAGGAATACAAACGTCTCAAAAATGAGATCGACAGGAAGTGCAAAATGGCTAAGCAGGGATAACTAGAGGACAAATTTAAGTATGTGAAGACGCATATCACTAGGGTTAAGATAGATATTGCCTACAGGAAAATTAAAGAATTAAAGAGACCTTTGTTTCAAAAGAGAAGCACTTGTATGAATATCAAGAGATCAGAGGGAAACCCAGTTTGAAGCAAAGAAGGGAAAGCAGAAAGGTGGAAGGAGTATATAGAGTGTCAATACAAGGACGATGTTCTTGAGGACAATAATATAGAAATGGAAGAGAATGTAGATAAAGATGAAATAGGAGACACGATACTGCATGAAGAGTTTGGCACAGCACTGAAAGACCTAAGTGTAAACAAGGCCTTGGGAGTAGACAACATTCCATTAGAACTACCAGCTTTGGGAGAGCCAGGCCCAACAAAACTCTACCATCTAGTGAGCAAGATGTATGAGACCGGTGAAATACCCTCAGGCTTCAAGAAAAATTTAATAAGTCCAATCCCAGAGAAAACAGGTGTTGACAGATGTGAAAATTATCCAACTATCAGTTTAATAATCCACAGTTGCAAAATACTAACACGAATTCTCTACAGATGAATGGAAAAACTGGTAGAAGCCAACCTCAGGGAAGATCAGTTTGGATTCCGTAGAAATGTTGGAACACATGATGCAATACTGACCCTACGACTTATCTTAGAAAATAGATTAAGAAAAGGCAAACCTATGTTTCTAGCATTTGCAGACTTAGAGAAAACTTTTGACAACTAGAATACTCTCTCTCAAATTCTGAAGGTGGCAGGGGTAAAATACAGGGAGCGAAATGCTATTTACCATTTGTACAGAAACCAGATGGCACTTATAAGAATCGAGGGACATGAAACGCAAGCAGTCGTTGGGAAGGAAGTGAGTCAGGGTTGTAGCCTAAACCCAATGTTATTCAATCTGTATATTGAGCAAGCAGTAAAGGAAACAAAAGAAAAATTTGGAATAGGAATTAAAATCCATAGAGAAGAAATAAAAACTTTGAGGTTCACCAATGACATTGTAATTCTGTCAGAGACAGCAAAGGACCTGGAAGAGCAGCTGAATGGAATGGACTGTGTCTTGAAAGGAGGATATAAGATGATGATGGTCGAAGTAGAGATGATATAAAATGTAGACTGGCAATGGCAATGAAAGCGTTTATGAAGAAGAGAAACTTGTTAACATCGAGTATAGATTTTAAGTGTCAGGAAGTCATTTCTGAAAGTATTTGTATGGAGTGTAGCCTTGTATGGAAGTGAAAGGTGGACGATAAATAGTTTGGACAAGAAGAGAATAGAAGCTTTTGAAATGTGGTGCTACAGAAAAATGCTGAAGATAAGGTGGATAGATCACGTAACTAATGAGGTGATATTGAATAGGGTTGGGGAGAAGAGAAGTTTGTGGCACAACTGGACTAGAAGAAGGGATCGGTTGGTAGGAAATATTCTGAGACATCAAAGGATCAGCAATTTAGTATTGGAGAGAAGCATGGAGGGCAAAAATCGTAGAGGGAGACCAAGAGATGAATACACTAAGCAGATTCAGAAGGATGTAGGTTGCAGTAGGTACTGGGAGATGAAGAAGCTTGCACAGGATTGAGTAGAATGGAGAGCTGCATCAAACCAGTCTCTGGATTGAAGACCACAACAACAAAAAATACTAATGTTGCATACGTTTGTCTCCTTGAAACCCTGTGGTGGGAATTCAAGCAAAGTCATAAGTAATGGGGTTGTACACGGCATAATGTAGGAAAGTTTGAATCAATCCCAGAAGTGTGCTCTGACAGTTGAAGTGGTTAAGGCGACAGCTCGCAACAAGTGGGAAATCTGGGTTTGAGTCTTAGTCTGGTACAAATTTTCATTTGCTCTGAAATATTCCACAGCTGATGCGAAACCATAATCACAATCTGTGAGTTCATCCTTAATTGAATGTAGCTGGTGATTGTCAATGCAGTCTCTCAGACACTACAGTGCAGTGTTTCATGCCACAGCAAGGTAATTATGAAAGAAAACGGTGTTTTGTCCTGTGCGGGACTCGTGATAGTATAGTGTGAACAGAAGTAAGAACAGACAGCAGAACAAATGGAGATCTGGGCTGCTGTTGGAATCATGCCCCAGATAGCTGAAGTGGTTAAGGCGACCACTCACGATAAGTGGGAAATCCAGGTTAGAGTCACGGTCTGGCACAAATTTTCATGTGTCACCAATAGGTAATATCTTCACAACTAATTCAGCTAATGTCGGAAAGATTCCAAAATTGAAAATAAATGTAATTATTCTCAGTCAGTCTCTAACACAGTCAGGACCAACAATAGACACCACAACGTGAGTAAACATTTGTTTGTCACGTCTCCCTTGCCCAACTCACTCCTTTACTTCCTGTCTCGTGAGCTGTGCTGTGTATATGCTGTACAGTCTGTTTCACTATTATAGCCACAAACGAAAGGTTCAAGTAAACAACAATGAAACAAGTAAATAATCCTGATAAACATAGGTCTGGAAACCAATGGTTTACCCGACACAAGGTACTACAACTCAGTACATGACACGTTATTACAGAGTTGCCACAGAATCCAAACTGCTGATGCACACTTGAGAAAAAACACATCACAACAAATGTTCCAAATGGCCACTCTTCAAGCAAAGACTGGATTCAGTATGTCACCTGATCCATGCCCATACATAGTCAAAGGTCCCAGGCTAGTTACGAAAGCACTGAGAACCATCCACTTTTCGTTCCCGGAGTTCTCTTACACTGTCGACAGGATGGGAATAAATCAAAAGTTTGTAAAAACTTCTACACAAAAAAATCCAATTGATTGAAGGCAGTGGACCTGGGAGGCCATGGTATTGAGAAACCAGAACTGATAGACTTGGTGGTGAAACACTGTTTAACAGTACTTATCTCCGAAATGATGATAAAATCAAAATGAGGGCAATTTATCACATTGTAATTTATGCATCACTTGTGGAGTTTTGAAATTAATGTAGCTTTTACAGTAACAGTGTTGTAACACTGGCACAGCTACACTTGTGCAAACACCATGTTGAGGTAGCTTTCGGATTCTAGACTTACGTTTATTAGGATTACTTGCTCGTTTCATTTCCCTCTACTTGTCACTTTTGTTTGTACCTATAATAGTAAAGCAGCCTGCATATAGCACCATGCAGCAACATTACTTAGGTGCCGCCAGGGCAATGTTTATTCTTTGTGTTTTACTGTCCTAATTAATACACATTGTTAAACCAAATGTCACACTAGACTACTTTGTGTCCACTCCATCAGACTGGTACATACAAGGTGTGTCCAGAAAGTAAGTACAATTTTGTTCAACTGTCACCACAACACTAGTGTCACACTTTTGCTCTCGTCTCTCTGGTTCATTTTCTGTCCACTGACACCATTACAGCAAGTCTGTGTTGTGTTTCCATTTGTTAGTGATAATCCAAAATGTTAACAACAATGTCTGTGCTTGCCGGCAGTGAAATGTTTTGTACTATGGTTTTTGAACAACCAAAGAATGTTATGCCAGCTGAAATATATCATAAATTTATAAAAAATTATGGTAAAAATGCAGTGACTGCTGGAATGGTGAGAAAGTGGATGATACAATTCAATGATGGACAAACCAATGTTCATGACAAAACATGGAATGGGTTGCCTTCCGTTGTCAATGATGATTTGGTTGAGAAAGTGAATTAGAAAGTGAAAACCAATGCTTCATAAAAAGACTGCTTTGTGATGAGTTTTCACAAATTTCAAAATCAGTTTTGCATGAAACTGTAACAAATTAGTTACATTTTTGCAAACTGTGTTCCTGGTGAGATCTGCAAATCCTTACAGATGTCCACAAAAGAAG
Organism: Schistocerca gregaria; assembly: GCF_023897955.1. Classification (NCBI taxonomy): domain Eukaryota; kingdom Metazoa; phylum Arthropoda; class Insecta; order Orthoptera; family Acrididae; genus Schistocerca; species Schistocerca gregaria. The sequence goes on along the minus strand of NC_064928.1, from coordinate 111,050,692 downwards.
TGACTTGGCAGTGCTTTGAGATTTCTTACCAGATACAGTGATGAAACTTGGGCTTGTCATGTCACTGCAGAATCAAAACAACATTCCATGGAATGGAAGCACTCACGCCCCCCCCCCCCCTGCCCCCCCCCCCCCTGCCCCCCCCCCCCAAAAAAAAGGTAATGTTGTCAGCATAAAAAATCAAGAGCACTGTGTTCTGGGACAGACAGGGCATTTTGCTTGTTGAGTTTCTTCCCAGCTTCCAAGAGGTGAAAGGATCAACGCATTACGATACTGTGAAATATTGAGAATACTAAGACGCACAATTCAAAACAAAAGGTGAGGAATACTGAGTCAAGGTATTGAGTTGACCCTTGACAATGCACATACCCATTTTGCTGGTGCCAGTCAAAACCTTATAACAATTCATTGAGGAGTAGCTCAATCACTCACGATACAGCCCCAATCTCGTGTCTTCCGACTACCACTTGGAGGAGGTGCTTTGACAGTGATGACAATGCAAAAAATTGTGTTCAGTTGTGGCTGTCTTTAATGGTGGTCTTTTTCTATGAAATGTGTGAACAATGGTGGCAACTATATAGAAAAATAGTTTAAGAAACATATGTGCAGACCGAAGTGATGAATTAAAATTTGTACCAGGGCCAGGATTTGACACTGGGTCTCCTGCTCACTAGACAGACGTGCTAACCACTGCACCACCCTGGCACTCTGGTTTTGCACAACTGCACCTACTGCCCTAGCAAACCACTCTCCTCAATTCAAATTCTCATTCACACCTCAGACAACTTCATATTCCTCCTAAACTAAAACAGCACTGCAGAGGCTCTCCAACTGTATTCGAATAGCATCTCAGCATTGAACAAAATGTGGGTCCTGCCTGAAACCCAGGCGTAGGTGCTTTAACCAACTGAAACAATACGATTCCAAAGACCTATTCAAGTCTCAGACAACTGTGATGTATATAATATGCAGACTGATGAGGTGTTATTCCAATGCAGTTGGAGAGCCTATGCAATACTTTTCAATTTTAGGGGGGATACCAAGTGGGTTGAGGCATCAATAGGAATATGGATTGTACAGTGAGGCATGCTAGAGTAGTCCATGCAGTTGTGCAAAGTCACTGTGCCAGGGTGGCATACTGGTTAGTGCATCTGCCTAGTGAGCAAGGGACATGTGTTCGAAACCAGACCTTTGTACAATTATTATTTTTTTTTTTTTTTTTTTTTTTTGTCACTTCACTCTGTGTATGTACACCATAGATGGTTAAGACTTGGAAAGCCCCTCGAACCATGTAGTTTCATTTGTTTAAGAAATGACCTACGCTGCAAAAATAAAAATTTGGTTTGAAAAAATGTTGCTATGGTTTTATTTTTTTAAACGGTATTTATTTTCCAACCATGCTACACATAATCCCACTTTATGTCGACACTATGTATGGCATGATAGCATGATCAATACTTGCCTGGGCTGACTCCATCTGCACACCCCAAAATCAAAACTGCAAATGCCTACTTAAAGACAGAGGAAACATGCTGCATGGTCTTAGGAGGGAGAGAAAATTACTGGATCTCATTTCTCAAAACTATACAGGGTGTTTCTAAACTTTTGTAACAAACCTCAGAGAGTGATTCCCAGATCCACAACAAGACAGAATGGTTCTATGAACTAATGCCCTGCAGAGGGTTGGCAGTGAGGTACAGGCATTGTACAAAATGTTGTACAGTGGCTTCCTTTTACTACATATGTTGATATGTTAATACCAAAACTGAATTTAGGATGAACTCTGCAATTCAAAACCAAAATACTAGAAGCAAAACTAATTTCCACACAGATCATGCATTTCTATGGAGAGTCTAGTATGGAAAGTTATATTCTAGTGCAAAAAGTCTATATTATGAGGGGCAGTCAAATGAAAACTGAACACCCACCACAACTGGATCATAGAAAGTTGGTCGGTTTGTTGTTTGAGGTTTAAGGGATCAAATAGCAAGGTCATCAGTCCCTTGTTTCAAATAAGGTCCATTCCACTAATGGGACATCTCAGGAAAGTCAGAACAATAAAAGGGAAGAAGGTAAAAACGTAAAAGGGCAGTCATGTTCTCAATGGTAAAAAACAAAATGAGGGAAGTCGGCAAGAGAACGAACGCAACGCTATGCTGAAGCAGCATAGGCAAGACCACCAGTGACTTAAAAGGTGCAACCGCTAGAGTGTAGAAATATGTATGGGAAAAGGAGACAAACCAATCCTTTAAAACAAAAAAACCTTAAAACTGAGAATAAAAACTACTTTCCCGGAGGAAACCAAGAACCAGAGAGACCATCCAGGAATCGTCAACCAACATCAAAGGTAAAGTGTGGAGGAGTCTGTACTTAGCACGCAGAGCCAAAAGAAGGGGGCATTCAACCAAAATGTGAGCTACTGACTGGAAGGCTCCACAACCACAAAGTGGGGGTGGCTCATCATGCAAACGAAAACCATGGGTCAGCCTGGTATGGCCAATGTGGAGACGACACAGTGTGGTTGATTCCTTTCGGGAGAGGCAAAAGGAAGAACGCCACAGGCCTGGTGTCACCTTAATCGCACGAAGTTTATTAGACAGGGGAGTAGCCTCCCAAGAATTGGCCCATGATTGTGCGAAGTGGGATTTGATGTGAAGCCGTAAATCCGCTGCAGGAGGGGTTACAGAAAACGGGGTAAGTGACTGCTCCCCCAGCCAAATGATCAGCGAGCTCATTACCCGGGATACCCACAATGGCCAGGGACCCAAAGGAAGTCAATGGAACAAGCAGCACGGTGAATATCAGCGAGATGGTCACGGATGGCAGAGACAGAGGGATGGCGCGAAAAACACCGGTCAATAGCAAGAAGGCCACTCATCGAGTCCGTACATAACAAAACACGGTTGTGTTGGGACTGTTTAATAAAGGTAAGGGCCTGGGAAATTGCCATCAATTCCACAGTAAACACCCCACATGTAGGTGGCAGCAGATGATTGAGTTTACGGAAACATCCTACCTTCAGGAGTCTGATATGTGGCAGCCAAGTGAGCTTGTTGTCGAAAAGAAGACCCAGGAAACGAAACTGTGGGATGACAGGCAATCGTCGTGCAGCGAGATAGAGCTCTGGATCAGGGTGGATCGTGGTACAGCGACAGAAGTGGACCACCCGCGATTTTGAAGGAGAGAATTGAAACCCGTGTGAAAGGGTCCATGCAGAGGCACGCCGTATAGCTCCCTGGAGCTGCTGTTCTGCAGATGCCGTCGAGGAGGAACTAACCCAAATGCAGAAATCATCTACATACATGGCAGGGGCGACCAAGGGAGCGACAGAGGCCACTAGTCCATCGATAGCAATGAGGAAAAGAATGACACCCAAGACAGAACCCTGGGGGATGCCCGTCTCCTGGGTCCGTGGAGAACTAAAAACAGTGCCAACTCGAACTCTGAATGACGGATGGAACAGGAACCGGCGGATAAAAATCGGGAGTGGGCCCCGAAGACCCCACTGATGAAGTGTAAGTAATATGTGATGGTGCCAGGCAGTGTCATAGGCCTTGCGAAGGTCAAAAAATACTGCAACCAAATTGCGGCGCTGGGAAGAAGCCTGCCGAACTGCGGATTCCAAGCGAAGTAAATGATCGATTGGAGACCGTCCCTCTCGAAAGCCACACTGGTAAGGGGACAATAGATCCCGAGATTCGAGGACCCAATTGAGCCGACGGGCTACCATCCATTCAAGTAGCTTACAAACAACATTGGTCAAACTAATTGGCCGATAGCTGTCAACAGATAGGGGGTTCTTACCAGGATTAAGGACAGGAACCACAATGCTATCCCTCCACTGAGAAGGGACGTCACCCTGGAGCCAGATACGGTTAAACACCCGAAGAAGATGTTGCCGTTGTGGAGCACTGAGATGTTGAAGCAATTGGTTATGAATCGAATCTAGGCCAGGGGCCGTATCATGAGAAGAAGATAGAGCACAAAGAAATTCCCACTCAGTAAAAGGTTTGTTGTAAGATTCTGACTCACAAGGGATGAAACATGAGGTGGAAGCTTCAGCCTGCTGATTTTGGTGAAGCAAAGCAGCTGGATAGGAGGCTGATGCTGATGCCACTGCAAAATGGGTCGCAAGATGTTCTGCAATAACTAATGGGTCTGTACAAAGGCCATCTGGTAGGTGAAGGCCTGGGAGGGTGGACTGCCGATGGCAACCATGGAGAGAGCGAAGTGTAGCCCATACCCGTGACAGAGGGACAGTAGAACCAAGGGAAGAAACGAATCATTCCCAACATATCCGCTTGCTCTGTTTGATTAAATAACGGGCTTTAGCGTGGAGGCGTTTAAAGGTAGTAATGCTGGCTACGGATGGGTGCCTCTTAAAGTGTTGCAAAGCTCGACGGTGATCACAGATGGCAATGGCAATGGCCGTACTCCACCATGGGACTTGCTGGCGATGAAATGGCCCAGATGAGCGGGGGACAGCAAGGCTAGCAGTACAAACAATTGCGTCAGACATGTCACGTAGGACGTCATCAATACAACCCGACAAAGAGGGAGAAAACACGACCTGTGCTGTGTATAGAGGTCAATCGGCATGTTGGAAAGACCAACGAGGTAACCTGTCCATCAGGAAGCGGGAAGGGAGCGAGATAAGCAACGGGAAATGGTCACTATCACACAGGTCGTCGTGTGGTGACCAGTGTAAGGATGGGAGGAGAGAGGGAGAAGAAAGAGAAAGATCAATGGCAGAAAAGGTACCATGACCGGCACTGAAATGAGTAGGGGAGCCATCATTAAGAAGGCACAGGTCGTGGTCTGCAATAAATTGGTCTATAAGAAGACCTCGTCTAGATGGAAAGGCACTGCCCCACAAGAGATGCTGAGCATTAAAATCCCCAAGGAGGAGGAAGGGAGGAGGAAGTTGCTGAAGAATGGCAGTTAAGGCAGCAGGTGTAAGAGTCCTGTCAGGAGGGAGATAAAGATTGCAAACTGTAACCGCAGAGTCTAAGTGGACCGTAACAGCAACCGCTTCCAATGTAGTTTGAAGAGGAATCCATGTGCTAGCAATGTCTGTACGGACCAACGTACAAACGCCACAAGAAGCCCGGAGGGGTCCGACCCGATTTCGACAGAAAACATGGAACCCATGGAGGGTCGGTGAGCGAGCATTAGTAAAATGAGATTCCTGGAGAACCACACAAGCTGCAGAGCAGGACGAAAGAAGGGATTTCAATTCCGGAAGGTAACAATAGTATCCATTACAATTCCATTGGAGAACCACAGAACGATGGTTTAAAGGGGGACTGAACACGCTAAATCCAGTCATACCGCCAGGTCCCCACCCGTCACCGACAAGGAGGGGTCGACATCTATAAATGACAGGTCAGAATCTGGTTGTGAAGTCGGAGAAGGGACCTCCAGTGACACCAGAGGCTCCTTGTCCTGGGACTTATGTTTTTTCTTCTTTTCAGGCTGAGATCGAGGAGGGCTGTGTGTCATAAAGGAGCCAGCTGCAGCAAGATCAGGAACAGAAAGAGACCGGGTGACCTGGGGGCCGACAGACCACGGCTCTCGCGGTCGTCGCGCGGCAGCAGACCTTTGGCCTGGAAGGTGCCGGGAAGGGGCATCCCAGAAGAGGCATCGTTGACCGGCAGACGCCAAAGGAGTGGGACACTTCTCCGCTGGGGAAGGGGAGCAGCGCCCAGAGGAGAAGGTGTGGGAGCCACAGGGGAGGGAGGAGGAGGAGAGGGGTTCGGGATGGGGGTAAGGAAGGGGTGAAGATGTAACTAAGGCATAACTAGATGTCATGGACACAGTGTGAAGTCGTGTATATTTCTTACGGGCCTCTGTGTACGTTAAACGATCGAGGGACTTATACTCCTGTATCTTCTTTTCCTTTTTATATACTGGGCAATCTGGTGAACGTGGAGAATGACTACCATGACAATTTACACACACAGGAGGGGGAACACAGGGACTCCCCTCATGGAGTGGACGTCCACAGTCACCACAGAGAGGTGCCTGTGAGCAGCGGGAAGACATGTGTCCAAAATGCAAGCACTTAAAACACCTCATAGGAGGTGGGATGTACGGCTTCACATCACATTGATAGACCATAATCTTAACTTTCTCAGGGAGGGTATCAGCATCAAATGCCAGGATAAAGGCACCAGTATCAATACGATTCTCTTTAGGACCCTTCTGAACACACCAAACAAAGTGAACACCCTGCCGTCCGAGATTGCCCCGAAGTTCCTCATCAGTTTGAAGGATGAGGTCCCTGTGAAAAATCACACCTTGTACCATATTTAGAGACTGGTGGGGGGGCAATGGACACAGGAATTGCGCCAAGATGGGTACAGGCACGAAGGGCTGGAGATTGGGCAGCTGAAGCAGTTTTTATCAGCAACGAACCCGACCGCATCTTGCTCAGGGAGTCCACTTCGCCAAACTTGTCTTCAATGTGTTCCACAAAGAATAAAGGTTTGCTATTGGTGAAAGTATCTCCATCAGTCCTGGTGCAAACTAGATAACGGGGGAAAGGTTTCGCCCCTAGCCGACGGGTCTGACCCTCTTCCCAGGGGGTAGCCATGGAAGAGAAGGCCGAAGGGGCAAGAGAAGCAGCACTTGAAGAATCAGTTCCAAGCGGAGAGAGAGCCACAGAAGAACGGCCAGAGTTCTGGACCCGTATGCGTTTCATTTGCATAGCGTCCACCCCGATAGCACCCACTCCGATCAGGGGCTCTCCTCACTGGCGCCACCCAGCCACAGCAAGGGCCGTCTGGCACGGCGGCCATTGCCGGGAGTTCCGATGCTCCAGGATGACGAGCAACCACTCCGAGGAATGCACGAGGAGGTCACAGCTCAGGTATCAGAAGTGTGATCCCTGTGTGTTCAGGGGGCTCAACCAAAAGGGTACATAGCGACCCCACCACACGGGCTGGCTACCGTGCTGGCTATGCACCGTAGTATCAGACAACGACGTGAAAGAAAAGGTGGAATGTACTAGGAGGGTTCACGTCAGAGACACTAGGTAAGGTGCTCTTCCCAAAATGGCTCACACTACGGAGGAGAGATTTTGTAATGGAGATCAAACCCCGGAGGGGGACCAAGGAATGCCAAAAGGAGGAGACGATTATGCAACAAAGCTGAATTGTAAAACCAACAGAACCACGAGGATAGCAGGGGCCAACATAAGCAAGGACACCAAGAGAGGGAGACGAGAGGGCGAGGGGACAGGAGCAAGGAGGGAAAAGGAGGGGAAGGGAAAGGAAATGCAGCCCTGGAAAGAAAGAAGGCTGCAATGGCTCGGGGCCCCGTGCTCGCCATGCACTTATCCACAAAAGAGGTGTGGACCCCCTGGGGGGGATCATAGAAAGGTTCTATTCAGAAGATGGCATCATAAATTCACATTTCATAGAATGCGGTCGGCCACTGACAGATCCACAACCAATCCACTCTTGCACTTTCTTGTTGTAATGAAACCAACATGCATGCATGTCTTTCTTCATGTCACCAAATATGTGAAAACCGCACAGTGAAAGATCCGGGCCATACAGAGGATGCTGCAGTGTTCCACAACCAAATCGCTGAAGTACAGCCTTCATCAGATTGGCAGTGAGGGGGCAAGCATTATCGTGCAGCAGGATGATTCCGTCTGATAGCATTCTTGGGCGTTTAGACTTTATGCTGCATCACACTTTCTGCAAAGTGTCTTTGTAGCACAGTGCACTGCTGTGATTCCATATTTGAGGAACTCATTGCAAGATAACACCTAGCCCCACACTGTCAATCAGTTGAAGGCTAAAATTTGGCGATTTGGTTGGGAAATACTGCAACCTCTTCCGTACAGCCCAAATCTTACATTGGGTGATTTTTTACATCTTTGGCAACCAGAGGAAAGACGTGCATGGACGTCGGTATCAGCCAGACGAGGAAGTGCAAGGGCGGGTGCGGTTGTCGAGCAATCAGTGGTCGATCGTGTTCTACAAAAACAGAAATTGATTAATGTCTTAATATGAGTGGTGATTACTTTTGAATGGAACCATTCCATGGTTCCACCATGGCAGGTGTTCGGTTGTCATTTGACTGTCCTTTATAGATTGCTGGTTGACCGCAAACAAGCAATATAAAACTGTCAGATATTGAAACAATGAGTAGCAGATTATTATTATAATTTAGCAGAACATTTGGACTTAGAGATGTAAAACAGCTGAGTAGTGTATGAGAAGGTGGTGTGAGTTTTTCCAAAGTAGTTGTTTTCCTTTTACTAAGTATATATAAACAAATTAGACAATATTATTCCAATCTGGACTTTTCATAAATTAATATAGAAGCAATTAACATTGGATGATACTGCATGATAAGGCATAACTTGACTTGTTCTCCACTTTTGAAGGCTGTCTCATGATAGAATTCACAGAACATAATGCGTGAATGAATGGAAGCATGAAAGACTGAGATGCTTGTTACAGAAGAACTATATTGTCCCACAGGCAGTACAAGGCAAACATGTCTGAGAACACAACACACAGATGGTACCTAGAGTCTTTCGTGGTAACAACACACGATGTATGGGACGGGTTACAATTCTGTGGTTCATCAACTAGCCTTGACAGCCTTCGATAACAATAACATGTGGCCAGGTGCTAACCCCAGAATATGGCAGTGACAAACAAACAAGACCAATCTGGGATTAGAGTATTGTGACATGATGCCCACATACACAGTCACTTATAATTTCCATGAAAAAATTGCAGAGGTTTATCTAGAGTACTTTGTTATAAGGAACTCACTGCCGCAGTTCATTGCATAGTAATCACATTTTGTTCCATTTCTTACCTCCACTTATCTTCGTATCTGCGCTGTACTGAAAATATCAGAACAGCTGTGCAAATATTGGCTGTAGGTGCTGTATGTCTTGCTTGGAAACAAATTTGTTCCATCCACTAATGTTGATGATCATCAACTTTATTCTTTGCCCTTAAGCCTGCTTTCAAGTAGTGCTCAGTCCAGTCTTGGGATTGTTTGTCTAGCAATGATACACAGCAGGCTGGCATGCACACACCTCAAACATGGGTTCATTTAACGCCACAGATGAGCACCATGGTGGCAATAGGTTGGGCTGTTCCCACAGTGATGGCAACCACAAAGTGTACATGTTTTATCTGAGAGTTGTTATGTTACTCTGTGTTTCCTAGGTATTTCTCAACAATCAGGTTCTTACCACATAAAATAAACAAAGGAAGAAGAGAATATCATCAGAAGAGAGCCAATTTAAAAAAAAGGTTTGAGCAGGAAGAGCAGACATACATTAACACTTATTCAGCTCAAGTGATAGATACTGCAAGAGATGTGTTGTGCATAGCGGAGAAGTTTGTCGTATAAAACACTGGGCATAAAAGCCTACATCAGGGACAAACTGCATAGCATATTAAGCCCTGCTATTCAGTGTATGTGTAAATGATCTCATTGACAAATTTGGAAGTTCTGTGTGGCTGATCGTCAATGGTGCTGTTGCCTACAAGAATGTTGCTGTGGCATAAAACTGTAGCAAAATGTCCAATAACCAGTAAAGGTTCAATGCAAGAGTCAAAAACTGCCTAATGCAAAGAAACGAAACCCCCAATTCATTAAGGAATTATACTTCCATGTATGAAAGAACATATGTGATTAGTCTACAAATGAATTAATGTTCAAATACTTGATACCAAGCATTTTTAATCTTTACCTGTTACAAACAGTAAAATATCTGGACATTCATAAACAGAATTATGTAGTCATTTACTAATACCCAGAAGTAGGTGGAAAGACACAATGTTGTTTGATTACAATAATGGCGATCAAACACTGGAGAGAGTATATATATATATATATATATATATATATATATATATATATATATATATATATATATATATATATATATATATATAACCCAAAGTTTGGTACAGATTTATTGATGACATCTTCATGATCTGGACTCACAGTGAAGAACAACTCCAGAATTTCCTCTCCAACCTCAACTCCTTTGGTTCCATCAGATTCACCTGGTCCTACTCCAAATCCCATGCCACTTTCCTAGATGTTGACCTCCATCTGTCCAATGGCCAGCTGCACACATCCGTCCACATCAAACCCACCAACAAGCAACAGTACCTCCATTATGACAGCTGCCACCCATTCCATATCAAACGGTCCCTTCCCTACAGCCTAGGCCTTCGTGGCAAACGAATCTGCTCCAGTCCTGAATCCCTCGACCATTACACCAACAACCTGAAAACAGCTTTCGCATCCCGCAACTACCCTCCCAACCTGGTACAGAAGCAGATAACCAGAGCCACTTCCTCATCCCCTCAAACCCAGAACCTCTCACAGAAGAACCCCAAAAGTGCCCCACTTGTAACAGAATACTTCCCGGGACTGGATCAGACCTTGAATGTGGCTCTCCAGCAGGGATACGACTTCCTAAAATCCTGCCCCGAAATGAGATCCATCCTTCATGAAATCCTCCCCACTCCACCAAGAGTGTCTTTCCGCCGTCCACCTAACCTTCGTAACCTCTTGGTTCATCCCTATGAAATCCCCAAACCACCTCCCCTACCCTCTGGCTCCTACCCTTGCAACCGCCCCCGGTGTAAAACCTGTCCTATGCACCCTCCCACCACCACCTACTCCAGTCCTGTAACCCGGAAGGTGTACACAATCAAAGGGAGAGCCACATGTGAAAGCACCCACGTGATTTACCAACTGACCTGCCTGCACTGTGATGCTTTCTATGTGGGAATGACCAGCAACAAACTGTCCATTCGCATGAACGGACACAGGCAGACAGTGTTTGTTGGTAATGAGGATCACCCTGTGGCTAAACATGCCTTGATGCACGGCCAGCACATCTTGGCACAGTGTTACACCGTCCGAGTTATCTGGATACTTCCAACCAACACCAACCTATCCGAACTCCGGAGATGGGAACTCGCCCTTCAGTATATCCTCTTTTCTCGATATCCGCCAGGCCTCAACCTCCGCTAATTTCAAGTTGCCGCCGCTCATACCTCACCTGTCTTTCAACAACTTCTTTGCCTCTGTACTTCCGCCTCGACTGACATCTCTGCCCTTAACTCTTTGCCTTTAAATATGTCTGCTTGTGTCTGTGTATGTGCGGATGGATATGTGTGTGTGTGTGTGCGAGTGCACACCTGTCCTTTTTTTCCCCTAAGGGAAGTCTTTCCGCTCCCAGGATTGGAATGACTCCTTACCCTCTCCCTTAAAACCCACACCCTTTCATTTTTCCCTCTCCTTCCTTCCTTCCTGACGAAGCAACTGCCAGTTGCGAAAGCTCGTAATTCTGTGTGTGTGTTTGTGTGTTTTGTTCATGTGCCTGTCTGCCGGCGCTTTCCCGCTTGGTAAGTCTTGGAATCTTGTTTTTAATATATTTTTCCCATGTGGAAGTTTCTTTCTGTTATATATATATATATATATATATATATATATATATATATATATATATATATATATATATATATATAGAGAGAGAGAGAGAGAGAGAGAGAGAGAGAGAGAGAGAGAGAGAGAGAGAGAGAGAGAGAGAGAGAGAGAGAGAGAGGCCGCAAAATATCTAGGATATCTCTTTGTGTCCCCCTAAAGTGGAATGACTACACGAAACTAGTTGCAGTAAAATATGATTCCTTGCAAGAATGTTGAGGAACTGCAAAAGAAGTTGATTACAAAACACTTGTCATCTTGAGGTATCAGGTGTTCTCTCAGATATCAGAATTGTCCTTGCAAAACATTTTGACAATATGACTTCTTGCCTTCATTAAGAGCTACCTGAGACTGCTAGTTGGGTGGAATAGCTCCAACATTTATACATATGATCTTCACCCTCCACAGTCGTTTCTAGGTGCTCCATCTGTGGTTCATTTCCATTAGAGGTGTCCTGTGATGTTCTGTCTTCACTCAGTTGCATCTGGGCAAGAGCTAGCATTCAGTTTTTGTCCTGGTGTTCTATTCTCTGTACAGTCCAGATGGTGCTCTGTGTGGGGTTCATTCTCCATGACCACATTTTCAGCTATTTTTTTCTGCAGCTGAAATGTTGTGGTTTTAGTAACTACAGTGCCAGACCCCATGCTTTGCTGAGTTAGTACCCAGTGTCATGATTCATGAGGTTATTTTCTACTACCTATATCTACATCGACTCTTATAATGCTCTCCTAGTATCTGGGGATCTGTGCCAGATCCCCCCATTGTGTCATATATCATGGTACAATTAACATACAGACATCATCTGATTTAATTGCCTTTCCAATCTGCTTATGCCACTGATGTTCTTGGCATCAGATGGTCACTGTCCTATTTGTTTGGCCAAAATAAGACATGCCACACTGGCAAGGTTTACTACACGAAAAACAAGGGTTCACTCAACAAAGCCAGAGTTCCTGTACTGAATTGCCAAAAACGCGAATGGTTACAGCAACATACCTCAACAAAAAGATGAACTGAGAATAGATGCACTGGACCAGAAACAGAATGCTAGCTCTCGTCCAGGTGCATTGGACAGAAGGCAGAATGCCTTAGGATTATTCTAGCTGGAACCAACCACAGATGGAGCACCTAGGACCAACCATGGAGGTGGAACACAGTAGGTATAAAGCCCAGGAGCATTACGGAGGTGCATATCAAATTTCATAGACAGCCACCACAAGAGAGGCCACCTGACTGCTTTGAATGCAAGGCTTTCAGGATGTTATGTAAGGAAAGTGTTTCACATGATCGATATTTTTTGAATCCGTGCTGGCTGGCTTGGAGATCATTCTGTTCAATCTACCTCATTATGTTTGAGTTCAGAATACATTCTGGGATTTTAACGTGTATTTTGGATCAGAAACAGTCACAATTTGTGAATAACATGATGCAGTGTCTTTTATTTCCATTTAGTTTATTAGAACATAAGTAGGATGACTTTCAATATAGTGCAAACTTTTCAATTTGGCACCGCATTATTCTGGTAGTTTCTTAGTTCACATCTTGTTGATGAGTGGATTCAGTTCCAAATGTCCCCACCACAGAAAAGTTTGACACTACAGATGGAAACTGAACCCTAAACCCCTGGGACAGTAGGCGGTAATACTAATCACTTGAGCACATTTGCTATGTATCGGAAAACAATATACAGAAATTCATCATCTACATCAATATGACTACTCTGTAATTCATAATTAAGTCCTTCACAGTGGGTTCACAGAACCATGTTCGGACAGTTCTGATCTCAAATAGCTTGTCAGAAACACGAACACCTAAATCTTTCTGTGCAAGCTCTCATTTCTCTTAATTTATTACTGTTTCTCTCAATGTAGGTGGGAGCCAACAAAATATTTCCGCATTTGCAGGAGTATTTGGTGACTGAAATTTCATGAAAAGATCTCACTGTAATGAGAAATGCTTTTGTTTTAATATCTGTCACCCCAACATGCATATCATAGCTGTGACATTCCTCTCATCAATTTCATAATAGCAAACAAGTTTTCTTTCTCTGAACTCTTTTGATGCCTTCCGTCAGTCCTCTTTGGTAAGAATCCCATACTGCACAGCAATACTCCTGAAGAGGACAGACAAGCATAGTATAGCTAATTTTTTTTATTATATTTGTTAGACCTTTTAAATGTCGTGTCAACAAAATGAAGGCTTTGATTCACTTCCCCATAAATTTTTTATGTAATGATGTCAATTTAAGTTGTGTGAAATTCTAAACCCTACATACTTCGATGAATCAACAGACTTTAAATTTGTGTGGTTTATCATGTAATTGAAATTTAACAGAATTTTTTGTAGTTCTCATGTGGAGGACCTAAAACTTTTTGTTGTTTAGTGTTAACTGCCACTTTTTACATCTTACAGATATCATATTATACCTAAATCATTAGGTAGTTTGTTTTGATCTGCTGATGACCTTACCAGACAGTAAATGATCGCATCATCTGCAAACAACCTAAGAGTGCTGCTTAGGTCATCTCCTGAATCATTCATTTAGGTTAAGTACATCAGAGGGCCTATAAAACACTTCCTTGCAGAACCCAAGATAACACTCGTGTTTCACTAGATAACTTCCCATTAAATACTGTGTACTGTGATCTTTCTATTGGAATTACGGAATCCAACTGCACAACTGAGACAATACTCTATAGGCACGCAATTTGGTTAGAAGCTGCCTTTGCGGAACAATGTCAAAAGCCTTCTGGAAATGCAGTTCCCTTGTCGATGCCACTAACCCTTTTGTATGAACAGAGAGGCAGTTACATTTCACAAAACAATATTTTCTGAAACTGTGCTCTCTATGTACCAAAAGTTCAATTTTGTTAGGGTACCGTATTTTATGTAATATTTTTACACAGTGTATGTTGCAAAATCCTACAGCAAATTGATATCACTGATCTTGGTCTAGAATTCAGAGAATCACTTGATATACATTAATGACTTACCATTCCATATTGATGAAGATGCAAAGTTAGTTCTTTTTGCTGATGATACAAGTATAGTAATAACATCCAAAAACCAAGAACTAAGTGATGTAATTGTAAATGATGTTTTTCACAAAATTATTAAGTGGTTCTCAGCAAACGGACTCTCATTAAATCTTGATAAAACACAGTATATACAGTTCTGTACAGTAAATGGCACAACTCCAGTAATAAATACAGACTTTGAACAAAAGTCTGAAGCTAAGGTAGAATTTTCAAAATTTTTAGGGGTGTCTATTGATGAGAGGTTAAACTGGAAGCAACACATTGATGGTCTGCTGAAACGTCTGAGTTTGGCTACGTATGCTATTAGGTTTATTGCAAATTTTGGTGATCAGAATCTCAGTAAATTAGCTTACTATGCCTACTTTCATTCACTGCTTTCGTATGGTATCATATTCTGGGGTAATTCATCATTGAGTAGAAAAGTATTCATTGCTCAAAAATGTGTAATCAGAATAATTGCTGGAGCCCACCCACGGTCATACTGCAGACATCTATTTAAGGATCTAGGGATCCTCACAGTAAATATATTCACTTATGAAATTTGTTGTTAATAATCCAGCCCAGTTCAAAAGTAATAGCAGTGTGCATAGCTATAACACCAGGAGAAAGTATGATCTTCATTATGCAGGGTTAAATCTGACTTTGGCACAGAAAGGGGTAAATTATGCTGCCACAAACGTCTTTGGTCACCTACCAAACAGCATCAAAAGCCTGACAGATAGTCAACCAACATTTAAAAATAAATTAAAAGAATTTCTAGATGACAACTCCTTCTACTCATTGGTTGAATTTTTAGATATAAATTAAGGGAGGGAAAAAAAACTAACTTAAGCATTAGTGTCATGCAATATTTTGTGTAATGTAATATCTTGTACAGACATCTTTCATTAACCTGACACGTTCCACATCATTACGAAGTGTCGTATTTATGACCTATGGAACAAGTATTAATCTAATCTAATCTTTCTTTCTTGCATGTTGGTGTGACCTGCATAGCTTTCCAGTTTTTAAATGCAGGTCTTTTGTTGAGTGAGCGATTGTATACAATTGCTAAAAATGGAGCTGCTGCTTCAGCATGCTCCAAAAGGAGCCTAACTGATATACTTTTAAGTTACCCATTTTGGCAGCTGTTCTTGAGTTTAATTCTTTGGTGAAGGAAATTTGGAAAATCATGTTTAGTAACTCTGCTTAAGTGGCAGTATCATTTGTAATGTTACCACTGCTTTCACACAGTGAAGGTATAAATTTTCTCTTGCCCTCTTCATCAAATTTCAACTTATGTGACGGAACAAGTACACACAATTGCCTGATTTGGAGCAGTAAAAATAAACTGTAATAATCAGGTTGCATGCCTGACAGGCCCAAAATTAGTATCTTTTGCAATGGTTTGCTTGAACTTACAAATACAGAGTATCAGCTTCCACTTCTGACAATGTTGCTGTGATTTGTGATGTCAAACAGAGATAGCATGGTACAACGAATATTTATTATCCTCCTATACAATTTATTTGGAATTTAGGTTGTGATGCCATACTGATCTGCAGTACAGGCCAAGGTCTAGGTTAGAAGGTAACAGTGGGTTTGTGAGTTGGCAAAGTCAATTAATGTGATTTTACACAAACTGGACTTTGATGAGTGGTTTCCATTGCTGCAATGGGTCAAAGCCTGCAAGTGGTATTGGTAGGTTCAATATTTCCTTTGCATTTTCAGCAAGAGCAAAGTTTACAGCCCTTTCTTTTTTTGACAGATATCATTCAATGAATTAGCATATTTCGGTATATGGGAAAACTTTTTGTTCTTCAGACTAGTGGTCAAGAACGCTATCCACTCAAACTGTGTACAAATATATTACCCTGTTGTAATGCGGCATTTCCTCAGAAGCATATTTTCAGGATAGTGGATACATCAGGTTAAGTCTACTGCACGGCTACCTTATTCTAGCTTTTTACTTCTGGGAATATGTGGAAGATAGCCCCAAATCCCAACTTTTGCCACTGCATTGTTGTTCTACAGAGCACTCCTTTGTTCAGCAATCAACATTGCTTTTCCATCAGTTGTTGATTCAAACAATCCAGTAATGAAACACAATAAAAGATACAAGCATGTGTCTTTATTTGTAGCAGTAATAAAAAGGTTAGGTGCATGGTGAAATGTCTGCACCTCAGTACCAGAGAACGCTGCTAGCACTGCCAAAACAAAATGGCACAGACCAATGATAAAGAGCACTGTTGTGCAGTAACTCTTTTTCTACATTTGAGAGAAAAACACTGCAACACTCCACAATGAGGATAAAACATTGAGCTTTCAATGATTACCTCCAGTGTCTTAACCTGAAGCAACTGACTGACTAAACTGCTGCTGTGGTGGCCTTATATTGCCCACAGATGGCTTGCAATTTGTCAGTAATTATGTAATACTGTCACAGATGGTGTCAATGCCTGCAGTGGTGATGGCACCACTCCCATAGTAGTGTAAATGTTGTGACAAATCTCTCTGCCTCTTTAGTGCATTGAGAGCTCACTTCCATGCACTGGTAAGATTATGTCCACTGACACTGTTGAAATAGTTCTCACGCATTCTTACATCTACAGCCTCTTTAAGTACTGAATCCCAGTAGTAGGAACCTGGGACAAAGCTTTTGTTTTGTCATACAATAGTGTGTGTTTGTTTGTAAAGCTGTGCTCAGTAACTACATTTTTCTCCAGTTCTTGATTTTTAATTTGTCTCTGACGTTCTACACGGTGTTCAGAAAGAGTACGGATGGGCTGACATGTAATTACTTCCACACTCACAAAGTGTGTTATAAATCCCAGGGATCATGAGCCAGAGACTGTCTTTAACAAGGCACAGCATCTCCTTTATCTTCTTAGGGGGTCTAAAAGTAGGTCTTATACCTACACTTCTCAGTACTCTGCCTATTTTGTTGGATGCCGAAAGGAAAGGAATACAATCATTGGCTCATCATGTGAATCTTCTGGCTTTTCACACATTCTTCTCTTGGAGAATGCTGACTTCATATTGCTTGAACTGCAGCACCTCTTTCAGAACATGTACTTCAGATGATTAATTTTGGAATCCAAGTGATCCTTGTCAGAAACTGTTTTTTCTCTGTCTACCAATGTACTTAAAACTGCTCTCTTTTAGACTGGACGATGAAAACTCTGGGCGGTAAGATATAAATCAGTGTGCATTAGGTTGTAGTACACTTAGTGGTTGAGATGTCCGTCCGACCTTTGTTGCACAGGGCATTTCACAATGTTTCGACAACTTCAAATTTGAATAATGCACACTAAAAGTGGTAGAGGCACCATCTGTTAGTAGTGCAGATTGTCAGGTTTTATCCTCTATACAGGTCAGCAATCATGTCATATTATTCTATGCAACAATGTGTGTTTGTGGTGGAGAGTGATTTTCACTATGATGAACCTGCTGTGGGCATGCAAAATGCCTTTTGTAAGCATTTCAAGATTCAGGCATGATATGGAATTCCTGCTCATGAAACAATATTGAATTGGGTAATCAAACAATGAAAAGTCCAGGATGGAATATAACAATCAATCTGTATATTGAGCAAGCAGTAAAGGAAACAAAAGAAAAATTCAGAATAGGTATTAAAATTCATGGAGAAGAAGTAAAAACTTTGAGGTTCGGTGATGACATTGTAATTCTGTCAGAGACAGCAAAGGACCTGGAAGAGCAGTTGAATGGAATGGACAGTGTCTTGAAAGGAGGATATAAGATGAACACCAACAAAAGCAAAACGAGGATAATGGAATGTAGTCAAATTACGTCGGGTGATGCTGAGGGAATTAGATTAGGAAATGAGACACTTAAAGTAGTAAAGGAGTTTTGCTATTTAGGAAGTAAAACAACTGATGATGGTTGAAGTAGAGAGGATATAAAATGTAGAATGGCAATGGCAAGGAAAGCGTTTCTGAAGAAGAGAAACTTGTTAACATCGAGTATAGATTTATGTACCAGGAAGTCGTTTCTGAAAGTATTTGTATGGAGTGTAGCCATGTATGGAAGTGAAACATGGACGATAACTAGTTTGGACAAGAAGATAATAGAAGCTTTCGAAATGTGATGCTACAGAAGAATGCTGAAGATAAGGTGGATAGATCACGTAACTAACGAGGAGGTATTGAATAGGGTTGGGGATAAGAGAAGTTTGTGGCACAACTTGACTAGAAGAAGGGATCGGTTGGTAGGACATGTTTTGAGGCATCAAGGGATCACAAATTTATCATTGGAGGGCAGTGTGGAGGGTAAAAATCGTAGAGGGAGACCAAGAGATGAATATACTAAGCAGATTCAGAAGGATGTAGGTTTCAGTAGGTACTGGGAGATGAAGAAGCTTGCACAGGACAGAGTAGCATGGAGAGCTGCATCAAACCAGTCTCAGGACTGAAGACCACCACCACAACAACAACAACAACAACAACAACAGAAAGGGAGTTGCTGCACACCATATAGCAGAGATGCTGATAGGCACAAAAAAAGACTGTCATAATATAAGTTTTCGGCCAACCAGGCCTTTGTCGAAAATGGACAACACACACACGCGCACCCACGCACACACACGCATGACTGCAGCCTCTGGCAGATGAAGTGTGGCATCAGCTGCCAGAGACTGCAGTCGCGTGTGTGTGTGTGTGTGTGTGTGTGTGTGTGTGTGTGTGTGTGTGTGTGTGTGTCACCTCGACAAAGGCCTCGATGGCAGAAAGCTTATATTGTGAGTCTTTTTATTGTGCCTAACTGCGACTCAGCATCTCTACTATTCCTTTTCATAATAGTATTGAATTAGGTAAGAAGCTTGTGTGTAACTGCCAGTGCATTGAATTTAAAGACAACCAGCCCACAGAAAGCCATCCAAACTCCCGAGAACAGGCCTCGTTTACCAGTTTAACCGTGCCAGACTTTTACTATGGGGTTGTCTCAAGGCCGAGAAGCTTGCAACAGTTAAAAGATGAAGCTCGCAATGTTTCCCGAATTTCTCCAGCAGTAAAAAAATATGTCTTCAAAAACTGGGTGAAACACTTTGATATTTTGTATCTGCAAATGATTATCGTTTGTCTGATGAAGTATTTCACAAGTAAACTCGAATCAATGTTGTACGTTGTCCAAAATGTTCAACTTTCTTCTGTGATTAGTTTGTGTGTTGTTCAAACTTGAAATTGTCAAAACATTGTGAAACAGCCTGTACCAAAACATCTAAAAATAGCAGCCTTTCTTCTTTCTCTGTCTCAACAGCAAACCGCACATTGTTCACATATACAAGAAATTGGTCAAGGACTTCTACGCCATGTGGTCAGACCAGAAACATGTCGTCAACACAGTGATAAAAATGAAGATGAATGAAGGGGAACCAAATTAATGCATGCTCCTCAAAATGTTCTGGAGAAGGCAGGTGCGTATATTTATTTGTAGCAGTAATAAACACGGTAGTCATATAGCTTTACTAATCAGCTCACCTAAAGATACGTGAATTATGGCAGTAAATTTTACAAAATGTGAGACTGAATGGTTATGGGTTCTACATTGCCTCCGTCAGTGGTCAAACTTCTTATGGAACAATTTGAGGGGTGTGCATTAAATTTGGCTCCCCTTTGCCGTCTTCATTTTATTGCTATGGTGATGACAAGCTTACGGCTGGCCACACAGAGTAGAAGCTCTTGAACACTTCCTTGAACCTGTTAACAGCAAGCACCCAAACACACAGTTTGCTGTCAAGACAAAAAAGAAGAAAGTCTCCCATTTTTAGTTGTTTCGGTGCAACAAAAGTCAATGGACATCTAAGCCCCAAAGTATACCACAAGCAAAGGTACACTGATTTATATCTTAGCATCTAGAGTTTTCATCATCCAGTTGAAAAGAGAGCAGTTTTAAATACATTGGTAGGCAGAGCAAAAACTGTTTTTGACAAGGACTACATGGATCCCAAAATTAATCATCTGAAGTACATGTTCTGAATGAAAGGCTACAATTCATGTGATACGAAGTCAGTGTTCTCTAAGAAAAGAATATGTGAAAAGGTTGAAGATTCACATGATGAGCCAATGATTGTATTCCTTCCTTTCCGTGGTGCTACGTCCAGCAAAATAGGCAGAGTCCTGGGAAGACAATGTGTAAGACCTGTTTCTTGACCTCCTTAGAAGACAAAGGGAGTGGTACACCCTGTCATGGACAGTCTTGGACTCACAATCCCTGGGATTTATAATATCCCTTGTGATTCTGGATGTAATTACATCAGTCAGTCCATCCATACCATTTCTGACTGCTGCGCAGATCATCAACGGCATATTAAAAATCGAGAATTGGAAAAATATTCAGTTGCTAACCACAGCCTTACTAACAAACACAAAATATAGTTTCAAAAAAAACAAAAGTTTTGCCACAGGCTTCTGGGATTAAAAAGACTGTAGAAATAAGAATGTGCAAGGGGAGCTTTAATCATGACAGTGGATATAATCTTAGCTGTGCACAGAAGCCAGCTCTCTGTAAAGGAGAGGCAGAGATACTCCTTGCAACGTTTATGTTACTACGGCACCAACAGGGCAGACTCTGACACCATCTGCCACAGCACTGCATAATTACTGAACAATCACAAGCCATCAATGGTCTCTATCAGGTCACAACAGCAGCAGTTTAGACTATCAGTTGCTCCTGACGAAGACGATGGAGGTAATTGTTGAAAACTCTCAGTTTAACCCTGAATTTATACACCCATAAGTATAATATGCAAAATGCTCTCACTGAACCTACTATGCTCGCAGATCCAGCAGCAGGATAGGTCTCTCCTACCCTCTATACCAATGATCCCTAGCAATTTACCCATTCATTTTAAGCAACTTCAGTTCCTATGAAGGTTTCATTGGCAACAACAATAAACAAGATTCAAGGTCAGAGGGGGGAGATGGTTAGAAGGACAGAAAGGGGGAGAAAATGGACATAGATAGAAGGAAGGTGGAGACAGAAAGAGAGAGGAGGGGGGAGTAGTTAGAGATAGATGGAGAGAGAGAGAGAGAGAGAGAGAGAGAGAGAGAGGGGGGGGGGGGGGGATGGAAGTGATGGACAGAGAGTGGGCAGGGGGAGGGAGGAGGAGGAAAATCACATAGAAGTCGGAGATTAGAATGTATACTATGTGATCAAAAGTATCCACACCCTAACAACATACAGTTTTCATATTAGTTGCACTGTGCTGCGACCTACTGCCAGGTACTCCATACCAATGAACTCAGTAGTCGTTAGACATCGTGAGAGAGCAGAATGGGACGCTCTGCGGAACTCATGGACTTCGATTGTGGTGAGGTGATTGTGTGTCACTTATGTCATACATCTGTATGTGAGATTTTCACTCTCCTACACATCCCTAGGTCCACTGTTTCCGATGACGTGGGAATGTGGAGGGAAACGTACGGTACAAAAGCATACAGGCCAACCTCGTCTGTTGACTGACAGAGACCGCCAACAGTTGAAGAGGGTCGTAATGTGTCACAGGCAGACATCTATCCAGACCATCACACAGGAATTCCAAACTGCATCAGGATCCACTGCAAGTACTATGATGGTTAGGCGGGAGGTGAGAAAACTTGGATTTCAAGGTCAAGCAGCTGCTCCTTAGCCACACATCATGTCGGTAAATGCCAAATAATGCCTCACTTGGTGTAAGGGACATATACAGTGGATGGCTGAACAGTGGAAAAACGTTGTGTGGAGTGACAAATTATGGTACACAATGGGGCGATCTGATGGCAGGGTGTGGGTATGGCGAATGCCCGGTGAATGTCATCTGCCAGTGTATGTAGTGGCAACAGTAAAATTCAGAGGTGGTAGTGTTATGGTGTGTTTCATGGAGGGTCCTTACACCCCTTGTTGTTTTGTGTATGTCTGTCATAGCACAGGACTACACTGATGTTTTAAGCACCTTCTTGCTTCCCACTGTTGAAGAGCAATTCGGGAATGGCGACTGCATCTTTCAACACAATCGAGCACCTGTTCATAATGCATGACCTGTGGCTGAGTGGTTACATGACAATAACATCCCTGTAATGAACTGGCCTGCACAGAGTCCTGACCTGAACCCTACAGAACACCTTTGGGATGTTTTGGAATGGCGACTTCGAACCAGGCCTCACTGACTGACATCAATAGCTTTCCTCAGTGCAGCAGTCAGAGGAGATGGGCTGCCATTCCCCCAAGAAACCTTCCAGCACCTGATTGAACGTATGCCTGCGAGACTGGAAGCTCTCATCAAGGCTAAGGGTCAGCAAACACCATATTGAATTCCAGCATTACTGATGGACAGCGCCACGAACTTTTAAGTCATTTTCTGCCAGCTATTTGAATACTTTTGATCACATAGTGTATATCTGGCTCCTGTACATATGAAGAAATTGTGAAGCATTGCCGGATTTGATAGTAAGTTATATACACAAATTTTCCTCACAAATTGGTCTGTTAGTGAAAACCACGTCAAAATGCCAACAGTAGTTCCAGAGATTAACTTTAGCATATGTAAAGACAGCATAGTGGGGACATTAATCTGTAATGGATGTCAACAAATTCCTCTTTTACAAAATATTTTTCTTGGCACTGTCAGTTTGAATTTTACACCGTCTTCACTTCAGCCACCATCACTTATTTTGCTGTCAAATAGTTCAACTCATCTACTACTTTTTGAGTCTCATTTCCTAATCTAGTTTCCTAAGCATCACATGATTTAATTTTACTACATTTCATTACACTTGTTTTATTTATATTAATGTTCGTCTTACATCCTTTTTTCGAGACACTATCCATTCTATTCCACTCCTCTTCCAAGTCAAGTTTTTAACTTTTCTCCATGAACTTTTATTCCCTTTACAAATTTTTCCTTGGCTTTCTTTATGGCTTGCTCAACAACTTGAACAACATCAACATCAGGGATAGACTGCAATCCTGTCTCAATTCCTTCTCAACAACTGCTGCCCTCTAAAGTTCTTCTGCTCTTATAACTTCAACATGGTTTCTATAAAAGCTATAATTAACTTTTTCCTCCCTGTGTTGTATCCCTCCAACCCTCAAAATTCCAAAGCCTATAGCACAGTCCACACTCTTAAAAGCACACTCTAAATCTACAAATACTATAAATGTATGTTTGCCTCTCTTCAATCTAGCTTCTAAGCTAAGCCATAGTGTCAGTACTTACTTGCATGTTCCCACATGTCTTGGGGATGCCAAACTAATCTTCTCTAAGGTTGGTTTTTACCAGTTTTTCCATTCTTCCATAAACAATTCATGTCAATATTTCACAACCATAACTTATTAGAAGGATGGTTTGATAATATATATGCGTCAGTACCTACCTTCTTTGGTAGGTTCTTTCTGAAGTCTGAGGGTCCTTCCCTCACCTCATATATACTACACTGCACGTCGAATAGTTTTTTGATGGCTGGCACTCCCAAGGCTCTCAACATTCTAAGGAAATGTCATCTACTCCACAGTCATTGTTTCAAATTAAGTATTCCAGTGCTCTGTCAAATTATTCTTGCAGTATCTTATCTCCCAGTATCTTATACCCCATCTCAAGTTGATTTACCCTATCTTCTCTTCCGTTTGTTTCCATAATTTAGACCCTCTACATATTCGGTACCATCTTTTCCTTCTTTGTTTACTACTGTCTTATCATTTGAGCTAATGATATCCATATTGTTGCTTCTCTTTCCTTCATGCATACCTTTAATTTTCTTATGGATAGCACCTATTTTTCCCCTTGCCATATAAGTTTCTCCAGATTTTCATTTGTCCTCTAGCGATTCCTGCTTAGCCATTTCCATTTCCTGTCAATCTCACTTTTTAAACATCTGTATTCCCTTTCACCAGATTAATTTTTATATTTCTCTTTTTATCATTTACATTCAGAACTGGTATCTCCTTTTGTTATCCAAAGATTTCTCCTATGCATTGTACATTTACTGATGTGTTCCTTTGCTGCCTTCAGTAGTTCATCTCTCAAAGCTATTCCTCTACTATATTCCTTACCCTCCATTTCAGTCTAGCATCGCCTAACATTCCCTCTGAAAATTCGAAGAATCTCTGGTTCTTTCAATTTACCAATGTCTCACCTCCTTAAACTTCTACATGCTTTAACAATATTTCAGCACAAAACATACAAGCATTAGTAAAGAAAACTTCATAAATACATAGGAGCTTCTTGATTATGAATGCTCATATTACGCGTTAGAAACACCGTGATCTATCCATTTTATATAATCACACACAGTTAGTTCACGGTGTTTTGACATTGTTAACTTCAGTCAAGAATTATTAATCCTACAATCAAATCACAATATTTTCACTGTTGCCTAACTGCGAAGGCCGCTGTCAAACTTTGTTTATCAAATTGAAATCGAAGTGAATAATTGGGTATCTCGAGTATCTTCATTTATAGCTGCATTGCATAAACAAAAGTCTAAGGCAGTAGTTTACACACTCCAACTTGTCTTTAATATAGACTATAAATGATGGGTCATAGTGAAGTAAGGAATGTTAAGAGGTTAGGATCAAACTCAATTATATAAGGATGTGTTGGTTGATTGATTTTATTCATTTATTTATTTACTTATTTATTTATTTGGTGGGAGGATTAAGGTGCATCAACCAAGAATATTTTCTAATCTAGTTGGAAATACATAAAAGTAAAAGTGAGAAGATTAAAAAGTAATGGACATTTTTTGTACTGTTAATAATAAAATTAAGATGAAAAAGGTAGAGAAGGCAGTAGCTGGGTGTCCCCTGGGCTCTGCATGTGACAGGAAATACCCCACCCATAGCGGTCTCACCCCTGATCCATTACATGTCCCACCCCCGATTCATTACAATCAATAGTATCTACCCAGAATAGAAAATTGCGTGTGGCAGAAAGGAGGCAAACAGAATGTAAAAGCAATTAAAACAGAGTAAAAGAAGGATGAAAGAGTAGCCCGATCAAGGAGGTAGGATTGGGATCCTCCAGTCCTAACACACTGCAGGAAATACCCCACCCAACCATCATGACCCTGCTTATAATGTAGATAAAAAAACCTTATAACAGAATAAAAACCACTTTCACAGAGAAAACTAAGAATCAGTTCAAATATCTGCGAATTGTTTGTCAATATTAGAGGCAGTGACTCTGGAAGTCCACACTTAGCACAGAGAGCTACAAGGATGGGGCATTCCACCAAGAAATGAATTACTCTCTGTATGGGGCACTAGAACCAAAATGTTTGGGTGGCTCATTACACAAAAGAAAACTATGGAATAAACTGGTATGACTGAAGTGGAAATGACATCTGAAGGAAGAGCACCATGCTGCAGTAGTCTCCTTGACCAGGCAGCATTTATTAGAGGGGCAGTAGCCAACCAGATATTGTTCTATTTCTGAGCAAGCAGAGATCTCGCATACACCTGCGTATCTGCACCTGGGGTTGGCAGAGCAAACGGGTAGCGAGTAAGTGGTCCTCTGGCCAAACGGTCAGCCAGTTTGTTCTCTCGTATACCCACATGCCTCAGGACCTGTAGAGAGACAACTGAGCAAGCAACAAAGATGAAGGTCAGCAACATGACGATAGAACAACAGGAGGGCCTGTTTAATGAAAGGGAGGGCTCTGTCAATGGATGTCAGCTCTGCTGTAAACACACTAAGTGTTCCCAGCTGCAAATAGAATTCCTTACCAGCAGAAGATGTGAAAGCACATCCCATATTTTCTACAGTTTTAGAGTCGTCAGTGTAAAAGATGGTAGCACCCTGGAACTCTTAAAGAATTGGACATAACAGTTGCAGAAAGGTAGTGAGGGCAAATAAAACTTTAGGACCCTGGAAGAGATCAATCCTAATCCGTGGCCTGGACACCATCCAAGGGGGAGTTTGAGAGAAAACATGGGGAGTACAATCCACAGAGAGGAGATAGAGATCTTGGTAGCAAAAAGCGAGATGCATTCCAACTGGTAGTCCCACCTGAGAGTCAGAATAAGGAAGATGTCACCCCTAATATGTAAAGAGAATGGGGTGGGTTGGATGGTCAGGGAATTGTTGAACGATGATTGCAAAGGAGATCAAGAGCTGGCACCATTGAATCTGAAGAGGAAAGATCCCAGCTTTTGCAAGAGACTGTCTACAGGACTAGTCCAAAAGGCTGGCCAGATACATGCCACATTGGTGGACAGGATCTAACCATTTTAAAGCTGAAGGTGCCACCCAGCCATGAAGCAGGAAACCACAGTCCATTCAGGGTGAAACCAGGGCCCAGTAAATACACATGAGAGTAGCAAAATCCGCACACCAAGATGTGTAGGCAAGGACACAGAGAGCATTAAGCTTCTACATGCAACTAGTCTTCATGTAATGAAAATGGGGCACCCGGGTCAGCTTTTCATCGAAAGAAGGGCCAAGAAATGGGACTGTGCTGCAACACCAGGTCCTAGGTATCTAAGCAGAGCTCCGGGTCAGGATGGACCACAGTATGATGGCAGAAATACATGATCAGCATTTTTGAACAAGAGAACTGGAAGCCATGGGAAAGAGCCCATGCAGAGACCCACTGGATGGCACCTTGGAGCTGGCGTTCAGCAGGAGCTGCCAAGTGGGAGATGCAACAAATGTAACAACCATTTACATACAATACAGGGGTGACCAGCAGCCTAACAGAATGTCACTACCCCCTTAACAGTGACAAATGCAAAAATCGTGGACATACAATGCAGTGGTGACCAGTGGTCCAGCAGAAGGTCACTAATCCATTAGTGGCAATGCAGAAAAGTGTCACACTCAACACAGAGCCCTGTAGGACATCTTTTTCTTGGACCTGCGGAGAGCTGAGTGAAGAGTCAACTCCAAACCGGAACAACAGATGGGATAAGAACTGATGAATAAAAATTGGTAGGGCCCTCGAAAGCCCCAGTCACAGAAGGCAAATAAAACTTAATGACGCCAAGTGGTGTCATACACCTTAGCAGTTCGAACAAGATGTTGGCATTTTAAAAAAAGCCAGCAGGATTGCTGTTTCCAACCTAAGCAGATGGCCAGTTGTGAATCGTGGACATACAATGCAGTGGTGACCAGTGGTCCAGCAGAAGGTCACTAATCCATTAGTGGCAATGCAGAAAAGTGTCACACTCAACACAGAGCCCTGTAGGACATCTTTTTCTTGGACCTGCGGAGAGCTGAGTGAAGAGTCAACTCCAAACCGGAACAACAGATGGGATAAGAACTGATGAATAAAAATTGGTAGGGCCCTCGAAAGCCCCAGTCACAGAAGGCAAATAAAACTTAATGACGCCAAGTGGTGTCATACACCTTAGCAGTTCGAACAAGATGTTGGCATTTTAAAAAAAGCCAGCAGGATTGCTGTTTCCAACCTAAGCAGATGGCCAGTTGTGAATCGTTCCTTCCGGAAACTGATAGCCATCCTGTCAAGCAGCTTACATAGTACACTGGTCAGACTATAGACACACATTCAGTTCTTGCAAGGTGTAAGGATTGGGACAACTATGCCATCTCACAGTTGCGAGTGGAAGGTACGCTGTAGGCAAAAATGATTGAAGAGCTGAGGAGATGTTGCCTTTGAAGAACATTCAGGTGTTGCATCATGTGACTGCTGTGTATTGAATCAGGGCATGGGGCTGTATTGTGGAATGAGACAAGAGCCTGAAGCAGTTCCCAGTCAGTGAAGGATTCATTATAGGATTCAGCTTGATGGGAAGTGAGATATAAAGGGATACCTTCAACTTGTTGCTTCTGCAGTAGAAGTGTAGCCAGATAGGAAGAGGATGCTGATGCTCTCGCAAAGGAAGCCACAAGGTTTTCTGCAAGAACCAATGAACCAATACAAAGACCACCCCGTAGGACAAGAACCAGAACAGCTGTCGATCGTTGGCAGCCTGTAAGACCCCAGAACTTGGTTGGTCGGCTGGTTTAAAAGGGGGAGAAAGGGACCAAACTGCGAGGGCATCAGTCCCTTGTTCCCGGCAGAATAATTACCCAAGGGGAAAAAAAACAAACAAATAAGATGTACAACACAATAACAGGAGAAAGAAAGAACCAGAAGAACGACATAAAAACAGCAAACACTACAATGGACAAAACAGGACAAGAAAACCACAGAGAGATGCAAGAAACAGGGAGAACAGATTAAAAACAAGAAAGAAGATTACCATGGCTGGCTGACCATGAGAATAAAAAAGGAGAAGCCAGCCACTCTGCAACACATTAAAACCTCCACCCTAAAAGCCCTAGGGTGGAGGACACAGAGGGACAAAGGACACGTGCTAAAACACAGATCAAATGATAAAACCACCCTCACGAATAAAATGTAAAACTAAAGCTGCTGTTGAGGTCATTGTTGCCCAACACTGAAAGTAGGGTGCTAGGAAAGTTAAAAGTCTGCCGCAGAGTGGCTAAAAGTGGGCAGTCCAGCAAGAGGTGGACGACTGCCATTTGTGAGCCATAGTGATACCGAGGTGGGTTCTTGTGATGGAGAAGGTAATCATCTGTGAGCCACGTATGACCAATGTGGAGCCGACAAAGGACAACTGCTTCCCTGCGAGAAGCCCAAAGGGAAGACTTCCACACATTTGCAGTCTCCTTAAAGACACACAATTTGTTGTGCATACTGCTACGCTACTCTGTCTCCCAAAGACGAAAAACCTAGTGGCGTAAGACAGAACACAGGTCAGTTACAGAGATGGCCAGCCTGTCAGCAAGTTCGTGTCCTGGGGTCCACACAAACACCACTAAATGACTGGACCGTTCCAGGGCAGAGATGGACTCCTGGATGTTCGCTACCAAAGGATGGCAAGGGTAACACTGGTCAATAGCTTGTAAGCTGCTCAGGGAGTCAGAACAGAGAAGAAATGACTCATCAGAACACGAACGGATGTACTGAAGTGCACAATATAAGGCCACAGGCTCTGCAAAGAATACACTGCAGCCAGCGGGCAAGGAATGCTGTTCAATATAGCCTCTGTCGACATAGGTGAAGCCAATATCACCATCAGCCATCGAGCCATCAGTGCAAACAATTTCAGAGCCCCGGAACACCTCAAGAGTCGAGAGGAAGCGACAGTGGAGAGCAGCGGGTTTAACAGAGTCCTTAGAGCCATGCAAAAGGTCCAGATGAAGCTTCAGCCGAGGTGTACATGAATAGACATTAAGTAGAGGTGATAAAGGGAAGAACTCCAGTTTGGAGAGAATGGCTCACACATGGACCACAGTCATGAGCCCTGACCTGGGGCACCAATGCGGGAGATGAACCGCCGTGGGTGGGAAAAGAAGATGGTAATTCGGATGTCGGAGATGGTAATTCGGATGTGCAGGACAACCACAAACATGTGCAACATAACTGGCAAGCAGTTGTGCATGCATACCTTCAATCAAGGGACTCCAGCCACAGCTTCAAGAGGAGTTTGAAGGGGCACAGGTTCACTACATACCGAGTTCAGAAAATAAACACATACTCCACCTGACACTCTATTATATTCACTATGGTTCTTGTAATATTTCCTGTAGCCATGGAAAGCATGGGTTCGCATTGCTGGGAAGCAGGTTTTCTGCAGGGTGATGCAGAAAGCAGGTGTAAAGCTTAACAGTTGCCGTAGCTCAGCCAAGTGGAGGAAAAAACGCCGTAATTCCACTGGAGGATGACGTGATCGTGAGACTGAGTAGGCATAAAACACTCAATGTGGCAGCCTACGCCTCAGGGTCACCTGCTGCTACCGAACTATTTCCTGAACAGGCTATATCCATTGTGTCTGAGGGTCTGGCGAGATCTAGGTCTTCAGCAAACACCAGAATCTTCACCTCGTCCTCAGATGCAGAGCTTTTAGGCAGTGGTGATGTGGGTGCCACTGCAATTCCTTGGTCTTGGGGTCTTCTTTCTGGATTTCTTTCTCTGATCCTTGGGTTTCTCTGGCTGGGAGGGCTTCACTGATTCAGTCTCTGGGAGTGAGGATGATTGTGAAGTCCTACAACGAGATGCCTTTGGGCACATCAGCCACTGGCAGGTGTCATCTTTCCCACTAGCAGAAACCTGGGAAGGGAGTAACCCAAGGGACACCTTCCTAGCGAGAGGAGCCAAATAAAACTTACCCTTCTCCCGCTGAGAAGTGGGAACTGGTGTCCCCGATGAATTGGGGAGTTGGGCGGGGGGGGCCGCGGAGGCCCCAAGGTAGGTGGTGTGGAAGCACGAGTAAGAGAAGTGCTCCCTCCCCCCCCCCCCTCACCACCACCACCACCACCACCACCACCACCACCACCACCACCACCACCACCACCACCACCACCAGAAGGGGGCAGGTGTAGTCTTCTGGCTCTTAAAGCCGACTGGAATTTATGGAACTGATGGGGCTACAACTGTTCTCATAGCAGTGGCATAAGAGGTGGTCATAGCCAAAGGATGCAGGCACTCAAATTTCCTCTTGGACTCAGTGTAGGTCCATCGGTCCAGGTTCTAGTATTCTAGTATTCCATGATTTTCCTTTCTCACTGTAAAATATTGCAGTCTGGTGAACAAGGGCAATGATGCTCTGCGCAGTTGACACAGATGGGAGGTGGGGCACATGGAGTATTGGGATGGGATGGACATCCACAATCTCGAAATGTGATGCTGGAAGTACAGCAGGAAGACATATAGCTGAACTTCAGCACTAAAATCACCGCATTGGGGGAGGGATATATGGCTTAACATCACAGCGGTAGACCATCACCTTGACCTTCTCAGGTAATATGTCACCCTCAAAGGCCAAGATGAAGTCACTGGTGGCAACCTGATTATCCGTCGGACCCTGACAGACATGCCAGATGAAATTAACTCCCCATTGCTCTAAGTTGGCGTGCAGCTCGTAATCAGACTGGGAAGAAGGTCTCTGTGGAATATAATAGTCTGGACCATAATTAAGCTCTTATGAGGCATGATGGTAATGGAAACATCCCCCAGCTTGTCACAAGCGAGTAATGCCCATGACTGGGCAGAGGATGCAGTTTTTATCAAGACTGACCCAGAAAGCATTTTGGACAAACCCTCCACCTCTTGAACTTATCCTCTAAATTCACTACAAAAACATGAGGCTACATCGAGACAAAGGAGTCTCCATCAGCTCTCCTACATATAAGGTAAAGGGGCGAATAAGGTTCGCTGCCATCCTTAGCCTGGCATTCCTCCAATGGTATGGCCAGGGAGGGTAATGATTCAGAATCACACTTCCTTGCATTGCATTGTGACTTGGAATGCTTAGAGACTGCTGGCATTTGATTACCAGCAAGTGATGACATGACACGCTTCATCACGAGTCATCTGCACTGATGCCACTCACTCCGACCAGGGACCCTCCCCACGGGCACCACCCAGCCGCAGCAAAGGCCACCTGGCAGGATGGCCATTGCCGGAAGTCCCGATGCCCCAGGGTGATGGGCATCTACTCCTTGGCATACGTGGGGAGTTAACAGCGCAGGCATCAGCAGAGGGATCCCTGTTAGTCAGGGGACTACTACCAACAGGGTACATGGCGGCCCCACCACAACGGACTGGCTACCGTGCTAGGTATCAGGTGCAAACAAGCTAAGAAGTCCATTATCGTCTACAGCACAGAAAGCGATACTGCACAGAGGATGGAGCAAAATGCACCCAGGAGGGTGACCTCGCCCAACAGCTGGAGAGTGAGCGGAAGTGCAGATTCATGTCGATGAAGGGTGCAAGAGGTCTCAGTGCATGATGGACACCAAACACCATGTAAGGCGCCCTTCCCCATCTGGCTCACTCTTCAGGAAAACTTTGAAAAATGGAGGTCAAACCCTACAGGAGACCATCACATAAAGGCTGAAAGGTGAGAGACTCCTTTTAGTCACCTCTTACGACAGGCAGGAATACCTCGGGCCTATTCTAACCCCTGGGCCCGCAGGAGGGATGGAGCTTGGCCTGCACCTGAGATGAAGAGGCATATGTTCCCAGACATGAGAGATATAGTGCTTCCAGCATTCCTTCTAAATGCATTTCATTAAATAGTGAGTCCAAACACTAAAAATGATAAGGTTGGTCTGTGAAAGAGGTCATTTGAATCAGAGATCTTGAATAGCTATTGCAATTTCTTTGGTCCACCATGGCACTGACGGACGGTGGAGCAGACCTGTAGAAAGGTGAATAGCAGTTCCAATGGCGTGGGTGATCACATTGTCAATACACATTGCACAACCTCATAAATACTGTCTGACATAGAGGCAAGAAACGTAAAAGCAGAGGTATACAAGGGCCAGATGGCTCCGTGAAGTGTCCAGTATGCTAGTTGAGCTGTCTGGTGGCGGCAAGGAAATAGCAAGATCACCGGAAAATGATCACCATCACTGTCGTGTAGTGATCAATGTAGCAAAGCTACAAGATTAGGGGAAAGAGATAATTAAGCTTACAGCTGAAAAGGTGTCAGTGTTGGTGCTGATGTGGACAGGAGAACCCTCATAGAGGCACAGGTCACGTTCTGTGAGTAGTTTGCCAATTAGAATGCCCCCACTACACAAAGTGGTACTCCCATACAGGGGGTGGTGTGTATTGAAGTCCTCAAGCAGGAGGGGGGAGTAGTTGGATTAATGCAGTCAATTCAACTGAAGTAATTTGACTGTCTGGAGTACGTAAATCGTGAAGGCTGTTTGCACCTGCACTACTATAACCTCCAATGAGGTATCGAGGGGGATCCATTCACTGATGATCAGGAGTGAAGGAGCCAGCAGGGACAGTCACATTGCAGGATCAATGCCTTTCACCAGTGGGGATGGAATCATATCATCAAACTTCAGCTCAGAAACCAACTGCAGGGGGGATCTGGTGCCTCTGGGGCACTTGTCCTGATTTTTCTTCTATTTCTTTGTAGCCTTTGGTGGCAAGATTCACTCAAGGAGCTATTTGTACTGAGTGCAGGGACAGATGAAGAGTGGACAGCCCTGGGATCCATATGCCGTGGCTCATTCGGCCATTGTCTGGCATTGGGCCTCCAGTGGTCTGGGGGTTGGTGGGGAGTGGGATCCTGAGAGGGAGCCCTTTCTAACAGTAGACACTGAAGAAGGAGAATGCTTCTCTGGCAGGGTGCTGTAAGTGGTTCTTGAAGAAGGTAATGCTGGAACCACAGGAGAGAGTGGTAACAGGAGATCTGGCCTGGGAAGGGTTGAAGTAGTGGTGGTGGTGGTGGTGGTGGTGGTAGTAGGAGGACCAGTGATGGTCATGATGTTAGCGTAACTGATTGTCATATCCACATGATGTAGACAATCATATTCTTCATGGCCTCAGTATATGACAGATGGTCATTACATTTGTATTCCTGGATCTTCTGTTCTTTCTTGTAAACTGGGCAAATTGGTGAGCATGGAGTGTGATGTTCCACACAGCTGACACAAAAAGGTGGATGTTCAAAAGGACTATCTTCATGGAGCGATCATCCACAATTGCCACATTGTGGGTGTGCCATGCAGCATTATGACATATGCTCAAAGTGTAACATCTGTAGCACATAATAGGCAGTGGGACATATGGTTTTACATCACACCTGTACACCATGACAACCTTCTATGGGAGGACAATCCCCTCAAATGCTAACATAAAGATGTCTGTGTCCATACGTTTGCCCTTGGGCCTTTTTTTTTATACATGTCTGCTAAAAAGTACATCTTGCCACTGGAGATTAGCCTGGAGCTACACTCTCTGCTTGGAGTGTAAGATCTCTGTGAAAGATGATTCCTTGGACCACTTTCAACATTTTGTGTGGGGAAACAGTCATAGGAATGTCACTTAAGATTGTGCCTAAAAAGCTGTAGATTGGCCAGCAGAGGAAGTTTTAATTAATAATGAACTAGAGACTCAGCTTCCCCAAATTTTTCCTCAATGTTTTCAACAAAAAATAATGGTTTTGTTGCAGTGAAAGTATGCCTATCAGTCAGTTCAGACGAAGTATTGGGTGAAGTATTTCGCTCTCAGATGTCTGGCTTGTAAATTTATTTTAAAAATGTATAGTGCCAAATACAAGAACAATGTTCATATTAATGTTTTCTCCCTGACACTTGACATCTCTTTTCTGCTACTATTTTCCCTAACGGGACAAAATTTATTTGCAGTAATTACTTTCAAAACTAAAATTTTGTGTCTGACAGGATATCAATTTCCCTTTACGATTGAAAAAAAATTGGAAATTTGTGGTAAGTTCCTATGGGACCAAACTGCTGAGGTCATCAGTCCCTAGACTTACACACTACTTAATCTAACTTAAACTAACTTACGCTAAGGACAACCCACACACCCAGGCCCAAGGGAGGATTCGAAATTCCGATGAGGGTAGCCCCACGAACCTCGGCAAGGCACTTCAGACCACACAGATATCCTGGGCACCATGATTGAAAGCAGCTGCTTACATCAATAAGTATTTTCACAAATGAAGCAATTTCTTCAGCTAGTTTTCAGGTGTCTTAAAAATCTGGCATGCAAATATTTACGAAAGTCAGGTACTCTGACTTCACTAAAGTTTGTCTTCAAATCAAATCACACTGGATCTCAATTACCTCCATTTGCATTTGATTAGGTATTGATTCTATTCCTATTGCATGAACTGAAAAGAACAAAAGGCGTGACTGCAGTGCACCTGAGTGGGATCCCCTTTTTTACACTTTGGGTCTGCCATGAGGTAGTCATCTAGCAAAATATTCAGTGCTAGTCGGGTTTTGTGCACCTACGCATAAGGTGGCAAAAAACCTACATGCCATTTTACCTGGGGTAGGGGCATGGGGGGGGGGGGGGGGGATGCACAACTAACTTAAAGAGACACATGGAACCAATGGACCACAAGTTTGAGACCTTTGCTGTAGTCTGCAGTAGTAGTCATACCATACACACCAGACTTGACAAATGTCTCTGTTGATTCTTTCACACGACATTCCATAAATCCCAACATGAAGGAGAGCTTTCAGAAATGTGATGCTTATTTGGAGAATTAGCCAATGCAGTGAAGTTATGTAAAATATACTAACAATCAATTACAACTAATGCTAATCTACTCACATAGATAATAGCTGGAATTACTTTATTACTACATACGTTTACAGAAAAGCAGGTATTTTGAAGGAAAGAGCCACTATCAGCTGCTGCTTTTATCAATACTTCATGCAAAGCATTTATATAACTTTACACATAGCAGTATCAGCTTTATATAGCAAATTTAAAGTGAAAATCAGTTTTTAACCATAATTTACATCCAACAATTCAAATATTCTGATAAAGTATAGCAGGAGAGACTAGATAATTCAAGTGGCAGACTATTCTGTAATAATCATCAAATTAGCCTTGCAGTAATATTTACAGGAGCTGTGTTAATTACCACCACTAAAACAGTTCAGCATGTGTGAACATATAATATTTAGAAAAGTTGTTTAATGGACATATTCCGTAATATAGTTCACGAGTTCAAAAGGACAGAATAGTCATCTAGACAGAAGAACATGTGATGATTCAATTATACTACTACTATAAATTGTTGCATAACGTTAGAGTTAATTTATCTGTTTCTTCCCTAGAGAGCCTGGTGAGAATTCCAGCTAGCATGTAGACTTTGTTGAGATATGCTACTAGCTGTTCTTCATATGAGACATGTTACATTACATTAATACCTGTTCCACAGATCCAGAACACAACATTTCGTAATGATATGGAATGTGTCAGTTTAACTTAAGTTTTCTTTATGGGATGTACTCTTTCTTTCTTTCTTTCATTTTTAAGGACATTTTCAAGAAGAGATGTATACATAATGTGCCCACATTACTGACATCAACCTATTGCACACTTATAGAACACATACTGTGCCTCCCATTTAATTCCCTTTTTAGAAGCAGAAAATATAACTAACGAAAATCAACAAGATTCCAAGAACTGTGGTCGTATCAAACTTGGCTTGCTGTGTTCCACTCTGTTAACTATTATGCCACTGATGATCACTCACTGGAAACAGTGACAACTGTAAAATAATTAGGAGTACGGTATTTGTTCACATTAATTTAAGGTGGAATAGCCACATGCAACAAGTTTAAGACAGAAATATACCAGACAGATTCATGAGAAAATGTATTTTATCTACGAAGAATACAGCTTACAAAATTCTCATTTAATGGAACCTCGGGTAATACTTGTCACTTTAGAATACATATCAACTGTGGTCTGATTAACTGAAACATTCAATATCGCTTTGGCAACTCAATCTACACTACAAATCAAAATATCATCACACCTAAGATTTCGTATTCACACTTTGATTTACTAATTCAGAAACAGTCAGCTTTCAACCTGACATACCATTCAGCCCACATTCCATTAAGTAATGTAGATACAGTCGACTTCCGAGATCAATACAGGAGTGAAGATTTAAAGGCTCCTTTCATCACCACATGAGCTATGCTGAGATATTCACCTGCCTCAATGCTTACTATTAAAATTTGGAGAGGCTATGATCCAAGAAGTGCCTAGAAACATTGTTTTCCCCCCACATTTATCTAACTAAATGACAACAGCAAAATCAGAGTAACTGCACTTATACAAAATTTTGCTTCAGTCACTTTCCTTCAGTATTCATAAACTGTGGAGTGGTTGAATAACAGCGGCATACAAATTAGCTTCAGCCACACAAGAGGAAAGATGATTGCAGGGAACAAGTGTAGATGCATACTGAAACTGAAGCCTTAATCATATAGTAGGCTGTATACCGGTTTGCGTGTTTATTTTTCCAAATGCTGTTATTTACTTTCCCGAAATAAAGTCAGTCAAAATCTATTGTACAATGCAATGTTTCTTTTTCTTCAATAGTTTTCTTGGGCTGTATATCCTCCATTCTGAAATAATCACTGGTAAAAATTAAAACTAAAATCGTGAAGTGACTGCATTTTCTTTGTATTTCAGATCCTAATAAATTGGGGAAAATGTTCAGTTAATGCGTTTATGCATGAATTTACGCAATGGGAACCTTTAGTTACCGTGTGTGTGTTTTGTGTATTTACTGTTACAAAAATATTCGTTACCTCTCCGTCAGTATTATCATCATGTTGTTTATGCGTGGCGCAGAAAGCATCATATACGTGGTTTCACACTTAAAGATACCAAAAAGCTTTTCCATGCATACATCAAATCTTACGACTATGTCGAGATGCACATCACTCAAGACATTTATGAAACTTACACTGTAATTTTGTAACAGAGCAATAAGTTTCTAACTGGATCGCGTAAAATTAAGTCACATGTAAAGCAAAAACGATATTTCTACGTAAACAAATGTCAAAATACCACAAAAACTAATTTCGTCTGCTTAAACATCTACGTTACGCATTTATTTGACGTTTGTTCGTAGTTACCTTTAAAAATTTTACGCTGAGCTTGTAAGTGAGATATAAGCCCGTTTTTCCAAGCTGCTTACTGCTCTGTGTGTTCCTATTCTCCCAACACGATAATCTCGGCGTTTTGCCATTGTAAAATATTCTTAGCAGAAGCCAACATACTTTACTACGCAAAGCGTTGACTACATTTTGAGCAAAAGAGAAAGGTTATGTAAGGGGAGATGAAATATTTGTATGGTATTAATAAAATGGGAATATTTGTTGACAGCAACATATCACATTTTTGCTAAAAGTTACGCTCCAGCCGATAAATACAAAACAAGAACTTCGCCAGGGCTTCGCGTATTTTCTGCATTTATAAACAAACGGCACTAAATGGCAATATGGAGAGACAGCTTTCCAACAACTTATAAATTATCAAACGAAATAGAGCACATATTCGGACTTAAAATTTTCTACGTCAACTGGGAAAGTGTCAAAATTAAACATGATGCACCGCGGGAGAGGCTAATAACAGGCATATCTTTGCGAGATTTCCTACCAGAGACGTGCTATGCGCATTTGGATTAGTAAAAATGTAGTGACACATAATATTTATTTATTGAACAGTTGATGCTTTCAACAGAACTACGTATATGCTTCAAATCTGTAAGCTTCTTCAGCATACAAATATGATGTATTATTTGTCTTACATGAAATATATGTGTGGGTAAATTGGTCACGTATCCTGTGACATATGACGTCAGTCGTGGACTGCAGTGGTGGTGTTTTTGTTGACTGAAAATGTTATAAGGTACAGGGATGCACGAATGAGTGAGGCTAGTGGAGTATGTGTGCAGCGTCAGTTTGATCTGGTGAGTGATTCGTGGAGCAGATGAAACTGATGGTATGTGCTAGTGAACTTTGTTTTGTAAATATGGATCGTGTGGTTTTTGAAGTGGGCGAACCTCATATGTACCCAAATCTTGACGTCTCTGTGCAAGTTGCACTAGTTATTCGACCCAGTTCTGCTTGTGTGAAGTTTATTTTATCATAAGGGGAAATGCTAACAGTGTATGGTATACCGAATGCGTTATCTCGGAATGTGAGATACCAGATTAACGCAGAAGCCATGTTACCCAGTTAGAATCCACTGCAAGCTTGTTTACGATCATACTGCTGGCTTAAGCGCCACACAAGTTAAGTATCGGCAAAACACAAAGTTTTAATTTCTTATTGAAGTATTGACAGCGAGGTAAAAGTGACTTTTGGCATTTTGTGCTGCGCTCATGGCAACGCTGGAAAGAGTTGTTGACTTTGAAAAGGGTAGGAGGAGGGCGTAGTTGGAGGTCAAAATAGCAAGAAAATTTCAGCGCTTACAGTGGACATTTTAAAATGATTCACAACGTCTATGCGCTGTTGGATTTAAATGGTGCCATTTAAGTGGTTATCATTAGTTCCGCTTGCAAATGTTGACACCGGCATGACAGACGTCTGTTTAAAGTGTTTTAAGCTGTGACATGATTAATAAATTTTTGACCTTGTTAAACCCACGTGCCCTTGTTGACACTGTAAACAAAGTAATACGTCTCTAACACTGTAGATGACGATTCTAGTTCTGGTGGATGAACGTTACGTAAACAATCTTTTTCAAGTGAAGGCGGTGCTGAAAAACATTTCTACTAGAGAGAAAAATGAGTGCGTACTGGTGCTTTAAAGAATACACACAGGGAATTTAGCGTTAATGAAATAAACATGTACATGAAGAAAAATATAAAGGACACTAAACTTATCGAAAACAAATTCCTGACATAATTAATCTTTATAAAGCTTTAGTAATCACAACTCATTTTCAAGGTTTTGTATCTCAGTACATCTGGGCTCCCTATATAGCTAAGTAGCCAATTGCATAGCATTGCAAAGTGTTACCCATCGTATTCGATTGATTTCCAATGTTTACTCCGGTTAAAATTACCTTTTGGACAACCCCTTCCCCCCCCCCTCCCCCTCCTCTCCCCAAGCCCCCATAATTCACCTGAATGTTGCCCATGGTGACAGACTGATTTGTAGTGCAGCCTGGTGTCTAGATGGTATGTAGTTATGTGACTGACTGTTACATCTTGGACTCCCCCCCCCCCCCCCCCCTCTCCCCGGCCCCTTCCCACCCTTGGTTGCATTTCTCAATATGGTGTGGATGGAAACATTTGGATTCATCAACTACTCAAGGTTTTTTTATCACAATCAAATTTTCTGCTTTCACATCTGTTAGCTTCGTCAATTTGCAACCAAATTGTCACCTTCCAACCTAACTACTGCGCTACAGATCAGTCAGTCATCACAATATTTCAATGAGGGGTGAGGAGTGGATCACTTTCTCATTTTCTAGGCTAATTCCCTCAGCATTGCCTGATTTAGACTACATTGTTACCCATGCAGTTACTACCAAAGGAAAAATAATGCAATTTGGATAAGCTCATAGATCTGAATCTTAGTAATAGAAATTGAACATATATGCTATGATTGTCTTGGTTCAGTGTTCTAATAGGTTAGAACTGGTTAAAGAAAAGTGATAAAATAAAAACAAGTTACAGGTTACGGGCCCCTTGGGATAATTACTGTTGCACTAAATATGTGTAGTTGCTGTGGTGTGACTATAGACTGAAAATGTGCAAGGCAAGTGTATAAGTAATAGTTCTGTGTGTGCTGTAATTATTCTGAACTAATCCTTGTGGGAGGAAGAAGAATCTCTCTGAATTCTCCATTAATGCTAAATCTCAAAACTTTATAAGAAAGCTTTCACCAATTGATATTTATCATACAGCATCTGCCACTAGTGATTTTTCTCGACCTCTCCAAGGCATATTCCCCAGAGGCAAATTTAGGACCATTTGTGCTGTCCTTATTTAAGGGCATTTTAAGTCTTATTTTTTGTGGGGTCCCATATGCTTCAACTGTATTGTTAGGTGGGATGAAAAAGTGATTTGGAAGTGCTCTTTTGTAGGCTAACTTGCATTTTCAGAGTATCCTGCCAGTGAACCGAAATCTGCTGCCTCTATCACCTATGACTGAGCTAATGTGATCATTATATTGTCTCCCTAGAAGTTGTTCCACTCGGGTGAATGAGTGGACATTTTGTAATTTTGATTTAATGATGATGTCGTCATAGGCTAATAATTTTCGTTTTGTGAAGGGGCCCAACTTAACATTTATGAACGTTTAAAGTTATTTACAAAGTACAGTACAGAAAGTTTCTGAAATGTAATTTTAACAAACAAAAAAAGAAAGAAAATTGTCTGAAGGTGGTCAGTGAAGTGGATCAGTTTAAGTGCATTGGACTGAAAGAAGATGGCTTTCTTGGAGGTATAGCATTCAGAATCTTTTGCAGAAATTGAATGCTGCTATTTTCACTTTGAGAATTATCTCCACTCTCTTTGACACTGAAATGCGAAGGCTAGTTTTCTTTACTTAATTTCACTATATTATCTCAACAGTTGCATGACTTTTCACCTGTACACATCTTAGCAGCTGTCATTCACCCGTAATATATGGCTCGTGATACACCCCAGTTGCCTCTGCATATGTTTTTAATAGTGTCATTTTGCCATGCACAGCCTACTTCAAACACAGTGGCATACGAACTTTTTTCAAATTTAGCTGTTTCGGAAATGCTTCCACCCTTGGCATGAAAGCCGATGATAGTGCCCTTTTGGACATTGTTTAAATTGTTCTGTTTCCACCTCAGGGAACTGTTTTGTGCTGCTTCCTACACTCTGTATATACCCTCAACTGCTTGTCCCGGCACCTGCTGTATGTAATGGTTATTGCACATTGATGTTGAACATAAGCAGTGATGTGACAATGTGAATGAACTGTATATTATGGATCCTTTGAAAAGGGACCACAGGGTCATTCCATCTCAAATCAACTAACAGTCTGAACCTAGATATCTCAGATTTAGATGATTTTTTTTTTCTTTTTCTTTTTTTCTTCATGTGATGTACGCACTAACACTAGTTCAAAATTGAAATTTCAAATTTTTTTCTGACCTTTGGTTTTTGAGTTTCAAGGGTTTAAAAATCAAAAAACCTTCGTTTTTATCAATCGATGGTTGTTTTAAAATGCTGTAGCACAAAAACTATACAACCTAGAGAGCTCAAACTTGCACCATTGTTTTCCTCTATAAATTCCCTTCAATTTGATATGTAACATGACTATGCTACCTAAATATGACAATTTTAAACTATTAAAAAAAACATTTTTGAAATTTCCAGAATACGCACCCTCAGATTTTTTATAAAAATTATGTGTTGTCCAGTCTGACTAAATGCATGCAAAATTTCAAGCTGGGATCTCAATGGGTTCTTGTATAAAATAATATTTTACTATCGCGATACACACTAGTAAGGTGAAAAGCAGACTATTTCTATGCTATGAATACTAAGGTAGGCCTATGTAATTCTAACAAACTTAAATATTTCTGTTAGCCTTTTTATGCAACATTACCCTCTTATTGTTTGTTAATTC
The DNA here is from genome assembly GCF_023897955.1 of Schistocerca gregaria. Taxonomy (NCBI): domain Eukaryota; kingdom Metazoa; phylum Arthropoda; class Insecta; order Orthoptera; family Acrididae; genus Schistocerca; species Schistocerca gregaria. The sequence continues at coordinate 111,008,302 of NC_064928.1, read as the reverse complement.
ATTAAATGATATTTTAATGCTAGAATAAAATATATAAAAGATAATAACTTAAGAATCTTACAATTTTGTACGACATTCACTTTTTATTGTAAAAAAAAAAAATGTGAGATTTTTCGTATAGGGTCAATGCTCTAATTTTGGCCACTACCCCACTTATGGCCACTTTGATGTAACAGGGAAGCTACACTGCATCCTTTCATCATATATTATAAATGGGAGGGAAAACTAAAACATCTGCAGTATGTCTTCATATCAGATTGCCTGAAACATAATGTAGTGGCTTTCTATGTATTCCAGAAAAAACTGCTGGGAATCATAAAGCAATACTTCCCTTTCGCACTTAAAAGGGTTACTTACTTTTCTGGCAGCACTGCACAATATAAAAATAACAAAAACTTCCTTAATTTTTGTTTGCATAAAACTGATTTTGATGTTGAGGCAGAGTGGGAGTTCTTTGCAGCATCCAATGGCAAGAGCACATGCGATGGCCTTGGCGGAACTGTTAAGTGGCTAGCTGCTAAAGCCAGCTTGCAAAGGCCATATGACCAACGAATCTTAACACCCAAATCATTTTATGTATTTGCCATGGAAAACATAAAAAACATTGACTTTGAATATTGCACAACAGAGGACTATGAACTGTCAAAGAACACTTCCTCGGTTTAGTGACTCAAAAGCGATTTGTGGGAACACAAAAGTTTCACTCAAATAAACCCTGCACAGAGAGAGAAATTACTGTCAAGCCTTATCATTTTAGTCTGGATGAGTCTCTTGAATATGTGACAACACAGAACCAAATAAGTCACATATGGAAAATATTACTGCTGGTTTTGTGACAGTAGCATATGACGACTCTTGGTGACTAGGATGCACTGAAGAAAATTACAATGACATGTACGGAGTAAATTTTTTTACACCCAAAGCGTCCAGCCCAGTCTTTTTACTATCCACAACCATGAGATTTATTAGATGTCCCAGGAAACACTCTTTTACAAACAGCGAATTGAACAACAGCTATGGGAAGAACCTACACTTCTTAAGTGCTAAGGAAATGAAATTCTTTTCTTGCTTTGGAAAAATATCTTAAAAGATCATAAAAGAAGCACATTTAAATTATGTTACACTTACCCTCACTAAACCCTAAGTTGTAAAAAGACAATGTGTATTAACTTTGTAAATACCAATTGGTATTCGAAATACAGTTATATCCATGCAGATAACAAGTTAATCTTTTTCCTATGTGAAATTACTTACATGCCAATTTCTAATATACGGAACTTGTTGTAAATGATTACAAATAACACCTGGAAAACCAAGAAAAAGATAATCTCTGCCATTTACAACTAAGGATGAAGGTGAGTGGCTTTATTGAAAATTTTAATGTGTAGCACGTATATTACCAATTAAAATGTTTACTTCCTTCTGATGCATAGTTAAAAGAATCATGAACATTAAATTAAAACACTATATCATTTAATGAATTAACAAACAATAAGAGGGTAATGGTGCACAAAAAGGCTAACAGAATAATTTAAGTTTGTTAGAATTACATAGGCCTACCTTAGTATTCATAGTGTAGAAATAGTCTGCTTTTCACCTCATTAGTGTGTATTGTGATAATAAAATATTATTTTATACAAGAACCCATTGAGATCCTACCTTGAAGTCTAACTGACTAGTTAGACTGGACAACAAATATAATTTTTATAAAAAATCCGAGGGTACGTATTTTGGGAATTTCAAAAAATGTTTTTCTGGAAGAGTTATAATTGTCATATTTAGGTAGCATAGTCATGTTACATAACAAATTGAAGGGAATTTATAGAGGAAAACAATGGTGCAAGTTTGAGCTCTATAAGTTGTATAGTTTTTGAGCTACAGCGTTTTAAAACAATCATCGATTGATCAAAAACGGAGGTTTTTTATTTTTAAACCCTTGAAACTCAAAAACCGTAGATCAGAAAAAATTGAAATCTCAAATTTAAACTAGTGTTAGTGAGTACATGACCTGAAAAAAATTCGTCCAAATCGGAGAGGTCATGGTTCAAATCATGTAGTACAATTGGTTGATTTGACATGGAATGACCCTACTGCAGATACCTGATATGACCATCACAATAAGTATGTACTCTGTAGATTCTGTATTATATGTGAAATAGGATTGAGGAACCTAATGTTTTCTTTTCTTTGTGACCTTAATTGGAATCTTGTAGCATATATTACTAGGACTCTTTCCCTACCCTTGTAGCTATGGTGCAATCAGGCAGAATCCACATCTATACACCAGAAGTAACTTTGGTCTGTTCCATTGGGCACTTCCAGTTGTTCTGATGGTTGGCGGATATTGTTCATTGTGGAAATGGAGCTTAACTCCATTTTCTGCTTCCTCCTGCCCACCCGTGTACTTGCCAGAATTGATATCGAGATTACTTTGACATAGTTTGTAAATTGTCAAATAAATCTGGAGTTAATATTTTAGTAACTTTTGTTTACATATGCATGCAAGAGAGACTTGATGACAAAAACATGCAGCATTGTATTAAATTAAAACAAAATAATGTGACTGGTAGTAGTCTAATATAGGTGATTTATTCATAAATCACACTGCCAGAACTTGTCAACTATCACATCTAGTCTAGGTTTACTGTACTGCATCTGATCTGGATGTATGTTGTTTCAACGGTTTAGCTTTCTCAATTGATTTTCTACACCAGGGTCACAGTTTCAGTATCTGATATTTCGGCATTCATGAGACTAGTTAGAGCAGGAACAATAGTAAGATCTTTTGCTGTGACTATATTTCCTTTACTTATCAGTGTGGTTGCTGAGTGACTGAATGTGTTATTTTGACCTGCTTATTGATTTTTATGTATGAAGAAAACGCCTTAAGATTTTTGGATCAAGTCTTAGAAAAATACAAAATGTTTATCTAGAACTTGTGGAGAAGCAATTCTAGTATAGACTTATCAGTTCTTTCATGCACTTAAAGATCCAGGTTTAATATGATTAAATACTGATATGAAGGATTTGTGTATTGTTGCAGGGCCGTACTTCCCTACGGTCAGACAGTAGCGTAGGCAGTGGAGCAGTCATGTTCCGCGAGCAGGTAAACACTGTCTCAGCCTGGTTTGACCAGTGGAATGAATGCGAACGTACTGTGGCGCTCTACTCCCTGTTGAAACGGCTCAGCCCAGCCAAATGCCGCTTCCTGGCCCTGGCTTTGGATCACAGCCTCGCTGAATGTGGCGAACTGCATCAGACTGAAATACAGGCAAACAATCCAGGTAACTTTCCCTGTTAATAAAGTGCCTGTGTCTAAATAAGACTTAATTTTAAAAAGAAATCGTAATGTTTGTAAGTACCTGTACAACTTGTCAGCTGATGAATTGATACTTCCGGGAATAGTATTTATGCTTTAGTAGATAGACCCTGTATTTAAACTCCACTGTTCTGTTTATGGTAGACCGTTTGGGTCAGTGTAACCTGATCTCTGGATACTGGGCACAAAATGGAAAAAAGTACCTGAACATTTAGTTCTTGAGAAAAAAAATGGTTAGTAATAACTGTATACAGCTGCATATAACATTTCTTGATGATATTCCTAGCAGTGGCCGCTCGTACAAAGTTTTACCATTATGCTACAATGTGGTGACCAGTAGTTTATACTTAAAAGGATGGTAATTGTCATTAAATTGACTATATTAATTTTATGTACATAAGTCGAACTGGTTTAAGTACATGTAAATGTGGTAGTCATTTAACATTGCGAGCAGTGGAAAAAATGTTGGTACTAGTGGGAATCGATCCAGTTGTTAGTTTGCCAGTCGGTGTGCTAGACAACTTGGCTACAGTGCCATTAAGGTAACAGTTACTCAAAAGCCCCTTGTACTCTGAAACTGCTTACAGAGTATTGTGTAAACACAAATACGTACTTGATGGGAAAATGCTAACCTGGTGCTGTGAGCAATGTAGCACTCACTGTGCCAGAAGGGATGGTATCACATCAGAAAATACACAATCAAAACCACAGGTGCATCCCTTGTCTGAGCTGACAAGAGCACAATTGACTGTCATTTTAGCAACTTGAAAATGGGGTGAGGTTACATAATTTTCTTAACCCTTGATGTTTCGAGAGTGTACCTGCGCATTATCTTTAGGTGATACTTGTAGAAAAAGTCTTTGCTACATCTTGCTGCCTCTTTACTGTGATCCCCACTCCCTTTCCCTACTACCCAGTCACATGGTGTATCTGGTGGAGCGGTGAGGGGGCAGACTCGCTGAAGGCTGAATGTGAACCCCAGGCCCTCAGTACCCCCATAGCTCCCATCAGGTGTGGAAGTGGGGTCTCGGCTAATGTGATTTTAGTTGGCTGAGTGCTGGGTACCAAGCTTTGCTGAGGGTGTAGCCACTGCTTGTTGATCAGGCCATCAGCCACTCGAATTTCAACAGCCTCCTTCAGAACACAGTCCCAAAACGATGATGTCTGTCTAAAATCTTAAGTTTCTTCATATAGTTCCCAGTAGCCAGGCAGTATCCTCCAACTGCAGATTAGATTTTCCAAAAACTTGGTATTTTAATTAGTCTCAGCACCCTCTATGAGAATAAAAAATATCAGTTTTTGATATCAAACCATTTCTGAAATGTCACTGTGTAAAATTTCCAAAAAAAGTGGGAATGGACTTTAAGTTACCTAGGAGCTGTCATAATTGAGCTAGAGCTGGGAAAGGTGCATTGCATCATTTTGATACTATCTCCAGTGATGTAAAATACACGATAGGGTCAATTTAAGAAATTTCTTTCTGAACACAAATTTAAATTTAATTTTTCATAACAAGTACATAATTTAAAAATTTGAAAATATTTCCATAAATGCTTAGTACTGTTGCAAATCGAATGGCAAAATTATTCCTGACTTATTTTCACTAAATTACTAACAGCCCCATTTTGATGAAACCTACCATTCACAAATTGGTATTTAATTAAAATACACAGAACGATAACTAAATATAAGAAGTATCAAAATATCACCAGAGAACAAAACCAAACAGTATAATCTATAATTAAATTAAATTGATTGCTTACTTTAACTTTATAAGATTAAAACTAATAGCTTATTAATTGGCAAAATAAAAATATTGAAAGTGGGATCTATAGCAACAGATTTAAATAAGGTATGAAAAAGTGTAAGTATTTATGAGATTTGGACCATATCTATCAAATAACAAAAAATGAAATAAGTGATGCTTGTTTTTTGAATAACAGGTGTCTGTTTATAGCCAAATATAATCCAATAGGTACTAACAGTAATTTTTAAACTAACACTAACCTGAGTGAAAATTAAGTTTAGTGTTGAAATCAGCCCCCAAAAAATTTTCTTGGGCCTTCAGATTATGGTACATTTTTAAAAAGCTAGTTGGTTTTGGCTCGCATCAGTTTCAACAGGACTGTGCATTGTCCCAGGTGAAGTAAATGGATTTTTGTCCAAACATCCATAACTGACGCACGCAGATCATCCACATGTGTAGGAGAGGAGAATGGTGTAGATGGACCACAAGGATGAAGAAAAGCTAACGTCACTTTATCATGCTCTTCTTTTTTTTACACTGTGGTGCTGTAGCCTGACATGTCTTTTAACTTCAGTTTGTCTGGTGGTGTAGTTTCCTTCCTTTCCCAACCCTGCACATCGCCTGAAAAGTATTTCACAAATAATTTTGATGTGGTGTCGAGAGTGAATGCTTGAAATTGCTGTTCTCCTTTGCTTGTAAACCCTTCTCCACTCCTATTAAAACCTGTAGGGTACTTACTCTTGATATAGAATCATGAAATTTGTCAGCAATGGAGGTTTTGCAATAAAAGTAAAGGAAAAATCACAAAATTGTTACATAAATTTGTCAGTTCCAAGCCTGGGGCAAGCAACAAGGAAGCAGGAGGTGGCAGAGTAACACTTCGTTAAAAAACTGGATCCATCTGGCTCAGGAAGGTAGCACCCTGTAAGGGCCTTTGCCTAAGGTTACTAGATGAAACCTGGTCAGCGGTCTCAAAGGTGGAAGAGGAATCTGATTACCAGCGGCGGAGAGAGTGGAACGGCCTAGTGGAGTTAACCATGAATTAAAAATCAAATCAAAATCCAAAAACGACTGTTCACAAGTTGGGGTGGCCTTTCATCAGTGTATGTATACCTGTAAGGGGCAGCTGTGAATAATCCTCTGGGGATAACAACCTCGGTTGGAAAAAAAGAAAAAGGTGGCTGTAGAAGTCACCTTCAGAACTCGAAGAATTATCAATCGTGGAAACGTGTGATTTGAAACTAACTACCCCAGGTGGTCAGTCCACCGGAAATAAGTGCACAAGCAGACATCCAGATTATGGGGAGTCTGCAACGTCATGCAAAGACAAATCGGAGTGTCTTGCAACCTTAAACGAAATAAAATACAGGAAAGCAAACTACTTAGAAACTTTTAATGCAAATTCACTTTTGAAAGTGGGGAAATTTAAGACTCTAATGGACACATTATATGAACATACGACTGTGCAAGAGACAAGGTTCTTGGATGAGGACAGCTTTGAATTGGGAGGATTCAGGATACTTAAGGGGGAGATAGGGACAAGAGTTATAAAAAATGTTCCCCCACCTTGGGACAGGTTTCATAATTGGCAAAGTATTAGGCTCCATTATAAGCTCAGTTTAACTCTGAGAGGCTATCCACACTCACTTTTAAGTCAACCAATAAAACATATACCGATGTAAATGTTCATGCCCCTATAAACATTAACAAAAACAATAAGAAGGTGGAATTATTCAGGGACAGACTAGTTGGTAAGATTCAAAAGATGCCCGAAAAACATGTCATCCTTCTAGGGGATTTTAACAGTGGAGGGGTGGGGTGGGGGGGGGTGGGGGGAGAGAGAGAGAGAGAGAGAGAGAGAGAGAGAGAGAGAGAGAGAGAGAGAGAGAGAGAGAGAGAGAGAGAGAGAGAGAGAGAGAGAGAGAGAGAGAGAGGGGGGGGGGGGGGGGGGGGGGGGGTTCAGTTGCCGGGGAGGTACCCGGAACATAACAGGACGAACCAAAATGGTATCAGGCTCATCAAATTATGCCAGGTGCACAGTTCGGTTCTGAAGTCAACTAGCTTTAAGAAATTGCCAAGAAAGCAGATGATGTGGATTTCACCTAACCCTCTCCTGGGAGAATTCCAGTTAAATCATGTTGCGATAAAGTAGAAATATCAAAAGAAAACACAAAATGTTAGGGCTCTCAGAGGGGCCAGCCTTGACTCTGACCACTACCTATCTAAAGTGAAACTGAAGGTCACCCCCAAGAGTAACTTTCATAGGAAAAACCTTGCACGAAGGAGATAATGACCCAGAGAAAGTAGGAGGAGGAGGAATGGGGAAAGTTAACCAGTGATGTAGAAGACCAGGACTGGAAGCAGATGGAAAAGTCTTTCAACCCAGGCAGAGCAGCTTGGTCCTGTTACCAGGATGAAGCAGCACAGGTGGTGGAACGATGAGTTGGATAAACTACTTGATATGAGGAAGAAGGTGTGGCACATCTGGGAAGCCAAAACAGACGAGAGTGCCTGGCAGCACTTTCTGGAAACTAGAAACATGGTGTCCTAAGAGATCCAGAAAGTTAAGAAGGTGCAAAACGACAAACTGCTCAGGAAGATAAATGACAACTTTGTTAAGAACAACATGATAAACTATTATTGGATCTTCAGGGAGAAGCTAAACAGATATGACCCCCTCCCCCAACTCTCCAACTTTAGGATAAAAAAGGGTACATGACATATAGTAATAGGGGCAACTGTAACATACTAGCAGAATACTTCAAGGAACTTTTTAACTGTGAGGAACCACACCAAAAGATGGTGTTTGATGGTGGACAGAAGTTGTCCCCCAACCCAGACTCTAAACCCCCATCTTTAAGTGAGGTCCAGGCGATGCTAAATCGCATGGAAAATTTCAAGGCATCAGGGTAAAATCGGATAAAAGCTGAATTATGGAAGTATGCTAGCAAAAGTGCAATTGTCTTACTCGAGAAACTTTTTTAGGAGATTTGGAAGGAAGGAATCATTTCAGAGGAATGGAAAATGGCCCTGATACACCCTCTTCACAAAAAATTCCTAAATCTGATCCCAACAACTATACAGGGATTTCCCTAGAGGATGTGACCTACAAGATATTGTCCAGAGCAGAATCTGTTGGATTGCCAAATTTGGGAGTGCAAGCAGGTTTTAGGAAACGAATATCCTGCCCTGAACAGATCTTAAACAAAACTGTATATAATGACTTGTGTAGACTTCCAAAAAGCTTAAGATTCCATAGACAGCGAGTCATGGTTCAATATTTCAGAGGAGTTTAGCTCGGATGGGAAAACTCCAAGTGTCTTCTAAAGTCAGATCCATGGGTGAACTATCGGAACCTTTTTGAGATCAGAGGGGTCTGACAGGGGGATGGTCTCTCACTCGTGCTGTTTATCTGTGCACTGGAAAAAGTTGTGAGGGAATGGAATGCAAGAATGAGAGGGGGAATAACACTTCGGGGGGGGGGGGGGGGGGGGGGGAGCGTTTGGCATTTGCTGACGACATGGTGCTGCTCATGGAAATGTTAAAGGATAGCAAAAGAACCAATCAGAGTTAAGAGAGCAGGCAGGGAAAACAGGACTTAAGATTTCGTATGAAAAACGTAGATGATGTTGAATATGCTAGATACTCCTAAGTGAATTAAAGTAAGAGCTCAAAAAAATAGAGGTGGCTATGAATTTAAAGTACCTAGGGGAATGGATTGAATGGAACAACCTTGAAGGGAAAACAATGGAAGCAAGACCAAAATGGAACTAGCTTTCCAGAAAACCAAAAACTCATATAATAAGAAAGCCCTCTTTTGGAACACCAAAATAAGGCATTATAACACAGTAATTAAGCCGGAAGAACTCTATGCAGCAGACACACTAATCATGGGGGGAAAGGGCAAATAGAGAAATCAGAAATCAAGGAGGGGAAAATTTCGAGGAAGATCGCGGGTCCTAAATTCCAAAATAACAAACAAGTTTCCTATAGAAACAAAGACCTCTATGCACAGTTGGAGAGACTCCTGGAAACCATGAGGAAAAAGATTGATTTCTATGGACAAGTACTCCAAATGAACCCTGACAGACCAACTAAACAAATCTTTGACTTTTACAAAAAAGACTAAACCCAATTGGTTTAAGGAAGTGGAAAAGGATTTGAGGTTACTTGAGATTACCAAAGTCGTGATAAAGAATGGTACATCCAAGACTGTAACCAAAGATAAAACTAAGAGTTTCAAAGTTGAGATCAACACCAGAAAACCAATTCAGATATCGGAGGAGGAAAGAAGAGATCAGGTAGAATGAAGACCTATTTGGAGAAAAGGAGAGCACAAGCATCTAAGAAGTAATGGATCTGTCTTACCCCAAAGATAGATGATTTGAAGTGGAGGAAAAAGTAATTACATAACTCGGAAAAAAATATTTCTTTTGACATTTTATCAGACTTCAAATTTGAAATTAAAATGTTCTTTAAAGTTTTGGAATCCCTGGGAGTGATATCTTGTCAGTACCAATGTCTGTAACATGCAAAAAATGTCAAGCTCCTCAATTCCTGGAATGGTTGAACTGTGTACACACAATTTTGTACAGAACACTTAATGCGGATGTCCTACTCGCACCTGACGAAATTTTTTGTAACTTATTCTAATTTGTAGGTATAGGTCCCATGTTACATATTTTTGTCCTAGCAATTAATAGGATATTAGCTTAAATTGTATAAAATTAAACAATCAATTTAATTATAGGATATGTTGATTAGTTTTGTTTAAGATGATATTTTGATATTTCTGATATTTTTAGTTACCTTTCCATATATTTAAATTTAAACTCGTGACAAAAAAAATTTTATTTAAAGTGCGTTGGTTTAACATGGAATGGCTCTTTGGTGTTCCTCAGTCATCCTTGTCACCCAATTGAGTAAGTCTCCCCTGATCCGTGGTTCTCGGTGACTTTCCCAAAATCTACCCCTTTTCCTAGACCTTTCCAGTCCTTTCCCTTTACCCCTCTTCATTCCCCTTCAACCCTTCTGCCTGAAGGAGCCACCACTGGCTCCGAAAGCTTGCCTAATTACAACCTTCTTTTATGTCTGGGATCTGCCGCTGCTTGGTGAGTAGATTGTGTGTCTATCTAATTATTGCCCAATGTATGCCTTCCTGCATTTACGTATCATATGAAGACTACACCCAGCTGGGCATCCAACAATGGTACAGACAGTAAAACAGTTGTCACAAGTTACTGTCTGGCATAGTTTGCTGTTAAGGCATCCGTATTTTTATCCAGTATTTTGATGGTTTACTCAGAATATCCTGTCTCAAGTTCATTGACCTTGAAAAACCCTACCAATTGCTCAAATCAAACAATGGAAGATGCAGGATGGATTGTAACAATATTAGAGAAGGAAAGTTGCTACTCACCATATAGTGGAGATGCTGAGTTGCAATAGGCACAACAAAAAGAGTCGCACAATTTATAGCTTTCAGCCACTAAGGCCTTTGACACACACACACACACACACACACACACACACACACACACACACACACTCGTGCAAACGCAACTTGCACATATGTCTGCAGTCTCAGATAACTGAAACGACACTGTGGTCTGTGACTGCAGTCATGTATGCTAGTTGTGTGTGTGGGTGTGTGTGGTCTTCTGCTGCTTGGTGAATAGATTTTTTTATCTGTTCAATTAAATAATTGTATCTGTAATTGATTGTTTCTCTAGTTTCATCTACAAATTGCTCAGTGACATCTACTCCAGCATTATATGATATGGGACTCCTTTCCACACATTTTTCCAGTCTGCTATGAACTCCAGTGAGTTTCTGTAAATTTTCATTCTTCTGTAGCTCATTCCTTGCTAGACTGCATGATACCTGTTCCTCATGACATTGTAACCTGTTAGGCAAGACACAAAGGAATTGACATTAGCTGCTCTGGACATAGATTTAAATAAATGGGTTGCCCGTGCTTCAATTATATAAGTAGTGTGTGTTCTTTTGTACTTTTTTTCCCCTCTATTAAACACATCTGAAAGAACACTCACTGTAGCAATATCTAAGAGACTTGCCATACAGTTGTGCTCCACCAAGTAACAACAACATGACATTGAGTTGTAATGGGACACAATCCATATTTCTGTTGTTGGCTGCATATTTGCTCACCCTCTATGTTCGTATTTGTAATTCAGTTTGAACTTTCTCACTTTGGTGGTTGCAGACCTAAAAATTTAAAATGCATTCATTCTTAGTGTTGACTGCAGAAAGGCAGCTGTGGTGTAGCACTATTTCTTCAGAGTATTTTTCATATTGCTGGAAAAAATGTTGGTTGTAGGTCATTAGAATCCACACTTTCAAAATCATTATTCAAATGATCTTTACATTCAGAATCTGTCGGATTCAGAATCTCCTCTATTCAACATGAATCATTCATCTGTTTGTTGTGTTGAGCAGTCGGAAACTAAGAGGAAATTCCCAAGGGTGAGATTGGCTTTCTGAAATTAACTATACGGTGGTGTAGGTTAAGTCCCAGGTGTCACACACTGCAGCTGTTCACCCTGGTGGACCCCTGTGTGTGAGTAACTGACAAAAAAGAATTACAGAATTTCTTGTGATACACTAATTTTCAACAGCACTGTAATCTAGCAGTCACATTATTTGGCTGGTATGCTGAAGGTTGCGAGTTCAAATCTCATCAGGTGCAATCTACTTTTTCTGTAGTATTTATCTAAATGATTGTGATTTTTATTCAGTCAGTTTGTTTAAATGTAATGGTTTCTCTTTGCTAATCCTTTGTTGCATTGTTTTTATCATTGTATTAACTTCATTTGCTTTCATTTTATCTCGGTTTTAGTCTTTCTTTCTTTCTTTCTTTCTTTCTTTCATTTGGAGTATTAGTGTATGTGGTTTTTATTTATCTATCATAACATTTAAATAATTAAAATGCAGGCCTATTAGTTAAAAAAACATAACAATCTATGGTAATTGTCACACAAACATTTAAAACCTAAATTCTGCTCATATTCTGAACAAAATAATGCAGATGAAGATTTAAATGAAAGGTTTTATAAATATTGTGAAGTGAAATTGATGCAAAATGAGCAATAGAAAGGTCTACTGTTACAGCATGGAGGAAAACATAAAATAAGGAAGGACCACTGCTGGTAAGTTTCAATATTACAACAGCAATACAACTTTTTGCCAACAGGCTTTCATGTGAGCAATAATGCAAAAAAATTCTATTAGTGACAGTACGTGCATGACTGTTAGAGGCTATTGTATTTACTCGAATCTAAGCTGCACTTTTTTCCAGTTTTTGTAATCCAAAAAACCGCCTGCGGCTTAGAATCGAGTGCAAAGCAAGCAGAAGTTCTGAAAAATGTTGGTAGGTGCTGCCACAACTAACTTCTGCCGTCGAATATATGTACCGCTACACAGGCGTGCTTTGCAGGCACAAAGATAAATACTGGTGCCAAAACCACTGTGTCAGTAAGTAATAAAAAAAAAGTGGAAGACGAGCTTTTTTTTCCTCCACTCCGAGTTTAGACCACTGTATTTTCATAAAGTATCCACGAAGTAAATACAAATTCCGCATTGTTCATCTTCGAATGTTGCAGCATTTCAATGAACTACGAAAATCCAACTGGCAAGACTGTTAGGGGTGTTTGTCAATAAGGCCAACCCTATGTTCTGAATTTTTTCCTACCTGTGAGAAGAAATGGTTGCTAATAGGAACTTTTATGAATTGTGAATCACATGCAGTATTCTCTTCACGATAAGAATAATACGAATATAAACTTTTTGCCATGTATTCTTCCATGTTAGCAGCTACCTCATTTAAATCCTGCCTGCCTAATAAACTACGAAACTAGAGTGAGACAACAGCAAACGCGGAAGAATATACATATCGTGTCATGTTTATATTCGTATTATTCTTATGCGTAATAGTGATACAGTCAGAAATGAAGCACGGCAATTGACTAGATTTTTAAATCTAAGATGACTCTAATTTCTGTGCAGAATGTAATGTACTAAAGAGGTGTTTGCAAAGATTTTCAAACTGAGAATTTTTCGCTAAACTCTTGTTCAGAACATCTTCTATCATACGCAGTCTATTATTTGGTTCTTGTTGACCATTATCAAAGAAGCAGCAGTGTTAAGTAACAACAGATAGCAGTCTCTTGCCATTGTTTTGCTAATGAGATGATTCCTTTTTATTTTTTTAATTGTAAATGGCGGTAGCAAGCCATTCCGCGAGCGGCGACAGGCTGTAAACACTCATTATCAGAATGCGACAAACAATGCACAACACAGTGCAGTAATGCATCTTCAGCTTACAGTGACGTCAACACCTAATACAAAGAAAACGGCACTTATCAGATCAAAGAAAAGTAAGCAATCAATTCAAACCAGACGAAGCACGTGAAATTAAGGGTATCCGTATAAATACAGACGGAGCGCCTGACACATAGCAATGGCTACCTGGTAAAGCTTAACTGCGAAGCTTAAGACTCGAACCAAACTACTGTAGCTGTATCGTCATTCATTCGACCAAAATTGTGTCTCGCATTATAATGGACCAACTTCGTTTTGATTTAGAGGTGTGGCCTAAAACTTTTTTCTCTCCTTGAAGAATTTCGAATTTTTTTCCCTTGATTTTGAGTCTCATTTTTTCAGGTGCAGCTTAGATTCGAGTAAATACGGTAAACCCATTACTGTATGAAAGTGTAACATAGTGGTAAAACCTACAAAAGGTGCTGACGTCAGACGATAAAGAATTTTTTTTTTCTTTCTTTCTCTTTTTTTTTTTTTTTTTTTTTTTTTTTCTTTTTTGGGGGGGGGGGGGTTTCATATTGACATGATTACTTTGTATGTAACAATAAGCATGTAGGGTAAAAGTAGTTTTGCAATAAAACATTTTTGTCACAGACAGTTCGTGCGATTATACACAAAAATGATTTTCACGAGATTCCTCCGTTTGAACAAATGTGTATCCTAGTTCTATTTTCTGTGGTATTCTGGTGACAATTATAAACATGTATCCAAATTGTGTAAACTGACAGGAATAGTTGTGAATAAAATATACAGAATAAAAATATTTTTCTCTGGCGTGGCAAGACTACACCTAAGATCGAATTGTAGTGGGATTATTGTAAAATGGGTTGTTTCTTTTTGAGCCAGTCTACAGATTTATAGACAGACAATGTCCAGTGTGTGCCATTTTTCATACTTGACGTGCCCATTAATTTTTAACATTCTTTGATAGCACTATTTTTCAAATGCAGGTTTGTTTCCCTTAGTATTTCTGACTGCCCACGTTTCATTTCCTTAAAATTCTGGGTGCTAGATGAACGCTTAAAGAATCTCCTTTCTTATGTTTATAGGAATATATATTGGTACATATCTTTTATTGAAGAAACATTTCTTCTCCTGGCCAGTTTACATGAGCGTGACAGAAATATGCACATACCACTAGAAATTCATGCTTGATCATACATATGCTACCTGAGTCTGCAGGTTGTGCTAGATAGACCATAAGTAGTGCCTCTGCAGTGTCTTCAATATGTTAAGTGGCAGTCAGTCAGAACAATGTTGGCTGCAGTTGTGAATGAATTATGTTAGAGCTAAATGGACCTGAACATGCGTAAATTGCTGGTGCTTGTCTGGTGGCAACTTCCATAACCAAGGCAGCCAAAGTATTTGATGGTTTCCAGAGGCATGTGTTGAAGATTTGTACCTCACACAAGTAAAGCAAGAAAATGTCATCTGCTAAATGAAAATGGGTGGTGGGTGGTCATGCAGATGGTCATTAGAGGTTGTGACGAAAAATAAGACACACAAGTCACTGCAGAATCAAATTTGCAAACCCTGCAAGCACCAAAACAATACAAAGGGAGCTCCATAAGGAGGGAATTTCAGGATGATCTGGAATTCCATAACCACTCATTAATGAAACAAATGCCTGTGGTAAGAAAACATGGTGCCGGAGCCATAAAACTTGAACTATGGAGCAATGGGAAAAGTCGTTTGCTCCAATTCTGGTGCCACGCGCCACGGAATTTGAATCTGTGCCAGACGTCATGGATGTTGAAGACCCCTAGAGGTCTCTGTAAGCTGTGGCGGCACGAGCCTCCTGGCCCGCTTCTAGTGCGAGTGCGCCACAGTGGAACACGGGTTCCGGCGGCCAATAGTGGCGCCCCCGATATAGTACTTAAGCGCCTGCCTCTTGCTCAGCCAGCCAGTCGAATCTCGCGTACGTCTGTGGACACATCGCTTCACGTTAGACAGCTTACTTACTTGTTCTGTGTACAAGTGGACTTGTTTGTTAGGTTTCCTTGTGACTTAGTTGTTCGATCTTCTTCTTGTTCAATCTGTCCTTCATTGGTCATGTCCATCCTCTCTCGTTGTGGTGGTGTTGTTTGCGGTCCGCTCTGCGGGTCCCGCCGCGCTTTCCATCATTTCAACCCCGCGACCATTCCAGTCACCGTTACAACACCAATGAGTGTTGTTTTGACAGTGTCTCCAACTTCTGGCATAGCTTTCATGTCAGAGGTGAAACATGGTGGAATGGGTGATTTGGACAGCTGTATCGTGGTGTTCTGTGGGCTCCGTGGTTACTCTGGAAGGTTACTTTATTGCCAAGGATTACACAACCATTTTTGCACACCAGATCCATTTTGTGATACAGTATTTGTTCGTCAATGGTGATACTGCGTTAAAAGATGACACGGCTTCTGTTTACGCAACCCACATCTTTCAAGACTTGTTTTGAGCACAATGAAGATCTGTTGCATCTTCCCTCACTGGTCACTAGTCACCTGATCTCGATATTATTTAGTCTTTGTGTTCTGCTTTGGAGAGAAGGGCATGTAATCGCTATCCATCTCATTGTTTCCTGAACTTTCCATTATTTTGCAGGAGGAATGTTATGAGTCAATTGAAAACTACATAGGACCTGTATTTATCCATTCTGAGATGACTAAAAGCCTGTTTCAAATACCGACAGGTTTGCTACACTGTATTAGGCCTGGTAATTGGTTGTTTTGATGTTCCCATAATTTGTCAAACCCCTGGATTTCTGATATCCTCCTTGCTATGGCTGTCCAACATACTGTTGATTCCCACATAAAATTCTTTTGCTTTTTTTCCACAGGTGTGTTCACAATTTGTTGAGAAAATATTTAATTGTAACCTCCATCCTGCTGTATTCTGCTGATGTCTAATTGACCGGTGTTTTTTTACGGTGATCAGACATGCGTAAGGGATGTTTAACGTAGGAAACGTGCTTTGTATGAAAGATGAGTGTTGCATAAAATGAAAATGCCTTTCCTTTAATATTTGTGGTGTCATCAGTTCCTCAATTTAAGTAAAAGCATTTATTTGAAAGGGTTCATTGAATTCGAAACTGACAAGCTTCCTAACAATAGTTAAACTCAACCGTGCCATCCTGATTTACCAGTTTTTATTTCGACTTTCACACTGAAATTTGCCATTGTTGTATCTCTTTTCAAAATTACTTGCACACTACATAAGTTCATAGCAGCCTCAATAATAGTTAAAGTACTAATATAGCCAGCCTCCCTTCTTCCAACGTATCTTATTAAGAATGACTGTTCTGATTTGGTGATTATATGCACCCTTCACAAATAAAGAAATTAATGCCCGTTTCCCTACATGTTAATGGAGAACTTCCAAACTCGTATTTTATCTGCAAACTGTTAATATTTTTTGTGGGGCTAGACTGCATATGGCTGTTCAGTGTGCAACCTGGATGACTACTTTCTTCACCTCGTGTAAATACCACAAGAGTGGTAGGTTGCACTGAGCATTATTAAACAGCACAGCACACAGCGAGGCATTGCCCCCTCCCTCCCCCCTCCAAATCCCTCGGCAGGCCCTCCGCTCCCTTGTCAGTTGCCTTGGTCTCTCAGCCAGCACTGCTTTCATTGAAGGGTGTTCACCTAATGGGTGTGAAAAGTTTTTTCTTGATTTCTTGGAAAATAAACATTTGTGGACTCCTTATACGATGATGAAGAATGCCAGATTTTCATTCATTTGGTGATTTGTGTCATAAATGTTTGGGACAGTTTTCTCAAAGTAGGCAGTAGAAGGGGATTTTGGGGGGGGGGGGGGGGGGGCGAGAGTGAGTCAAAATACCTTAGTCCTTCATGTTAGGTGGTATAAAAGTCACATGCCAAACATGATGTGAATTGTTTGGACATGTGCTTTCTCGTTGTGAGCTTCGAATCTTCCAGAGAACCAGCAATGCATAAGGAGAATGATAAACTATTTTACCATCAAAAATAGTAATGCACTTCACGTACTTACCTCTCTGCACACTGTGGTCAGTATGCATTCATTCCTTTAAACACATTTTCCTAACATGTGAATGGAAAACCTATGTCACCAGTGAATGTTAGCTTTGGTATCTGCCCATCATACTTTAATTGGTTGTCATGAATTCGACTTAGCAAAAAGTTACATTGGGAGTTCTTCAAATGTTAAGAAATGTACTTGCCGTCCAGTTAGAGTATAATTATTGTAAGATATACAATAAAGAAGTGGTCTTTAGTTTTAAAGTACAAGCGGGAGAAAAATACAATTTAAGAATTCAGTTAGGTATTTTCATTTCTGCATTACCAAGTATAGTAACGTTTATCAACTCGGATGTTCCTTTTCATTTTTTGTCTAAATTTATCTTAAGTTCTGTATGCGTGCTGCAGGATATATTGGAAGCATCTTGTCCCTGGGCTGCGACGGCTCGACACTGAGGCAGTTGCTGCAGCTACTGCCCCTGCTGCGGCCTGGCAACTGCGAAGCCAAGTCTCGCTATCTTGCGGCCATCCACTCTGCGCTCAGTCATGCAGTGGAGACCGGGGCGTATGTGGAGGAAGCGAGACAGCTCCTCAGTTATGCGCTGATACATCCAGCAATCAGCAATGGCGACAGGAGGTATGAGCATGCAAAGGGTCAAACTGTTGACACTTGTCTCAACTCTAAAGAATACTGTAGTCTCTCACTCTCTCTCACCAGATTCTTCCTCATGCTAAGGTATAAGTAAATCTAGCTTTCCTCAACTTATTCCTCTCCCCTCGGCAAGTAAGGGACAATTATTTTCAAAAGCTAAAATAGTGTATGTACTCAAATATATGTGTGGCTATTGCCAGCACTGACATTCCTCATGAAATTACGAACCGACCATCAGTGTTGGCTTATCAATTTAGTTTCCTCAAAAAAATTTACATTTTCGTACAGTAATAGAAGTTCACTGGCTATTGACACAATAATTCTTAATAGGAAAGACTTTTTCACTAATGAGAGAATGTCCCCAAGGATGGAAATTGGCTTTATGGGATGACCTGCCATACTCACCCGATTATAAAATTAGATAGTATTTAAATTCTATAAACTTACAAACTTTTGTTGTATTTAAACTGTTGTTGTTGTTGTGGTCTTCAGTCCTGAGACTGGTTTGATGCAGCTCCCCATGCTACTGTCCTGTGCAAGCTTTGTCTCCCAGTACTTACTGCAACCTACATCCTTCTGAATCTGCCTAGTGTATTCGTCTCTTGGTCTCCCACTACAGTTTTTACTTTCCACGTTGCCCTCCAGTACTAAATTTGTGATCCCTTGATGCCTCAGAACGTGTCCTACCAACCGGTCCCTTCTTCTTGTCAAGTTGTGCCACAAACTCCTTTTCTCCCCAATTCTATTCAATACCTCCTCATTAGTTAATTTAAACAGGTTTGTGGTAAATTTTCATACATTAAATCTATACAGTTTACATACATTTATTCTGATTTTTAAGTAAAGATAACATTCGAAGGTGAAATATTGTTCTTCAAATACCATTACATTGTTCTGAACCAAAGACAGTGTTTCATTTGGTTATGAGAAACTACAATCATTTATCAAGTAGGTTGCAAATTAGAAATTTACTGTTCACATCTTAGAATACTGTGGAAAAATGTTACCAGCTTTAGAACAAGACGGTGACAGTCGGATAAAATAAGAAAGATAATTAATCCAGAATTAAATATCTAACAAACAAAATTAAATCACATTAAACTGGCAGAAACTGTTATTGCAAGAATAAATTATGGCAGGAATACCTGTAGTGGAGATCATGCCAACAGATGTCACTAGATCACAGAATGGGTAAAACTTCAGGAATTGGACTTAATCATGATTGCAAGCTTTTATTTGTGTATTAGTTGCTGTGGTTACATGTGATCTGTCCATGTGTCAGTGTTCAAGCACAGCTCTGCGGAACATTGGAGGAAGAACAGTGACACCAGCTCGACTGGAAGGTAGAACTACAATGATTGTGGGGAGGGGAGTGTTGATCAGGCAGCAAATTTTATTATACTGCCAACTGTGGGAGTCTGCCCTTCATACTTTGGCATTTTATGAACATCAAACCTGTTCAAACTCCAGTTTGAATCCACTTGCAGTCCGAATCAGATTGGCTCTAAAATTAAATAGCTACTCAACAATAGCACCTATTTCTGCAGAAGATAGTAAAAGTTTAGATGGAGCCAGTGGCCTCCTCCTGTGTTTCATACAGCAATGTTGTCAAAGCTCACCTTGATGTTTGACAGGAGGGATTTGGGTTTTGTCAGCTGCTGCTTCTACACAACTAATGAGAAAGTGGCATGTGATGATTTGTTTCGAAGCAAGAGACGTAGTAACATTCTCCTGCCAGTATAGAAGCAAAATCCACTATTTATTGAGAAAAATAGCTATATTCTCGACACCATCATCAGCACATTCTCAGAAATTGTAACAAATTTGAAAGAAACAGCCAGATATTTTTGACAACAAAGATGAAAGTTGGACAGCTGTCCGGTGGTGGTGGTGGTGGTGGTGGTGGTGGTGGTGGTGGTGGTGGTGGTGGTGGTGGTGGTGGTACCACAGACAAAGGTAGTGAAGATGAAAACTGTCAAAAAATTTATTTTTTGTTCAATTCTCCTTGTTTTACCAAAATGTGGACAATCAATAAATGGAATAAGTTTAGAATGTGCGTAATGTTGACTTGTAGGTAGATATCTTACATCAATAAAAGTTTGTAATTTGGTCAGTCTGAAAATGTTAAAAACCACAAATTTTTCTCAAACAGCCTCTGAAAGGCATCATCTTATATTCAGCATCATCGTCTACTCGGGTAGATAACTTATTCTGTGGTGTTGGTTAAAGTGTCTAGTGTTGCATGTTACAACCGTTTCTCAGTGAACCCTTGTGTGTGACTCTTTGACAAAAAAGAATTTCGGAAGCCTTGAAAACAGCATTGTCTTCAAAATGATACCATAGTGTAGTGGTTAGTTACTCAACTGGAATGCCAAAGGTCGTGAATTTGAATTGCATCATGTGCAATTTACTTTATTTTATATCTTTACCAAAATAACTTTCATTACATTTATGCAGTTCATTGGTTCAAACATTTTTTTTTTCATTCCTAGTCATTTGCTGCTTAAGTTTAAGCATTGTATGAAGTTTTTTACTCATTCTCGTTTCCTTTATTCTTTTTTCATTTGAAACTCATCCATATGATTTTAATTATTTTTATATATCCTTCATAATATTTTAAGTTGAAATTACCAGCCAGTTTGTTAAAAAATAAAGAATACTTTCCATTAAAACATGTACTTTTGAATACTACTTGTCTTACAAGCACTTAAAACAGAAGTTTTTGTTGCAGCCAATCGGATTTTGTCTCACAACCTTGTGCATACCGGCCAAATAACTTGGATGCTAGGCTATAGCACTGCTGTTTCAAGGCTGTAGTGGATAGCAGGAAGTTATGAAATTGTTTGTTGAATGGTAGTTGGGAATTTTGCTTGGAACTCTACTGTACTGACACATTCTGGTTTCAAAAATGTTTATCGCACCAGCATGAAACTATGATACATCTACTGCTAGATAGCGGCAGCAATGGAAAAACACCACAGTTGATGCAAAGTGTTCAGACCGAGCCATTGTGTGATGAATGGCCTCCTCTTTTGGCATACATGTATTTTCAGTTTACTGTCTTCAGCAACCTCTCTCGTCAACCTTTTAAATTCAAAACACTGAGTCTGATAGAATATACTCGATCAGAATAGAGGAAACGTCGACTGTTCATGACTGCTGAGATTTTGTTGGTTGGCGACTTGTTCAAACAGCCGACACAGCTGCCACACCACACTAACACACATAAAATGAGTTTCCTTCTAGGTGTGTGGCTCCTCAACCATGGGAGAGGAGGTAGGGGGTGAGAGCATTTTATGAACTGCTGAAAATATGCTTTTTGTGCATAGATGTTACATGGAATTAGAGCAAGGGTTTTGCAATAGCACGTTTTAGATACTAGGCAGCAGTGATAGAAGGCATGAAGCAAAACTGTAGCGCCTGAGCTGTCTAAAAAATGTAAATTTTATGCAATGTACAGAAATTCACTGAGTCAACTTGTAATAAGCTTTTAATGTCAATTGGAGAAGTAAGCTTGTTTTTACACTGCCCTCAAGAGGACAACACACACACACACACACACACACACACACACACACACACACACACACACACATTTTTGGGGTTTTACCATTTTTCTCGATTCTTCATTTTCTACAATTTTGAATTTTTAAAGTGTGCACTGCATGAAAATGTACAATAGTTTTCTCTGTATTTATCTCTGATACTTAATTTTTTAAATACTATAAATACTACAAAGCTAAAATAAAACCATTAACATGTTAGCCTACTATAATCCCTACAGAATGTGTTCTTTGTAAAAAAAATGAATTTAACTAGTAGATTGTTGTTTCCACTACTGCGTCCATCCTCACACTACTTGGTCAGAAGCCATTGTCCACTGGCTCCCTTGGGCATCGAACAGCCTGTCGGCAGTGTTCCAACTGTAGCAAACTATTCCATCCATCACTGTCAAGTCTTACAGTCCACACTTCCACGATCACTTGCACCAAGGCAATATATATTATTCAGGCATTACTTCATTCAGTCATCGCTCCATCTGCCGAGTATGTTGTCCAGCCTGGATGGAAGTGTGCTGACCTTGATGATACTGCAATCACAGTACCCAGGATGGTCAAGGAAGACTTCACAAGGCATTCAACACCAGAAGGCACCAGATCAATTTGCTTCTTTGTGCTGCTTTCGGATCTAACACCCTTTGTACCTGACGTCCATTACTCTCTCTTTGTAGAGCACGCAGTTCCACGATGGGTGTTCTGGTGTGCCCACACTATTGCAGGTGGTGCTATCATTCATCTTTTGATTTTGTATAAACAGTTGGTGTATGGGCTATGGCCAGCCAGGTAATGAATCAGTCCACCGATGGGCTAAGAAATTTCATTTTTAATCTCTCCCTGATGTTAGAAATAAATTCATACGTTCTCCTGCCTGTGCCTGAAGTGTCCCGTTCATTTTGCACAGTTGTAATATGCAATCTTTTGTTACTTATTTCGAATTTGCTTCAATTCAGATCACCTGTTGTACTTCCATTTGACTGCCTTTCTTTAAACAGTAAAAGCCTCCCTTGTTCCTAGTTCCCTAATCCTGTGCACATATTCCTAGAATTATATCTAAAAACAAAGATGATGTGACTTACCAAACAAAAGTGCTGTCAGGTTGATACACACATACACACAAAATTAGAGCTTTCGCAACCGGCGGTTGATTTGTCAGGAAAGAGGAAGGAGAGGGAAAGAAGAAAGGATGTGGGTTTTAAGGGAGAGGGTAAGGAGTCATTCCAATCCCGGGAGTGGAAAGACTTACCTTAGAGACAAAATGTCTGCTTGTGTCTGTGTATGTGCGGATGGATGTGCGTACGTGCGTGTATACCTATCCTTTTCCCCCCCTAAGGTAAGTCTTTCCGCTCCCGGGATTGGAATCACTCCTTACCCTCTCCCTTAAAACCCACATCCTTTCTTCTTTCCCTCTCCTTCTCTCTTTCCTGATGAATCAACCGCCGGTTGCGAAAGATCGAATTTTGTGTGTGTGTGTGTGTGTGTGTGTTTGTGTTTGTTGGTGTGTCTATCGACCTGCCAGCGCTTTTGTTTGGTAAGTCACATCATCTTTGTTTTTAGATATATTTTTCCCACGTGGAATGTTTCCCTCTATTATATTCCTAGAATTACTAACAAATCATGATGTGGCCTAGTGCAGTAGATGCCCTTTAATCTTGTAGCACTCCTCATTGAATGAGCTACAATCTGAGCCCAAATGCTCGACTGATGCTAATGTAGATGTGTGGTTTACTCTGATTGTTTTCAAAGTAAGGCAAAATTTCTTATTTGCAGTGGTTACAATTTAATACATCATGATGTACCTTTAGTACTGGCTCCTTTTGTATGATGTGCTAAGTTAGGATGTTCCTCCAGACATACCCGTAGATACATTTTTACTGCACTTTTCCTAATCATTTAATTTTATTTAATGGTTTCTTGCTAATATCTCTTTCAGGCAGGACGTGCGTTTTTTGAGGTGCTAGTGACAATTTAACACTTAGACACCAGCCATCAAGTTCACGGAGAGCCACATCACATTTGTCTTCTACAATTCTTCTGGAGTCACCTCAGCATGTCGTCTGCAAATGCGTCCAGTCCACATATGTTACTGTTGTCATATAATTTTTGGAGGATAGTCTCCAGTGCTACATGCCAAAACTTTGGCCCACACACTGATTCCTGGAGACAGCCTTTTGTTATTGCTTGCACTATTGTCTTTCCTGGGATTGTTAAAGAAGCACTCGGGCAGATGTACAGTGGTGCTGGACACTCCAAATCTCTAAGATGGCCAGAGAGACATCCACTGTATGTTATCGAAAGCACCAGCAATATTGATAGTCACTGCTAGAGCATTCATAGCATGAGTATCTGGTGCTAGCAAAATTGCCTTTTAGTTGTTTCTTGAGTTGACTTCTTTCTTCTGAACCCTTACTACCGAGGGTTCATCCTGTGTGGCAGTCTGATTTAGTAATCTTTAGCGTAATGGTTTTTCAAAAATCTTGCCGAGTACATTCAAGGCCAAATTAGTCTGTAGGATTTGGGTATCATTGGAGCCTTAACTTTTCCTTTGCTAATTATTACCACATCAGTGTTGTTCCACAGTGCAGGAACCCTTTCTTGCAAGAGACACGCATTGTACACTTAACATATCTATCCAGTTGGTCACATAGAGCTGGTATTATTTTGTCAGGGATCCTGTTTGGTCCTTGAGATTTTTCTGTTTCAGTCTGAGATTTATTTGCCAAATTCCTTCCTGTGCAAAGGGGTACATGAGCTTATTGTTTCTGGAGCCTTCCCATGACACAGTTTGTAACGTGCACTGGTTGACTGTCCTCCTCCATGAGGAAGTAGTGTTTCCATTAGCAGGGCAGTTGACTTTGCATCTGCACAAATGGAGTAGCCAAGAGGCTTAGTTCATGTCACTAAATTGAAATAAATGGAAGCCAGAATGTGACTCTCCAGTTAACATTTCCACACAGATGATGTATTCTGAACAGCACTGTGATACCTTTGTCACTGTTATGACTTTATTTAATACTATTATCGCTGCCATGCAAGGTTGTTTTCTTCACAGCGTTTAATATTTTATGAATATAATTAGACGTACATACTTTAATATTGCATATTACTGTGTTTGATATTATGCCTATTGTAATCTAATTTAGCACTTCAACATAATTAGTGCATAACGTGAAGAGTGCCTTTTTAGACTATTATCATCGTGATAAGATATTGTGTGATATTTTTTAAATATCTTTGTTGGTTTCCTATACACGAGTGTACCTTGTACATACAAGTCAGTTGTTTCCTGATGATGGTCTGATAGGCCAGCTAAAATAAACATCAGCAGGGAAAAAAAAAATCCTGCTTTAATTACATAACGTTAGTTGTTCAATGTAACAAAACTTTGATTACCTCTAATATGGACTAGTTTTTATTTTTACTTTGTGTATGAAGGCAGTATCTTGTGTGTAATACTACACATCCAAAACATGAATTGGCCTGTGGTGTCCATATGCAAAGAGCTGATTAATGATAGGATAATTTTGAAAGTTTGCATTAAGTTAATTGAGAATCTGAGGTGGCACCTGCATTTTCGACAGGTCACTCACTCAGTGGCTTCGCCACCTAGAGGACCGCATTGCCAATGGTCCGTCATCTGGAGGAGTAGCTGGAGCGATTGGTACTTGTACACCTGTGGCAGACACTCCACCGGTGTGGGGCACCAATGGCCACTTCCAGGGTTAGTTCGCACTTTGTCTGCTCAAACTATCTTATTTCAAATGTAGAGTATTTTTTCTTTAGTAAAATAAATCTGAGTGTAGTCACTTTTGCACTGGAAACAATGAAATAAAAATAAGAGCTCCTATTTCAGCTGTCTCAATGATCTTGTTAAGAGTATCTAAACTGCCAGTTTCTGCTGCCAGGTCGCCTTGACTAGTGGTCTTTGTCATTTGTTTTGTGATTAACTGTCAATTTCATTTCTTAAAATGTTAGTCCCAGATTAAGGCTTAGAGAGGAGTAAGGGCATTTCAGGTGGGGGGGGGGGGAGGGGGGGGGGGAAAATGAGGCTTGGAAAATTTGGTTATTCGAAGAAATGTCGTAAATGCTTTGCAGCCATGGTCAGTTATGGTGGGGCAGTTAATTTCCTCTCGCATAATCTATGCTGTATGATTACAGATGTTGCTGCCATTTGTACAGTTGGTGGCAATAGAATGTGCTTCGTAAAACTTTGCTTCATTGTTAATGTTAAAATCAGAAGCGTATGCAGGGTGACAATTATTGAACTATACGAAAAATATGTGAATTAATTACAAACTACGGTGTGAACATACTTTATTCAGCATATAATTGTGACTATGGATGTTCGGGTTTAGGTAAAGACATGTTTGACACATCTGCCATCATTGGCAATGATGTGGCGCAGACAAATAGTGAAATTCTGCTCAACCTCCTGAAGTGTCACGACATCACTGCTGTTGATGACCTGAATGGCTGTTTTCAGGTCAGCAATGGTTTTCAGGTTATTGCTGTACACCTTGTCTTTAATATAGCCCACAAAAAGGTGTTGCATGTGTTCAGATCCAGACAATATGGCAGCCAATGCACTCCCAAAAGTGCTCCTGCAGGACATCACTCTACTGCTTCGATTGGGTTGAGCTCTGTCTTGCATGAACCACATTTTGCCGAAATCGGGGTCATCTTGGATAAAGAGGATGAAATTGTCTACCAAAACCTTTGTGTACCATTAGATAGTTGCAGTGCCATCAAGGAATGTCAATCAATTATTCCATGACTTTAAATTGCACACCACAGTGTCACCCATTGATGTGAAGAGACTTCTTGATAGCAAAATGAGGATTCTCAGTTCCCAAATGTACCAATTTTGCTTATTGGTGAACCCATCCAAATGAAAGTGGACTTCATCGCTAAACCAAACCGCACATATGCATACTAATTCCCACCATACCCTGTGGCAAACCGTGCAGTTTGAATGCTCTAACGCAAACCAATCAGCAGTTATGATTTTTATTTCATATAGTTCAGTAATTGTCACCCTGTATTTGCCAGAAAGCATAAAATGTCAGTGATGTGATGATTGCTTTCTTTGCACATAAACACTTGTGATCAGGATTTATGATGCAGTCTGTCACAGCGTGATGTACTTCGGGGAAAGTGAGAGACTGTTTTACTCTTAGGACAATGTATCTTTGACTTGTTGTATTGTATGTTCTGTGAGTGTGTAAAAAGTGTTGTTAGACTGCTAATCGAGGCTCTACTGTGATTCACGACATAAGAATTTTGGTGCCAAAACCCGGGATAGACTTCGCCGGAAATAGATTCGACGATTGCCGTTGTGAAACACTAATTCTGGACGCACGTCACGCGGCAATACTACGAGGGGGTTTACTGCAGCGATCTGTCACACCACGCAACAAGCTCTTAGACGACAACCGCCTGCGTACACAGCTAAGTTCAATTGGATTATCTCGCAACATGTTTTGTAGTGCCATTTGTAAAGGCAACTGATTACATTATTGCTGCTGTGTACTGCTATTGTAGCTGTTCGATTAGCGCTTTAATGAATTATCAGATCTTACGCTACGCCTTTAGATTGTTTGACTAGTGTTGCCATCTAGCGACCATCAATTGAACTACTTCGACTAGCGATCCAAAGATAATGCCTTACTAGGACCAGCTGATCACTAGCCGACACTGCTTTAAACTTTAGAGTAATCGGACGGAATGGACAAACCAGAAGCACAGTTACAATCTACAGAGAAAACGTATGAGAGAAAGAGCAAACATTACGCGACTCGTAGCGGAAGTTGCAAGGTTGTCAGACACATCGCAAATCGCGGATTATAAATATTACAATGACAGACTGGGAAGTGTTCTGAACTGCCTTGTTAAATTAGATAAGGATATTCACGAGTTGTTAGACGATGACGAATACGAAGAAGATGTTCTTAAGTGCTAAGATTATATAGACACCGCAAAACTCGCCATTTCTCGATTGTCTCACGAAATAGAGAAACAGCTTGCGAAATTGGTAGCAGACATAAAGATTCCCGACAATCCACCGGTACAATCTGTAACAATGAAAGTTCCCACAGCTTCAGTAAAACTTCCGCCAATCAAACTTGAGCCTTTTTCAGGAGATCTCGTGACATGGGCACGATTCTGAGAGCAGTTTGAGCAGTCGGTTGATGATGATCCGACAATACCTACAATTAATAAACACATCTTTCTTCGCGGCTATCTCTCGGGAGAACCAAAGCATTTAGTGGACGGTATTGCGGTGACTGCCGAGACGTACGCAGAAACGAAGAGGATTCTCCGAGCGCGTTATGGCAACAAGGATCGAATAATTCAAGCCCACTTAGATTATCTCGAAGCCATAAAACCAATTCAGCTGTCCACCCCAGAGGAACTTGATCCAACATTCATTGAATGCCAGCGACGTATTAAAGCTCTCCGGGCACTTGGGGAAGACGTGAATGGATACGGCCGAGTCCTCGCGCCGAAAATTATACGCATTTTTCCGAATGACATATGCCGCCGCTGGATAATTCACGCCAAGCATACGGGAATATATGAAGGGGATATTTTGCAATTGGAGTTTCTGAACGAGAAAGTCGATGGGCCACTTACCACGCAGAAGATACGCGGTGAATTTTCCAGCACTTCTATTAACCTTCCCACAGTGTCCACACTTCACGTACATGCGAAATCTAAAAGATCGACTCCGAAGGATACCAGCGTAAAGGGACCATTCTGCGTCTTTTGCGAATCCGGCGATCATTGGGCGCAAGACTGTAAGAAGATTGTACAAGTTAATGATCGAATAGATAAATTGAAACTAGCAAACAGATGCTTTCTTTGTCTTCAACGTGGGTACAAAGTGTCAGATTGCAAAAAGAAAGAAAAGGCTTGGTGTGTTAACTGTAAAAGACTGCATCATAAGTCAATTTGTGAGGAACGAAAGGATATTAGGGGTCCTGCGGGTCAGACAAATGTTACTTCCGTGGGAAAGGTATCTGTCACTCCCCACGGATATACGTACCTTCAGACAACTAAAGTATGCGTCTCGGGGACCTACAGGGTTGAGCAGGACAACGCGATGTCTACTGGACGCAGGTAGTCAGTCCAGCTTCATAGCAAAATCGCCGATTGATGATCTCAAACTGCAAACGGTAGACCAACAAGAACTAATCGTTTGTTCCTTTGAATCAAACCCTACACGCCCACACCACCGCAGGCTTGTTCAGTTTAATATGAAGGGCCTTTGGCAGAATTCTTCAATGCCACTTACTGCCTTAGAAAGTACTCACGTTATTTCTCACCAGCCTTCGGTTCCACAACATATAAAAAGTTTACCAGATGCCCGTAAGATTATAAGATTACACTAGCAGATCCGAAAACCGATTCAACAGAAGATCTTCCTGTGGAGATTCTTGTAGGAGGCGATTTTTATTGGAAGATAGTGAAGCACAATTCACCCATACGCATCTCTGAAACCTTAGTGTTAGTTCTTTCTCTGTTTGGCTTGACACTTAGTGGTAACAAGTCACAAGCCTGTGTGCATGCAACCCTGGTAAATTTTGCTCAGACTGACCAATCTCCTCTGCACTCGGACAATGATTTCAGACGTTTTTGGGACTTGGAAACTATAGGGATTACTGCCGATCAGGGTCTACCTGTGAGCAACAAGGATACGAGACTTCTTGAAGAGTTTAGAACATCTCTCTCTATAAAGGATCATCGAGCAGTGGTTACACTTCCCAAAAGGCAACATACAGTGCTTTCGAGTAACAGACCAATCGCGGAAAAACTATTCAAGTACCTTAGGGAAAGATTTCAACGTCAAGAGACCTTTAAGCAAATGTACTTCGATCTTATGCTAGACTACATTATGAAGGGGCAAGTAGAGGTCGCTGCCGCCCCACTCTTAGGAAAGGAGCTATTTTATCTCCCTCATCATGCAGAGAGGAAGGAGAAATACGGATCCACCAAGTGGAGAATAGTCTTTGATGCTTCATCTCACGGAAACAATGCACCTTCTCTCAATGAGGTATTAGAAGTAGGACCGAACCTATTACCAGAGATTCTGGAAATTTTACTGTGTTTCAGACTATGTTCTACGGTTATCGCCGTGGACATTACACAAGCTTTCCTTCAATTAACCTTGAATGAAAATGACCAGGTTTTTCTGGTTCAAAATTAGCCAGGACCAAACACGAAAGCTTCAAACGACGGACAAACCAACGGAATACCGTTTTAAGAGACTCCCATTCGGCCTGACCTGCAGCCCATTTTTACTTTCTGCAACACTAAGAGAACTTGCCAACATGTGTAGGACAGCATTTCCCACCGAAACGTCACTTATAAACAAGACTGCATACATGGACGACTTTGTGGTCTCAGTAGAAGGTGATAATGTGGTGATAGCTATATACTATGAACTTGTAACCCTAATGAAATTGATCAGTCTCCTCGTATCAAAATGGGCTACCAAATGTGAAAAACTCCACACTATCTGGAAGGCAGAAGAGCGAGAACTCCACAGCCAGACTCAAGTTTTAGGCGTAGACTGGAATACCGCAGGTGACTACTTCTGTATAGATCCTAGCGAAATCGTCAGGTCGTCAGAAGACCAAACGACTCCTTTTACAATGTGCGGCTGAATTCTATGACCCACTCGGACTGTTTTCCCCTGTATCTCTTGTTGGGAAATTGCTATTCCAGGACCCAGGAATAGCGAGGAATTGGCTGGGATGAACTTATGCCCTGGGACTTAGGGGCACGATGGCGCACTTGGATATGTAGCTTACCTTCATTGTCACATATACGTGTCCCTAGATGGATAGCTACAGCTCATGGAAGAGACTCTCAGTGTCACGTATTCTGTGACGCCTCGCAAAAGGCATATGGAGCAGCTTTGTACATTCGTACTGTCTCAGATGAGGACGTCATAACCCATTTAGTCTGTAGCAAGAACAGACTGGCTCCTATTAAAAAGGTGACATTGCCTCGACTCGAACTTTTAGCAGTAGTAGTTGGGATCAGACTATTGTTACTTTTGCCACGCAACAGACTTTAAAATTGCCCATGCGATAATGTGGACGGATTCTACAATAACACTAAGTTGGATTCGCTGTGATCCTAACAGATGGAAGACTTTTGTTTGTAATCGTGTAACTGAGATACAAACACACACGACTCCCACACAATGGAAACCCTGTCCAGGACCAGACAATCCTGCTGATCACCTCTCATGTGGACTCTAGGGCTACCAAATGAATTCTCTGGATATTTGGTGGCATGAGTTGCCTTGGCTTACACGCCCTCCTGAATGCTGGCCAAATGAAACTCCAATGATGGTACGACTTCCTCCCAAAGAAAAGAGGAAGGAAACCCAGAGCCAAGTTTTGTCGATATCTACGCCAACCAGCCTTCTGGACTTACTTAAATTCAGCTCATACTGGAAGCTCATTCGTATCACAGCATGGACTCTCCGCTTCCTACACAACATTCCTCAGAAGAATAAATCTTCAGGAGAACTTACAGCCACCGAATTATCAGCTGCCAGAATGTATTGGATTCGAGTGGGCCAGCGAATTACATGCACTTCAGAATAACTTACCACTGCCAAGAGAGTCAAAAATCGCACGATACAATCCTTTCCTAGAAGATGGACTGATACATCTAAGAGGTCGACTGCAGTGCACTAGCCTAAATAGGGAACAAAAACATCCTGTACTCCTTGACGGTTCCCACCATTTCACACAATTGATTATTCGAGAGACACACATCTGCCTTCATAACTTGGGTGTTCATTCTGTACTATCAGAACTGCGAACCGAATTTTGGATCCTTAGAGCTCGTCAGGCCATCAAAAGAATCCTATACTCGTTCCTCGCATGCAAGATCTTGAAGAATCCATGAGGGCAACAGATCGAAGCATCGCTGCCACCTGAACGAGCTTCACCTGCCAAACCATTTGCTGTAACCGGAATAGACTTTGCTGGCCCACTATTCATCAAAGTGGGGAAGGAGACGCACAAGTCATATCACTCTTTTCACATGTGCTACCACATGAGCTGTACACCTCGAACTCTGTACAGACTTGTCAACGGACAAGTTTCTTATGGCTCCTCAGCGATTTGCCGGAAGACGTGGACTACCCCATACAATATACACAGATAATGCGAAAACATTCCACGCCACGAATATGGAACTAGCCCAACTTTGGAAGGCATTAACTACCACAAAAACTTATCAGTTCCTCGCCCACCATGGCATTACTTGGAAATTCATTGTCTCCCGGGCGGTTTGGTGGGGAGGATGGTGGGAAAGAGTGGTGCGCACTATAAAGCATTGCCTACGGAAGGTATTGGGACTCGCAAAGCTCACTGAGGAACAACTGAACACCAGCTTGATCAGTATTGAAGCCACGGTAAACTCCAGGCCCATTACATCAGGAGATGATTGTGATGCACTCACACCTTCCCATTTTCTGACTGGAGAAAAAGTTACGAATATTCCGGCAGGGCCAGAGCCTTCAGCGAGCACGAATTTAACAAAGGAATTCCGACTGAGACAGCAACTCTGTGACAGTTTTTGGAACTGTTGGGTTAAAGAGTACCTATTGGAGCACCAAAACTACCATGAAGTTAAACGCCCATCGGGACGAGTCATCCCCTTTTGCCCTGGCAACATCGTGCTGATCCAAGAGGACTTTCGTCCAAGACATATGTGGAAGAAGGCCAGGATAGAAAAGGTACTACCAGGAAGAGACGGCAGGGTAAGGACGATAATACTCAGGACACCAGAAGGTCACATCATTAGTCATCCTGTGCAGCTGGCCGTACCTTTGGAGGTCGACCAGGGTGGGGAGGATGTCACAGAGTGATGTACTTCGGGAAAGTGAGAGACTGTTTGTTTACTCTTAGGACAATGTATCTTTGACTTGTTGTATTGTATGTTCTGTGACTATGTAAAAAAGTGTTGTTAGACTGCTAATTGTGGCTCTACTGTGATTCACGACAGTCTTTAAAGTAAGTACTTGTAAAAGAGAACTGTAACCAGTTGAAGTGTGGAATGACATTTTTAGGCTGGCATGTCCCACTTCCAAGCTTCCTTTATGACAAAAGAGCTTTTGTGATATTTAGTAGTAGGTGTTGGGGCATCCCACTGTAATCTCATTTTCAAGATATGTACAGTTGAGAGAACAGCTTGAATGTAAGTCAGCCTGCTTAGTATAAGAGATTGTGATCTTATAAAAGAAGGTATGAATACATAAACTTTAAATTTCAGTTGTTTACATCGTTGAACTAATTCGGAGGACAGTCGACAATGGCTTTGCCACCCGTCCACATCAGAGAAGGCGAAGTTGTGAAGATGGCTGGATCATTGTTGGGGGTGGAACTGACTAGTAGGTCCACACTAGTAAACTGATCCAAGTATCGGAGGATTACAGGTGACACGCAGGAGATGGAACAGTTGAGTCAAACCAAAAATTATCCAGGTTCCATTTCACAGTCCATTGAAATATTAATCGCATGACACTGTAAGGAAAGTAAGTGGAGCAGAAACAAACAAGGAATAACTCTGGCCACAATATGGGCCACAAGTGGGAAATCCACCGATATGGGCAACTTTATCTAATAGTGGATTGTTACAGCCT
Organism: Schistocerca gregaria; assembly: GCF_023897955.1. Lineage (NCBI taxonomy): Eukaryota > Metazoa > Arthropoda > Insecta > Orthoptera > Acrididae > Schistocerca > Schistocerca gregaria. The sequence continues at coordinate 110,975,039 of NC_064928.1, read as the reverse complement.
AACTCCTGGAAAAGAGCATCTCGGAAAGGTTAAAATTGACCACTGTTAGCACACTACTGTCATGGAGCTCCTGTGGAATGTGACTAAAACAGGTGAGGTGTGGGGCAGCTATGCCACTTCTTAGACTATGGAGGTTGATGGCTTGCCTGCTCTGTAAGGCAGGATATGTGCTGGTCTGATGGAGTACATTGTTGGGGGACACATTCTTGAACGGGGGGCTGTGCATCACGTGGCCCTCTGTGTTCCCCTGTGATCACACTGCCAGTTAAGATCGAAAATGAGTGTGGGTCCTCGGAGAGTGAACTGTGGATTAATGGGAAATGTCACTCGAAAAGATGACCCGCATTTCACAGTGGCCACAGCCTTGTCTTTATACAGTTGTCCAGGTGAAGGTTGTGTAAGGTGAGCACCATGTCACAGGTGCTTTTTGCTGAGGGCAATATTGTGCTATGGGAATATCATCTGGGCTTTCATTATAATATTGGAGAGTCTACTGGCCAATACCAATACTTCTCAAACATAAGCACCCCCACCCCAAGAGACATGTCGCCGCAGATGGCTGTCGCTATAGAGTGGCGACGATTTCATTCGTTCTGCTCTTGTTTAGTCAGCTCCCGAAGAAGCTTAACTGGAGCTGTAAAATTGATGAGCTTCACCCTTCAGAGGTGCTGGCTAGATTCCTCCATCTTGTAAGCATCCTGAATGTGTTCTGTGGTTCTGAATTCACCTTCTTGTGAAGCAGTAACTGGGCTTTGAGACGATGCCCGCTTCCCTCTGTACGACGTCTCTTTTTAGAATGTTGCGAGATCACTTTGTTACACTTGAGTCGTTGTGTGAAAATGTTGTGATATAAACTCATCTCATAGCATACAGCTTTCAGAAAACAAAGTAAGGAAAGAAAATTATAAGAGCAATTTAATAATGTAGGCTGCAGGAAACTGTCCAAACACTTTTTAAGAACCGAAAATTGTACCTCTTTTATTTATTTGTAGCACATAATGTATGTAAATGTGGTTGGATTAATTTTATTTTTAGATAAAGTCAGCATGATTATCACATAGGGTTACACAGTGGCAAACTTGATGTCCATTTGTGAAACCACCTCAGTCAAGATGGATGTCTATAGTGCAGGAAAATTACAGTACAACACAGTACCTATGGTAGAAAATTTCCTTCAGAACTACACGATGGGATAAAAGAATCCAGCTTTCTGTATGCTCGGTCACCTAGTGTACTTCTGCAGCATTTTCTATACCCAATTTTGTTAATACGTTTGCTGTACATGGTTAAGCAGCTGTTATCACAAAAATTTTCATGAGTGACTTAACTAGCTGTTAAAAGTTTGTAGGTTCTATACTCAGTATCTTTATCATATAGATCCTTCACTATAAATTAAAAATAGATAAATTTACATAATCACTAATGGTGTTTCGTATGGTTTCAGCAAATGGACAGCACCTGAAGGTGCGGCGTAGCAACAGCCTCACGCCACCAGTCACAGTGAGTCAGACGTCGGAGCTGTGGAGTTCACAGGTAATAGTGCATCTGGTGAAAACAGAGTGGGACTCATTATAGTGGGTGTTTCAAAATTTTCGTCAGATTTCAGAGAATTACATCTTCTGCACAAATGAAAATAAAAGCTTGGGGTAAATTTTTTCCTTGTGCGTAGGACTACAGTGTCTGTTTCTCCATAGCAGAGTGGTCAGCATAGATGGTTACCGTGCGGAGGACCCGCATTTGATTCCCAGTACTGCAAAGGATTTTTCCTCGGTGGGAGGACTGGTACAGGGTGCACTGTGTGCTGACCACGTGCCCCTCTGTTTGGCATGGGGCCAAGCGGCAGAGGATGGCATGGTAGCCAGTAGACATACCTTGGACCTTCAGGATCTGGATGACGAGCTTCTTTGTAGGACCATGAGGTTTTCACTTTCAAATTGAACAATCCAGCATATTGAGGGTACATCTTTCAAGCCACAGACATGCTGCTGCTTGAGACACTTTTGTTGCTAACATGTTTCCTGCAGTGTTTGCGAGAAGTTCGAAACACGGTGGGTTTTTTTTTTTTTTTTTTTTCCCCACATTAGTAGGAAACCTTTTTCATTTTACATAGCATTGTCTGCATCTTTCCTTGTCATAGTGTATCTGAATTGCCAACTACTGTTGTAGTAGTGAGAAAACACTATGGATATGGTGCCACATTGTTAATGCTCAAACACTTACGTAAATGAGGGAAAAGATGTAGGTGCTGTTAGTAGATGAAAACGTACTATTGAATGTCGTGAAAATAACCTGCTACAGGAGCTGCCCTTGCAAGATTGTGTTGCGTTCCACAGCACCACTAGGATCTAATCCGCAGATTTCAAGATTCTGTCTAATATGGTTATTTTTCAAAGCAAGACAGAAGTTTCAGGAAAGCAATTCCATTCAACAAAGATCTGTGTTACTCTTTTTCTGTGGCAACTGGAATTTCTTTTCAGCACCTTGCATATCTATTTCACAATACTTGGTTCATGTATTTCGTAAGGAACCACGTGACTTGGAGACCAAACCGTGCCAACTTTTAAATTGTCTCTGTGCCATTGCTGGACATCCTTCTGTCTTCCACCTGTTCTTGCCAGTATTGAATGTTTAGCAGCCTTCTCTTACCGAGGAGAGGCTAGTGGTGGAATACATATCTCGATCAGGCGAGCTCTGAAGTCACTGATGCGAAGTTAGGTCTCTACACCCCTTATGGCTGATCCATTATCGAGCCTATGCTGCTGGTGAAAATGAAAATTTGTAGTTGCAACTGCATTTCACGTGTTGAAGCAGAGAATTCACAACAGCTTTTCCTACCACCATCCAATTTCATTAATCAATAATGTCTGTAAGATTAAAGAATGCACGATCAGCAGTCAGCTGGTAAGGTGGCTAGAGTCTCGGAATATGCTAACAAATGGACAATGTGGATTTTGTAAGCACCGGTCTGCATTCGATCATCTTGTCGCCTCTTGAGCCACATTACAAATGATTTTCTGTGGAAATGCCAGAAGGTAGTGGCATTTTTTGATTTGGAGAAGGCTTGCAATATATGCTGGGGATGGGAATCCTCCATACAATGCACACTTGAGACTTCAGATACCACGTGTCCCATTTTGAGAGTTTTAAAAAGGTACATGTGGATTCTGCTTTGTGGAATAATTTTATTCAGGATAATGGGGTGCCTCAGGGCTCTGTGCTGAGCATAGCCTAACTTGCCATAGCAGTTAACTGTACATGGACTGTCCTCCGCCAGGCATCTTGAGCTCTCATTTCATCACTGAATGTGTGATCTACTGCAGCTATCAACCGACCTGCTTACTTGAGCAAAATGTTCAGCAAGATCTTGACAATCTTTACTCATGGAGCATTGACAACGGCTTCCACTTTTTACACTGAAAAAACTCTTTGTATAAACTTCTGGCAGTGTAAGAAGTTTCTTCCACCGTCTTTTCATCTCGGTCCTGTTGCACTTCCATTTGTCAAAACCACAAAAATTCTTGGGGGGGCTCACATTCAACAGGAAACTCTGTTGCTCCTCCCACATCTTATGTGGCAACATGATGCACACAATCTCTAAATATCCTCTGTGTTTTAAATGATACTTCATGGGCAGCAGATCAGAAAATCCTCCTCTGCTTATAACACTAGCTTGTCCGATCAAAACTGGACTAAGGGTATCTCGTTTACTTATCTACAGGACTATCTGTTGTATGCCATCCCAACACCCACCGTCGAGGCATAGTTTGGCCACTGAAGCTTTCTGCAGTAGCTCAGTTAAAATTATACAGATGCTACTAAACTACTGCTGTCATACCAATGTGATACTTTTCTCAGCATTTTCCTAAATGTATTTTCTCTCCCCCCTTGACCATCAATAAGGGGTAAGTGCAGCTTCTTTGCTGCTTCATGGAGTTTGCTCTCATACTGCTTCAGAAGAGTCATCTTAAGTTACCTGCCACGTTCCTGATGGGTGGGAACTCTTCACAGGTCCATGTTCATCTTGGACTTGGTTTGTTTTCCAAGAACACTGCTATATATTTAACTTACAGCTTTAAATGCATCAAACTTTGCTTGCAACTCGGAGACAGCATCTCTTAGTCTGTACTGATGGTTTAAAGATCAACCATGGTATCAGATGTGCCTTCGTCATTAGCAACAAACATTGTTGATACTGGCTTCTAGAATGGTGCTAGGTTTTTAATGCAGAGCTTTCTGCCCTCTATCAAGCCACCCAGTACATCTGACGATACAGGCTTCTCAATTGTGTGTTGTGTTAAGGTTCACTTAGCACCCTCCACAGTCGTGTACTATACACATACCACCCATTAGTACAACAAATTCAGGAATGTCGCCACTCGCTTGCTGATAGTGGAGCCAGTGTGATGTTCACATGGGTCCATGGTCATGTCGGAGTGTTGGGGAACGAAACTGCCAGTGCTGCTACTGAGGCTTTTTAGCTAGTCTGTCCCTCCAGATTATATCTGTAATGTCGCTCATAAGAACATTGTCACTCTGGCTTTTCTCTATATGTGAAAAATTGCCAGAAAATTGAATATCTCTCAACAGTTTGGACGACTTCCGATACTTTCATCTTGGCTGCCTATTGAGCACTGTCATTTGTCAACTTCATTTGTTAACACCACTCACTGCTTACTGTGACCAATCATTAACAGTGCACCATTTTCTGACCCAATGCCTATTTTATAACTTCTCAAGTTTTAATGTATGAATTAACAGATATTTTAGCCAATACAGCACAAGCAGTAGATTTCTTTCTACTTTTTGTTGTAATAATATGATGAAGGAACTCTAATTTTTTTTATTGTTTGAGCAACCTCCTCAAAGGGGAGGTAATCATTCCTTGCTATCCCTTTACTCCAATTGATTATGCTCAGAGTATTGTCAACTCAGCTGTTTTGTTTCATAAAGCAACAACAAACAAACAAAACAGCCTTTTGCTGCTGTGTTAGTCTGCTGCAACTCTGTGCATATTGCATAGTATAGCTATATCTACATTTCTACTCCGCAAGCTACTCAACGGGGTGTGGCGGTGGGCTCTTTATGTGCCACTGACATTACCTCCCTTTCCCGTTAGTCGCGTATCGTTCGTGGGAAGAAAGACTGCTGGAAAGCCTCCGTGCACGGTTGAATCTCTCTAATTTTACATTCGTGATCTCCTCGGGAGGTATAAGTAGAGGGAAGCAATATATTCGATACCTCATCCAGAAATGCACCCTCTCAAAACCTGGCGAGCAAGCTACAACGCGATACAGAGCGTCTCTCTTGCAGAGTCTGCCACTTGAGTTTGCTAGACATCTCTGTAATGCTATCATGCTTACGAAATAGCCCTGTGACAAAACACACTGCTCTTCTTTGGATCTTCTCTAACTCCTCTGTCAACCCGACCTAGTATGGATCCCACACTGATGAGCAATACTAAAGTATAGGTCGAACGAGTGTTTTGTAAGCCACCTCCTTTGTTGGTGGACTAAATTTTCTAAGGGCTCTCCAATGAATCTCAACCTGGCACTCGCCTTACCGACATATAATTTTATACAATCATTCCACTTCAAGTCGTTCCGTACGCATACTCCCAGATATTTTACAGAAGTAACTGCTACCGGTGTTTGTTCTGCTATCATATAATCGTACAATAAAGGATCCTTGTTTCTATGTATTTGCAATACATCACATTTGTCTATGTTAAGGTTCAGTTGCTACTCCCTGCACCAAGTGCCTATCCGTTGCAGATCTTCCTGCATTTCGCTGTAATTTTCTAATGCTGCAACTCCTCTGTATACTACAGTATCACCCGCGAAAAGCCGCATGGCCTTAGGAGCTGGCAGCTTAAAACTGGCACTCGTGTAACTTCATGAGCTCTATTCAGTAGTATTGAAAGAAAGTTGGGGAGTAAATTAGGAGCCACTTTTAAGGGGTCATTTAATGAATGGGCATTCTTCTCATGAGACAAGCTGTTGAATAGAGTCTTCAGATTCATGACACCTAACTTTTTACTGCACAATATGGCAGATAAAATGTGAGTGAAATAAATCTTTTCTCCATTAGGCATCATTAATGTTGCATTTTCTTTCAGTAAGGCCAAGTCCTTTGGATTTAGAAATTTAGTTTTGGTCTCTCTTGAGTTCCATTGTTTCTGAATTCCAGAAATGTCTTAAAACGTAGTGTTGGCTCCACTGTCTCTAAACTGATGCAGTTAACCATCAAGAGGTTTACAGTAGTGCTCGTTTTGCACCTGCTAAGAGTATAACCTAGAGTAGGAGGTACCTGTACAGTGAATGATGTTAAATCTTTGGCTGCTGGAGGCGCACAATCTGCTTGGCGCGCTGCGCCCTGTGACATAATCAGGCTACCTGCGCTGCATGCCTGTCCCTTGGAGCCACCACCGGGACTGTAGCGGCCCACAATGCCCAACGTGCTCTCTGCTAAATACTCCTGGACTGATTACGACTTGCGCAGAGCCAGCTTGAATTTTGGTGACTTTGAGCTGTAATGTCTCGAACAGTAGTTTCTGTAAAGAAATCAAATTTGGCCATTTTGTACAACTTATGCATTCTTTTAAGAATAATAATGAAACGAATTTTGAGCCACATTGAGCGAGAAAATGGTAGGTAAAATCGCTCAAAAATAGGCACCCAAAAATATTTTGAAGTTGGGCTTCTTGCATCTCCTGGATTAATGCTATGATGAATGTGAAACTTGCCATGTAGTAACCTAACAACACAAGGTTCTCATATATAAAGTTTCATTTGTGTAACACTTTCCAGTACTGAATGAATTAAGTGAAAATTGAAGATTTTGTAAAAACATAAAAATGCAGTAGTTTTATTCTGATTTTTCTAAACTGTGGTCTATAAAAATTCCAGGCTGTATAATTGGAATGAAAGTTGGGCACGGAAATCGGGGCCCAAAAACAATGTAAACTTCGGATTTGCATACCTAGTAGAGTGAACACATGATGAAAATGAAATTGAGAGTGCAATAAATTGATAGTACAAAGATATGGAATAAAATTTTTTATTGCTGTACTATTTTCCAATCTACAAATTAGTTGAAAAGATGTTGATTTTTGTGGAAGATGAAAGCAGGTTATATTCGATACTTCTTTTACAAATACTGTTTTCTATTAGTGCTTCAGAGCCAGTCTCATTTGAACAACCAATTTTAAGCTCTTCACCCTCCCCAGAAGAGTTTAATTTTCAGTATTGGCCAACAACAGGGACAAAATAGCAAGAAAAATCGCACTGAGAACAGAGTTTTAACTTTGGCATGTTATTTCTTGTTGATCAAACGTATTTGAAATCGTTATGGTACACAGGTTTAGTAGAAGTAGACTGAATGTGATTAATGTTTGTAGTACTAAGGATAAAAGAATACAACTGTCTGTTACGTGTTACTGATTTACATGTATTGTACATAGATTAATATATGGGTTTTGTTATAGTGCCACAATGTACTTGAAGTAATTAGATTTGGCATAATGCAGATATTGCACCATCTAAATCACCAAGTCCGTTCATTTGCCAGCACACTGCTACATATGAAGTAGTAAGGCATTGTTTGAATGATTTTACATCTGTTTTATCTATTTCCCATCCTTCTTTTCGATCAGGCTATGGTGAAGTTAAAAAATAGTGTTAATAAATTTTCTCAGATCCAGTTTCCAATGACTAGCAATGCTTCTTTGTATGATAAGTTTCAAAGCAGGATACAGCACATAATGGAACGTGTTTTTGCAAGTTTTCCATTGGTATCTAGTTTCCGGGTGCACTTTGTTTTGTACAAACCACACATCTGCACATTTGTGTACTTCCTGTGAATGTTCTCACAATAACAGCCAGAAAACGTCTCCCTGGGTATCGTGAGAGGATTCTCGTCGTCGTAGCGCCTTTTCCTATCAGCTTTTTTCTGTTCTGTGGCATATTTTTACAGTTTCCCCTAAAAGAGAATGGTGGAACTCGGTGGGTGCCATTTTTCGCCCTGTTACCAATTGCTGGAGAGCATGAGCATTTAGAATGCTCACATCCAGAATCTGAAAAAAATATTTCTTGTAATATTTCAGTCTTGTGCACTGATCCCACTGAGCTCAGTAACATGTCACAACAGTCAATTACACTCACACTCGAATTGTAATCTACAATACATTGCAGTTCCCGCCCCTCCCACCCTCCCCAGTATTTCTGTCAGTCTTCTCTGTTTCAACCATTTGTGTTGTGACTTGAGGTCAACATGCACACCTCTTATCACACCACTTCATAGCAAAGACCTTGTCTGTGGAAGCTATTCCTCGTTTTAATTTCTTCTACATTTGGCATATTGTTACAAACAGTGCTACATTCAACTGTTCCATGGTTGTGAAGCCAGAGGAACAAGTCAGAGCTAAAGTACCAGTTATCAACATATAGAATATGACCCTATTCCAAATGCAACCCCATAAGACTTGCCACTACATCGCCACTTTTCCTAAATTGTGGAACCCAATTTCTGTTGTTTCACATGTATATACAATAAAATACAGTCGCACAGTACAAATATTTGTCTTTATACTGAATCTACTTTGCTTGGTTGGAATAAATGACTTAAATGATAATCATCCTTTGAACAGCAAGAGACTTTCATCTATACAAAACATGTAATGTGGACTAAATTTATTACAAAACCTTTTACAAAATTTCTCAACAATCTTTTTAACTTTAAATAGACTGTCACCTCCAGTATTCAGAGTTATCACTGAAGTGTAGCATTCTTAGAAATCGACAATAACAGTCACAGGGACATAATTTCGCTGAAAACTGGTGTGTTCAAAAGTGTGTTTCTGGACAGATAATCACTTAATTTTAACTTCCTAACTTGTGCCATTAGAAGGCAAATAGCAACAAACAATTAATTTCCTCAAATCCAATGTCTTCCCACTTTGACAGTCAAGAATTCAGATTCTGTAGTATTTTCTCTGGTGTAAACGTAAAAACTATTTTTGTCTGCAGTAAGTTGCAACAGTTCTTCAGACATACATATCACAAAAATGATAATATGCTAATTTACTTGGCATTTGTGTCCTAAACTCAAGTAATGGTTTAATGACTGGAAATATGTTCCTTTCCAGTCAAACATATCACTTAAGCACACTCTTTTCCAAACCATTTCATTGTCACTTTCCGATTACTTGGATTCGGAGGAACTGCTCACTGTAATTCTTGCTCTCCCCTCTGATGTAAAGGGTTGAGGGCTATAGCTTAGAGATTCTGTTGAAGACTTGTCACTGCTAGCAATTTCATACCATTCACACTGACTGTTGCACCTAGTGAGCGTATCCAGGATTTCTTTATCTGGGCAACCACAGCAACATTACATTTCTCCTGTAGAAAACAAGAAAACTGACAAAAATAGGGAAGCAAAGTCAAATTCTGAAAGACGGAACACAGCAACAAACATACATTCATTCCCAAACTGTACGGTCAGACTACTGAACAGCTGCTGGAAAAGTTTACACATGTTTACACATCTGTCACTCTTCACTCTTGGGTACCTGCGACTCAGCACGCCTAAACTCATTCCTAGTGGTGGAAAGGCCGGTGACAGAGTATGCGTCAACATGTAGTTATTGCTGTAGGGAAAGCCGAGGGCCGTGCTTAAAAAAGTTGGGCGCACCAGGGGACAGCGAGGTATGAAGAGTTAACACGTCCCCAGCAGTTAAAGGGTTAATCAAATTGGAGGATAATCTTGGACGATTTTCTTGCACCTAGAATACAAAACTTTGATCAACGTACTGCAGTTTCTAGAATTATGGCCTCAGTCCAGACATACAAAATGGTGATTGTCTACCTTTAACATAATGATATGTTGGTGGTAAGTTACTATCTTGCAGTCTCAGGGCCAATGAGTGCGAGCTTTCAATTTTTTGATAAGATTGTACTTCTTGTTTAGGTTTTCATTAGTTTTTACTTCCATAGGGGGCTCATCACTCTTTGACAGGTTCGTGCTTGGCTACCACTGGGCCCCAGCTTTTGCAGCATTTTTTTCCCTTCCGTGCTGCATGTCTATCCTCCAGATATTCTTTTTCCTCTACCTTAGGGGATCATGTCTAGGAGGTTATTGGGAATGTTCTGCACTGACTGTTGCTGATGTAAGAACAGTCTCACCTTTGTTTTTTGCTCCCTTGTCATTTCTTCATTTCCGTTCTCCTCTTGTTCTTCCGCTTTGGCATTTGAGGTTTGTCTCTTACTTCTTCCTCCCTATGTGCTCTCAAAGGTCGGCCCACATGTGTGATGCGTAACAGGTGACCAAGTAAGACGTAATTCCCAGCCCCGGGTCGACAGGTAGGGTTTGCACGTAACCCCCCCCCCCCCCCCCCGCCCCTCCCCCCTTCTGTGTGGTGTCTTTTTAGCCCTTTTACCACATGCCTGTTTTTAGCTGTCTTCTATTATGTCAATTGGGTCTGACGTAGAGTCTTTTTTAACTCCTCTCTGTCATTGTGTTATATAGTTTTCCCTTGGGCACATATACCCTAGTTGCTTTTGCGCCCTAAAGCAAAACAAACCAACCAAACTAAAAAATTTTTACCTTGCTTTGATTTTATTTGAAGTGTTGCTGCGATGTGTGAGAATATAAAGAATGACATTCTTAGTGCATAAAACATTTGTATGGAATGCCATGAAGATCTACTAAAAAGTTAACTTGACTTCACTATGTCTTCTTCAGATACTTCAGTTATTTTAACATGAATAACCCATTTCTGACAGATTCAAACAAGAAATGCTTGTTGAATGTTAAGAGTTGAACTTCAGTGGATGGTACTTCCCTTAGAGCATATGGTGCTTACATTCCAGAAATGTTTTATTCAGCATTTGTTATGTTGCTTACTGTACAGGTTTTAGTGCATCCAAATAATTGTGCCTAGATAATATTAGTATCCTTGTACCATTTCTATGAAATTTTCTTTGTGCCCTCATATATGTTAGCTGTCAGTTATTCCATCTGCTAAAAACTACAGGTCACCCTTGTATGAAAACATTTTGGTATACTGTAGAAAGTGGCAGGTCTTTAGGTGAATTCAATTTTTTGCAAAAAGTGTGACCATATTTAGAAATCTCCACAAAATAGCATAAGTTAGTGGCTGGTAGCTTGACAGGCGTGTACAGTGGATTGTGTGTGGACATTGTAGGTGATGTCATGGTCATCTTCAATGTTAGTTCTGAAAGTTTGTATTAAATTGCGTTTGTGGAAACATTTTATTTCGTCTATATATTCCTCACAGTCACACATCAGAGACATATTCATAATCATGGAGAAAATTGTGAATTGCGCCACTCAATGAAACGAGCTCCTCTAAAGTGTAATTCCTGTAGTGTTCAAATTTTAAAACTGCTTTCTGTAATAAAGCCATCAACAGCCATACAAAATAGTGTAGGGTTCGTCCTACCCCTAACTCACTTTCTTGTGGAGTGTGCTAGCTGTTTTTTCTAGTTTGTCTGGCATTCCATCTTAGTAAAGGTGGCAGAAAAAAAATTGTTAAAGAGTCCACTAGTGAATAAATGAGATGTCTAACAAAGAACTTGTGTGTAAATGTAAAATGAATGAAACTTTTCTTAACAAATTAGCTGTTGATGATCTCGGGGCGAAAGTTTCTTGCTTGCAATTGCAACACAAAACAAAGTTCCTGGATCATCCCATAAATGTCATTTTGAAATAAGCAATTCATAAAATCGTATTACATTGAAATGGTCTTATTTGTGATACAGTCCTCTTTTCTGCAGCACGAGGTAAGCCATTAATTGTTAAAATCGCGGAGCAAATAATTATTTCTACTCAATTTTTGGCACCAGAATGTTATGGGGCAGCACTGTGATTTCAATATATCATTGATTTCCCACAACATACATCATTAGACATAGAACATATAAAGTAATGGATAATCAATATTGTCAGTATGTCTATAACTAAAAGTATCAGCCCACAAAATACATATTGTTAAATTTATCTCAAGTTTATATCTTCACTGAGTACCTGGCATTGTCTGGGTATGTGTTTCCTCCAATTCTTTGTCGCCCTGGAGAATAGACAAATTGCTACCTCCTTAAGAGAACACACACATTTGAATTTTAAATGTATAACACTAAATGATTGATGGAAAATCTCATATAAAGATGTGAAACAAATACTAACAAAGAGATAGAGGGGCTAAAAAAAAAAATACATTCCTAGCTTTCGGAACAAATGTTCCTCCATCAGGGAGGAGAGAGGGGAAAGAAAGGGAAGAAGGAAAAGTGGACTCAGTTACTCACAACCCAGGTTATGAAGCAACAGGGAAAGGAAAACAGGGAGGGTAGCAAGGATGGAGGCATGGTTGTCCTTTCCCTGTTGCTTCATAACCTGGGTTGTGAGTAACTGAGTCCACTTTTCCTTCTTCCCTTTCTTTTCCCTCTCTCCTCCCTGATGAAGGAACATTTTTTCCGAAAGCTAGGAAAGTAAATTCTTTTTAAGAAAGAGCAAATTGTATTTGACAAGATGAATGTTTCCAGAATCCTTGCCAATTGTTGTGTAGGTCTGCTAGATATACCACTGTACTTTTGAGTTAAGTGTATTTTCTTTGGTTATAAGAGATGGAATCGATGATATTGGAAAATATTTTTGGGAAGTACTTATGCTATACGTTTTAGATTAGTGTGACCTGTGCTTTCTTATAGCTACTTGGCACTATTTTTCTTTGTTTGCTGGATCAACTTTATAGGTAGTAACCATATTTAAATTTGCAGTTAGTTCAACCTCAAGGTGTGATTAGTATAGACGTACACTGTTGTACATACTTTGCAAAATGATACAAAACAAACCAACTTATTTCAGTTTAGTCCTACAGGATGTTAGTGAAATTATTGGCCAGATTTCCCTGTCTACTTCAGCAGAACAGTGTAAAAAGATTCTCTCCTTTGCAGGACGACCTCAGCTACAATGCGAGGAACAAGCCCCGCAGCTTCTCACTGTCTTCGGAGCACGCGCCTCCGCTGTCGCCGCAGAGTTCACTGGCGTCGTCAGGCAGTGGCTCTGAATCGCAGCTGGAGGATAATATTTCCCTGCAGCAGGGACCCGACCCTGTCGGCATGAGGGGTGAGTTGTGAAGGGGCAAGGGAAATCTATAGATATTTTAATGCACTGTAAATTCTGTGTATGGTGTGGTATAACAGGATGTATACCACCCGGGAATTTTTCGGAATTCCGGGAATTTTACATTATTTTAGCTTTCAGTTAAATATTTGTAATTTCGACTGCAGAATTGTTTCTCTAGCAAACAATGTTATTGTCTCCTGCTACTAGAGTATGATATTGCAGCAATAAAATATAAACAAGAGGGGGAAAAAATAAAACTAAGCGACAAAGGAAATGTGCAATTTATAACAAAACACCGTGCAAGCACAAGCATTTGCAAATAGCAAAAATATGTCAAAGTCCTTATGGCCCAGACTGTAATTCTTCATAACAATAAACTGCTTGCTATGAGCATGACGTCACAACTGTTCACATTAGGTTCACTTGACCAATTGCCAGCGGTCTGTTGGGTATGCGCATTTCACTCGTGTATAAGCAGTACCTTCTCCCACTTCCCGCTTTTGAAGTTTGGCTGTTAGCTGTAGCGATAGTAGCTGCAAGCAGCCAGATGCAAACGAGAAAAATGTTTCTCACGCGCCCCAGCTGCCAGATTCGCGCTTGCACAGAGTAGTCTGAGTTGTAGTGGGGAGGGGATTAGTCTCCACGTAACCCGTGTTTACGTTAAGTGATTTTGCTGCTTCTCTTCGCGTACAGCTCCCACGTCAAATGAAAACAAAACGGATTTCTGTGGCCGGTAGCTACCAAGTGGATTAAAATACATTCACATAATTACGGAGGGCAAAAATATATTTTTAATTTGTTTTCTGGTTTTATTTCCAAGTTAGTAGCAGTCGAGCATTAATCGCCTTGCAGAACATTGAAGTTATTTTTGCAAGTTTGCCAAAGAAATTTGGCTTGGTTAATCTTTCCGCTGAGGCAATCATTTTATTTGAAACAAAGTGTTTCATTCTACAGTATTGCCTAGTTCCAACTGTTCGCTGAATTTCAAGTGCACGTTACCATCTTCTGCCATGTATGGCATTATGCCATAATAAAGAACCAAAAATGAGATCGTAGAGTACTGGTACTCCAAGAAAATTTACATCCCAAAAACCACACTGAAAAGCTTAATATCAGTTCGGACCTACTTCATTGTGAATCCGGAAAAAGCCAATTTGAATTTCAAACTGAATTATGCATTTTAGTATGGTTTACGAAATTCTGATGCCCTGTTTCTTTTATGGTGTAATGTAAGCTCTCTTGGTGCTTTATACACACGAACGTGCGGGCTTCCTACACCACTGCAGTTGCACACTCACTATAATGCCTGTTTGCTGGCGCTCTCTGGCAACTGGTAAATCGAACCTATTTCTAACAGTCTCCGCATAGTATTGCGAATGGTGGTTACAAAAGTGTTACTTTCAAAGTAAATTTCTTTTTACGTGAGATGAATTATGTTATGTATGAGAAAGTGGGATGGATATCTTAATCACAGTGTTCGAAACTGAACAGTTAGAGGACCATCCGCTTACAAGAATTTCAAGCCGCAAGACATTTACGTCATAATTTTGAATTTACTGGCACATTTGTGTGATGTATATTAACAATCAATATTACATGTGAGAGCTTAGCTTCTGTTGTAGTGTGTTAATCTTGGAGACCAATATTATATGTGAAAGCTTAGCTTTTCTTGTAGAATTTGAATTTATACTTTCACAGTACGAAAATATGCAGCGTATATGTTGGTGCAAATCAAAGGTCTTTTCAAAACTTCTCTCTCCCCCTTTTTTTAAAATATGTCTCTCCAAAAATTTTGTGCCTTGTCTTTTCTTTCCTTTTTTTTTTTTTTTCTCCCCGGGAAGTTATACGCGATTGTATAAACCATTAACCATTCATAGGATTGATAAGTTTTACAGTGCTGAGGGAAAATCTACGGAAAACCTACTGTCACTTACCACAGAAAAAGTGTATTTTCGCCCGGGAAAAAGCATATTTTTTAAACGGGATGTCTGGGAGAAATCTGGGAATAATCTGGGGAATGTTTTTTTCCCTTGTCCCGGTATACACCCTGTATAAAAGTGTGAGAATGATTGATGTTTCACTGTTTTCATTTATTTTAATGTTATCCAATTCTTACTTCCCTTTCAGACTAAGATTGGGCATAGATAAATTTCCCCATACCAACATATACGGCAACCCATCGCACACATACGCGTTTTCTGGTTAGTTAGTTAACATTTTGACCAAAGCTGATTTGTGGTAGTGTTTTACTTCACCAGTCTAGTTTCGAGCATTGCCATCATCAGCAGTATCTGTTTTGCACGCAGAAAAGAGAAACATTCCTTATGGTAAGTTAGTACAGTGTATATTGTAAAGTTTTATGTATCTATGATTTTTCAGATCATTGTAATTAGACTTGCCTTATGTGTAATTTTCTGTAGCATGTCCCAATGACCGTATTTTGTAATGTTCATGCAATAATATAATTACATGATTGATCTATACATAGATAATCAGTATAAGGAATTTGATCACGAAGTCTTGCCCTGATTATAGAAATTTATAACAAAATAACTGTTTAACATAATAAGCTACATTTGATGCCATTACATAGGTTAGTGTATCTAGTTGTTGTGACCAATAGATGGCACTAGTCCTCCACAACACAGTTGCGGTCTGTTAGGTAACGTTAGTTGCTGGCAAAATGGCGTTGAAGCAGGAGAAAACACAATGGGTGCTTTGGTCAAAATCTCCCATCAGTATTCAGTGTAAATTTCGGGGTTCTTATGGACACAGCCCTCCTGATATTAAATCCATAAACCAATGGTATGCAAAGTTAACGAAATGGGCAGCATTTAAGATTATCCTCGAAGTGGCAGGGATCTCGTGAGTGATGCAACTGTTGATCGTGTTCGGCAGTCATTTCAACAGTCCGTCCAAATCAACTCGTCAAGCATCACTTGAACTTAAAGTACCACAAGCAAGTGTGGTGAAGATTCTTCATGAAAGGCGTAGGTTGCATGCTTACAAAGTGTAAATCGCGCAGTCCTTGCAACCGAATGATTTGCTGACACTTGCTGAATTTGCAGCTGATATTCTCAACAGGATTGATGACACTAACGATTACTTAAATTGCTTATGCTTTACCTATGAATCCTTCTTTTAATGTCAGTGGAATGGTAAATAGGCATAATGTATATTTGTTTCAGAATCTCCACATGCTACTGTACAGTGACAGTGAATAAGTGAATGCTTGGTGCAGCCTCGTGCATAAGAAAGTTTGTGGGCTGTTTTTCGTCACAGAAAAATCCATTACCACTAACAGTTACTTAGATGTTTCACAGCAGTTCATTGCCCGACAATTAGAAGAATATCAACCATGGATACTTTTCCAGCAAGATGCAGCAGTCCCCGCCTCGCCCCACTGGGCTTTGATGGTGCGTGATTCCCTGGATGAAACATTTTCGGATGTGGATTAAAAGGAAGGGTCAAACACCCTGGCCACCCCACTCTCCAGACATTATGACCCTTGACTTTCTTACTGGGGCTATGTCAATGACAGAGTCTTTGTCACACCAGTTGCTGACTTCAATGAACTGAAGGCTAGGATACAAGCTGCTGAGGCTACTGTCACAGAACACATGTTAAGAAACACCTGGTGGGAACTGGAATACCGCCTTGACATTCTCAGAGCTACCAAGGGAGCACACATTGAGGTTTATTAATGTAAGTGGTCTTAAAAAGAAACCTAGTAACACTCACCTGTGGAACGGCATCAAATGTAAATTATCATGTCAAACGGTTATTCTGTAATTGTTATAATTAGGGCAAGAATTTGTGCTCACCCTATATATTTGTCATTGGCAAATGCTATATGTGTAAAAATTACTTTTGGTGTATATCACAGAATATACGGTATATAAAATGGTACTTCAGATTTGTGTTATCTCTGATAGCAGAACAAAGAAATGTGTATTCATTAAAGTTTTTAATTTTTTATTGATCTATTTGTTTAGAATAATGCCAGGATGTTTTGTAAAATATGTAAAAATTTCTATTTGTTCCAAATATTTAGTGAAATACCATATTCAGCAATATATACCACTAATAGGATTCTGCCATGTCACTGGCTGTGTGGTTTTGTTCTTTCAAGACATTCATGCCATATATGGTCAGATGTTTCTTAAATCTTGTTTTGAAATTTCATCCAGTTTGTCCTGTGTGAATTTTCTTTCAGTTATTGCATTTTAACTTATATACAGGCAAATGTGCAAATTTACAGAATTGTTCTTTGTGAAGACAAATTTGTGATGAGCGTGTTCAGTGCTCTGAAGCCTATTTTTAGGTTGCTATTCTGGAGTGCAACTCTGATTTAGTCTGTTGTTGCTGTTTTTGGTATGTTGAATTTGTGTTGTTCCATCTCTTGTGATTGCGGGATCAAGAGAATCTGTTTCATTGTCTTACTCATGTTCAATTGTAAACCTATTTTTTTTTTTTTATATAGGTTATTTCCTTGTGTGTGGAAGGTGTTCATTTCATTTTGTATTCCTTCAAATAAAATTTTGTGATGTACATATGTGCAGTAGTATTGAACTTTTAGTCCATTGTGGGTGGTTAAAAAAAATCTCCTTATAGTGGTGAAAAATATTAGTGTACCACCAAGGCAATGTCCCATTGCTAAACCATGCTATTATTTATATAGATGGTTGTTGATCTTAAAGTAGTTACGGAAGTGTCGAGCTGCAGAGCACCAAACATAGGACATTTTCAGTCTTCATTAACATGTGATGCAGATGTGCGTGTGCGCGCACACGCACGCACGCACGCACGCACGCACGCATGCACGCACGCACGCACGCACACGCGCACGCACACGCGCACGCACACGCACGCACACGCGCACACACACACACACACATGATGTAGAAGTAACCTCCTTTATCAACAACTGACAACTTTTAATAAAGGAAAATACAAGTTTTAGTACAACCATAGCAGTCAGTTGAGGCTGCTTAAGCTATTGCACATCTTATTTTGATATTTATCTGGTGTGTGTACAGTACTTAGCCAATATTGTCTCACCTTCATGTAACTATACGGTGTGGTTCATGAATCAAATACCAGAAGTATCTTAAGTGCTGTTCCATTACGGGAGGTACATGATCTGTGTCAGACTGCTGCTAAAATGTTCGCAGCATTAGTCGTGAAGCATGCTTAATATATGCATGAAGATGACAGTAGTCTTTAAACAGATTATGCATACATGAGCCAAACATAAGAATAAAATTTTAAAAATTACAGCTGTAAGGAAATTCTCTTTTGTTGGAATTATGGAATTATTAAGCAACAGCTAAAAGTCTTGTGGATGTTTGGAACATAAGCAACATCTAGAAAATGATTATTCTTTCTTTTCAGATGTACCAGCGTGGCTGAAATCCCTTCGCCTGCACAAATATGTCAGCCTTTTCTTGACACTGACATATGAGGAGATGATGGCACTGACTGAAGAGTGGCTGGCTGCAAGAGGTAAAGGCTTTTTATTATTTAAAATCTGATGTGAAGAACTCTGATAATTTCGAAGTGGATATTATAAGTAAAGTATCTTAGCTTTACTTTAAATAAATTTCTGGGTCTGTTTTCAGTTGAAAACAACTTTAAAGCTTCTTTGTCATTGCTAAATTCCGTCATCAATTTGCAACACAACTTACCAAATTTTTTGTATCCTATTGTGAAATTTTATCATCAAAAGCAGTTAAGTGTCAGACTTCCACCAATTATTAAACCAGTTTAACTTTGAGAGTCTCTTCTGTTCAGGAAGAAGGTATGCAGCCATTTTCTTGAAAACAGAAAAGTGTGTGTGTCAATAGCTTGGTGACTTAATGGGTGTTGAACTACAAGCCAGTCTCTTTAGATTGAATAAAATGTTCTCAGGCTCCCATTCATGTTGGGTAGACAAAATGTTAGGAGCTTTTGACCCAGTACTCGTTGGCCACTATCAGGTGAGATGACTGCCGTTGCGTGGCTGGTGCACCTTAATGTAATCTAGCAGCTGGCTGGGACATCACTGGCACTCGTATTATTGCATAGCTTCTGTAGTACAGAGACATTCGTATTGTGGTTCACATGTTCCATCATTACAGCTGTGTTATCTATGTGAGCAGGAAAATTCAGTGCTGTATTCATTGTGCAGTGTCGGAGGCTATTGCTCATAGCCCTGGAGAGTTTGGTGTGGTGTGTTTCCTTTTGTGATAATGTGGCTCATTGTGCAGTGTATTTTGTATGCTGTTTCACTTGTGACCAGGCACAGAATTGCATTGTTATGCAAACATCGGTAAATTCTTTAAGAATATATGAAACAGATGATATATCCCGTCAGCTGAGTCACCTACGCTAGATCTTCAGGAACAGCAGCTACAATATTGTCTGACTAAATGAAGAACTGAAATAAGACCCGACGAGGAGCAATAAAATGAAATTGCATATTTGTCACACTGTGCCGTCATGTCAGGTAAGATACTCTGCTTGCAGAAGACACACAGAAAGTCGAACATGACTGTCAAATATCCAGCAGTTACTCAGACTGGGAAAGATGTGGCAGGTCATAGAACACTTGATATTTACAAAATACCTTCAAAGTGCTACAAGTCTTATGTAGCACAAACGGCATGCACTGTAGAACAGTGCAAGAAGGATCACTAAATGTTTTATTGGCTACACTACCCTGAAAAATCTGCATTAGCTGAGCATGATCTAGAAAACTGTTCCTGCATAGAATTTGACGCTTCCTTTGTTGTGGCTTGCACTAATTGCCTCTAAGACACTATAATTAAAGAAGCCATTCAAATAAAACACTGACAAATGTTTTAATAGAAACTGAGACCTACATCTCTGAATGGCACAAAACTCTATCACAAAGTTGAAGTGGTTGCATTGTACGTAGAGTAAAAATGTGCCCATATATGGCAATATTACAGGCCTCAATTGTGGCACAGTCAGCAACTGATGTGTATAAGGGTGTACCACGTGCCCCAGTTACTGCACACGAATGGCGAGTGGCCGCCCAGGTGTACCACCTGCCCCAGGTAGTCAACATGGCAATGGGCGAGGGGTGCTCGGTTAAAAGCTCGGAGCATTTCAGCTACTTCATGTCACTGGAAGTCTGAGAACATTTTATTCTGCATTCTTACAGTCTGCTCACATTGTTTATCAAAATTATAGTACAGTAACGTGCTTCTCCTTCACCTGGTAAATTATGAAATACTTACATCGCGGTTTGGATTCCAGAAGGGCCAAAATCTGAAACAGGTTTTTGTATGTTCACTGAATAGACAAAAAAGGGGGTTAGATTCCAGATGATAGTATCGTGAGCGTGTGTGCAAAACTAACGTAGTTTTTAGCTTATACACATGTGCATCTGACAAATGACCTGTAGTAATAAATGTATAGAGTTCAATTTCAAAAATTTATCGGACACTGCTCGAAATGGCACACAATACAGAGAGTTGTTGATAGGATAATTCTTTAATTTGTATCTTCTTAAACCTCAAACCTGAGCTACACCTTGCGAAGCCATATAGTTACGGTATCCAACTTGGAATTGATCACTTGAAAAGGTTTTGTGGTTGTTTGTGAAGGTTTCTTTTTTATTTCAAGTTTATTGATATTTAGTGCCCCCCCCCCCCCCCCTTTCCCTGAAACAAACACAAATATAGTAAGGAAAGTTCTGGCAGAATGTAAATAACTCGGGAGTAAATGAGACTGTTTACCAAATAGCAGAGGCAGTCAGTTGTTGACAGGCATGCACAAGAGAGAACCTGTTAAGTTATTCTGAAAGCTTTGTAGAGCTACTATTTGCACAAAATGTGGGACACAATTAACTTGACTATTGTGCATTTTCAACTTCTCGCAGCATAATGAATAGTCCATTAAATTTTGGACATGCAGCCACGCATATAAAATTTCTTCCACTGATATTTCGGCTGCGTATCATCCGACCATCCTCGAAGTGAGTCACAAGACTGACAAGGTGCCCAGGGTGGGGCCTTATATGCTTCACCGAGGCAGTATTGCGCATGTGGGTCACAGACTCTGGTCAGCAGCAAAGAGAAACGCTTGCACCTGAACTGCCTGTGGCAAAGGTGTACAGACATTAAATTTGTTTATCAATATATGTTTAGCGGAAGCGACACTGTGATGACTTCTCTGCAGTTTAATTACCCCATGAGCTGGATTCTGTGTTTTTTTCCGAATTAAAAACATTATCTCTCAGTATTAAATTATTATTTAATCCAATCTCTGTAGCTTCCTTGAAGGGAGAATCCCAAATGGAAGAGGTGGATGTTAAAATCTTCACATCACTGTTGTAAATGGTCTGCCCTGTACCAATAAAATGTTCAGCAACAACTGACTTACGTGGCTATGATAAGCATGTGTATCTTAATGTTCCACACATCTCTTGAACGGTGCGTGTTGTAAGACCTATGTATGGACTTCACATTTTCCGAAAGAAATCTGATACACCTCCACCTTACGAAGCAAGAAATCATACTTTACATAGTTGAGTAAATTTCCAGTCTTCGTGGGAGGCCAGAAGATAGCCTTTACACAGTGTTTCCCCAGATTACATCCTATCTTTGAGGAAAGAGCACCCATGTGGGGCAGAAATGCACTTGATCTGAAGGAATTGCTGTCTTCTTCCCCATCACATAACTGCATTCTAGATTTTATGTTGGATACTCTACGAATTTGTTGTGGAGAAAAACCGTTCCCTTTAAAAATGCTTGAGTTAAAAATGCTTGAGAGATGCGAGCTCTTCTTGCAAACTATCTTTATTGGATATACAGTGCGCCCTACACACTAAGGTCTTAAGAACACCAATGGCCTGTGAAGCTTGATGGCAGCTACTGGCATCTAAATATAGATTTGTATGTGTTGGTTTACAATATATGGCATGTCCTAATGTGCCATCAACTTTACGGCAACATCCAAAAAGGAGGTAGCTGTATTTTTCTGTTTCCATAGTAAATTTGATACTAGCATGGATTGAAATCAAATGCTCAAGAAATAGACATAATTCATCCATCCTGTACAGCCATACTGCAAATGTGTTGTCCACGTACCCCCAGAAGGTCATTGCTTTTTAAAATTTGATGAGCCCGATGCCTTGTCCTCAAAGTCGTCCATGAATAATTTAGCTACCAGAGGGGAGAAATGACTTCCCATATCAACTCCTTCAAACTGCTCATAAAATTCACCATTAAATTGAAAATAATACAACAAAACACATGTTCATATAAGGCCATGATGTTGTTAGCAAAATGTTGGCTGATTAGAGAGAGAGAAGAATGTTTTTTAAAGGTACCATGGTATATAATGATACATGAAAACTAATGAGCAAGACCATACTATTTAGTCTGACATTGCTAAGTCTCTGAATAAGATCCATAGAATTAGGAATGCGGTGACTGCATTTTCTTAACAGTGGTTTTAACAAGGAAGTTAAATATTTGGCAGAAAAATACATTGATGAACCAATAGTGCTCGTTACAGACTTCACACACACATCCTCTAAACGCTCATCCATCTTGTGAACTTTGGGTAGCCGATAAAGTCTTGGTAGTACTGCACTCATTACGATTTCCTTTGCTAGTGATGTAGCATTAAGCAAGGCAGCAGTCTTTGTCACCTTGTTGGTAGGGTCTTTGTTAATCTTCTGGAATGCACCAAAACTAAGTAGACTGCATAACTTTTCCATATAGAGTTCCTGAGGCAAAATGACAGTACCATTACTTTTATCAGCATTTAGGATGACTGTGTTAGTATCTTCAAGCAGCTTTCGTATCTCGAATCTCTTCTTTGGAAACATTACTTCTTTATGAGTGATGTTTCATAATTGCTCAGCATCTTCCATGTCTAATTTCTTCAGCTGAATCCTCTGATAGCTGTCAGACAGCTTTCTCAGCGGCATTGATGAAAGATGATATCGACAAAGTCTTAAGAGTGGGTGCAAAATTTAGCCCTTTACTTAAGACAGATAATGTAACTTCATCCAGATCCTAACCCCATCAAATTTGACAGGACGTCGAATAACAGTCCATCTGAGAAGGCTGGTCTAACGGGCTGTACTTAGCAATCTGTCTTTTTGTAGCCACTTTCCGAGCCCAGTCAGACTCATTCTGAGGATGGCCGGACATATGCAATCAAAATATCGATGGAAGAAATTTTCTTTGCACTGCTACATGCCTGAAATTTAATGGACTAGTAATTACATTGTGAGAAGTTGAAAAAAGCATACCATACCTCTTCGGGAAGGAGATGGTTTGAGGGGTCATAGTTTGGACATAGTGCAACACAAGAGAGCAAGACTATTGATCTCCTTGAGTTTCTTACTGAAGTGCCAGGATCATGGAGTTGTACTAAAATTTGCAAGGTCGGTTCAATTCGTCAAGAACACTGCAGTAAGTAGAATTTTACGTAGGGCTGGTTCTGCTATTGTCAGAGAAATAATTCGTTCTACTCGGCGGAATTTGTACATTTTCTGAACTCTTGTATCATCTGCATTTGAAAATAGCAGCTGTTTTATCTCCTGACTAATGGTTTGATGATTCCATGTGGGCTAAGTCTGACTGGCTTTGCGAAGTGGTTACAGAAAGACATGTTGCCAAGTACAGCTGATTAAACCAGCCTTCTCAGGTGGACTCTGTTATTCAACGTCCTGTCATAAATTTGATGGGTAAGAATCTAGATGAAGCCACATTATCTGCCTTAAGTAAAGGGCTAAATTTTTGTTCGTGCTCTAACGACTTTGCCGAGATAGTCTTTCATCAGTGCCGCTGAGGGAGCTGTCGGACTACTATTGCAGTATTCAGCAAAAGAAATCAGACATAAAAGCTGCTGAGCAATCATGAATCATTATCCACAAAGAAGTAATTTTTCCAAGGAAGAGCAATTAGAAGTATGAAAGCTGTATGAGGATACTAACAGTCATCCTACATCCTAATGCAGGTAATGCTACTGTCATTTTGCGTCGGGAAGTCTATAAGGAAAAGTTATGTGGTCTACGTAGTTCTGGAACATAACACAAGATTAACAAAGACCCTACCAACAAAGTGACAGTGACTGCTGCCTTGCTGAATGCTTCATCACTACAAAAGAAGTTTAAAATTACGAGGTGCAGTACCACAGAGATTTTATCGGCTTCTTAAAGTTCACAAGATGAATAAGGATGAGCATGTAGAGGATTTGTCCTTGAGGCTTACAATGAGCATTGTTGATTCACCAACATATTTATGTGCCAAATATTTAGCTTCCTTGTTAAAACCATTGGTAGGAAGATGTAGTCACCACGTTCATAATTGTACGGAATTTTATTCAGAGACTTAGCAATGTCAGGCTAAATAGTATGGATGTGCTAGTTAGTTTTTATGTAGTATCATTGTGCATAAAGGTACCGTTAAAGGACTCTCTCTAATCGGCCAACAGTTTGTTAAGAACATCATGGTCTTATTTGAACATGTGCTTTTGTCATCATATTTTCAGTTTAATGGTGAATTTTATGAGTAGATTGATGTCTCCTCTCCCCCTCTGGTATTTATGAAAGACTTTGAGGACAAGACATTGGAATTGGCAAGTTTTAAAGCAATTATCTTCTGGAGGCATGTGCACAACACGTTTGTAGTATGGCCACAAAGGGTGGATGAATTGCATCGAGTTTTGAGCATTTGAATTTTATCCATGCTAGTTTCAAATTTACTATGGAAATAGAAAAGGTAGCTGCCTCCCTTTTTTGGATGTTATCATTTGCTGTAAAGTTGATAGCACATTAGGACATGACATATATCGTAAACAATCACCCTTCACAGACCATAGGTGTCTGTAAGACCTTAGTGTGTAGGGTGCACTGTATATCCGATAAAAATAGTGTGCGAGGAAAGCGCACATACCTCATTAGCATTTTTAAAGCGAATGGGTTTTCTCCACAACAAATTCATAGAGCTTGCAATGTAGGTATGTAATGGGGAAGAAAATAGTAATTCAGTCAGATCAAATGCGTTGTTGCCTTATGTGGGCGCTCTTTCCTCGAAGATAGGCCGCATTCTCAACAAACACAGTGTTAAAATGATCTTCCGTCGTCCCATGAAGATTGCAGCTTTACTCTGCTTTGTAAAGGACAATTTATTGCTTCATAAGGCGTGTGTGTATCAGATTCCGTGAAGAAATTGTAAGAGGTCATACATGGGTCAAACAACACACACCATTGCTGAGAGATGTGTGGAACATCTGCGATACACACGCTTATCACAGTCGGAGAAGTCAGCAGTGGCCGAACATTTTATTGAAACGAGGCATTCTACGAACTACAGTGATGTGAAGATTGTAACATTCACCTCTTCTGTTTAGGATTCTGTCTTCAAGGAAGTTGTAGAGATTAGATTAGCTAATAATTTAATAAGTGGGGATAATGGTTTTAATTTGAACAAAGCAGGGAATCCAGCTCTTGGGGTAATTAAACTGTAGAAAAGCCGTGATGATGTCGCTGCCGCCAAACATACATCGATAAGCGATTTGAATGTCTTAACTCCTTCACCACAGGTGGTGCATGTGTAAGCATTTCTCTTTGCTGCTAATCAAAGTCTGTGACCCGCATGCGCAGATCCGCTGCAGTGGAGCACATAAGGCCGCACTTGGCACCTTGTCAGTCTTGAGTCACTCTGAGGCTGGCCAGAAAATACACAGCCAAAATATCTGTGGAAGAAATTTTATTTGTGTGGCTGCATGGCCAGAATTTAATACATTGCACTAGTCTATCATCTTGCATAATTTGCTAAAAGATAAGCAATTAAAATTTTATAATTTGATTTAAATCATAGTGCGCCTCATTCAAATTGCTTTTACTTCTGTAACTCTTACTTTACATCGGGGTTTCCAAAAATTTCTCAGAGTACAAAACCAAGTTTTTACATACTTCCTATGATTGCAGTATACAAGGGGCAGTCAAGTTAAATTGACAGCTATATAAGGAGCATGGTATAGATGTTGGTAACACAGGTATGTGTCTATAGAGAAGTGCTTTCTATTGGGAATTGGGATGAAAAACTCAAACATTAACTACTGTGCCATTTGTCTGTTAGACATGGTCGACAAGAAGTCAACGAGTCCTGTGAGTGCCAAACTTCAGTATGGAAGACAGGAAAGGGGAACAGTGAGGTGCAGTGTTGTTTTTGACCACAGTATTAGTGCCGGGAAATGAAATTCGTGCCTGAATGTTCACTGTGTTGATGAACACACTGACTGGAGGGAGTGTGTTTGTGTGGAATGAACAACGTCAACAAGGTCAGATGGGATTGAAAGACAGCAGCTGGCCAGGACAGGCTCACTGTGTCACTACCACCTGATATTGCGGCTGTAGTGGATGTTGCTGCCAGAAATGACAGAAGGTGGACAGGGGAAGAAATTCAGCTTGTGTCGAGCATCGGTCACAGTGTTGCTCTCATGCCACCATGACAGAGCATCTGAAGTTCCGGAAAATCTGTGCGTAGTGGGTTCCCCACAGCCTGACATAAGAGCAGAAGTTGAACAAAAAGGAGATGTCACTGCAGCACCTGGAACTGTATCACAGTGAGTATCATTTCCTGTCCAGTTTTATCGTGGAAGATAAAATATCATGTCATTTTGAGCTGGAGAGGAAAGCACCAGCACCAGCAATGGAAGTGCAAGACTTCAACCCTACTGGGGAGAAAAAAAAATTCTAGCCATGCACACCACTCTGGGAAAGTCATGACCACCTTTTTCTTTGACAGCAAGGCCCGCTGCTCGTAGACTTTTTGGAATGTGGCACTACAATAAACTCTAAGTGGTGTGTGGACACTTTAAAAAAAAATTGGAGTGTGCCAGAAACTTTGAAGCACCCAGTAATGTTGATGGATGGCATCATTCTGTTGCACGATAATGTCCACCTACATGTTGCTATTGTTCTGAGTAAAGCACAGAAGTTTAGCTTGGAAACTGCTAAACATCCTCCATACAGTCCCTATCTTTCCCCGTGCAATTTACATATTTTTGAACCATGAAGAGACATTTGTGGCCATAGATTTGCTTCGGACGATGAGGTGCATGCCGGGTTACAATCGTGGTTTGATATGCAACTGCAAACATTTTTCCAAGTTACTGATCCATGTGTCTCACAATGAGGTAAAGGTATTAACAGCTGTGGCAATTAATTTGGAAATAATTAAGTTTGCTTACTTTTTTGCTTGCCTCGTTTTCATTTGACTGTCCCTTACAATTTTTGTTATAATGTTCTGTAAATGTGTTTGATCAGCTATCAGTACTGACATTAATACAGCTGCACATTATCACATCTGCTATTTGATATGAATGGAAAAATTTGTAGCTGAGTAGACATAGTTTAATTTAAAATACTAGTTAATATATTGATTTGCTGTACACAGATAATAAAAATATTGTATTTTTCTTGGTCGATGATGATGCCATTGGTGGGATGATTGTATGATCATGAAGAGAGCATTTGGCAGTTGTTCCTTGTGCAGGGGCATGCACTACCTGCAGGATTTCAAACTGCCATATAGCAACTACGGATTGCTTCACCCAGAATTGTCGTCATAACACTGTTTGGCTCTGTGGATCCATACATTTGTTATCTAATAAATTAGCTCCTACTAATCTTAAATTTGCTATCATAAATGATTTTTCTTAACATTCCATTTTGTGTGTGATAGCTCACACAATAATTCTGCTTAAAAACAAGATATCTAGTTGTAGTAGCCTGGTACACAATGTTGCTAAAAATGTTGATCTATTGTTTGCTTAGAAACAAAAAAACAAAAGGAGACTTCAAACACACATGGTTCATATCTGTGTTGTTTGATGGGTTGACAAGTTTCGCTGGCTGGAACTGTGTAGATCAAAGTTTCGTAACTGGAAGTAATTGATCGATAAGAATTTTTCACAATACAATTTAAAGTCTATTTACATTTTAATTGGTGTTCATAGCTTCTTCTGAGATTGTCCCTCCAGTCCTGTGGGGTAACACTGTAATAGCTCATCATTATGCATAGTCCATATTCACAGTTAAACCTCTGTGAGTTCGTAAACAAAATCCCTAAAAAGTTGTAAACCGACAATGGCTGTTGTTTTGAGGAATGTACTAAACATAACTATTTAGGATAATGAACCCAGTTTTTCAAAGGCTTTTTTTTTTTCTATTAAATGCCTAGTACCAGTTTGGCAGACTTTCAGGCAGTGTCATTGGTAAACATACAAATCCTCCATTAGGATACATTATCCCTTCTAACCACATATCGTGTATTTATAATTTCCAGTAAACATTCAATAAAAACAAAATACGAAAGTCCTGGCTAGGATACAAATAACTAAGTTGGACTATTGCAAAGTTGACAGGCACATAAGTGAGACAGGCATCATAGCTAGGATTTCGGACAATGTCCCCCTCAAAGTTGCAGCATTGGGACAATGTTTACTATCTGAGGCTGCACAGTATCACTAAGCTTAAAAATGATTTTCATTTTAAGTGAGTAGTGCTTTTCTTGTTTTATTAGTTATTTGTATTTTGTGAAACATGGCTACATTTGAGCCTAAAGAAATGTGGCAATGTTTCATATATAATACTCAAGCTGAGAATGTCATTGCAATCAAAGAAAAACCTGCAAAGCAGGCTCTGAAATTGGTCATAAAATGATTTTTTCTGGTCTCACTGTATAGTGCATGTTTTTACTGATAGGAATGTAAAGCCTTTCTGACTAGGATTTCTACCAGAAATGTTGTAAAATATAAGAAAGTCTGAACATTGCATAACTGAAATTGAGTTCACAATGCTGAGGAAGATTCACTGCAACTGAAAAATAGCTGTTGCTGTTCATTTGCAGCTTAAGTTTGTGCTTGGAGTAGATTCCTGTTAAACTGCAGTTGTTTGTGTAAAACAATTGAAGAACAGTGCTCAGTGTATTAAAAAGTTGGAAGGTTTAGAGGGCTCTCTCTCTCTCTCTCTCTCTCTCTCTCTCTCTCTCTCTCTCTCTCTCTCTCTCTGCATCACAGATCAGCTGAACTGCTTCAGCACTAACACAGCTTAATCTCAGTGGGATTTTTGTATGTTTAGTTATGTCAGTTCAGTGAATACCACTTTTAGTGCTGATGTTAAACCATCTTATTTGTAATGCATCATCCATATGCATCAAGGAAGAAATGAGTGTAGCCATTTGCTTCCTGTGCTAGAGGCAGTAAACCTGTGATGATAATTTTCAGAATTCAGCTCTGATACTTTTGTGTATCTGTCTTGGCAAACAAAAAATTTGAGAGTGAATGAAACACTTTAAAAGGAGGTGTATCTCAGTATATGACACAGTTCAGGTTAAACAGCACACTTCAGAAATGAGCAGGAATATTAAGATAGCTAAGCAAACAATTTGTGAGAACCACCATGATACAGTCAATTCTATGCACGAGTTGAAACATTATAGTTCAGCATTTGCAGTTGTCCACAAATCTTTGAACTGCTGCAAAGGGAGTACTCGTTTATTACCACACCAGCAAACCGACGCAAATGGTGGCATTTCGAAATGTTAATATTACATTAGTCATTTGAAGAGGAAGGAGACTTTCTAAGTTGCATAGTAACTTTTGACAAGATGTGTGGCTCCATCAATACAAAATACAGAGTAAGTGGTAGAGCATGGTGTGATGTGTTGCCTGCAGCAAAAAAGTTCAAAAGCCAACCTTCTGCAATAATTTGTGTTTTGGGACATGGAAGTTCCATTGCTGGTGTAGTACCTTCCTAAAAGTCAAAGTATGACTGATGAATAGCTGAGATATCTGAAACCCAAATTTAAAAGGAAAAGGAAGCTTTCCTAAAGTGCAGTTTCATTGTACAGTTAGGAATATAATTCACTGCTTTCAAAATCTCTGTCTTCGAGATTCAAAAACTTTCACTGTGCAATCCTCAGCTAGCCCAGTGATTTTTGACTACTTTGCTTCGATGTAGGAGGACCTTCATGAAACAATTTTTGTCGGATAACTGTGTAAGGGTTGTTGCGCACAGTGCCACAAAGTTTTTGCCAAGACAGAATTCACGAGCTTGTCGAGAAGTGGGCGAAGTGTGCACTCTTTGAGAGAAATGGTGTAGAGTAATAGAGATTTCTGTGATGCAGTCAGCAATTTGTCTCTGTAGCTTAGTGGTCAACATGTCTGGCTTGTATGCAGATGACCAAATTCAATTCCCAGTACCACCAGGGAGGTTTTGTAGATGGAAAGACTGGAATGGGTTGCACTCGCCCTCGTGATACCAGTTAAGGACCTGGTTAAATGAGAAATAGCGGCTCAAAGATCTAGAAAGCTGACTATGGCTGGGAGAGCAGTGTGCTGACTAGATGGAAAAAATCGAGAAAGTGAGTCTAATGTTGACATTTGCATATCCTAGAAATAGAAGTGCTGCTACAGTATTGGCTTCTTCCATCCCACTGTTTTGTGATTGATCATTTCCTGCTCAACTTGTTCTCTCTCACTGTAGTGTAGAGGGGTGTAAGACAAGTTGTGACTTAATAGGGAAGCTAAGTGCGTTACATTGGTACTACGATGTAGCACTGAGGGGGCAAAATGGTCGATTATCGGAATCAAAGAAAGCTGTGTTTCATGAAGCTGTGAAGGGTGCAAGATGAAAATTTATACAAGTGTGCTGTGGTACAGGAAAAACAGTGTCTGGAAAGGTTCACTACTGTAGACCACAGTTCAGACAGAAAACGTACTAAGTTCATCTAATGCAAAAAAGGGTTGTATCCTTGTTTATTCTGTTTCCACCATGAGAAAATGTGTTCTGTCAAATGAAAGATGGGCGCAGAGAAGCATCATTACTGTGTCTCGGGGACCAAAAAGCATGCTGTTCGTGTATTCATTTTCATTCATTTCTGTAACTTTTCAAAGACCACCGGAAATTTGTTTTAATAATTAATCACTGTTTAGCTTGCACACTTCATTCTCGTGTACTATTTTCTTGTACTGTACATAGACTCAATAATGGAACCAATGTTACGTTTTATTTGGGGGGGGGGGGGGAGGGGAATAGTTAGCTAAGTTACCTTTGCTGAACAAGATTTTTTAGTTGCCTTATGCTGTGAAATAAATGAGGCAATTCCACTTCACCTTTCATTTTTTTTTCCAAGGGTCAATATGAAAGATGGTTTTTGAGAGGTGGCCCACTGGATTCTGGACACCTCTTATCTAGTTGGATAAGAGAAACTATCTTTAAACTTTTCTCAAGCATTCTGTTAAGTATGTTAGATGTTTTTATGGTAGTGATGCTTTTATATAATAAAGACAGCCACTTCTCTGTTGCTCGTGCACACACACACACACACACACACACACACACACACACACACACACACACAAAAAAAAAATTGCAGCCTCTACGGTGTCATCAAAATAATAGGTGAGTCCTATCTGCTACCTTTTACAAGTGTGAATATTGGAATATTGGAGTTCGTATGTAACTGATAAGGCACTGACTGTCACATGTCTCTGTGGAAAGTACTGGGCTTCTTCAAATCATCAAAAAGATAGTGAGAAAATTGTAACTGGTGTTGGTGGGTTTGGGCCTACTGTCAGCTTAGATCTTATGTTGATGTGTCTGGAGCACTAAATAAGTGCAGCCATTGTTTTACCAGAAATAGAGACCTGACCCTAAAGCCTTTCCTTGTTTCATGAAAGATGGTAGGAAAAGAGCTAAATCAACCATTTTAACTTCTGCTCCAGGAAACCTACATATTGAGAAGTCTCCTCTAGAAAGAGCAGACAAAACAGAGAAAGCTAATGGAAAAATTTTGGCCTTCACAACAACAACAAAAAAAGTCAAAACTCCACATCTCCCACAGAAATAACAAATAGTTATCAGAATCTGTTTCATACAGCCTGAAAATTCTCCAGCAAAGAGCAAGAGCTCATACATGACACAGAGTACTCAGTGACAATGAAGATGTAGCTATGGACAGGAAGCAAAGTGTCGGTGATTCATTATTGATGAAATTTGAGAGAGAAATGAGTTTAGTGATTTGCTGGAAAAGTTATTGACTTAGAGGAGGAGGGGCTGAAAGTTAAGTTTGCAAGAAGAACTGCCGACTCTTAAGCTTAAAGACAGCCAATCCAGGACACCACTGTTGTTGACAACCATCAAACATGGTAAAAACACCCTTTTTACAAAAAATTGTTAAAATGGCTCTGAGCACTATCGGACTTAACACCTGAGGTCATCAATCCCCTAGAACTTACAACTACTTAAACCCAACTAATCTAAGGACATCACATGCATCCATGCCCGAGGCAGGATTTGAACCTGCGACCGTAGCGGTCACGTGGTTCCAGACTAAAGCGCCTAGAACCGCTCGGCCACATCGGCCGGCACCCTTTTTTACACTGTGGTGAGGGCACGAGGAAGCTTAGCAAGGTGGCTGCTGTGGCCTAACCTCAGGAGTGCTCAGTCACTAGGAGATAACAGCAGCAGATTCAGCAGTTACGAAGTTGCAACTAGATATGTTTGATAGCCTCAGAGTTCAGTAAACTTGGGGCCCACGTCCAGCGGACAGGATGGGTGCCAAACTAGTGATCCGTGATGGTGGCACACTGTCGGTATTCCGACTGTTGTAAATGGTGCAGCGCGGTTTGCAGTGGAGCATCATTGCTGGACATGCGGCTAGGTGGCAGCCAATTGCCGAATTGGTGCTGATCATGCGATAGTATTTAGAGATCACGCTGCGGGTGAAAGTTGCTGACCTGCTTGATAGTAACTTGTGGTGGAGGCTGTTTCATCTGGGGAGCAAATATGGCTCCTGACATCTGGCGGCATCGGATGACAGTGCTCATTAAGCAGTTGTCGATAAAGAGTCCAGAGTCAACCCGCAAGTTGGTTGATGCAGTACGTGGGCCGTATGGTGAGTGGCCCTGCTGAACGACACTTAACAGTCAGTGATTGAGTGATAGTTCTTCTGCAAACTGGACAACGGAAGCTAGTTCCACAATGGTTGCTGACTTGTACTGCTTTGCTGACTGGGTTGGCCCTTTGTGTCCTGACCTGGCATGTGGTGCAAATGCTAAAGTATCCTAGATTTCCGTAGCATCGCTGGTTGTCGAATGGTGGCCGTATCACAGTACTGATTTCTGACAGGTGGTGTGATTTTGTAGCAGCTGCTTGCAGCAATCTGTGGCAGTTATGTGGTCAGTGTTTCTACCACTGTCTGGAATTGCCATTGATAGACTTGGGTAAGGAGGGTGGCTACACAGATGCCAGTAACTACTGTACAGTGACACTCTTTACATAATTTTCTAAAATATTTGAGAAGTTGCGTACTCCAGGGCTGTCGTGCATCTATGTTGTAATGTTTCTGTGGAATATGTTCATCACTTGCCTGTTTAGTGCTTATTTAAGATTTATAGTGTAGAAAATTGATCAAGACTTAGAGTAATAAACAGATGCCAGTTCCTCTGCATAGTAAGAGATTACAGTGGGAGTTCCACAGAGTTAATTGTTGGTCTACCATTGTACTTACGTTTTTAATTATCTGCCATTGTATTTGAATCAACTGACAGAATTAGTCCTGTTCACAGATGGTACAAGCATCTTTGGGGAGCAAAGCAAAGAACCATTAATGTAGATAATATTAAATTAAGTTTTGTGAAAGTTACTGAAATGGGCTAACTTTACACTTGAAGAAATACAGTTTTGTTCTGGCAAAAATATGTCGCCACCTATTGACCTAGAAAATGAACGAGAAATAACGGAGTAGAAAGTTCGAACTTCATTGTTTTGTGTGTAGATGAAATCTGAAACGGGAAAATATGTACTGTAGCTCTACTGTAGGTTTGGGATACTTTTGCCTTAAGAATAATGGCTACTACAGGGCTGTAGAAACCAGTGAGTTAACATATTTTATATATTTTCAGCCACTTGGGTCGTATGGTGCAATATTTTGGGATAAATACACACTTAGGCAAAGAATATTCTGGGCCATTGCCCAGAACAAAGCAATTTTGCGTGTGGTTAACACATCTACATCTTGCAGGCATTTCTTTGAGCAGCTGACAATATTAACCATAGTCTGGCTTTACATTTATTCACTTACGAAATCTGTAAACAGTCCATCAAAGCTTGAAAGTAAGAGGTAATCACAGGTACCAGAACTGAAGGAAAATGATCTGTGGGCTTAAGATGTGCTTCGTGCACAAATAGTCACTCTTCCCTTGTGATCAGGTAGGATCATCTGGTATTTTGATGAGTATGCCTGTCCTCAAGTCTTTGTGCAGTCAATCGTTGGGCCACTGTCACATCAGAATACCCTTTAAATCTGGATACTGCACGATTTTACCAGCCGGTCGAGAGCAGATCCGGACAGGTGCTCATAACGCTGTCTCACTCGGGGGAAATCACTTTTCTGTGTTTTTGACAGTGATACCTCAATATGAGACACTGATCTGTGTGCCCCGTATAAAACATTTCCAGGCTTAGTAATAGCACTAAACATTTAAAACACTAATCCATGTAGCAGTTTTTAATAAAAACTTGTACTTCTCAGGAAATAACATTTTACGTGGGAGATCAGCGAAATCTGTGGGAATTTCAGGAATTTCATAAAATCTTGTGGAATTCCACATTTTTTAACCTAACATTGAAACTGAATTTTTTAGTTTTATAAATAACAAAATACTTAGTATTGCAGTGTTTTAATTATGAGGGCTGTTGAAAAAGTAAATTGCGCAGGCAATGTACATTAGATTGTCGATCCTTTTCTTTTACAAAATGTCCCAAACACGTGTGCAGTTTAAAGTGTACAGCATACTTAGTTTGCTTTTGACAGAAAGGTCAGACGTGTTTTAGTGTGCTTCGCGATTTTATGGTTATTATAAAAAAAATGGAGCAAAGAATTTTTTGTGTGAAAATGGAATAGTGCTAAAAAAATGACAGTTCCATGCGGTGAATCTGCTCGAAGTAAAAAAAAAAAAGTTTACAAGTGGTGCAAACTCTTCCAAGATGACTGAGAAGATGCCAATGATGAACTTCACTGTGGACACCCCAGCACGTCAACAACAGATGATTATGTCAAAGCTGTGAAGAAAATTGTTTTGCAAAGTCATTGAATTACGGTAAGAGAAGTTGGCTTATCGGGTTGGCTTATCGGGTGGTTTGTGTCGTGCAATTCTTTCAGACATTTTGGGCACAAGACGTGTGTCAGCGAAGTTTGTTCCAAAACTTCTCATGAGAATCACCCAAGAGCTCTTGAATGATGACAATCATGATCCTAATTTGCTCAAAAGGGTCATAACTGTTGATGAAACATGGGCTTACCGCTACAATGTTGAAAACAAAGTCCACTCGTCCCAGTGGAAGCATCCCAGGGAGAGCAAAGACTGGAGAGAGGAAAACAGAAAACAAAAAACACGCTAAGTTCGATCAAATGTCAAATTTTTGTCCCCTCTCCCCTTCCCCAGTTACAAAGGTCATACAGTCAATAGGGACTATTACCTATTACCTTGACATAATGTGCCGCTTGTGAGAAGCAATAAGCAGTCCGGAATTGTGGAAAAACAATTCATGTGTTTTGCATCACTTCAATACACCTGCTCATTCGTCGTTGCTTGTGAGAGATTTTTTTGGCCAAAAACGTGATAATCTTGCCTCTGCTGCTACATTTATCAAATTTGGCCCCCTGTGGATTTTTTCTGTTCTCAAAACTGAAGAGACCTAGGGAAGGATGAAGATTTTCAAATGGAGGAAATAAATCACTGGATGTGATTATGAGAAGTGCTTACAGGATTGGAAGAAGTGTTCGCAATAGTGTATTGTATCTGAGGGGGATTACTTTGAAGGGGACATGAATATTTATGAATAAATAAATATTTTTCCTTAAAAGTATAAAGTCTCCTTACTGTTTGAACACACTGTACATTTAAGTTACCCATTATAGACCCAGTGTAAGAAACTGCCTGTCACTCCTCATCCCCACCCCACACTCTCAACAGTAATTTATCAGGAGCTTCTTGACACCACCTTCTTGCTCATATCTAGAATTCTTGGGGAATTTTATCGAAGTTTGAGAAGCCACACTAATAATGCTATCTGTTGGCTTTTCTGCCTATCGCAGAGAATTGCTTCTTTAATTGTCTGCTGATAATTAAGTGTGTGACATTATGACATTATATAGACACCCAGAGAGAGAGAGAGAGAGAGAGAGAGAGAGAGAGAGAGAGAGAGAATTGCGATATTGTTTTCCTAGTAAAAGGTATCTTTCAAGAAATTGCCTTTCTCTCTCTCTTACTCACTTTGACAAGCTCCAAGTAAGGGTCGCCTTTTCATTTCTAGGTGTGACGAAGGGAGCGAGGCACAAGATTGTGATGTCGGTGCGGAAGCTGCGGGAGCGCGGGTCGCTCTTGCGGCAGGTGGAACGCGAAGTGATGGAGGGGGGACCCGCTACCCTGGGCCCGGCCCTCGACGAGCTCAAGACTGTACTCTTATCCCCCATAAAGCCACAGCCACCCACAGCTGCAACGGAGGACGCCAGTAACACTGACGAGGAGGGTACCGATGATAGGGAGTTGGACGTGCCCACTCAGTTCACGAGGTGCATTGGGAAAGGTGAGTTCACAAATCTGTTCATATTGATTCTGTATTATGGCATAAAAATAGGTCAAAAATAACATTCCTGTAATGCTGTGTCACTTTTGGTGGTAATAGTCAGTGACTGTTGTCAGTGACTAGTATATTTGTTTTTCTTTTTTTTTTTATGGCGTTAAGCCTACTCATGTCATAGATTACAACCATTGACTCTATTAGCAGTGAGAGACAAAGCTCAGCAAAAAATTTTAGTTTTAAACTGTTTCTGGCTGAGCGGTTATGGCCGCTTCAGTCTGAAACCGCGCGACTGCTACGGCCGCAGGTTCGAATCCTGCCTCGGGCATGGATTTGTGTGATGTCCTTAGGTTAGTTAGGTTTAAGTGG